>NC_090932.1:435753426-436378426 GCF_040938575.1 Ambystoma mexicanum | reverse complement strand
AGCTATGGCCGTTCGGCCATGGATAGTGGACATGTTGTACCAATAGGATTCTATGCGGCCCTATGGCCACTGTATATGTTGCACCAACTGGTTTCTTTGTGGCCCTCTAGCCATGGCCTTGGGCACAGAGACCCATTATCCCCTGCATAGGAGATGTGATCATTGCACGTGTAAACATACTTTTTTTATTCACTCTCTCCCAATTCCCACGGGTTTCCTCTGATGTTCCCCGATAATGGCAATGGACTACACATACAACTGCATTGAACAACCCATACCCCTAGGATTTTCCTGGTAATCTCCCTCGATAATGCTTGAAAATTCCAAACTCTTCCCTGTCCTCACAGGCACCCAGCAAGTGCCCCGATCCTCTTTGCATGGCCCCTCCACTCCCCTCAATTTTTTTTTCTTCACTGGCCCTCTCCTGGCCATTAGCCCCTGTCACTGTTTGGTTTGTGTGATGCATTTTTGTTCTCTGAGGTGGACTTGATTGAAATGCGAGTGCTGAATTACAGGGGTTTTGTTGCATTACATCTCATCACCTTCACTCTTTCTTAACAAATGGTTATTCAATGAATGTCAAGGGTTTTGCTATACCTAAGTTTCCACAAGGCCCACTAGCCATGGCTTTAGGCCGTGCCCACTTCACTTGTTCTACCAATAGTTTTCTTTAGGGCCCACTAGCCATGGCTTTAGGCCGTGCCCACTTCACTTGTTCTACCAATAGTTTTCTTTAGGGCCCACTAGCCATGGCCTTCAGCCATGGCCAGTGGCCAGGGTCAAACGTGTCACATAGTTTCTTGATGTCTCATTAGGTATGGCCTTTGGCCATTGCCTCTGTGCGTGTTGCAGCAATATCTTTATTTTGGCCACACTAGCCATGTCAAACCATTAATGTGTTGCATTCCTGAAAAGCCTCTATGATGCAAAGCACCAAGGCCTATAGATATAAAGGTTTGTAATTTAAGGAACAGTAGGGCACCTACATGTCCCTTTTGAATATTTTAAAAACTACTGGATGGATTTACCCCAAACCAGTAAATTGTTTGTTCTTTGGTACAAATCTGCACGACAGTTTTCATGCTAGGGCTGTTAAATGAAATTGAACTTTTTCTCTATGGGAAAATTAATGTGAGTAGGCTGAAAACAGCATTATTATGTTTTCTGAATACCTTTATCATTGTTATCCAATTTTTCCGAAAGTGTCCAGTTTGGTGGACGGGGGAGTTTGACAATCCTTTGGTTTAGAAAATGTTGTGCAAATCCATGCAGCAAGTCAAAAGTGATTAGCCTTGCTCAGCCTCTCTGCTATAAAAGGCACCAAGGCCAATATAAAGGTTGTAAGGAACAGGAGCCACCCCCTTCTCTGTCAAATATTTTAAAAACTGATAGATGAATGTACCCCAAAGCAATCAAGAAATCTTTTGCTCTGTGAGAAAATGAAAGGGCTGAAAAATGTGAAACTGTGGTTTTTCGTTTTCTTAATACCTTTTTCATTTTATAATATTGTGTTGCCATAATTTGCAGCTTGGGGGGAGTGGGGCCTTAACAAACTCTTTGTTTTGAAAATGTCATCCAAATCCATCCAGCAAAGATATTATCATTAGAATTTTGTGAAATAATTGCTGTTTTTTTTATTTCTGAAAAAGCCTCTCAGCCTCTCTGCTGCAAAGTACCATGGGACATATGGCTATTATTTTAGGAGAAGGGGGAACCCCTTTCTCTGTCTAATATTTTAACAACTACTGGACGAAATAACCCCAGGCCCCACCTAGACATTGAGTCAATGCTTCATGCCAAAGTTGTTTCGTGCCTGGTGCAATTCCGTTAAGCAGTTTTTGATGTACGTTACGCAGGCATTTTGACTTTTTACTTCCTAGGTTAAGGAATGGGAGTAGGCTGAAAACAGTGGTGTTGGCTTTCTTAATAACTATTTAATTCCTTTCTTGGGGTGCACGTGACAATCTTTTTGTTTGCAAAATATCAGCCCAATCCGTCATGCAAGTTAAACGTTATTGACAATTTAATTTTCTGGTTTCCTATGGAACTTGATTCTCACCCTAACTATAGTGTGGCGATATATATGTATTCACAGCTGTGGGTTTTACTTCATGTTATTTTTTTTAATTCAGTAGTATTTATCATGCAATTTTCTTCTATTTTGTTAACTGTTGCTCAAACTCATGTATACCAAAGAAAAGTGTTGCAGGCACTTGACATTTTTCATATTACTGTAGTTATTAAAAGTTGGTCAATATAGCCTAAAAAGGTGTCTAAAAATTGCTGTTGTGTTGGGTATTTATTGATTGTAGAAAAAATGCCATTGCTGTTTCCTCATTTTTTAATTACGTTTAGTGGAAAATTGTGTTCTGCTTAAAAGGAGGACCATGGATTTGGCTCTTTTGATACATCATGAAGGAGGCATTTTATTATTTCATACTCTGGGCCTGTGTTTCTACTTTGGATTTCCCCACTTATTTCTCCCACAAAGTCAAAATATTCAGGAACACTCTATGAATGGCGTGACTCATCTCCTGCCATGCTCATATCATCCAAGCCACTGTTTAGCTGCAATTGATGTGGGCTCCCCACTTCTCTCACAGGTCCCTTAACACACATGCCCAGACAGTAATCCTAAGTGAAAAGGACATGCGGAGCTCTACACTTATCCCACTTCTGTGATACATTTGGGCGAATGGTGCTTCATCCGTCTGTTATACTGCCCTGCCTGCTTTCCTCCTTAGGGCCTGATTCACAGAGCGTTCTCCTATGGTATTGCGTCTTTATAAAACAATTCTTTGAATCATGCCCACAGTCTCTAGATGTTTGCCAGTTGGGCTATGGATATGGGCAAAGGGTACACATGGGATTGGAGTTTCACACATATGCAAACATGCATACAGGTACTCCTCTTCTTTTACCAGTGTCCCCACTCTTATTCTGCACTGTCTGCATTGTCTGCATTGTCTGCCACACTGGTAAAGGAATACAGGCCCTCTTTGTCCCTCTCCTGCAGTCAGCCCACTATTTCCAGGCATATGATGAGAATACCTTGAAACGGTTGCGAGTAGCTGGCCATTTGTTTGCAAATCCTGGTATTATAGTGTGAGTACCTGGCTTTATAAGCAGGTTCTGTGCCGCCAACTGATCACTTGCTCTCCAGCACCTCTGCAAGGCGATTCAGCTGGTCCCGCATTCTAATTCTTCTCCCTGCAGCCAGCTCATCACTGCTCTCTGGCACTTCTACAACGTGATTCAGCGAGACCTGCATTCTAATCTTCTCCCTGCAGCCTGCTGATCTCACGCTCTTGTAACCTTAAATCAGCTGCTCTGAAGCCCTCGGCAGTGATCATGTCTGCAGTTCTAGCATACCTAGGTAAGCCACATGGGCCCCATTTACTGCCACTGGCCCCTTTGCATCGTGCCTGATGAGGAAAAGTTATTTGTTCACAATGAATTGCATTTTCTAAATAGTGCATTTATAATGCAGCCACATTAGCAAAGAAGCACGTGTGTTGAGGCATGTGTTTTTTAGCCATCATTCAGCTGCGTGTGCTATGATTTTTGTCCATTTTGTGTGACTTTGGCTTGAACTTCAGTAGCCATTTCCTCTTTGCAAGATGGCTGCGTGCATATGATGCAGTCTGTGTAGCCTGCCCTGGTGCCCTACCATTGTCTACCTCGGATTCATCTGCCAATCATTGGCACCGGGAAGCTGGAGCAAGTCTGCTGTTCCAAGGCCCACTTCTAAGGCCCCTGTCAGCTCCCCTGTCCGCTTACCGGGACACTACATGACGCTACTACAACAGCCTGACCCTCCCTGGGGCTGCCAGCTCCCTCAGCTATGAAACTGGACTTCCAAGACTCTCTTACTTCCCTCTCTATTGGTTAGTTCCCTCCTTCTGCCTATCCTTTGGATTTCACTTCATGGACCTTCACTCTACCCTTTTCCTGTTACAACTGGTCTTCCCTCTATGCTCTCATCTCAGCACTCACCTATAATCCTTCCTCATTTCTTTTACCTGTTGGTGACTTAGCAATTTCCTTTATAGTCAAATTTGAGTGAGTTTCTGTAAATCAAATTTGGGTGTGTTTGGGAAAGTCAAATTTGGGTCTGTTTGGGAAAGTCAAATTTGGGTGTGTTTGGGAAAGTCTAATTTGGGTGTGTTTGCGAAAGTCTAATTTGGGTCTGTTTGGGAAAGTCAAATTTGGGTGTGTTTCTGTAAAACATATATGGGTGTGTTTCTGTAAATCAAATTTGGTTGTGGTTTTTCACTTTACTTTGGCCCTCAGTTGTAACCTGCTAGCCCAGTGACTGTTCCATACCTCTGTTCTTGTATATTTCTCCTACTGCCTCCTCTCTCTACCTGCCAATGGCATTATCTGTTTCTCCTATCTATTCTAACTGTTTATCAACTATCCTTCCCTTCTAATTAAGTCTGGTAAGAAGAAATTCAAAAAGGATATCTCGGCTTCCAACCCAGATCTCCCCATCGCTGATACCTATTCCAGCGCCTCTGCCAGAAAAACCCTAACTGACATCCTCCCTTTCGTTCTCTCACCAGATCTCTGGACCCCTCATATGATCTCTGTTCTCTGTCCTGTCTCCTCCTCTCCCAATAATGGTGGCACCCGTTGGGAAGTCTGTATGGATCTCTTCGACTCCTCCAGAGTCTTCATTAATGTCTATCTAAATGGCACTGTCATGGTGCAAGGTCCTCAGGCTAATCTCCTCATCTTTGATAAGCGGTTCCCTCACCTCATCAACTTCCTCTCATCTCCGGCTGTCCCCTACTCTCTTCCCCTGGCTACCTTGACCTCCTCCACTACCTCCTCTGCCCCATCTCAAGCTCCTTCCACACCTCCACAGGGTGTACCTCTGATCTGTACCCCTCCCTAGAAGGTCTTTAACGCTGGCAACCTTCTCCATCTTGCCACTCTCAACTCTCGCTCGGCTGTTGAACACTCCTCTGACATTTGTCACCTCCTAGAAGAACTTGACCTTGACGTCCTCGGTCTCACCGTGATGTGGTTCACGGCCAGCTCTGTCACATGTTTTGACACTCTCCTCCCCGAAGGCACCAAAAAGATTCTCTCAGCCCCCAGATCCAACCAGCCTGGAGGGGGTGTAGCCCGTATCTTCCCTGTGTGGACTCATGCCTCTCTCATGTGTGGACTCATGCCTCTCTCACTCAAGCTTACTCCTCTTTTGAATGCCTAGTCTGCAGACACACTCTCCCAGTCACTCTCTTACTGTTGCTACTCTCTACCAACCCCTCTGGTCAAGTCACGTCTTTTCTCTCTGAGTGGGCTGACCTTTCCTCTTCACCCTTGGCCTCAACCACTGAAATTCTCCTCCTTGGTGACCTCAACATCCATCTTGATTCTACCTGTCCCTCATCTATACTCTTTTGCGACCTCTGCAATTCACTCTCCCTCTCTATTCTTCCCTCCAGACCGACTCACTCTGCTGGGCACACACTTGATGTCTTGATCTCATCTGGCCTCCCCCTCTGTACCCCCCTTACCACTCCTCTCTCCTGGAGTGATCACTGCCTGTTCTCCTCTCATTTGTCCATGCCCTCCACCCAAGCCAAGTCCACACCTAGATTGCCACCCACCTTCTCGGACACCCGTCCCATGAAGCGTGTGTCAGTTGTGGCCTTCGCTGCAACCTTCTTCCCCCCTCCTCCACCCCAGGCTGACTCACACCCTGACACAGCCCTCTCGCTTCTCTACTTCTTGATTTCTCCTACTCTTGATACTCTTGCCGCCGTCATGAGGATCTGTTTGAATTCCAAACCCAAGTGCAATTCTTGGTATGATTCTGACCTAGCCACACTTAAACGTAAGTGTAGGGCGGCGTAGAGGAAATGGAGGGCTTCTTGCTCATCCACTGACAAACTGGCCTGCCACCTGCTCCAAAGGCAATATCGATTTGCTGTCCACACTATGAAGAGAGTCCACATACAAGCCCACGTCTCTGTGGCATCAAACAATTTGGCCAAACTCTTCAAAATCTGCAAGGAGCTGGCCAACCCTGCTGCAGTCTTCACCCCTCCTCTTGCCTCCCAGGCTCTTTGCAATGCCCTTGCCTCTCACTTTACTTAAAAAACCCAGGACATCCTGCCTACGCTCTCCTCCACTCCCGCTCCTCTTCCCTCTCCTTCTCAGCTTGCTGACCTTCTCTCAGCGACCTCCCTTCCCACTTTCTCCTCCTTTCCTCTTTTCTCCCCTGATGAGATAGCTAGACAAGTCTGATCTATGAAAACCTCCTCAAAACAGATTGATCCCTGTTCCTCTAAAACCATTAAGGACCACATCAACACCCTTGCTCTGGCCCTTGCCGATTTCTGCAACATCTCCTTTGCCTCTGGCTCTTTTTCCTCCCCTCTTAAGCACTCCCTTGTGCATCCTCTCCTCAAAAAATCCACGGCTGATCCACCAAAGACAAGGCCTGGTGTGATGATACACAAACAGCCATGAAAAACCAAATACTAGCCACGAAGCAAGCCCTACCCAACACACACACACCTATCCCACCACCAGCCCCGGAGCCCCCCAACCTTTCTCATTCAAACCCATTCTAGAAAAAGACATCACCAACATAATGAGGAACATCAAACCCTCCAATTGCAAAGGTGATGCATGCCCGGCCACCATTATCAAAGACTGCGCTGAAGCGCTAGCTCCTTTCCTTACAGCCTTTGTAAACGCCTCCTTTGCTACTGGGAAAGTCCCTGCCTCCCTCAAGGAAGCCTGGGTCCGCCCTCTCTTAAAAAAACCAACTCTCGACGCCACATCCCCCAACAACTATAGACCTATCACCACTGTCCCTTTCCTCCTCAAAATACTGGACAAAGCAGCCTACCTGCAGGTTCAACACTTCATTGAAGAGAACAAACTCCTAGGACTCCGCCAATCAGGCTTCCGCCCTAGACACGGGGCTGAAACCGCCCTACTTGACCTGAAAAAACAAATGGATGATGCCAGAGACATGGGCAAACCAGCACTTCTCTAACTTCTTGACCTATTCGCGGCTTTCGACCTCGTGGATCATGACATCCTATGCCACCACCTCTCCTCTACTGCCAAATTCTCCCCTGAAGCCACAGCATGGATCACTTCCTTCCTACAAGACAGAACCATGCAAGTATTCTCGGACTTAGCATCCGCATCACCAACTATCATTCTCTGCCGTGTGCCCCAAGGCTCCTGTCTCTCACCCACCCTCTACAACATCTTCACACGACACTTTTTCTCATCCTCGACGCCATGGGCATTTCATACACTAACTACGCCGACGACACACAGATCCTCCTCACCCTCACTGGCAACTATGACACTGACTCCATGACCCTCAACAACCTCTACAACACCATCCAAGCCTGGATGGCAGACAATGGACTATGCCTCAACCAGACAAGACTGAACTCCTTTTGGTAGGCTCACCCGACACGCTGAAAAATCTAGACTCCCAATTCAGTCATTTCACCATAGACTCCATCAAAATACCTGTCTCAGAATCAGTCAAAACCCTTGGAGTCTACTTGGATTCCAACCTATCCATGGATAAACAAGTCAACGCTATAGCCTCTGCAGCTGCATACCATGCCAAACTTATCAACGCAGTCAGGCCCTTTCTCTCCAAAGAGAACTGCACTAACATAGCCAGAGCCATCACTGGATCTAGGCTTGACTATTGTAATGTACTCTTTCTAGGCACCTCTAACAAAAACCTAGAGAGGCTACAAATCATTCAGAATAGTGCTCTCCGGGCAGCCCAAGGCATTGCCAAAAGAGAACACATCTCGGAGGCTAGAAAACTAGCACACTGGCTCCCAATAAAAGAAAGGATCATCTTCAAGACTCTGACACTGACCCACAAGTGCATTCACCTTACTGCCCCTGAAAACCTCTCCCAAAGGATCCATCCCGTCTCTTCTACGAGGCCAACCAGATCACCATATACTAACATGCTGTCTGTGCCATTAGTAAAAAAAGTCAGAGCGGGCGGATCCAGCTTACCATACCTCGCACCCACTCACTGGAACGCCCTACCCCCCACAATCCGAGGTGAGGCCTCCCTCAGCACCTTCCGCAAAACCATGAAAACCATCTTATTCACATAAGATGCCTCACACCAGTTGAATACATCTCATATGTTCCTAATGCATAAACTGTATTGTAATGACTAACTGTACCAACCAAAATGTCAGCTCTATGCTTTGTCGAATTCATAATGTACCACCAAATGACTCTATGCCTGTAACTAAGCTCTTGCAAGTAACAGCGCCTGAATGCCCATGGGTTACTTGCGCGCTATATAAATATAAATAAATAAATAAAAATCATGTCCGGCAAACTATTGCCCAATTTCCATTACTCCCTTTTTGGGTAAGCTCCTGGAAAATCTGGCCATCTCTCAGCTTAATCTTCACTCTGACTCTATTGACTCCCTCTATGACCACCAATCTTGGCTTCATAGCTGCCATTCCTGATCATGTTCTTTCTGATCAACCCTCCCAGATACAACTTGGGTCCTTCCTATCTTCTATCTCCCTCTCCACCTGTGCTGTCCCCCAGTGGTCTAACCTCTAGCCCTGGCTTTTCAAACAATACCTGGCAATGCTTCCCTACTGCATCTCCATTTTCTGCTCAACTTTCCAGTGATATGCTGATGACACCCAACTCTTTTGCAGGCTTCCTTCAGCCTCCTCCTCTCCTTCCCTCATCTCTGATTGTCTAATCGCCATTCAATATTGTTGTGCCGCCAACGCTCTTTCTCTAAATGCCAACAAGACCGAGATCCGCCTTATTGGTACATCATCTCCATCCTTTCCTATCACTCTCTGGCCGGCCTCCATTGGCCCTCCTCCTGTGCCCACCTGTGTGGCTAAGAACCTCAGGGTTACCTTTGACTCCACACTTTCCTTCTCCGCTTACAGGTACTCTGCCTTTCCTCTTCTTTCCTCAAAAGCTCAATGTCTCTGAAGCTCTGGTTCTCTCCAGACTGGATTACTGAAACAGCCTCTTTCTAAATCTACCTGCCTCCACCGTGCGCCCTTTACAACTCATCCAGAACAGGACTGCAAGTCTTGTCCTTGGCCTCAAGCCCTGGGATCGTATCTCTCTAGCCCTGAAATCCTTTCATTGGCTCCCAGTGGCTGCAAGGATCAAGTTCAAGACCCTTTTCATTGTCCACAAGGCTTTCTGGGGCTGGGATACGCACTACATCCAACGCTATCTGCCAAAATACCTTCCTTCTCGAGCACTAAGGGTTAGATGCTTCTCCAGGCAGAGAGTGGGGGGGTAGATCCTTCTCCCCTGCAGGTGCTTCCCTCTGAAATGGTCTCCCTGACCCTCCCAAACTTGAGCCGGACCACCTGACGCTCTGGAAGCAGCTCAAAACGTTCCTCTTCTCCTCTGCTTTCTCTCTCTGCCTCCCCTGCTGACCTACCTGTCCACTGTACCAACTGGTTGCTTGGCTACCCTCTGTCTCACTGAGTCCAGGCTCTTTCTTGATCAGTCACCCTTGCACTGCCTCCAGGCCTACCACGCATTTAGGGGCTGTAACTGTAACCCTACAGTCCCTTGTTCTCCTTGCACTACCCAGAGCCACGCTGCCCTGGCGGCATTTACTCAGAGCATTGCTGCCGTGTTTTCCCCTCCCCTCTCCCTTGTACTTCCCCCCTCCCTTTCCCCTTGCACTTCTCGTTCTCACACTTGCACGATCTGAATGACACAAGGCTTAGTAAGACCATTTGTCTTGTCCTCCCTCAGTTTTCCTTCCCTTGTCTTGTCGTGCCTAAAAACACTTGTGTACAGGTGTGTTATATATGACTTATCATATCATAACATATCATTTTATCACAGATGCCCAGAAAAATATACAGTGCCGCAGTAAGAAACGGCTAGACTGGCAGAACCCAAATGTCAGTCTAGCCAGGAATTACACTTAGCAGGACTGCTCTATCAGAAATACCCAGTTAAAAAAAGTCATACCAAACTGAGGAATGACTAGACTGGCTGCACCAAAATGCCTCTCTAGCCACTAATGCCACATATCATGCCTGCATAGCATGGACATGGGCGACCATTATGATTTATTGCACAACCCCATGCCCCACACATCCCTTCTCCCTCCCATCCCCTACCCCAACCTTCAAAATCAGCTCATTGGCCCAGAATTACAAGCATGTCCCTCTTCCTTGTCCCAGTGCTTACGCATGAGGCTCCTTGCCTCACTGGTAAGTACTGGGATGGGGCAGAGTGGGACTAGGAGTAATGAAGATTACAGGTTGCTAAGTCAGGCATTACCTTGATGTACCTCTACCTTATCCCAGTACTTGTGCATGAGGCATAGTGCCTCATACACAAGTACTGGAATGAGGAAGAATAGGCATAGGTGAAAGATGATTACCAATAATTAATTAATTAATCAAGGCATTAAACACAAGTAGTGGTGCAACACCATTGAGCTGACTGGGTTTCAGCACTCCCTCCCCCCACTGAAATTGTGGGCTATGTTGACTTGACCTGGCTGACCTACAGAGCAGTTGCCGGACAGAAAAGGACACAGATGTTAAACGGCACCTGGGTTTTGCCGTTAACAAGGGCCCGGCCCAGCAATTACTAATGTACACCATTTCACTGTTAGTACCTGCATTCAAATACCACATTTTTTAAGCAATTGGAATTGCGATGTGGGTTTAGTACTTGCTTGCCAGGGGAGTGATTGGAAGGGTAGAGAGGAAACAGGAGACCAGTCATTCTCACATCACCCCATAAGTGGGTGTTTTCAGACCTAAAGGAGAGATTTAACTGCTTGTAATATTGAAGCAGCACTAGAATAGTCTCATTAAAATGCGTAAAGAAGTTAGATGCCGCCACATAAATACGTTTTCTCCTCCCCACCACACGTGAAGTTAGCGCCTCTCCCAACATTTGAAGGGTTAGCCTCCCTGAAATGTAGGTTTTGTTGTGCCCCTGAACACAAGCACACAAAGCATTCACCATATATACACACACACACACACAGCCATCCATATATTTAAGAGTGCACTCTTTCACCATACAAGCACACCGAGGCAGCCACCCGTACATTTAAGTGTTCTCCCTTTCACCACACAGCCACACACACCCAGCCACCTGCCCATACATTTAAGTGTGCACCCTTTCACCATACAGGCACACCCAGGCAGCCACCCATACATTTAAGTGTAAGTGTGCATCCTTTCACCATACATGCACACCCAGCCACCCATACATTTGTGTGCACCCTTTCACCATACACTCAAACAGGCAGCTACCTATACATTTAAGTGTGCACCCTTTCAGCATACCCTCACACAGTCAAATATACATTTAAGTGTGGACACTTTCACCATGCAGGCACACCCAGGCAGCCACCCATACATTTAAGTGTACATACTTTCACTGCACACACACACACACGCATAACCAGCCACCCATACATTTGCGTGCACTCTTTCACCATACACTCACACATGCACACGTCATGGGTTGAGGGGAGTCATAATGCTTCAAAAATTCATTTGGCCTCATTAGGACCCTGGTCGGTGACGGTATGAACGGTGGCGGTAGGGCACCGGCACCGTTCATACTGTCCCGCCGCATTATGAGTTCTGCTCGCAGGTTCCCGACCTGTGTGGCACCAGCGAGCATAACTCGTAATTGCGCCGTCACCGTTAACAACGGTGCCTGCACAACCATGCTCCCCACCCCCATTCTGCCCTATAGGGGGATTGTGAGCCTGGCAATACCGCCACCCGCGAATGGGAAATTACCGGCCCATTCAGCTTGTAATTGGCCGGTTATTGCCTATTCGCAGGAGGCGGTGCCATGCTCGTAATGAGGCTGATTGTTTCTTTTTGAAGTCACTCTGACTTCATAAAGAAATTATTTCTATTAAGGACTAAACCATAATGGAAATAATTTCTTTATGAAGGCAGAGTGACTTCAAAAATAAACTATTTATTTTTGAAGTCATAGGCTTCCCCCACCCCATGACATGAAGGCCTCCAGCCTAGGGTCTTCATGTCATGGGGTGGGGGTAGCCACCAGACTTTTTGTATTCACTCTGCCCTTCATGCAGAGTGAATTAAAAAGAAAATGTAAAAAAAGGTAGACTTTTTTTTTTTTTTTACATAAGTGGGGCCCCCTTCCAGAACATGTGGGGTGCGGGGGCCCCTGTTACGCCAGTGTCCCCAACACGCCCCCATAACCACCACCCAATCAAATTTCCAGCACTTCTCGTTTTTATAAACTGTATATGATCTAAATTGTGCCGTTTTGTCTGTGAATCTTGCCATGTTAATTCAAAACAAGCGTTTGCTCTCATTGATATTATATGGCTTTCTGTACAGCCATTTCCAAGGTAGTCTCTGTGGCACAGTCAATAAGTGCTGTGACTTGTAACTGAAAGTTTGGCGGTTCTAGCCAATCCTTCAGCTCCAACATTCTGAAGTGTTAACTACAATTTTAATTACCATAGTCGCGGTGCTTCCGTGGCAAAGAGGCCCTGCAGACAGAGGCCTACCGGGGGATGTCCCGGTGTCCCCGTGGGGCAGTCCAGCCCTGGGCCTGGGTGCAAAATACCTTAAACTATCCTCCGTAAATATCTCCCCTCTCGAGCCCTTCGCTCTTCTACTTCTACCACCCTCAGGGGTAGTTGTTTCGCAAAGTAACGAGCTGGGGCAGATCTCTGTCTTCGCCAGTGCCTCCCTTTGGAACAGCCTCTCAGCCACCTTGAAAATTGAGGAAAACCATCTCCGGTTCCGAAACGCCTGAAGACCTTCCTATTTGCCTCTGCCTTTGCCATCCTTCTCCCCTATTGATCTGTTTATTCTCTAGGCATTGTGCACCTGGCCACCCTCTATCATTTGGGCCCAGGTACCTGCTCACCCTACTACTGTCCTGCATTGCCTCCAGGCCACCCCCTGCACTAGGGTTCTATATCTGTACCCATGCAGTCCCCCTTCCCACTTTTCTTTTGCACTTATCAGATATAACTTATCTGACTTTCACCTGCCACTTGCTGGCTGCACTACCATGGTTTATCGCCCTTATTTATTTATTGCTTTTATTTAATATTTATTCTGTTTTCTCCTCTGTTCCTCACTTTCCACTCCCCTCCTCTTCCATGCACTTTCCCCCTTTTCCCTTTTCCATACACTTGTGCTTTCTTAATGTCACTGGGCCTAGTAAGATTGCTGTTTTCTTTTTTTTCTCCCTTGTTCCTCTCCCGTTTTGCATGGTTGCGCGAGCGTGATCTGAAAAAAATATCATTTCATTTAATTTAATTTCAATACACTGAGGGTGGGGGTTCATCAGTGTATTGGCAGGATTCAAGGCTTGGAGGATCATCAGTGGCTGTCTGGGTCATGCCATGCTAGTAGTCATCTTAAGAAATTTGGTTTAAGGCGCTTAATAAAATACAAATACAAATTCAAACAAGGAATTTCGCACTTAGAAGCTACCTTAGACTTGCAGGCCTGTTGAAGAATGAAAACGTTGGTGCTTTGGCTTCTGGGAAAATTGAGACTGGAGGTCATCTGTGCTGAGCATTGGGTTGTTACAGGGCTGTGGCAATGCACTGATTTGGGGGAGCATCTTAAGCTGATGGTAGCTGAGGATTAGTGACATGGAGGACTGGAGGTGAGTGCAGGAAGAGAGAGGATGCAGAGTTGAGATTTTAAGACCGGCAAATGCTTCACAATTAGTTGCATACAGGGTGCAGCAAATCTGGGGATGGGGGGGTTCTAAAATTTGTGGAGAGAGGTGCCAATTCATCCCATGTCATGTGTGACACCCTGAGCTAATGCTGTCTTTTTCCAACAGTGCTTCGCATGCAGAGTGTTCCAGACCCATGTCCCCATGAAACAACACAGCTGCGGGATCTCCAATGCAAAGAGGTTGTTTTCTCATAGCTGCAGTGTATTGTCCGACCTTTTAAAACTCTGCAAACTTCTCAAAAACGTGGTTGTTTGCCTCTTAATTGATCGTTTTTGATTGTACCCTGGGAATCATCTTGTGCGTTCATAGTATGATTTAAGCAGACATAAAATGATGTATGACATAGGACCTCTTGGAAACTCCATAGCGGGCACTCACCCCGCTGAATAATATCACGTGCTTTGGCCAGGATCATGCTTTCGGTGAGTTTTATTTTTTCTTTATTGTTAGGAATCTTGTATTATATTTTCTTACGTGTTCTGAGCGCATGTGTTTAGTGCAAACGCTTCGCTTTCTAGAGACATGTGATATGGCAAAACGTTTGCCCCGATCAATGTCTGATCGCTTTCAAGTCGTGAAGCCAGTTACTCTGGTGGAAAGTTCAGAGCTGCCAGGCCCAATAACTTCACCAACAGAAATGCTCCGATGAAAATTGCTGCTAGCAATCTCTAGCAGAGAGCCAGCACCTCACCCCTAGTTTAAAGTCGCGATCCTTATCATAATTAATTCAATAAAGGAGTAATGCATTTCAACTTAGGCATGGAGGCTCATTCTCAGTCCTGGCTGGGATAAACTTTCAAGCAGGCATTTCAATTCTGCGCCTGATCTCTCGCTGCAGTTAATAAGTCGCAGACCCTTGGCTAAATGATAGCTGCACGTCATACGCTTGTACTTTTCTGGCACCAGATGGAAATCAAACTGCATGGCAGTGATAAGTCGCATAATTCTGTTTAAGTTGACAATGTGTGAGTTTTCTACCCTGTCAAATACTAATGATCTCATCTTATAGAGGGTGGGTAGCTAATCAGATAAGCACTCTCCTTTCACAGCCTTCCCATGGCAAGCATGATTACCGGCAGGCCTGGCTCAGCATTTCATCATTCTGAGATCCAACCGATCAGTACCATTGAAGTGGGTAATCATAACTATGCAAAGGAAATGAAATAGTAAGCAGGAGTCGAAGGAAAGCCAGTTTCATTTACAGTATCTAATTATTTTGGGCAACTGACCTGTATGGCACCAGCACCTTCGTGAATGTGCAGGCGATAATAGGAGGCACCTAAGTTGCTGGAAGTACAGAAGCAACACAGGTTTTTGCTGCCAAGTAGAACAACTGGTAATTTTTTCTTTGGAAAAAAACAGTTGAAGTATTTTCTGTATCGTGCACATAGGCATATATACAACAAGGCCCTGGTGGAGCGGCATTTTATTTTCAATTTACTGGTTGTCATTTTTAAATATTAAGCCATTCGTGTTTCTCCAAGTCTGGCTGATACACACTGTAAGTCATTTTGAGTTGTTAGGAGTCATTCCACTCTGACAGCTGAAGTTTTTGATGGGCAATCTTGTATATATGCTTGATATTTGCAAAAGCGTTATTGTTATGGTAACTTTTGTTTATTACACAGCCACGTTAGTGGCTGTGTAGTTATGGTTAAATTGCTAATCCCATAGGAAGAGCACTTTTTGGGTGGCTTATAACTTCGCTCTCCGTGGACGAATCCTCACCAAACTTTGCAAAAAAAACTATATGGCCCACTCTGAATTTTTTTGCAAAGTTTGGTGAGGTTTGATCTGGGGTGGGGGGGCAAAGTTATAGGGGGGTTCCCAAAATTTATTTTTTTCCCATAGAGTGAATGGGGAAAAAAACTTGCGCACGCCTACAGCCCAAACCGCTGGATGGATTTTCACCAAATTTGCGGTAGGAGCAGCAGCTTGGTCCCGGAAGTGTGCTTTTGTAAATTTGGTGAAAGTCCATCCAGTAGTTTTTTTTTTTTAAAACGATCAAAAAATAGATCTAAAAAAATTAGTGATATCTATGTCCGCTCCGCAGACACACTTCCCTGTTCGCTCCGCGGGCAGGACACCGATAGGCTAATTGGCTCGTGTCATGTCTGGGGACATGCAACCTGTCCGGCGATTGGCTGGAGTGAGGCGTGATGTGCGTCAGATTGTTCCGATGTGCCCGCCATCTTGGATCCGCTGACAGCGCGGCGACGAACAGAGGCGAAATGCAGTTTTGGGGAGTGTTTTGGTGTGCAAGAGTGCTTGGGGAGGTTTGGGGAGTAAGAGATGGGTCAAATACTGTATTTGTTTAGGTGGCAGGTGCTACTGATGTATTCACCATGCCCGCACTGTCCGGGATATTCATAATTAGTGAAAATTAGGGGTGTCTTAAGGATAGTATTCCCGTCCGTGCTGTCCGCAGGCAAGTTGAAACTGTTATAAGGTTATAAAAATTGACCATATGCCGCAGTTAAAATGTTTGACTCTATGGGTGTGATATGCTGCGGTGGTTGTTGCTAGGGCCTAGAGTCGAAGGCCATGCACCCGATATCGAAGTTATAAGCACTGAAGTTATAAGCCAACATGGATGTGATATGCTGCCGTGGTTGTGGCCAGGGCCTAGAGTTGTGGCCAGGGCCTAGAGTCTTGGGGGCATGGCCAAAGGCCATGCCCCCAAGATCGAAGCTATAAGCACCGAAGATATAATCCACCATGGGTGTGATATGCTGCGGTGGTTGTGGCCAGGGCCTAGAGTCTTGGTGCATGGCCGCAGGCCGTAGGCCATAGGTTATACACTCAAGACTCTAGGCCCTGGCCACAACCACCGCAGCATATCACACCCGTAGATCACACCCATAGAATCAAATATCTATCAAATATTTGCAAATCTACAGATTGTGTACTGTTTGATTTGTATAGTTTGTATGTGAAGGTTTGGCTATGTCATGTCATTAAGATTGTAGAGTTTGGTAACAAGCACTGCAGTATAATATATCCATGGAAGTAAACATTTTGTATTGTGGTGTATGGTTAGATGTTTGCTTCAATGGTTCTGTTATGCAGCAGTATTTATGTGCTCTATTAGAATATACTTACTGTTTGAGTTTTTGAGTTTGGATATATTTTTCATGAGTTGGGTAACTGGAGCACATATTCTTTTTCAATTTCTGTGATAAAAGAAAAGAGCATGTTAGTGTATGTATTTTATAAAGACTTATTACATTGCATAATAGACATTTCAGCTTTTGTTCGACCCTCCTATTTAGTAGTTTACAAACCAGTGTACTGTGCAATTTGCTCAGTTTCTGTGTTTGTTTTTCAAATCATTGTGTCTGTGGGAAAAAAATCCATGACGGATTAAAAAAAACCTTTTTTGTTATGCTACAGTCTATTTGTTTGTTTGTTTTCAGTGTTCACTTGTTGTTTCTGGCTAATGTTCTATCTGTTGGCTTGTTGCAGATTTTTGGAACAGTTAGATACCTGTTGGCATATTCTAACTGTCTATTTTTTGTTAAAATTTAGTGGTATTGATTTATCTGTTTGGTTGTTGCAAAATCTTGGGGCAGTTAGATACCTGTTGGCATATTCTAACTGTCTATCTTTTGTTATAATTTAGTGGTATTCATTTATCTGTTTGGTTGTTATAGAATCTTGGGGCAGTTAGATACCTGTTGGCGTATTCTAACAGTTTATAGTTTTTTAATTGAAGTTTTGTTAATGTTTAAGTACAGATTAGTTATTACATCATAGTTTTAAGAAGATTAAATAACCGTTTGTAAGATTTGCTGGTAATCTCTGCTTTAGAGTAATGGTACTATCATTACATTCAAATCATCCACATGTCTTTTTTATATATGCAGTGTAGTGACCTGCATTGGTTGTGGCTCCTGCGCTGTACATTATATCTATTGTTGTGAAGGTTTTCTTACCAAGTGGTACTTGACCATGTGTGAATGCAGTCAGCTTGCAGTTGTTTTTGGTACCATCTGCATTGTAATGTAGAAGCATTAGTATTACGTATTTACTATGTGTTTGTATTAGTAAGGTGAAGCCATTATCTGAATTGCAGGTAGTACATAATCTACCATGGTTTGCATTTTGTACAAGTTGCTGAAATGGAACGGTTTCACAATTAGGTATGGATACATACACAAAGCGCTAATTAGGGATTTGTTCCTGTGCCACATTGTTGCAGAAAGTGCATGTATGTTTCCAAATGTATGAAATCTGGAAGATTTCATTCATAGGTATGTTTTTGTTTTCCAGTACTTGTAGTAAGTACATTAGAAATTCTTGTGGATCTTCTTGTGAGTTTATAGTGAATTTCACCATTCCAGCACAGTAGTCCAATTCTTGTGTTATTCCATGAACACTATATGTGTTGTCAGGATTGTTTGTTGCATTTCTATGAAGTACTAACATTTGCAAACACAATTGGTCTGTACTGTCTAAGTAAATGTTGTCAATCATTGGTGGCAATTGAAATAGAATATTCATTGATACATTTGCACAGCAACTTACAAAAGTTATATTTGAAAATTTGAATGGACCAGATAGTTCTGTCAAAGTGATTTTTTCGGAGTGTGTGTTGCTTCTTTGAAGAAGTACCTGAGGGTTACCAGTCATTTGGTCGAAAACCAAATGATCGAATGCCATTTGGTCGAATGCCAAATGGTCGAAAGTCGATTTTTTATTTTTTTTGTTTGTTTTTTTTTATGGGGGGGTTCTCCCCCAAACCCCCTTTTTCTTTATTATTTTTTTTACCAACCAAAACAAAAAAAATAAATAAATAAATAAATAAAAAAATTCAACCTTTCATTTTTTTGACCAATTGGTATTCGACCAAATGGTCATTCGATCTTTTATTTTTGACCAAATGACTGGACACCGTACCTGAGTTACTTTGAGTAATAGGTTCTTCTTTGGTTGTGGTAATTGATGAAGTATTAGCTTCTTCTACTCTCTTTGGAGGATTTTCAGTCAGATTATGTTGAATTTCTGTTTGAATTAGTTTTCTTTTACAACATTTTCCTTTTTGTGGAACAGGATATGTTTTTAGATGGGGGTGTAAAGTGAACGTGGTCTATTGTAGTCTAAAATGCAAGGAATATCAGCGTTTACTATACTTGCATCAAAGTTGATTAGAAATAGACCGTCAAGTGTACGTAAGCATGATTGTGCGACGTAGCTCATGCCTTCTTTAAAGACTGTGTTACCAATATCTATCAATGCTTTGTCTAGGGTAAGACCTTGTGATTTGTGAATGGTGACTGCGTATGCTAGAGTTAGAGAAAATTGTTCTCTGCGTACATACATGTCTTTGAAGAGAAGGAATCGAGCTGTTGAGCACCCTATCCTTTTTATTTCTGAAAATTTGTCAAAGAGAATATTGACAAACTGAATGTTGTTGTCATGTGGGTACGTTTGAAAGCCAACAACTGTACCCAGTGCTCCATTAACTAGTCCTTGCTCCACGTCAAGGTTATCTTTAAGCATTACTCTACAGTTTATGGATAATTTTAATATTTTCTCCAAATCAGCTGTTTTGGAGATAGAATTTTCTAAGGTATTTAGTCTTTTTTGCGGCTTGTTGACACATGGGTAGTGTCATACCATGTACGTCCAGTTTGTCTGTGGAGCAAAATTCAATTATTGGTTGCATTTCTTTTTTCAACATTGTTTCATTGAATTTGGAACATCTTACAACAGTTGGCATTAAGGACACACAATTGACATTTTTGTGTGCAAATTGTTCCATAACATCAGTAGCACATGAGTTATGGCCATAAAATGCATGGATGTGCTGTGCTTTTCTGATTGCTTGTGCTTCTTGAGAAAGTACACCAACTCTAATACTTTTTAAAATGTTGTTGTAAGTGAGGTTTGCAGATTGGCGCATGTTTTCTGTTAATTCTATGTATTGGAAATGTTGCCAAAGGTTGACATTTCCTAGGCTGCCAACAGTTTTACGGCAGAGTTTGTGTCCTAAGGTTTTAAAAATAGGTTCACCTTTCACTGGTGTCAATTGAAGAAGATCTCTGAAAACAATATTGTGTTTTCCTCCAAAGAGCTCTTCTTAGTTTGTTTTAAGTACTTCTTGCAATCTGAGTTGAATCAAAGCCAACATTAGGTTGGAGACCATGCTCACTTCATCTATTAGTAGCATTTTCATTTGTTTTAACACTCTGCGTAGTTCCAATGCAGCTTCTGTAGAAAGTTTGTAATATTCTAATTTGTTTTGGTGTTTTACTGGAAGGAGTACTAATCAGTGTAAAGTGACACTGCCTATGTTGTAGGCAGCTAAACTTGTGGGGGCAGTTACAAAAGCTGATATTTTGTTGTTTGTCAATTGTTGAAGGAACTTGCTGATGATTTTGATTAAGTATGTTTTGCCTGAACCAGCTTCACCACTGACGTATAGTAGTATAGGTTTGTAATTTTGGCAGGTACATTCTTTATTTTCATGTTGTACACAATGTGCACATTCTTTTGTTACTTCTTTAAAAATGGTGCGGTGCTCTTTGTTCAGTTTTGATTGTAGTACAGTTAAGTCTTCTTTATCTTCTTCATAGTGACACATGGTGTTCTCTACTTCTGTCATAGCTAATTCTGCCTCATTTGCTATTAGTGGTTGTCCCAGTGGTTCTTGACTTCCTGTTACAGAAGGTTGACTACTGTTGGAGTGTCCTTATCTAGTTGGGCCTGGAGTTCTTCTTCATGTTGCTGTTCATTGTGCAACATTGTTTTGTACTGTGTAAAGTTTATATCGGTGATAGTGCTTTCATTTGCTTTGAAAGCGTCTTCATCAGAGTCATAGATTTCTAGTATCTCTTCTTCTTTTCTCCATGTTTTAAAAAGTTGTAGCAGGGACACGTAATATAGTTCTTTCTGTTGATGAGTTTTTAATGACAATTTGACATGATTAATTAAGCTTCGTTTGGTAAGTTTCACTAATCTGCCTTCACAATCTGCCACACTATATCTACCTTTTTTTTCATCAGGTTTTATATTATTTTTCTATGTAAAGTTTTGGGTTATGTGGTATAGACACATAGTGTCCAAAGTGGTACTCCTGTTTGGGTAGTATGTGTCTAGTAAATTGTTTTTCAAAATGCCTTGGCTGTTGGAATCATTTTTGGCTATTGTTTCTATGTCCTCATATGATTTGAGAACTCTTTTCCTAGATGTAGCAGGACCAAGACTTAGCCATACTATATTTTCAGATTTTCCATACAAAGCAGTACCGGTTAAATGATCTGCAGCTTCATAGGAGCCACATTCTCTATGAGAGAGCATTTTTATGCCTAAGCTGTACAATTTCTGAGATAGTTTTTTGTCTGATGGGTGATTCCAGAGGTCTTGAATCTGTTTTTGCTGCTTTTGTTAAGTAGGCTGTAACATATCGTGCAACTGCAGTGTAATTGCCTGCAATGTACTGCACATCTATGTTTGCATTCCATAAGAGGGCAATGATTGCATTGTAACCATTGATATATTTTGATTCTTCTGTTATTTTTATGTAATACGTGTTCTTAGATGATTTACCTTTAACACTATGTCTAACTGAAGACATGAAGTTGTTCACTTCACCTGTTTCTGTAACTGGTCTAGGGAAACTAAAGCGGCATTTGGTGTAGTAATTCCCTTTGTTTTTGTATTTGTGATGACAATATTTGCCACATGTGTGTCTTTGAAATTTTACAATTTGTGCATGAAGATCCCTATTTGTTGCTTTCGATGAAATTTCACAAGTGACATATTTTTCGATAAACTGTAAAACAGTGGAATCACTGTCTTGACCAAATTTAGGAGCATCTTTAATCCATAAAAGCATGTGGCTATGTGGTGCTCCTCTGGCCTGGTATTCTTTTCTTCAAAAGAAGTGTTGCACTTCTCAGAGGGGAGGAACAGTTTTATTACAAATCGAGTGTAGCATAGCAATGAAACGATGATGGAAATATCTTGAAACATTAACAGGATCTAGAGAGCAAAGTTCATCAGGTGTTAGTATATCTATGTTTGTTTTGTTTTTGTTTGATATGCCTATGAATTCATGTAAATCTCCCCATGCATATTCTGTACAACTTAATGTAATAAACCAAGTGGGTGGGCCAAGGTTTCTTATCATACAATGTATGTCTCTGTGACGTCGGAGCCAGTACTCTTTCTTACCACGCATGTTTGCTAACAGATTTGCAATGCTTGATTGTAAGACCTCATCTTTTTCTTGCACTTTTTGTATTAATTACGTAGCTGACATATTTTGAAAGTGGGTTCCTGATTTCAATATGTGTGCAACTCCGTAACATTGAGTTGCTAGTTCACTTTCAAAGAGTAGGTGGAATATGTATTCCACATTTTGTCTAAATCTGGGATCTTCAGAATGCATTCGTAACGAGTGGTATTCTGATGCTGTTATCTGAGTGGGTCTATCATCGTACCTTCCCCCTTTGCCAGTAGGAAAGAGCAGAGGAAAAGCATGTGCTTCTATACTTTTTCCCATATGCTGATTGGTGATCCTTTGGTTTGTCACATTTGGTACGTTTCTAGTGCATCATCTATGGTGTCATTAGAGTGTAATGGATGAATTGTATAATGGTCTAAAATATTGGATACTGTAGCAGGAACTAGGAGTTCAAATTGACCAGTTTCTGGTGACTCTTGAATTATTTCAGTTGTTTACCATAGGTTTTCTTCAATATTTATTTTTTTGTAGTATTCATTATTGTCTTTTAGATATTGCAAGGCTTGTCTAACTTTATGTAAGTCTACGAGTTGTTGCCACATTTTTTTGTCTTTTGTTGGTACACCATTTACTAAGATAATTAAAGATTGCTCTATTGGACGATGCACTCCCAGAGTGTGCACATTTTCTTTCAGATCTAATGGTAAATAAACTACTTTGCCACAAATGTCTTTCACCTATTCAGAGGCAGGTCATTTTGCTGTTTTTGGTTGAAGGCATATTATTGCTTGAAATGGGTGCACTGTTTGAATTATGATGCTCTCATATAAATTGAGTTGTTGCAGGGGTTTTGGTTTTGGGAATAATTCCAAGTTATTTGTGATAGCAGGTGAAGGAGTTTGATTGTTGTCAAGTTCAGTAGTGCAGTAACTGCAAAGTATTAAGGGGTAAGTTATTTCGTATTTGTTTTTTGCTATAAGGTAGAGTGCTAATTCAAACCATTTTGAATCTTCATTGTCTTCTATTTTGTATGTTATGTCTCTAGTTTTTGGGTTACTTTAATAAAAAGTTCTGCGGCAGCACATACACACATGGTTTGGTACTTCAGCCGATGTACTTTTAAATTTTAGTATTACTTTTTTGTATGTTTGAAGTAGAATGTTGCTATGTGCAGAATTGTTGCTAGTCTGTTGTAAAGCTATTGCATTTTGTAAGTGGCTTTCACTTCCAAAATATTTTCTCTGGATATGGTTGATTTCTTCGAGTAGGTCTTTGGGTGTACCATGTCGATGATTGTTATTTAAATTGGCTAGCGCTAAAGCAGGACTTTTAGCATAGTACAGTTTATAGACTAGATTTCTTATAGTTGAATGATGTGTTGATATCATTTTGATATGATGGAATGTGCTTTTGCAAATAGGTCCTGAAATGAAGGCTAATGAATGTCCTTGTAGTCCGGTGTATTTGCGCACTGGACAGGTATCCATATTTTGCAGCACTTTCATTTTGATTTTGTCTTTGCCTTTCACATACTGATTGAGGAACTGGCATAAAGATTTGAAAGATTTTTTGGGAATGTTACACATTGATGTGCATGGCCATTTGTATACTGGACGTTCTGGTTTAGTCGAATGGAGAGATAATTCTGAGTTTTCTGGGGATATTTTTGTAAGCAGTATTTTTTGTTCCATTATGGTATTATTCATTTTTTCATAACCTCGTCCACTGCAATGGATGGCAATTGTGTCTGTTTGATTTTGTTTGTATGCATCTTCATTAAAATATGGATCTGTGCTCGTGGTGTGACTCCATTCACCTCAACAGATATTTAAGAAGTTATTTTTGTTGACATTCCGTTTATTGAGAAGTTTATTTTGTAATTTAGTAGTTAGTTTTGTTAGTGCTTTCATTCTGTTTAACACTAAAATGATAAACTTTCTTTTGAGAAGGATTGCACTGTCTATCAAAGCTTCTAAGATTAATTTACTATGGTAGGTTTTAAGGGTTGTGCATGATTTGTCTCCTGTTTTTATAAGATTATGAAGGACTTTGTAGCGGAACATTTTTGCTAAAATACTTGTTTTGGTATGGTTACTTGCTAGTATATCAAGATTTATAGGAGCAGTTTTAGCAGTAGTGGTAGCCAAATTCTAGTTAAGCATTTTTTTGTTTCGTTTTACATTTTGATAGAGGAGGCAAAGTTTCTGTACTGGAAGCTTGTTTTGTTTCGCTAAATGATTGTATTAGCTGTTTTGTTTGAACATTTTGTACAAACTCTGGTAGAGATGGATGCTTATTTTGGACACTTTTATTTTCATTTGCTCTATTTCTGTGTTGCTTTCTACTGACTTGTTTTTTGGTAGGCATTCTTTGGGGTCTGTTGAAAAAAAAAAGAAGGTATTGGTTTTGCCGTTCTGCAATGTATGTGTGCTATGTGCATGCAGATCTGCGTATGATGGGAAATATGTATATGGTGGTGTGAAATTGTGTATTTGGCAGCTACAATTAGTTGGGAAGTCTATTCTTCTATTTGTGTGTTACTAAACTGCGGTTCAGATGAGAAGTAGAAAGTGAGCTAGTGGTGAGGAGAATCATTAATAGTAAACCTAATGGTATAAAATTAAAACAGTTCTTTGTTTTGTAGTACTAACATTCTAAGCGTTGAGTATTTTATTTGTGTTCCAAAAAAATGGGGATTTGTGTACCATTCTGCCTGCTAATCCCTGTTTAATAAATGGTGATTTGTGGACAGAATGGTTCAGAAATCGCTGTTTTTTTGGTGCGCAAATTACATGAATGAACCACACAGTATGTTTGAGGAACAGTATGAATATTATGGTAGTATTGTGCTTACTCTTTTTTTGTGTGGAATGAGCCAGTTTCTTTGCATATGTTGTTTGTAGTTCAGATGCTGCTGATTTTCAGGAGAGTGGTCTTCACTGCAATTCTAAAAGAAAGAAGTTAGTAATTTTGTGTGTTTGTAGCACTGATGTTAATCTAGATGTTGATTTTTATGTTTTTGTGGTAGTATTCTTGTTTGATATCTGAACATAGTGTATGCATGCATTTCATTTGACTATGTGCAGCCTTTATATTTTATTTACAATATGTTAGTTCAACATGCTTTGAAAATGAGTAGAATTTGAAGTGCATGAAATACACTTGTTTTTTTAAATCTGTGTTGTAGATAGCAGACAGGTTTGGAAGTGACAGTTGATTATAGTAGATGGGAAACATTTCAATAAATTCATTTTATAGGTAGACATGCCAACAAACGGGAGCCCCTGAGAGGGAGATTTCACCACAGCAATCGGGAACATTTATTTTTCCCACAGGATTGCATTGGGAGTAGCATTAATTTAGGCGGGAGAAAGTAAAAAATAGTGTGATTTTTCAATGAAAAATCAGGAGTCTCGCGCTTAACTCGGGAGGGTTGGCGTGTATGTATAGGCTATGTAGGTTTAGTGGCATTACTCTGTTTATATGGATTCATAAGAGTTGTACATGTACTGTGAATAAAATATGCATACCTGTAGTTTGTATTCATGCATGTGGATATGAATGCAGCAGTAAGTAGAAATCTTGGAGACTTGTATAGTATTTTTTGTAGTAGGTGCTTTCCAATGATATGATACTTGTACTCAGAGTGATCAACAGTACATTTGAAGTGCGGATCTCTGATGATGGGGTTAGATTTAGAGGTCTTGGATGTGATTTGTGGATGGTTGTGTGACTGCCTAGCTGTATCCAATGAGGGAATGGCACCGAGAATGATGTGGAAAAGGTAGAAGGGCTGGCTAAGAGTTACGTGCCGCGCGGACACCGCGGCTCTTCACAGATAGGGTGTGCCACAGCCGGGGTTTTCCAGCAAATCCAGTATGGAAAGGGGACTGTAGGGATCAGCCAATCAGATGTTGACGTTGTGGATTTGTGTAGAAAGAGAGTGTGTGTAGTGAAGATGGCAGAGGTGGAGAAAGTCAAGGTGTTGGTGCTCTGAGATATGTTTGTCCATGGTTTACAGCAGTATGCTCAATGCAGGCATGTGGCAAACAATTTTGTTGTTCAATGAGTGGAGATGGTGTGGAGCGCTGTGCCTGATTGCAATGTAGAGGGAATTCTACAAGTTTGTGAAGATATGCGCAGTATGAACAGTCCCCATCTGGTAGTTTTGCAATATGGTGCTTTCCATTTGGGCTACGTCAGTGCCCCTACTTTGTTGACAGATTTGGAACAGTTGGTTCAAGCAGTAATGAACATCCTTCCAAATGCGAAAGTATTTTTTTCTGGATTACTACCTAGGGCAATATGGGACAATAATTCTGTTTTTTGTCCTCAGCAAAACATTGCTAGGTGTGCAATCAATCAAGGCATGTGTGCTTTCATGCTTAGAGCTGGTATGTTTTTCTGTATTAATGAGAATATTGATTCCAGTAATGCTGTTTATTTTGAAGAAGATGGCATTTCCTTATCTTTTTTGGGAAATGCCATGCTGTTTTGGAATGCAAGCATTGGTTTGGAGAATGTTATGTGAAGATTTAATTTGTAAATTAAGAAAAAAAAATACAAAATAGCAGGTGTCTGTCAGGCATCTACAAAAAAAACGGCTCTTTTCAGAGCCCACCTCGAAGGGGAAATGGGGCACACTATTTAAATTTACATTCACCACGCTCCGATTTTGGATATGTCCGCCGACATGGCGGTAGTCTGCGGACAGCGCGTATTACATACAGGGATTCTGGGGTCGAGAGGCATGCAAATGAGAATGAGCGGAGCTAGGGATTGGTCAGTAAGGCTTACTGGGTGTGTTGTGTAAGGAGAGATTTTGTCAGAACGTCTTTTTCCTGAGAGAAGAACAGATAGCTATGGCTGTGTGTTTCCGAAAACAGATTATCTGGACTTTAGGAGACTCATGTATACATTGGTTGAAGGTACATGCAGACATTGTGGAGTAGCTGCAGACCTTGGTTTCCCTCATGTGGAAGTGCACTGGCATGGAGAGCACGGAATGAAGTGGCTAGACTTGCTACTCCTCTGTGCTACTTTAGAGACAGAGCATCATCCAGACATTATTATAATTCATTGTGGAGGGAACAGTTTAGGACATGGGTCTGGAATTTATTTGCAATTTGAAATGAAACAAGGACTTGAGAAGGTCATGGACATGTTTCCAAATTCCCAAGTAATTTTTGCTCATAATGCGCAAAGACAAATGTGGCTGCGTTCTTCTTTATTTGGTCCACAAATGGAGAAAGCGAAGCGCAATGTCAATAAGGCTGTTTGTGCCTTTCTAAGAGATGTTGGCATGTCCTCTTTTCACAATGAAAATATTATGTTTCGTAGCACATACATTTTTCGCAGAGATGGAATCCATCTTACTAATGCTGGCAATCAGATTTTTCTGAGAAATGTACAAAATGCATTGCAACTTTTTTGGGATTAGAGTCATCTATTTTGCAGTAGATGTTGACGATTTCAAGTTTTTCAAACACACAAAAACACCACCAAAAGGCTGTTTTCAGAACCACCACGTCCTCCCAGTGAAAAGTGCATTGGTTTTGCTAGAGCAGCACCCTAAAATTGTATATGTCCTAGGACTGTCCGCAGACGTCCAAAGAATGCACAGGGCCCTGCACTGTTTATTTGCAACTTCTATTATTAAACTGTGAAAGGCGGCTCTGAAAAGAGCCTTTTTTGGATTTTTGTTGTTTTATATTGGTTTTTTACACACAACACACTAGGAGAGGAGGGGAAAGAGGGTAAGGAAGGGACACCAACCACAGGGATAAGAAAGGGCAGGTGGAGAGAGGAAGATGTAGGTTGGGCCTTACTTAGGTAGGTAGCAGGTCTTTTGGTACTCCTTGACCGTAATCTCGAAAGCGATTTGAAGACTCTCCCCCCTGCAGAGTACTGCGTCACAGTACATACACAATATGGTGCCCTCGAAAGGTAAGGGTCAACAGCATCGTGAATGGCCTGTGAAGCAACTGGAGGGATGCACTCTCCCACAGGAGTGTCTCTTGTGGTGAAAGGAGTGGAAACAGAGGATGCTGTAGAGGAACTCAACCTACTACGTTTATCACAAGGTACAACCTTGCGAATGTCCGCACTATGGAATGATGTTAGGTGTCGCTCATGGATGCCGCACCAAAGCTGTACGAACCACGTCTCCCACGCCTAAGCACCATTTTGCACTGTTTGCAGGTGACCTTGTTCGTACATGCTTTTGGTACCTTACCATGAATGGTAAACAACCGCCACACCCAAGACTCCTGGCGAGTGCTGGTAGTAGGGAGTTCGTCGACCTCATTCTCTTCATCTTCTTCATCCTCGTTCTCTACATCCTCACGCCTGTTCCTCTCTGCAGGCCCTTGGGGAGGTGGTGGTGGAGGGTTTGGGGGTGATGCTGAGGCAGATGTAGCAACAGCAGCTATGGATGCCATCAGGGTTGATGAGATATTCTCAGCAAGATCAGCAAAGGCAGCCAAAGTCAATCTGCAATAGCCAGAAGTACAATGAAGATCAGCTCTAGGGTGTCGCCTTTTATAGGGGAGGAGGGGTGCACTTCGCGAACAGATCGAACACCAAAAAAGGTTCAAAAAAGTATGTGGAAAGCCAGGGTCATTGTCTGGGACATGTGCAATGGTGGATTTTTACTGTAAAATAATTTGGATTGTCTGAAAAATTATTTTAAAATGTTGGGGAACCGGACAGTGTTTGCAAATTAGGACACACGCTCAGCTTGGGTGTGGTCACATGATGACATCGGGAACATGTCCGCAAAGGGAACGGGTGTCCGCTCAATATTTATATATCTATGAGATATATATATATATATATATATATATATATATATATATATATATCTATGAGATATATATATATATATCTATGAGATATATATATATATATATATATATATATATATATATATATATATATATATATATATATATATATATATATATATTACATAGCCACGGTAGGGGCCATGTAGTTATGGTTAAGTTGCTGTTTCCATAGGAAGAGCACTTTTTGGGCGGTTTATAACTTTGCTCCCCCTGGATGATTCCTCACCAAACTTTGCAAAAAAAGTATATGGGCCACTCTGATTTTTTTGCAAAGTTTGAAGATGTTTGGGCCGGGGGGGGGCAAAGTTATAGGGGGGGTTTCAAAACGTCTTTTTTTCCCATAGACTGAATGGGGGAAAAACTTTGCGCACGGCTACAGGTGAAACACCAAAAAAGGTTCAAAAAAGTATAGACGGAGTTGGAAGAAATCTGCGGCAGGTATAGGGGCTTGGTCCAGAAAGCGTGCTTTTGTAAATTTGGTAACAATCCGTGCAGTATGTTTCTTCATAATTATGAAAAAGTAGGTCTGAAATAATTAGTGATATCTTTGTTCGCTCCGCGGTCACACTTCCCTGTTCGGGCGATGAACAGGATACCGATAGGCTAAGGGGCTGGCGTCATGACCGCGGTCACGCAACGTCTCTGCCCATTGGCTGCTGCGAGACGTGTTCTGCTTCAGATGGTTTGGATGCGCCTGACATCTTGGATCCGCGGAAAGCGGAGGAACAACCAGCGTATACATGCTTTTTTCATGAAACTATTTTGCTGTGTCACAGAGCATTGGCAAAGGTTCAGACAGTAAGACATGGGTGATCAATGCATTTGTTCTTCGGTCGTCATGATGTAATTTCTATGGACACCTTGCACGTACTGTAAATGTGGGGTGTAACAACGATATCACTTCAGTCCATGTAGTGGGCAGGACATTTGTAACACTTCAGTCCATGTACCGGACAGGAAATTGGTAACTGTTGAAAGCACACGCGTATTGGTAGGCAACTTTGAAATTGACAACATGCCGTGAATGCATTATTTTTTCCAATGGCTATTATTATATTCATTAGTACGCCGCCATGGGTGGCACATGCTACGGTGCTTGTGGCCAGGGGCTAGAGTCTTAAAATATGGGTGATCAATGCATTTGTTCTGGGGGTCGGTCGTCATGAAGTAATTTGTATGGACATCTTGTACGCACAGTATACTTATACCTACTTAATGACATGTGTTCTATGGCCTCCTTGTACGCACAGAAAATGAGGGGTCCAATAAGGCCAGTATAGCAGTGCACGGGGGAGTTGTTACATTTGTAAGGACACGTGTCGTGTTAGGGAACATTGAAATTGACAACATGCCGTGAATGCATTATTTTTTCTAATGGCTATTATTCTTCAACTTGATTTTTATTGGCATTTCATACACCAACAATGAAACTGTCAACAGGACACAACTCCCCCTACCCCCACCTCCCCCCCTTACTTGATCTAGGAAATATCCCCCCAATGATGTCACCGATAAGTTCCACGCATCCGAACAAGGACTGAGACCCATACCCCTAAACGATGGATCCTTGAAGCCAGACCACTCTTGATTCATTTTATATGTCCGATTCCTCTTGCGGGTCTATAATTCCCAACAATGTCATAGATTGTGGGCTCCAAGCCCTGCGCGCTCCCTCCTTTAAATAAGCAATTCGTTATTATACTCATTAGTATGTCATGCGAAGGCCATGCAACCAAGAATAAAGTGGTAAGTAGTCGACTTGGAAGACACTGCACACCCATCCCATGTAAGATCTACAGACATACAACTAGGAGGGAAGCCTCTGGGCAGAGGTGCTGAAGGATAACACACCTATAGAATAACCCCCACTACCACACATCACCAAGGCGGTTGTAGAGAGACCCTGCACTCTTGGGTGCATGGCTAAAGCCCATGCACGCAAGAATGAAGTCATAAGCTGTGGAGTTACACGTCAATATGGGTGTGGTGAAATGTGCTAGTTGTGTTGGTGCCCTACTATCTTACCTTCATGGCTGTAGACGATGGTCCGAAAAGTACATTTATAAGCAGCTAATTGACAAGGACCATGGTTTCCATATGCAGCGATGGTTGTGGATAGGAACTATACTCCTTGTACCCTGGTTGTAAGGCGTAGGTGGTAGGTTACTCACTAAAGATGGAAGGGCAGCCTACAGGCACTGCAGCATATTAGTACCATAGATTAGATGTGCATATTCCCATGTGTAGAAAGTGCCTGCCAATATACTTACTCCTTACTTTGTTCAGATTCCACATACTTTTTTTTATTGGCTATCGTACTTGGCAGAAGTATCACTTTTTCCATTTCTGTGATGAAAGGAAAAGGTGCGTTAGTGTTTGCATTTTATTAAAATTTACTACATTGCATAATAGACAGTTAACTTTTTTTTTACCCTCATATTTAGTTTACAAACCAGTGTACTGTGCATTGTGCTCAGTTTCTGTGTTTGCTTTTCTAATCCTTGGGTCTGGGGAAAAAAAATCCTTGTCGGATTAAAAAAAACTTCATTTCCTATGGTACTAACTACTTCATTTTTTGCTTTCAGTGCTTTCTTCATCTTTCTGATCAATGTTATGTTTGTTGCCTTCCTGCCCATTTTAAACAACAGTTAAATACCAGTAGGCATATTATAACTGTGCATTTGTTCCTACAGATTTGTGATACTCATTGATTTGTGTCATTGCCATATCCTGTTTCCTTTATCTTTCCCATTAATGTTTTCTTTGTTGACTTCCTGCCGATGTTTAACAACATTTAGATACCTATAGGCGTATTCTACCTGTGCATTTGTTTCCAACGCTCTGTGATGATCATTTATTTGTGTCATTCTTCCATCCTGTTGGGTAGTTAGATACCTGTGGGCGTATTCTAACTGTTTGTAGTCTTTCACAAACTTTGTTGACAATTTTGAAGTACACATTATTTCGTAAATTTTGGCTTCAAGAACATTAAATACGCATTTGTTAGGTTAGCTGGCAACCTTTGCTTTAGAGTAATGGTGCTATCATTACATTCAAACCATCCAGAATTCTTTTTAATGTATGCAGTGTAGTGACCTGCATTGGTTGTAGCTCCTGCATGGTAGATTATTCCTACTGTTGTAAAGGTTTTCTTTCCAAGTGACACTTGACCGTGTGTGAATCCAAACAATTTGCAATTGTTTTTGGTGCCATTTGCATTATAATGTAGACTCATACGTATTATGTAGGCACTATGTGATTGTATCAGTAAGGTAGAGCGATTGTCTGAATTGCAAATACTACATAATCTGCCATGGTTTGCATTTTGTACAAGTTGCTGAAATGGAATGCTCTCACTATTTGGTATAGAAACATACACAAATCGCTCCTTTGGGATTTCTTCCTGCATCACTTTGTTACAGAGAGTGCATGTATGTTTCCACATGTATGAAATTTGGAAGATTTCATTTACAGGTATGCTTGTGTTTTCCAATACTAATAGTATGTACATTAAAAATTCTTGTGGATCTTCTTGTGAGTTCATAGTGAATCTCACCATTCCAGCACAGCCGTCCAATTGTTGCCTTACTCCATGCACACTGTATGTGTTGTCAGGATTGATTGTTGCATTTCTATGCAACACTAACATTTGCAGACACAAGTGGTCTGTGCTGTGCAGGTAAATATTGTTAACAATTGGTGGCAATTGAAATAGAATATTGATTGCTACATTTGCATAGCAACCTACCCCACTTTCATTTGTAAATTTGAATGGGCCAGCAAGTTCTGTATCTGAATGCATTTTTGGTTTTTCTGTTGCTTCTTTGCCGACGTGCCTGTTTTACATTCCCTAATAGGTTCTTCTATGTTTGCGGCAGTTGATGAAACTTTAGCTTCTTTTCTTTTCTTTGTGGAATTTGCTGTTGCATTCTGTTGCATTTCTGTTTCATTTACTTTTCTGTTACCACGTTTCACTTTATCTGGAACAGGGTATTGTTTCAGATGAGGGGTGTACAGTGAACGCAATCTATTGTACTCTAGAATGCAAGGAATATCAGCGTTGACTTTACTTGAATCAAAGTTTATTAGCAATAGACCGTCAAGTGTACGTAAGCGTGATAATGCTACGTAGCTCATGCCTTCCTTAAACACTGTCTTTCCTATATCTATCAATGCTTTCTCTAGGGTAAGACCTTGGGATTTATGAATGGTAACTGCATATGCAAGAGTTAGAGAAAATTGCTCTCTACGCACATACATGTCTTTGAAGAGAAGGAATCGAGCAATTGAGCACCCTATCCTTTTCACTTCTGAAACTTTATCAAATCGAATATTTACAAACTGAATGTTGCTATCACGTGGGTATGATTAAAAGCCAACAACTGTGCCCAGTGCTCCATTACTAGCCCTTGCTCTATGTCAAGGTGACGTTTCAGCATTACTCTACAATTTAATGATCATTTCAATATTTTTTCCAACCCAGCTGTGTTGGAGATTGAATTTTCTAAACTATTTAGTCTTGTTGTGGCTTGCTCACACATGGGTACTGTCATACCATGTAAGTCTAGTTTGTCTGTGGCGCTAATTTCTATTATTGCTTGCATTTCTTTCTTTAACATTGCTTCATTGACTTTCAAACAGCTTGCAAGAGTTGGCATTAAGGCCATACAATTGACATTTTTGTGCGCTATTTGTTCCATAACATCAGTTGCACATGCATTATCGCCATAAAGTGCATGTATATGCCGGTTTTTCAATAGAGCTTGTGCTTGTTGCGATAATACACCAACTCTAATACTTTTAAAGATGTTTGCATAAGTGAGATCTGCAGATTGCAGCATGTTATCAGTTAATTCTCTGTATTGGAAATGTTGCCAAAGATTAACATTACCTATGCTAACAACAGTTTTCCGGCAGAGTTTGTGGCATAAGGTTTTAAAAATTGGTTCACCTTTCACTGGTGTCAATTGTAGAAGATCTCTGAAAACGATAATGTGTTTCCCTGCAAAGAGTTCTTCATTATTGCTTTGAATTAAAGCCAACATTAGGTTGGAGACCATGCTCACTTCATCTATTAGTAGCATTTTCATTTGTTTCAATACTCTATGTAATTCCATTGCAGCTTCTGCAGAAAGTTTGTAGCAGTCTAATTTATTTTGATGCTCTACTGGAAGCAGTAGTAATAGGTGTAAAGTCACACTGCCTATGTTGTAGGCAGCTAAACCTGTGGGGGCTGTTACAACAGCTGACAGTTTGTTGTTTGTCAATTGTTGAAGGAACTGGCTGATAATTTTGATTAAGAATGTTTTCCCTGACCCAGCTTCACCACTGACGTACAGCAGTATAGGTTTGTAATTTTGGCAGGTACATTCTTTATTGTCGTGTTGTACACTATGTACAATTTGTTTTGTTACGTCTTCAAAAATGGTGCGCTGGTCATTGTTAAGTTTTGCTTGTTTTACAGTTAAGTCTTCTGTATCTCTTTGATACTGATGCATGGTGTTTTCTACTTCTGCCATAGCTACTTCAGCCTCATTTGCTATTAGTGGTTGTTCTAATGGTGTTGACTTCCTGTTACAGAAGGTTGACTACTGTCGGAAGAGTCTTTATCTAGTTGGGCCTGAATTTATTCTTCCTGTTGCTGCTCATTGTGTAACATTGTTTTGTACTGTGTATAGTTCACATCGGTGATAGTGCTTTCATTTGCTTTGAAAGCATCTTCATAGCACTCATAATTATCTTGTATGTCTTCCTCTTTTCCCCATGGTTTGAAAAGTTGTAACAGCGACATGTAATATAGTTCTTTCTGTTGAGGAGTTTTTAATGACAATTTCACATGATTAATTAAGCTTTGTTTGTTAAGTTTCACTAAGCTCCCTTCACAATTGATCACTCTATATCTACATTTGCTTTCATCAGGTTTTACATTATTTTTCTATGCAAAGTTTTGAGCTATGTGGTATAGACACATGCTTTCCAGAGTGGTACTCCTGTTCGGATAGTATGTGTCCAGTAAATTGTATTTTAGAATGTCTTGGCTGTTCGGATCATTTCTGACAAATGTTTGTATGTCCTCATATGATTTTAACACTCTTTTTCTAGATTTTGCCGGACCAAGACTGAGCCATACTATGTTGTCTCATTTTCCATACAAAGCAGTGCCGGTTAAATGATCTTCTGCTTCATAAGCCCCACATTCTCTATGAGAGAGCATTTTTATGCCTAGGCTGTACAATTTCTGTGATAATGTTTTGTCTGATGCTAGGTCATCCCAGATGTCTTGCAGCTCTGTTTTTTCTGCTTTTGTTAAGTAGGCTGTAACATATCGTGCAACACCAGTTGAATTGTCTGCAATGTACTGCACATCTATGTTTGCATTCCATAATAGGGCACTGATTGCCTTGTAATCATTGATATATTTTGATTCTTCCCTTCTTTTTATGTAATACGTGTTTTTAGGTGATTTACCTTTAACACTATGTCGAACTGAAGACATGAAGTTGTTTACTTCACCTGTTTCTGTAACTGGTCTAAGGAAATCAAAGCGGCATTTGGTGTAGTATTTATCTTTGTTTTTGTATTTACATCAACAATATTTACCACATTTGTGTCTTTGAAATTGTCTGCCCATGCAGCTCACTATGGGCCTCATTACGACCCTGGCGGTAATCCGCCGTCATTACCGCCATGGCGTAATGAACGTTAACGCCGTGGGACGATGGCGTAAAGGGCGCCACATTACGACCCATCGCGCACGAGCATTACGCCATGGCGGTAATGTAAACTGCGCCATGGCGGTAGTGCCCCCAAAACGGCACCTACCGGCATCGTATGCGGCGCAAGGTGCACCACCGCCACCGCCGTACATAGCGGTGACCGTAGTTAGCGGTCACCGCAATTAGCGTTGACCGTAGATAAGCGGAACCGGAAGTAGCGTCACCGCGGCGGAACGGGAAAGAGCACGGCGGCCATCTTTAAAAACACAATCCATTGCCATCCTCCGAAACCACTGGACATCCGAGCCTGAGACCCCGCAAATACCGGCTTCAACCTTCTACCTGCAGGAAGATGCCTAAAGTTGTGAAAAAAGCCTGTGACCGCCAGCGGCAAGACCGCTTCTCCAGAGAGGAGCTTACCATGCTAGCGGAGACCCTCCAGGAGAACGCTGCAGTGGTATTCTCCAACCAACTGACAAGACCGGCCATATCCAAGAAGAAGGCCATATGGGCACTGGTAGCTCAGCGGGTCAGTGCCGTGGGAACAACACCCCGCAATGTCAAACAGTGCCGCAAGCGGTGGGACGATCTCCGGCTCAGAGTCAGGAGCATACTATCAGCTAACATGAACCTGGCAATGGCAACTGGGGGAGGATCGGAGTCCCCTATAAAATTGCAGCCATGGGAGGAAATCTGTGCCTCCACAATCGGAATGCAGAGCATTGAAGGAGTAGGAGGAATGGAGAGAGGAGCCCCGACATCGGGCGATGCAGGTAAGTGGCTCAAATCAAGGCATGCAAATCTCACCTAAGTCCATTCATGTGAAGTACAATGTTGGCCCATAGTGTAAATGCAACACATCAGCCGGAGACTGCCCACAGATACATCCGATCTGCACCCTGTACACATGCAGTATGCACACCCTAACTGCAGCCACCCACATACCTCCATGCTACTTCCACACAAAAGGGAGACAACTTTTTTCCCCTGCATGAAATGTGCCACATGTACTAACTGATAAGATGCCAGTCGCCACAATGCCCGGCCAATGTCCGCAGACCCATCAATAACACTCTCCCTCCTCTGTCCCACCACAGGCTCAAATTCCGACCTTGAGGAAGAGGACACCACTGCCTCCACACCCACCAAGAGGGCCAGGCCAACTGTGCCAACACCACAACCCTCCACCTCTGCCCTCCCGAGGAAAACCCCACAGCAGCCAAAATCCATGCAAGGGAAACAGGACAGGGCACAGACAGCCACCCCAGCAGGCAGTACAGCAGCAGCAGCAGCAGCAGACATCACACAAATCATGCCCACAGAAGCCACAGCCTCTGCTGCAAGCAGCACAATTGGGGAAACTGCTGCCATTGCTGCCTCCTCCGACAGCGAAGCAGGGATCTTTGAGGAGAGTGATGTCAGAAGCCCCACAGGCCACCCTCATTCCCCCTACCTGTCCCTAAGCAGCCCGCATGCGGATGCCACACAAGGTCAGCCAGAGGATGACGATTGGCCAGCCACTCCATCCCCGCTGCAGGGGCAGATCAGCCCAATGGGAATACCACTGCCATTAGCCATGGGCCAGAATACCAACCATTCTCTGGAGGCGATTGCCACCCGGCAGCAGCAACTTTCCTCGCTGCTCGAAGAACATGTTGCTGAATGTGGGGGGTCATGTGCAGCAATGGAGAAATGTGCAGAGACAGTGAAGGCAGCTATAGAGTCGTCCACAAAGGACATCTGCGCGGAACTAGCTGCTGTGCGGCACGCCATCACTGACCTTGTGCAGACAATACGGGCCATGCGTCCAAATGAGCAGGCAGGATCCTCCTCGGTTGCCAGCTCGACACCGAGCAGCCCCATCCGCCGATCGGGGAGGAACCTCCGCAGCACAGGCAGGGGTGCCCCGGGGGCCAGTGGAGGGGGCTGCCAATAGTGGCCGGACAGTGTAGGAATCCTACTTCTGACACTGCTGCACAGACTAACTCACACCTTTGTTGGGATTCCAGGGGGGGGGGGAGGGTGGAGGGGGGAGTGGGTGTGTTGGGGTGTGCAGGGGGGTGGCGGGGAGGTGTGTTGGGGAGTTAAGGGGGGAGTTTGGGGGGGGTGTGTGTGCAGGGGGGAGGTGGGAGGTGGTGGGTCACAACGTTCCATGTCTTGAATACACTTTTACCTTGAAAAAAAACCCAGAGTGTGTTGATTTTTTCTTTGCGCATGTGTGCTTTATTGGTGTACAGTCCACAGTGTGCATGTCCCGGTGCCACACAGTGCCCCAAGTGCAGTCACCATATGACACACACCAGCCATGTGTGCTAGAAGCAGTGGTCGATGATAGTTTGGCGCATTGCACGCCCCTCCTGTGCATCGCCTCCTCCATGGGGTGCCGCCCCATCTGCTCCCTCCTCATCCTCATCGTCAGGTGGTTGTAGTTCTGCGTCAGGGGGCAGGGGCACATTCTGCCTGACGCACATATTGTGTAGCATTACACATGCCATGACGATCTTTGCCACCTTCTCATGGCCATACAGGAGTGCCCCACCAGACCTACTGAGGCTTCGGAACCGTGCCTTCAATAGGCCGAATGTCTGCTCTATGACCACACGAGTACGTGTATGTGCACGGTTGAAGTCCTCCTCGTGCTGGTTCTGCGGGTTCCGGACTGGTGTAAGGAGCCAACTCTTCAGGGGATAGCCAGCATCACCTGTATGTAGGCGAGAATGTATGTGTCAGTCATGTTGTCTGATCAGGAACATGATGTTCCATCATGGCTTGCTTCCAACTGTTAATTTGGCTCACATCTACATGACCTAATTTATTCACACAATGCTACCTGTATATGCTCATGGCTTCCATGGCCTGTTTTGCATGCCATCACCCAATGTATGCAGAGGGGTTGTGTGCATTGTAAGTGCCCATCCTCTGTCTCCGATCTCCGTGTTACTCACAGACAGGTGGAGTATGCATCCCCCCCCTTTCAGCCAGGTGGAGTATGCATCCCCCCCCCTTTCAGCCAGGTGGAGTATGCATCCCCCCCCTTTCATCCAGGTGGAGTATGCATCCCCCCCCCCTTTCAGCCAGGTGGAGTATGCATCCCCCCCCCCCTTTGTGCCAGGTGGAGTATGCATCGGTACGTCATTCACCTGCCCACTTCCATTACATTGGACTCACCGAGTAGCCAGGATCTTGGGCCTGCATGTTGCTCCATGTAGCGTGGTATTGTGGAGTTCCTCAGGACCATGGAATCATGGGTTGATCCGGGGAATCGGGCACAACAATGTGTGATGATCTTGTTGGAGTCACAGACCATTTGCACGTTGATTGAGTGGAACTGTTTCCGGTTGCGGTACGGTACCTCCACGGCACGTGGAACCACCAATTCCACATGGGTGCAGTCGATGGCACCAATGCAACCGGGTATGCCGGCTAGTGCATGGAAACCCACTTTGGTGTTAGCTATCTCCTGTGCAGTCCGTGGTAATGAGATGTGGTTGTCTGTGTGCTTGAGGAGGGCATCGAGCACTTGGATGAGTGTTTGCGAGAATAATGGTTGTGAAATGCCATGCAGGTGCCCCACTGTGTGCTGGTAGCTGCCTGTGGCCAGGAAGTGGAGTACAGCCACTACCTTCAGTAGGGGGGGGATGGCGGTTGGACTTTCTATCATGCTGACGATGTCGTTGTGTGTCATGTCTACGATGGCGGTGATGGTGTCCCGGTCCAAACGGTACAGGGTGTGGATCTGCTCAGCAGTGAGGTTGAATGGATTGGCTCTGATGCGTGGGATTGGGGGCTGCCTGCGTGGTGGCACTGGCTGTGCAGGTGGGGCTTGCTGGGCCTGCCTTGCCCTCCTTCTCCTCCTGCGTCTCCTCTGTGCTGCCTGGTGTTGTTGCTGTTGTAGTAGTTGTTGTTGTTGTTGTTGCTGTTGTAGCACATGCATTGCTATCAGGTCCTCCAGCCCCAACATTGCCATTCGAATTGGTATCATTGTGGAGTGTGTCTGGGTGTGGGAAGGGGTGGGGTGGGCTCTTTTTGTACTTCCTGAGTCTGTATTGCCTTCACCTGTGCTGTTTCAGTGCACCTGTGGCAGCTGCATTCACTTAACATGGCCCTTTACGGTTGGTTCGCGATGGCGTTGTTAGCACCATGGTGGTAAGGTACTTAACGGGCTGGGTGATGGCGTTAGGTGCATGTCCGCTTGGGTCGGGATTTGCGTAACTTTCCGCCATGGCGCTAAGTACGGTGTGGGCGGGCGCGGGCGCGGACCCTTGTCGCAGTTAGCGGCAGCGTTGACTACGATGCCGCTAATGGCATCGTAGTTAACGGTCACATGTCATGATCGGACCTGGCGGAAAAAGATGGCGGTAACCATTTACCGCCATCGTTTTTCACTTAGCGCCAGGGTCGTGATGAGGCCCAATGTGTCTGTTGTGAAGGGATTTCACATGCGACATATTTTTGGATGAACTGCAAAGCAGTGCTATCACTGCAGTGCCCAAATTTAGGTGCACCTTTGATCCATAACATGATGTGAATATGTGGTGCTCCTCTCGCTTGATATTCTTTTCTCCAAAAGAAGTGTTGCACTTATCCAAGGGGAGGAACAGTTTTATTGCAAATAAAGTGTAGCATTGCAATGAAACGATGATGGAAATATCTTGAAACATTAACTGGATCTAGAGAGCAAAGTTCTCCAGGTGTTAATATATCTATGTTGTTTTTGTTGCTGTTTGCTATGCGTAGGAACTCATGTAAATCTTCCCATGCATATTCTGCAGAATTTAGCGTAACAAACCGAGTTGGTGGTCCAAGGTTTCTGATCATGCAACGCACGTCTCTGTGCCGTCTGAACCAGTATTCCTTTGTACCACGCATGTTTGCAAACAAATTTGTTATACTTGATTGTAAAACCTCATTTTTTCCATGTACTTTTTGTATTACCGAGTAGCTGACATATTTTGAAAGTGCGTTCCAGATTTAAGAATGTGTGCAACTCCATTAAATAGTGTTGCTAATTCACTTTCATAGAGTAGGTGGAATATGTATTCCACATTTTGTCTAAATCTGGGATCTTGCGAATACATTCGTAATGAGCGGTATTCTGATGCCCCAATCTGAGTGGGTCTATCATCGTATCTCCCACCTTTGCCAGTAGGAAATAGCAGTGGAAAAGCACATGCTTCTATACTTTTTTCCCAAATACTCATTGGTGACCCTTTGGTTTGTCGCATTTGGTAAGTTTATAGTGCATCATCTATGCTTTCATTGGATTGCAATGGATGAATTGTCTAATGGTCTAAAAGAGTGGATACTGTAGCTGGATCCAGAAGTTCGAATTGTCCAGTTTGTAATGGATCTTGAATTATTTCAGTTGTTTGCCTTAAGCTTTCATCAATATTTATTTCCTTGTAGTACTCATTATTGTCTTTTAGATATTGCAATGCTTGTCTAACTTTGTGTAAGTCCACTAATTGTTGCCGATTTTTTTGTCCTTTGTTGGTATTCCATTTACCAAGACTATTAAAGAATGTTCTATTGAACGTTCCACTCCTAGAGTGTGTACATTTTCCGTTAGATCTAATGGCAAGTAAACAAGTAAACTACTTTTCCACAAATGCCTTTCACCAATTCAAAGGAAGGTAATTTTGCTGTTTTTGGATGAAGGCGTATAATTGCTTGAAATGGGTGGACTGTTTGAATTATTATGCTCTCATACAAATTGAGCTGTTGCAGGATTTTTGGTAATGGAAACAATTCCAAATTATTTGTAATAGCACGTGAAGGAGTGTGGTTTTTGTCTAATTTTGCAGTACAGTAACTGCAACATATTAGGTGATCAGTTATTTCTTATTTGTTTTCAGCTAAAAGATACAAAGCTAATTCAAACCATTTAGAGTCTTCATTGTTTTCTACTTTGTATGCTATGTCCACATTTTGTGTGTTCCTTTTGTAAAATGTTCTGCAGCAATACACACACACATGGTTTGGTTCTTCAGCCGATGACCTTTTAAATGTTACTATTTCTTTTCTGTATGTGTGTAGTAGAAGGTTGCTATGTGCATAATTGTCGCTACTATTTTCTAAAACTGTTGCATTTTATACGTGGCTCTCACTTCCAAAATATTTTTTCTGAATACGGTCCATTTCTTCTTGTAAGTATTTGGGTGTACCATGTAGAAGAGTGGTATTTAAATTGCCTGATTCTGATGCTGGACTTTTTGCATAGTATATTTTATACACTAAATGTCTTACATTGGAATAATGTACTGATATTCTTTTGATATCATGGAAGGTACTTTTGCAAATAGGCCCAGAAATGCAGGCTAATGAATGTCCTTTTAGTCCTGTGTCTTTCCGCACTGCACAAATATCCATATTTTGCAGCACTTTCATTTGACTTTTGTCTTTACCTTTTTCATATTGATTGAGTAACTGACGTGAAGATTTGAAAGCTTTGTTTAGAATGGCACACATTGATGTGCACGGCCATTTGTATATTGCACAGTGTGGTTCTGCTGAATCGACAGGTAATTCTGAGTTTTCAGGAGATAGTTTTGTAAGCAGTGTTTCTTGTTCCATGATGGTAGTATTGATTTTCTCATACCCTCGTCGACTGCTATGGATGGCAATTGTGTTTGTTTGATTTTGTTTGTATGCTTCTTCATTAAAATATGGCTCTGTGGTTGTTGTGTGACTCCATTCACCACCACAAACATGCAAGAAATTATTTTTGTTCACATTCCGTTTCTTGCTGAGTTTCTTTTGTAATTTGGTACTTAGTTTTGTAAGTGCTTTCATCCTATTTAACACTAATATGAAAAACGTCCACGAGTGCTTGTAGAATTAACTTTCTAGGATACGCTTTAAGGGGTGAGGATGATTTTGGTCCTCTTCTTAGTAAATTCTGAAGGACTCTGTGACGAAACATTTTTGCTAAAATACTTTTTTTTCTATGGGTTCTTCTTACACTATCAGGATTATTAGGATCATTGTTAGCTGTACTGGCAGCTGTTTTTTTGACAACATTTCTGTGTTTTGTGACACTTTTTGATGGAGGAGGTACAGTTTCGGTAGTTGAGACTTCCTTTATTATGTTACTCAACTGCATTAGCTGGTTTGTACCAAGATTCTCTACACACTCTACAACAGGTGGATGCTTACATTGGGTACCTTTATTTTTCTTTGCTCTAATTCTGCGTTCCTTTCTATGGAGTTGCTTTTTGGTAGGCATTCTTTGGTGTCTGTTGAGAAAAAAAGTATACTTTGCTCTGTTGTCCAATGTATGTGTGCAGTGTGCATGTGTGTATAAGTCTGATGGGGAAGCTCTTTGTCATGGTGTGTCAACGTACTGTGAACTCTACCAATCATTTGGTAAGGCTACTTTACTGTTTGTATACTACTACAATGTGCTTCATATGAGAGTACAAAGTGGCCTACTTGTGACGAGACTCATTATTAATAACCGAAATACCAAAAACTTGCTACAGCAACTTCTTTTCACAATCTAACCTTCTAAGGATTACGTATGTTATTTCAGTACCAAACACACATGAATTTGTCAGCCATTCTGCCTGTTATACTTTGTTCAATAAAAGGATATTTGCAGGTGGAATGGTTTACAAATCAATGCTTGCTTTGGTGCCCAAAATAAACAAATAATCCACGCAGTCTCTCTACCGAGTAGTTACAATATAAAGGTTGTACTGTACTTACTTTTTTGTACTAGATGACCAGGTTTCTTCGGATATGTCGTCTGCAGTGCAGATGCTGTTGATTCTCAGGAGAGTAGTCTTCACTGCGAATTAAAAAAACAAAATCAATTACTTTATGTGTTTACAGCAGTGATGATACTGCAGACATTATGTGTGCTTATTTCGTCAGAGGATTGAACTTTCATATTTCAACCCAGTGCACGTGCACATTTAACAACTTCACTCTTGGCATATTACTTGCAATATGGTACTTGTAAGTCCTTCAAAATAACTAACAGGCCGATTCATGGAATTAATGTGCACTGAAAATTCCTGCAAAAGCGTGCAAAACCATGCAAATAGCAGTGCAAGTGTGAAAATCGCAGTGCAAGTGTGAAAATCGCAGCGAAACCCGCGCACATCGATTCATGGAAGTCCGTGCACGAGTAAAATCTGGGATATGCGCTGAAAATCTGCGTGACGCCTGCCGGCGCACAAGTCATCTAACGGCGTGCGCTACGGCCACAGCAAAAGCGCACATAGCGCGGTGCACATAACAAAAGTAGGAGTAACACAGGGATTGACACGCGGAATGGGGAACAACGCGTGAAAATGTGGGCGTCATGGGGGAAGTACAGGAGGCAAGTGCGCGGAACGCCCACACGCTCGCCTACAACACGTATTCATGGAATCAAATAGGGAAAACCAGCGCACGGGCAAAAACGCGCACAAGCCTAAACACGTCCGCCACACAAAGGCAGGCGGTAGTGTCCCTGCACATGAAAGAAATGTGCGCCAAAATGTGCGCTAACAAAAAGCACGTATATACAGCTCTGATGAATGTCCCATACTGTGGCCCTCTAGGACAAATGACGTGCAAAGGGGTACGCGACAAACACGGACACCCGCTGTGTCAAAAATAGCATGTGCGTGTATTTCGGGGGTGCGTGGGAAGTTTCACACGAAATTGGCCTTGGGCGAGTGGGGTACGTGTAAATCTGAGGTTCGCGGGAAGTTTCACACGCGATAGGCCCTGTGCAAGTGGGGTGCGTGTATTCCTGGGGTTCGCGGGAAGTTTCACATGCGATTGGCCTGGGTACATGTAAATCTGGGGTTCGCGGGAAGTCTCACATGCGATTTCAGCAGGGTACGTGTATTTCGGGGGTGCCGTGGAGTCCTAAATGTCAGTTGGCAGTGTGGCTCCTCCAGGTGTTCGCTCTACACCCTCCACGGCCCCTGCAGGCAGCCCACATGACAGGGGACTACCCTGCACCCCTGGTCATGTCCCGCAGGCAGCCCATCCACCATGGGCATGCCCCCCAGGCAAGCCACATGTCAGCTTGCACTACTGATCACCAACGCATGACCCCCTCCACCCCCACCCCCCAGCACTGAGGAGCACCTGCCAGCAGGCCCCCACTCATGTCCCCCAGCACCCCTACCCCCCAGCACTGAGGGGCACCTGCCAGCAGGCCCCCACTCATGTCCCCCAGCACCCCCACCCCCCAACAGTGCAGGGCACCTGCCAGCAGGCCCCCACTCATGTCCCCCAGCACCCCCACCCCCAACAGTGAGTGGCACCTGCCAGCAGGCCCCCACTCATGTCCCCCAGCACCCGCACCCCCCAGCAGTGCAGGGCACCTGCCAGCAGGCCCCCACTCATGTTCCCCAGCACCCCCACCCCCCAGCAGTGCAGGGCACCTGCCAGCAGGCCCCTACTCATGTCCCACTCATGTCCCCTTGCACCGCCACCCCCCAGCTGTGCAGGGCACCTGCCAGGAGGCCCCCACTAATGTCCCCCAGCACCCCCACCCCCCAGCAGTGCAGGGCACCTGCCAGCAGGCGCCCACTCATGTCCCCCAGCACCCCCAACCCCCAGCAGTGAAATGGCGATCTCATGACACAAACCAAAAGTCAACTATGTACATCAACACACGTCCGCCACACGAAGGCAGGCGGTAGCGTCCCTGCGCATTAAAAAAATGTGCGCTAACAAAAACCACGTATGTACAGCCCTGATGAATGTCCCATACTGTGGCCCTCTAGGACAAATGACGTGCAAAGGGGTACGTGACAAATACGGACACCCGCTGTGTTAAAAAATAGCATGTATTTCGGGGGTGCGCGGGAAGTTTCACACGCGATTGGGCCTGGGCGAGCGGGGTACGTGTATTTCAGGGGCTCGCAGGAAGTTTTACACGCGATTGGGCATGGGCGAGCGGGGTACGTGTATTACTGGGATGGGCGGGGAAGTACAGGGGGCAAATGCGCGGAACGGCCACACGCACGTCCAAAACACGTATTCATGGAATCAAAAGGGGGTAAAGTGTGCACCAAAAAAGACGCGCTAATCCGGAAACATGTATGCCAGCAGGAAGCAGGCGTACATGGACCCGCGCAGCATAAAAGTGCGCGCAAACAACAAGCAAGCTCAGACTCCAGGATGAACATACCGTTCCTAGCAGCAGTGGTCGTGGGATACCGCAGGAGGAAGAGGAGGATAGTCAGGCCCAGAATGTTCACACCCAGAACCAGCCTTTTTGGAATGCCTGATGACCAGGTGTATGGGAGGTACAGGTTTCCACCTCACATAATACTCGACCTGGTCAGTGAGTGGGAGGATGACTTCACATCACCCACCCACTGCTCCCTGGCACTCAGCCCCTGGAGAAGGTCCTCAATGTACTGCACTTTTTGGCCACCGGATCTTTTCAGTGGACAAGTGCCATAGTGGGGGGGGTGTCACAGGCCACGCAGTCACGCTGCCTACACCAGGTCTTGGCCATCATGACTGCACACCCATCAGTCCGCAGGCACAAATACCTGCCCAGAACACCTGCAGAAAGGCAGGCTGCCATCCAGGATTTCTACGGGGTGGCACAATTCCCCAAAGTCCTAGGTGCCATTGATTGCACCCATGTGGCTCTACGTCCCCCCAGGGCATCAGAGCACATCTATAGAAACCGCAAGCACTGGTATTCTATCAACGTGCAGGTAGTATGTGATGCCAAGGGAATCATCACCTCAGTATATGCCACCTATCCAGGGTCCACCCACGACAGTTTCATTTACAGAATGTCAACCCTAAACCGGGACCTAGAAGCTGGGCGGCATGGCGATAAATGGCTGCTTGTTGAGTATAAATGCCACAGCACATGCATGCATGCCAGATACTGAGTAATGTCACAACCCCACTAATGATACCCATCACCACCTTCCCAGGGGACAGTGCCTACCCTCTGAGCACCCACATGATGACGCCAATTCGGAACCCCACCACGCCACCCGAGGTAAGATACAACACAGCCCATATTGCAACCCAGGGCACAGTGGAGCACACATTCAGAGTGCTCAAGTCACGCTTTCGCTCCCTTGACCGTTCTGGCGGGCAGCTGTTATATGCTCCCCCAGTAGTGTGCAGGATCATAGTGGCAGCATGTGTCCTGCACAACGTTGCAACACGCCGGGGGCCTGCCAGTGGACATGGTGGTGCCCCCACAACCCCAACCACATGCATGCCCGCTGCGCATGGGAGGGGAAAGGGCACAGGGTGAGGCAGCCCGAATGCAGCTGGTGGCTAATTATTTCACTTAGAATCACACCCCTGTGGAGTGCACACAGTCCTGCCACATACCAGCTGACAATCAATGATGATGACATAAGGGACAGTCAACTGTCACAACCATACCAGCCTGAGATTGGTCACCTGGAAGTGTCACAATGTGTGCATCCCTACCTACAGAAACACCACCAATGCTGTGTCATCAAAAGACACATATGCTGCTAAATGCATTACCCCCTTGCAAAATACAACATGAGAACAGTGCCATGTCACCCAGCCCCTCCCCAACACACCATGGCATGTCATGCTATGTGAGAGCAAACAAAGCAATCCCAAAAACCTGACACAAGTGTCACAAAGTACAGTGTCCCTAATGGAAACTGGCCACACACAATATGCTCCCAGTAATGTTGAACTAACAACACACATGACCAAATACTTACCAACAATACAATGCAGCTACACAAGCTAAAACTTAACTAAAACATGACAGTACTAAGTTAAAGTAGTCATAGTCTTACAACCTGAATATGCCACCACATCGCCCCCTTCCAACTGTAGTCTTGCAGGCTTCAAAACTTGTCTGTGTACTGCATACAACATGAACTCCATCTCCAAAGTAGACGGCCTTGTGAAGACATGAGGAATGAACCTCCAAATTTAGACGGAGACATGGAAGCAGAAGCATACATAATTACAACATGCAGTGTACTGCATACAACATGAACTCCATCTCCAAAGTAGACGGCCTTGTGAAGACATGAGGAATGAACCTGCAAATTTAGACGGAGACATGGAAGCAGAAGCATACATAATTACAACATGCAGTGTACAATACAACAACAATATACACAAAGAATGTCTACACAGTATTGACTACAGACTGCCCACACAGCTCATGGGAGCCCAACATCACTGTGTACATCACTGTCATTTGGTCACACCCTTTGCAAGCCCATGGAAACGGGAAGCAGGGGGGGTGTGTGTCTCACGAACCCAAGCATCAAACCCAAACTCAGGACAAGCCTGCATGTGCCCAGCCGGAATACAGTGGATGCCCACGAGAGCCACACAAGGCAACACACTGTCAAAAAATAATAAAAAATAAAAAATAAAAAAAGCAAAAATAAAAAATCAAAAATGGCGATATGGGAGCTAGGGGGGGGGCAGGCCACCCAGGAGGTCCGAGGAGAGGGTGCGCACCAACAGCCACCTGTGTGGATGTTGGGAAAAAAAACACCTGCATGGGCTCATGGCCTGCACGGCTATGCCAATATGGGAGAACTGCTGCTGTCCCTCTGAACACCCTCTGCTGCTGCCACAGGAGGTGGTGGTGCTATGGGAGGCAGCCCACACAAAGCCCTGGTATGGTCCTCCATGGCAGCAAGCATGCGGGTGTGGAAGGTCTCGTTCTGGAGGATTATAGTGCGGAGATCCCCATGTAGCACCTGACGTGATGCCCGGATCTCCTCCCAAGTTGCCTGCATCTCAGCTGAGAGCGAACGTGTGAGCCGCTCCAGCTGCTGTTCTGTCCTCAAGTTAGTGGAAGTCTCAAGGTCAACAATAGTCTCCCTGAGGTGATGGAGTTCTACCCTCAAGGCTTCCCTGTGGCCCTGGGTCTCTATTGATAACTATTGGCGTAGAGTCTCCAGTGCCGCCCGTCTGTCCCTGTTGGACTCCAACATGTCCTCCCTGTGTGATTGGCAAATGGAGTCTGTTGCCTGCTGTAGTTGCTCCTTCTGCCTTTCAGGGGGGACAATGGAAGTGGCCACCCTCTCCATTGCTTGAGCCATCATCTCAACTGATGCTGCCTGTTGGGTTGCCATACCGTACATCGATTGTTCCCATGCGGTATTGCCTGGTGGCGTATGGCCACCATGTCGGCGGGCAACACACCTGTTTGGGGCAAGGCGATCTGCGCCTTGCTGTGCCGGCACTGCCTGAGGCTGCAGGACTGCATTCCCCCTCTGATCTGCTGGTACAGGAACAGGATCAGATGTTGTGGAGTGTGACCCTGCACCCGTAACCGCCAAAGGCTGACTAACCAACACTGACATCCCCATAGAGGGTTCTACCCCTGGTGCAGGTGGGTTGGACAGAACAGAATCCCTTCCAGAAACACTTACCTGCAACGCCACATAGGTCTCATCATCCGAATCAGCACCTGAATAGAGGTCTGGGGAGGTGCACCCAGAGGCATCCCTTGACAGAATCGTCTGCAGCAAGAGTGGGTTCTGACCCACCACCACACCACGTCTCCCACTGGTGGCCGGTTGTGCCTCAGATTCCTCCTGGGTCTGCACCATCTCCTCAACCTCAACAGCATCAAGTGCGTCATCCCCTGCAAAAACATGAAAGACAAAAAATGGAAACAGGCATTAGCACCACAGCACACAAATAGGCCTGACAAGCTACAGAACCAGTACATGATTTACACATGTCCCACATGACTATAACCCTCCCATGCATGCACTGTCACAGAGTTGGAAGGGGAGGCAAAAGTCAGACACTGATGACACCAAGATGGAAGAGCAACACATTTGCTGCATGCTGGGTAGCACTGTCATCACACATTGGCCTGTGAGTAGCATGTCCTATACACATAAATGACACATGCCATCACACAGATGGCATGTACCATAGCCATGGTACATTCCACAAGTACATCCATATGTCAGTGAATGAGTACTGTCACCCATCCATGTGAGATGGACATAAAGAGATGAAAAATGCCACATAGTGTGAAAAGATACGCCATGTGCCACACACTGCAACACATCCAGTGTCCAAAAATACAGTGATTGCAGGGCCATGTACACATCAATGGTTGTGCACTTCAACATGACAGGAAACAACTAGCATGTTCCACATTCAAACAGGCCCAAAAACATCATGTGATCAGGACAATACTCATTCAGCCTGAATGGTGAAATCATTCAACTACCAAGGTGACACATGTGGGCCAATGTGGGGTTCTTCAATGACAGAAGCAGGTCACATATGTCACAATAGTGCTGAGGAATGCGTTGCAAAAGTGGGAGAATTGAAACAATCAGCCTGAAAGAACACTGAAAAATACAAACAATGTTGTTGCATGATGCCACCTCAAGGGCAACTGCTGTAATGTTGCGCTAAATTACTACTGTGGGCAGAAGGGATACTGTCACACCCAAATTCAAGGCCGCGGAATGTTTTGGATGAAGCACATGGGTGACCCATACTAATCAGTCACACACACCCTCACCTGCCACTCAATCAGAACCCGTCACCCAAACAACATACACATGCATTACACACACACACGCATGGGCACTCACCGCACAATGTGTCATAATCGGGTTGTTCTCCCACACCTCAGATCTGTTCCTCTGTGACGAAGGTCCCAGCAACAGACTCATGTTCAGTGAGTTCGTTGTCCTCTTGTGGAGACCCACCGCCAGTCACCAGAGTAGCGGCATGATTTGAGGCCAGCTTGTTCTTTGCTCTGCGTTTCAGGTCGTTCCACCGCTTGTAGCAATCATCAGCTGAGCGCCTCACAAATCCAAGGGCACTTATGAGGTCGGCGATGGTCTGCCAGTGCGCCTTACGTTGACCAGTTGTGATCTTGGACCCTGCAATCACCACCATTTTGTGGCTATGTGCCAACAGATAACTCACAAGTGCATCAAGTTCCAAATCATTGAAGCAAGGCTTCCTTGAGGTACCGGAGTGTGTAGCCGTGCCTGGGGTCTCAGCCTGTCGTGCCAGAGCACCCTTCTTCCTCTTCTTTAAAGGTGGAGCAGAGCCAAAGTGGCTTACGCCGCTCTTGTCAGTAGGGGCAGAATCACCGGTGGACTGGGAGTGCACAATGACCATAGTCCTTGATGCAGGCATTTGTTGCAGGGTAATGTTGGCTGGGGCAACGTCAGTTTGATGGACTGGGACTGACACTGTCCTGGCTGGGAGAGTCAGAGCTGGGGCAGATGGAGCTGCAGCTGCCCCTGCAGCCTTCCCACCCTTCATACTTGGGGCAGCAGATGACATAGCTGCCCCACATACACGTGGATTGGTGACAACAACTTGCACCGCCACACGTGGCCTCGACTTGCTGACCTGGACGTCAGCCAGGGAGTCATCCTGTGCCAGGTCAGGTGCCACAATTGGCTGGTCCTACAGGGGCTGAGCTTGGATGGTGTCAGCCACGTTTTCCTCAACCATGGGGGGGGCATGGGTGTCCCTGATTGTTCCTCCACACATGGGGGCATAGGGGCAACCTGCAAATCCCAGCCACGTCCCCTACCACGCCCACCACACCACCTTTTGAGGGTCAGCCACCTTTACCTCCCTTACCGCTTGCTCGCCTACCAGCCATGGCATTGATGTTGTTGTGCGTATGGGAGTTGCAGTAAACTATTGTCCTGGGCAATTGGGGGTCAAAGGGGTAGGATACCAGATGGAATTCGTACCCTAGTGCTCTAACAAGGCTGTCCGTGACCCCTGGGGGAATATGACGGGTCACGCAACGCACAGGCAGCCCAAAATCAAAAATAAACCTGCACGCAACCCCTCGTAGACCATGTGTGTGAACCCGCACTACGCTGTGGCACCCAGAAACACAAAAATAAGCATACGCGTAATACACGCAGCCTACAATGACCTCTGAAGGGGAAGGCGACACACGGGGCAAGCACAGTTGCTAAGTACGTGCGGAACTCACCTTCTGCCTGGAAAAAGAACGTGAAAAATATGCACGTGTGGGTGTTGGCAACACCCCCGCCAAAAGAAGAATTGTACGCTGTCTGAGGAGACAGGACAAAAGGAGAAGTGAACTCTGTTTGAGGAAACAGGCCCAAGAAAAATTCAGAAAATAGCTGTCAGAGGTAACAGGGAGTACGAACTAGAAACGCTGTCAAGTAACCGCATGTGAACCGACAAGAAGTACAGATTTCACCCACTTGCTCTCCACGAAAAGCACATACAAGGAAATGGCGTCCTACACGCAGCTTTTAAACCGGCCCACACGTACATGTCAGAGATGCGTGTACGTGGGCGTTTTCATCCAATTGCACGCGATGACACTCGGAGGTGCAGTTTTTCCATGTGTGCTCCGTCATCATGTGCTATGAGTGAAAGGCTTGCGCGCGTAATGTAACTTACGCACCTACGCACTAAGGCCTTTCATCCAATGGAATCGCGTGCGTGTGCTGACGCGCTTACGCGCTAAGGGCCTTTCCTCGAATTACACGCTGACGTGCAAGATTTTCACATGCCAAATCACTCCGTATCAAGCTGGCCACGCGAAAACACACGAAAGACCACACTCCTGCCCTGAAGGCCATTTTCCTGCCCCCAAGAGCCCCGAGCACGCTCCCACCTGCCATCTGCTGCTGCCTGCCTGCCTGCTGCCCACGTGCCCTGCTATTTGCTGCCTGAACATCAGCCACGGGTGCAGTTGCTGTGACCACCCCTGCTGGAACTGAAGACTCCCGACTGGGATACCATTGCTCCACAGCCTAGCCCTAGGACCCAGTTGCCCACCCACACCTGCCTCTGGGGTTGCCATGTCAGGCAAATCTCCATCTGGCACCACTGGCAACCCACAGCCAGAGAGACAGAGGGCCACCAGCTTCACTGCCACCGAAGTTGGTGTCCTGGTGGAGCATGTCCTGGGGCATTATGATGCCCTCTTCGGAACAAGACGCGCCAACAAGGAAGGACGGGAGAGGATCTGGGATGACGCAGTGGTTGCCATCAACGCGGAGGGGGTGGCAACCCGCAACTACCAACATGTCAAGAAGCGCTGGGAGGACTTCAAGCCCAGGACCCTCATAAAGGCCCGGCGCCTCTCGGAGGGGGGCCTGGTCAGCCTGAGCAACATCCAGATGAGGGTCCTGGAACGCGTAGGACCAGCGCTCCACGCCCAGATTCTTTGGAGGCAGACCCGTCTGGAGTTGAGCGGTAAGTGGCCAAGCATTGCTGTGTGAGACAGGGCATGTTGCAGTGTGCTGGTAGTCTCATACTTGCCTGTATGTGTGACATAGGCCATGTATGGATGTGTATGTGCAGGGACATCATGGTCATGCATGTGAGACAGTTTTGTGTGAACCACATGGTAGGTGCATGTGTTTTAATGCAACATGGGGACCTCTATGCAGAATGCACACCTGAAAGCATGGCAGTCTCTGTTCCTGGACATGGAGGGGGGGTGAGGAATGGGTGCTGATGTCATGTACATGTATGGTGCACGTGTGTGTGTGTGTGTGTGTGTGTGTGTGTGTGTGCGCGCGCACGCGTGTGTGTGTGTGTGTGTGTGTGTGTGTGTGTGTGTGCCAGAGAAGTGTGTGTTTGACTTTGAAACGCCATGGATGCATGTGACTTTGAAGGCAACATCTTGGTTTACAGGGGCCCTTGTAAATGGGTGTTGATGTTGATTGGAGGTGTGTGTTGCATGCATTGACCCATGTGTTGTGGAAGGGCAGTATGGAAGTGACATTTGACAGTGCCACTCATGTGTTATTGCTTCCTGTCTAGGGTATTTTGTGCTGTACCCTGATGCTTGTGTTCTATGTCTCCCTCTACGCAGCAGCAAGTGAAGAATAGGGTGGAGACGGCGCTGTGGAGCCAAGCGGCGGGGATGCCTCCACCGGGCGGTGACGCAAGGCCCAGCCACCCACCCAAGAATTACCATCATCCGGGAGCGAGGAGGCTGGTGCCGCGTCTGCCACAACGGCTGTGGCAGAAGGGCCGGGTGAGCCCCCACAGGGGCTTCCAATGGCGGAAGATGGTGCGGAGACATACAGGTTGGTGGTCTCCACAGAGGAGGAGGAGCCCGCTACTGAGCCGCACATGGGGCCTGGTGGGGGTAGTACCGCTGGTGCAAGTGGTGCTGTCCAGGGCCAGGGTCAGGAGGCAGCACAGGTCACCGCAGAGAGGCCTGTGCATGCTGCTGTCCTTGACCCTGTGACTGCACCATCATGCACCAGCAGGGAGGCCCTGTCCCAGGCCCGTCCGCAGGTAGGGGAGAGTGCCACCAGGTGCCCCACACTGCTGGGGGGTGGGGGTGCATGGGGACATGAGTGGGACATGAGTGGGGGCCTGCTGGCAGGAGCCACACACTGCTGTGGGGTGGGGGTGCAAGGGGACATGAGTGGGACATGAGTGGGGGCCTGCTGGCAGGTGCCCCACACTTCTGGGGGGTGGGGGTGCAAGGGGACATGAGTGGGGGCCTGCTGGCAGGTGCCCTGCACTGCTGTGGGGTGGGGGTGCAAGGGGACATGAGTGGGACATGAGTGGGGGCCTGCTGGAAGGTGCCCCACACTGCTGCGGGGTGGGGGTGCAAGTGACATGAGTGGGGGCCTGCTGGCAGGTACCCTGCACTGCTGGGGGGTGTGGGTACAGGGGGACATGAGTTGGACATGAGTGGGGGCCTGCTGGCAGGTGCCCTGCACTGCTGGGGGGTGGGGGTGCAAGGGAACAAGAGTGGGGGCCTGCTGGCAGGTGCCCTGCACTGCTGGGGGATGGGAGTGGGGGTGCAGGGGGACATGAGTGGGACATGAGTGGGGTCCCGCTGGCAGGTGCCCTGCACTGCTGGGGGTGCAAGGGGACATGGGTTGGTGATCAGTAGTGCAAGGAGACATGTGGCTTTGCTGGGGGGCATGCCCATGTTGGGTGGGCTGCCTGCGGGACATGACCAGGGGTGCAGGTTAGTCTCCTGTGGTGTGGGCTGCCTGCAGGGGCCGTGGAGGGTGTACAGGGAACACCTGGGAGGACCCACACTGCCAAATCACGTGTAGGACTCCCCGGCACCCCTGAAAAACACGTACCCTGCTGAAATCGCGTGTGAAACTTCCCGCGAACCCCGTAATACACGTACCCTGCTCCAATCGCGTGTGAAACTTCACGCGAACCCCAGTTATACACGTAACCTGATGAGATCGTGGGTGAAACTTCCCGCGAACCCCAGTTATACACGTACCCACTCGCACAGGCCCTTTCGCGTGTGAAACTTCCCACGCACCCCCGAAATACACGTACCCGCATCCAATCGCGTGTGAGACTTCCTGCGAACCCCCGTAATACATGTACCCTGCTGAAATCGCGTGTGAAACTTCACACGAAACCCAGTAATACACGTACCCCACTCACACAGGGCCTATCGCGTGTGAAACTTCCCATGCACCCCTGAAATACACGTACCCTCCTGAAATCGCGTCTAACACTTCACGCGCACCCCTGAAATAAAGGTACCCAGGCCAATCGCGTGTAAAACTTCCTGCGCACCCCTGAAATACACGTACCCTGCTGAAATCGCATGTGAAACTTCCCGCGTACCCCTGAAATACACGTACCCTGCTGAAATCATGTGTGAAACTTCCCGCGCACCCCTGCAATACACGTACCCTGCTGAAATCGCATGTGAAACTTCCCGCGCACCCCTGAAATACACGTACCCTGCTGAAATCACGTGTAAAACTTCCCGCGCACCCCTGAAATACACGTACCCTGCTGAAATCGTGTGTAAAACTTCCCGCGCACTCCAGTAATACACGTTCCAGGCTTGGCTTTGCTGTTTGGCAGCCAGGTAAACTGGTCCTGGGTTAGCGCAGCTCTTTGCGCTGGATTGGGGATTTTGATAGCTTTTCCTTGCGCTAGGGGCGTTCTTTGGGGCCTAACTGGCGCTGCTGCAGGGTCGCTGCGCCACTCTGCGCCACGGCTGCTTTTGGAGACTAAAATCCATGAATCCGCTGTGCGCAGAAATCGATTTTAGCACACGCGGCTGGCGCAGATATTCGCACGTTCACACTGTGCGACAGCCGCGTGCGCCACTTTTTTGCGAAATTCTATTAATTACCCTGTACATCTTTTAAGGGTATGGAAATGCCTTGTTCTTTACAAAGTGTACTATGCATAGGAGAGAGGTTTGTAAGCTATAGGGCAAAGTACCTGTTAATGAAAAGCATGATGTTGAAAAATCGGGAGACCCTCAGAAGAAAATGTCAGCACTACAATCGGGAGCGCTTACTATGATCACATTGCAAGTAGCATTACTGTAGGCCGTACAGAGTACAGAACTATGTGAATGATAAATCGGCAATCTTGCACTTTAAAGGGGGAGCGTTGTTATGTGTTCCCTATGGATATTTAGCAGCATTATTTTGTCTAATTTAAATCATAAGGCTTCCACATGTTCTCTGATTAAAATATACGTACCTGTACTCTATACTGATGCATGTGGACATGTATGGAGCTGTACGTAGAAATTTGCAATCCTTGTACAGTAGCTTGTGAAGTAGGTTCTTTGCAATGGTATGCGACTTGCATTCAGAATCATCGACAGTAATTTTGAAGTGTGCAATGTTGATGTCGGAGTCAAAATTAGTGATGCTCTATGTGATTGGTGGATGATTGAGCCACCGCTTAGTTGTGTCCAATGAGGGACTTGCTTTGGTACCGCTGTAGAAAGGGTGGAAGGACTGGGTAAGAGTTATGTGCCTCACAAAGGCAACGTTTGTCTGCCTGTGGGGTGTGTCACATACGGGTTTCTACAGCAAATCCTGCATGGAAAGGCGACTGTAGGCATCAGCCAATCAGAGGTTCACATTACTCTTTTGTGTGGAAAGACGGTGCGAACACTGAAGATGGCAGAGGTGGAGAGGGTCAGGGTTTTGATGCTTGGAGACATTTTTGTGCAAGGCTTACAACACTATGGCACACCATTTCGATGTGCGAGTGGAGGTTGTGTGGACCGCTGACACAGATGCCAATGCTGCGGCAATTCTGCAAGTTTGTAGAGACATGCTTAGAATGACGACTCCTCATGTCGTAATTTTGCACTACGGCGTTTGCCATTTGGGATACCTGACTTCACGTACTTTGTTGGCAGATTTGGCACAGTTGGTTGAAGCACTCATGACCATCTTCCCAACAATGAAAGTCATTTTTTCTGCTTTACTACCGGGAGTACAATGGAACAACACTTCTGTTTTCTGTCCAAATCAAAGCATCAGGAGGTGTATCATCAATCGCGGCATGCGTGCATTCATGCTACAAGTTGGTATGTTTTTTTGCAGCCACGAAAACATTGCTCCAAGCAATTCGCATTACTTTGAAGGAGATGGTGTGGCGCTATCTTCTTTGGGAAATGTGATGTTCTTTTGGAACGTAAGGCTTGCTTTGGAGAAGGTTCTGTAATATTTGAAAGAGTAAAGCAAGGACAAAAAATACATAAAATACCAGATGTCTGTACGGTATCTGGCCAAAAAAAAAAAAAAAGGCTTTACAAAGCCTACCTTAAAGGGGAAAAAGGGGATTAGTACTTTAATGTACCGTTGTCACGCTCTGATCCTGTACATGTCTGCGAACATGGCGGTAGTTAGAAGCCAGGACATATCACCACCGGCGATTCCAGGGTCGAGCCACCTGTAAATGAGAATGAGCGGCACTAGAGATTGGTCCATAAAGTTCAGTAGGTGTGTTCTGACTGACGTACTTTAATAAGCCCGTCTTCTCCCTCACAGGAGACCACACAGCCATGGCTTTCCATGCTCGAAAACATATTATTTGGATTTTGGGAGACTCATTGGTACATTGGTTTAAGCTGCATGCAGAAAGCTGCAGTTTATCTACAAATCTCGGATTTCCACAAGCGAAAGTGCACTGACATGGCGTGCGTGGCATGAGATGGCGGGACTTGGTACCTCTGTGTGTTACTTTTCTGACAGAGCGTCCTCCAGACATAATGATCATTCATTGTGGAAGAAACAGTTCAGGCCATGTAACTGGAATTTCTTTGCAATTTGCAATGAAGGAAGGACTCGCCAAGCTCATGGACATGTTTCCAAATTGTCACATACTTTTTTCCCGTATTACCCAAAGATAAATATGGCTGCGTTCTTCTGCGTTTGGTCCACAAATGGAGAAAGCGAGACGCAATGTGAATAAGGCTGTGTGTGCATTTTTAAGAGATGTTGGCATGTCCTCTTTCAACAATGAAAACATTTTGTTTCGCAGCACTTTTATTTTCCGCAGAGATGGAGTCCACCTCACATATGCTGGCAATCAGATTTTTCTTCGCAATGTACAAAATGCATTGCAGCCTCTTTTGCAATCACACTAACCTATCTGACAATCCGTTTTCCCCAATCCACTGTTTTTGACCCACACAATGCACCACCGAAAGGCTCTTTTCAGAGCCGCCACTTACTCTAAACGTACACTTTATTGCGTTTGCTCCGCATGCACCCTCTCTTTTTTCCTCTACGACTGTTCACAAACTTTTTCAGAACTCTGCAGGGGCCTACGGCCGTTACTTCATAGTTCTATTGTTATACTGAGAAAGGCGGCTCTGAAAAGAGCCTTTTCTGTAATTTTTGTTGTTTTTACGTTCATTGCTTAACAGCACACGACACACTAGGAGAAGAGGTGAAAGGAGGTTAAGGAAGGGACACCAGCCACGGGGATAAAAAAGGCCAACTGAACAGAGAAAGATTTAGCGTGAGCTTTATTTTAGGTAAGGAGCAGATCTTCTGGTGCTCGGTGACTGCAGCCTCAAAAGCACTTCGAAAACTCTCTCCCCTGCAGAGTACTGCGTCACAATACGTGCACACTACTGTCACCTTTGAAAGGTAAGGGTCAACAGAACTGCGAATGGTTTGAGAGGCAGCTGGAGGAAGGTGCTCCCCCACAGGAGTGTCTCTTGTGGTGGGAGGATTGGATACAGAGGATGCTGTGGAGGAACTCAAACGACTACGCTCTTCACATGGCACCACCTTGCAAATGTCTGCAGTGTGGAACGAAGTGAGGTGTCGCTTCATGGTTGTCGTACCAAAACTGTACGATCCAAATCTCCCGCGACTCAACACCACCTCGCACTGGTTACACTTCACCAGATTCGCACATGCTTTGGTACATTCCCATAAACGGAAAACAACCGCCACACCCACGACTCCCGCTGAGTGCTCCTAGAGCGGAGTTCCTCCACTTCATTCTCTTCCTCCTCTTCTTCCTCGATCTCTACATCCTCACCCATATATTTCTCTGCAGGCCCTTGGTGAGGTGTCGGTGGTGGCGGGTTTGGGGGTGGTGCAGAGGCTAATGACCCAACAGCAGCCATGGAAGCCATACTGATTAGTTTCCTTTTGGTCACTACGGCAATAAAGGCAACACACCTCAATCTGTTATAGCTAGAAGGGCAATGAAGATGTGCTCGGGGGTGTGGCCTTTTGTAGGGGTGGAGGGGTGTGCGTCGTGACCGTCTTCATCCCTACAAAGCCGTACACAAATTTTACACAGCAAGACCTGAGGTGGCCAATTTTTTGGGATGTGTGAAATTACATTTTGACACTCTACAATACTTTGCCTTGTGTCTACAAGGTCATTTGTATTGTTGCGGAGGTTCTACGTTATTTTGCCGCGGGACTTTTCATCGCGGGACTTTTCATCGCCGTTTTGTATCGAAAAAAACTCATCTTTTTTTTTTTTGGGGGGATACCCCCCGAAACCACTGTTTTTTTTTTAATTATTCCCTTTCATCCACAAATATTTATTTAATTTTTAACCCCCCCCCCAAAATATATATATATACATATATATATGTATGGCAGGGAAGGAAAAGAAAGGGGCTAAACAAGTGATGTCATCATTGATGTCATCATTGACATTTGAGATGACATTTTTCATGGTCTTGGTGTTAGTGTTAGCAGTGCACAGGGGTGGTGGCAAGGTTGGGGGCTTAGTTTACCACAACTGGCAAATTTCAGGGGTTTTTCAGTTTAATTTGAAGCATAAAGGGGAGGTGGAAAGTTTTTTTTAGTGAAGTATACAGGTTTTTGTTAGGGAAACTTAACCATAAAGTCCCCTCAACAAAGTTTTTTTGTAGTGGCCATGTAGTTATGGTTAAATTGCTGTTTCCATAGGAAGAGCACTTTTTGGGTGGCTTATAACTTCGCTCTCCCTGGACAGATCCTCACCAAACATTGCAAAAAAAGTATTTGGGTCACTCTGAAAACATTTTTTTTTTTTACCATAGACATAATGGGAAAAAACTTTGCTCATGCCTACAGCCCAAACTGCTGGACGGATTTACACCAAATTAGCGGCAGGAGAGGCGGCTTGGTCCCGAAAGCATGCTTTGCTTTATTTGGTGTAAATCTGTCCAGTAGTTTTTAAAAAAATGACAAAAATGTAAGTGAAAAAAATTAGTGATATCTGTGTTCGCTTCACGGACACACTTCCCTGTTCGCTCCGCGGACAGGACGGTGATTGGGCAAGCAGCTTGCGCGATGTCTGCGGACATCTGACGTGCTCTCTCATTGGATGCGTGAAAGCGTGCAGTGCGTCTGGCTTCAGAGACGCCCGCCATCTTTGTTCCTCGCATGAGAGGCTTTGTATCCCGCCTGCACAGTAAGTCCCCCACCCCCGCTCATGCCGTGTCTGTCTCCTGTTCCTCCCACCCCCCGCTCATGTCCGTGTGTCTTTCTCCCTCCCGCCCACTGCCGGCTCATGTCCGTGTGTCTTTCTCCCTCCCGCCAACCCCCGCTCATGTCCGTGTGTCTTTCTCCCTCCCGCCCACCCCCCGCTCATGTCCGTGTGTCTTTCTCCCTCCCGCCTAACCCCCGCTCATGTCCGTGTGTCTTTCTCCCTCCCGCCCACCCCCCGCTCTTGCCCCGTGTGTCTCGCCCACCCCCGTGTGTCTCTACCACCCGCTGCTCATGTCTGTGTGTTTCTCCCCACCGGCCGCCCGCTCATATCCGTGTGTCTCTCCCTACCCGCCGCCCACCCCCCGCTCATGTCCGTATGTCTCTCACCACCTGCCGCCCACCCCCCCGCTCATGTCCGTGTGCCTCTCCCCACCCCCGCTCATGTCCGTGTGTCTCTCCCCACCCGCCACCCACCCCCCACTCATGTCCCATGTGTCTCTCTCCCTCCCCCCCACCCCCGCTCATGCCCCGTGTGTCTCTCCCCCTCCCGCCCACCACCCGCTCATGCCCCATGTGTCTCTCTCTCCTTCCCCCCACCCCCCACTCATGCCTCGTGTTCTCTCTCCCTCCCCCCACCCATTCCCCGTGTGTCTCTCCCCCTCCCGCCCACCCCTGCTCATGCCCCGTGTGACTCTCCCCCTCCCGCCCACCCCCTGCTCATGCCCCGCATGTCTCTCCCTTTCCCCCACCCCCCGCACATGCCTCGTGTGTCTGTCTCCCTCCCGCCCACCCCCGATCTTGGCCCGTGTCTCTTTCCCCCTCCCGCCTACCCCCGCTCTTGCCCCCTCCCGCTCTTGGCCCCTCCCACCCACCCCCGCTCTTGCCCTCTGTCTCTTTCCCCCTCCCGCCCACCCCCGCTCTTGCCCCGTGTCTCTTCCCCCTCCCACCCACCCCCGATCTTGCCCCGTGTCTCTTTCCCCCTCCCGCCCACCCCCGATCTTGCCGCGCATCTCTTTCCCCCTCCCGCCCACCCCCGCTCTTGGCCTGTGTCTCTTTCCCCCTCCCGCCCACCCCCGCTCTTGCCCCGTGTCGCTTTCCCCCTCCCGCCCACCCCCGCTCTTGCCCCGTGTCTCTTTCCCCCTCCCGCCCACCCCAGCTCTTGCCCCGTGTCTCTTTCCCCCTCACGCCCACCCCCGCTCTTGCCCCGTGTCTCTTTCCCCCTCCCGCCCACCCCTGCTCTTGCCCTGTGTCTCTTTCCCCCTCCCGTCCACCCCCGCTCTTGCCCATGTCTCTTTCCCCGTCCCGCCCACCCCCGCTCTTGCCCCGTGTCTCTTTCCCCCTCCCGCCCACCCCCGCTCTTGCCCCGTGTCTCTTTCCCCCTCCCGCCCACCCCCGCTTTTGCCCCGTGTCTCTTTCCCCCTCCCGCCCACCCCCGCTCTTGCCCCGTGTCTCTTTCCCCCTCCCGCGCACCCCCGCTCTTGCCCCATGTCTCTTTCCCCCTCCCGCCCACCCCCGCTCTTTCCCCGTGTCTCTTTCCCCCTCCCGCCCACCCCCGCTCTTGCCCCGTGTCTTGCCCCCTCCCACCCACACCTGCTCTTGCCCCGTGTCTTGCCCCCTCCCACCCACCCCCGCTCTTGCCCTGTGTCTTTCCCCCTCCTGCCCACCCCCGCTCTTTCCCCCTCCCGCCCACCCCCATGTCTTTCACCCTGCCGCCCACCCCCGCTCTTACCCCATGTCTTTCCCCCTGCCGCCCACCCCCGCTCTTGCCCATGTCTTTCTCCCTACCACCCACCCCCGCTCTTGCCCCGTGTCTTTCTCCCTCCCGCCCACCCCCGCTCTTGCCCCGTGTCTTTCACCCTCCCGCCCACCCCCGCTCTTGCTCCGTGTCTTTAACCCACCCGCCCACCCCCGCTCTTGCCCTGTGTCTATCACCCTTCCGCCCACCCCCGCTCATGCCCCTTGTGTCTCTCGCCCTGCCGCCCACCCCCGCTGTTGCCCCGTGTGTCTCTTCTTTCCCCCTGCCGCCCACCCTCGCTCTTGCCCCGTGTCTTTCCCCCTGCCGCCCACCCCTGCTCTTGCCCCGTGTCTTTCTCCCTCCCGCCCACCCCGGCTCTTGCCCTGTGTCTTTATCCCTCCCGCCCACCCCCGCTCTTGCCATGTGTCTCTTACCCCCTCCCGCCCACCCCCGCTCTTGCCCCGTGTCTCTTTCCCCCTCCCGCCCACCCCCGCTCTTGCCCCGTGTCTCTTTCCCCCTCCCGCCCACCCCCGATCTTGCCCTGTGTCTCTTTCCCCCTCCCGCCCACACCCGATCTTGCCCCGCGTCTCTTTCCCCCTCCCGCCCACCCCCGCTCTTGGCCTGTGTCTCTTCCCCCCTCCCGCCCACCCCTGCTCTTGCCCCGAGTCTCTTTCCCCCTCCCGCCCACCCCCGCTCTTTCCCTGTGTCTCTTTCCCCTCCCGCCCATCTCCGCTCTTGCCCCGTGTCTCTTTCCCCCTCCCGCCCACCCCCGCTCTTGCCCCGTGTCTCTTTCCCCCTCCCGCCCACCCCCGCTCTTGCCCCATGTCTCTTTCCCCCTCCCGCCCACCCCCACTCTTGCCCCGTGTCTCTTCCCCTCCCGCCCACCCCCGCTCTTGCCCCGTGTCTCTTTCCCCCTCCTGCCCACCCCCGATCTTGCCCTGTGTCTCTTTCCCCCTCCCGCCCACCCCCGATCTTGCCCCGCGTCTCTTTCCCCCTCCCGCCCACCCCTGCTCTTGGCCTGTGTCTCTTCCCCCCTCCCGCCCACCCCTGCTCTTGCCCCGTGTCTCGTTCCCCCTCCCGCCCACCCCCGCTCTTGCTCCGAGTCTCTTTCCCCCTCCCGCCCACCCCCGCTCTTGCCCCGTGTCTCTTTCCCCCTCCCGCCCACCCCGCTCTTTCCCTGTGTCTCTTTCCCCTCCCGCCCACCCCCGCTCTTACCCGTGTCTCTTTCCCCCTCCCGCCCACCCCCGCTCTTGCCCCGTGTCTCTTTCCCCCTCCCGCCCACCCCCGCTCTTGCCCCGTCTCTCTTTCCCCCTCCCACCCACCCCCGCTCTTGCCCCGTGTCTCTTTCCCCCTCCCGCCCACCCCTGCTCTTGCCCCGTGTCTCTTTCCCCCTCCCGCCCACCCCCGCTCTTGCCCCGTGTCTCTTTCCCCCTCCCGCCCACCCCCGCTCTTGCCCCGTGTCTCTTTCCCCCTCCCGCCCACCCCCGCTTTTGCCCCGTGTCTCTTTCCCCCTCCCGCCCACCCCCGCTCTTGCCCCGTGTCTCTTTCCCCCTCCCGCCCACCCCCACTCTTGCCCCGTGTCTCTTTCCCCCTCCCGCCCACCCCCGCTCTTGCCCCATGTCTCTTTCCCCCTCCCGCCCACCCCCGCTCTTGCCCCGTGTCTCTTTCCCCCTCCCGCCCACCCCCGCTCGTGCCCAGTGTCTTGCCCCCTCCCGCCCACCCCTGCTCTTGCCCCGTGTCTTGCCCCGTCCCATCCACCCCCACTCTTGCCCTGTGTCTTTCCCCCTCCTGCCCACCCCCGTTCTTTCTCCCTCCCACCCAACCCTGTGTCTTTCCCCCTGCCGCCCACCCCCGTGTCTTTCCCCCTGCCGCCCACCCCCGCTCTTGCCCCGTGTCTTTCTCCCTCCCGTCCACCCCCGCTCTTGCTCCGTGCGTGTCTTTCTCCCCCCCGCCCACCCCCGCTCTTGCCCCGTGTCTTTCTCCCTCCTGCCCACCCCCGCTCTTGCCCCATGTCTTTCACCCTCCCGCCCACCCCCGCTCTTGCCCCGTGTCTTTCACCCTCCCGCCCACCTCGCTCTTGCCCCGTGTCTTTCACCCCCCCACCCACCCCCGCTCTTGCCCCGTGTCTTTCACCCTCCCGCCCACCCCCGCTCTTGCCCCGTGTCTTTCACCCTCCCGCCCACCCCCGCTCTTGCCCCGTGTCTTTCACCCTCCGGCCCACCCCCGCTCTTGCCCCGTGTCTTTCACCCTCCCGCCCACCCCCGCTCTTTCCCCGTGTCTTTCACCCTCCCGCCCACCCCCGCTCTTGCCCTGTGTCTTTCACCCTCCCGCCCACCCCCGCTCTTGCCCCGTGTCTTTCACCCTCCCGCCCACCCCTGCTCTTGCCCCCTGTCTTTCACCCTCCCGCCCACCGCTCTTGCCCCGTGTCTTTCACCCTCCCGCCCACCCCCGCTCTTGCCCCGTGTCTTTCACCCTCCCGCCCACCCCCGCTCTTGCCCCGTGTCTTTCACCCTCCCTCCCACCCCCGCTCTTGCTCCGTGTCTTTAACCCTCCCGCCCACCCCCGCTCTTGCCCTGTGTCTATCACCCTTCCGCCCACCCCCGCTCATGCCCCTTGTGTCTCTCACCCTACCGCCCACCCCCATGTCTTTCCCCCTGCCGCCCACCCCCGCTCTTGCCCCATGTCTTTCCTCCTGCCACCCACCCCCGCTCTTGCCCCGTGTCTTTCTCCCTCCCGTCCACCCCCGCTCTTGCCCCGTGTCTTTCTCCCTCCTGCCGACCCCAGCTCTTGCCCCGTGTCTTTCTCCCTCCTGCCCACCCCCGCTCTTGCCCCGTGTCTTTGACCCTCCCGCCCACCCCCGCTCTTGCCCCGTGTCTTTCACCCTCCCGCCCACCCCGCTCTTGCCCCGTGTCTTTCACCCCCCCCACCCACCCCACTCTTGCCCCGTGTCTTTCACCCTCCCACCCACCCCCGCTCTTGCCCCGTGTCTTTCACCCTCCCGCCCACCCCCGCTCTTGCCCCGTGTCTTTCACCCTCCGGCCCACCCCCGCTCTTGCCCCGTGTCTTTCACCCTCCCGCCCACCCCCGCTCTTGCCCTGTGTCTTTCACCCTCCCGCCCACCTCCGCTCTTGCCCCGTGTCTTTCACCCTCCCGCCCACCCCCGCTCTTGCCCTGTGTCTTTCACCCTCCCGCCACCTCCGCTCTTGCCCCGTGTCTTTCACCCTTCCGCCCACCCCCGCTCTTGCCCCGTGTCTTTAACCCTCCCGCCCACCCCCGCTCTTGCCCTGTGTCTATCACCCTTCCGCCCACCCCCGCTCATGCCCCTTGTGTCTCTCCCCCTGCCGCCCACCCCCGCTCCTGCCCCGTTTGTCTCTTCTTTCCCCCTGCCACCCACCCTCGCTCTTGCCCCATGTCTTTCCCCCTCCCGCCCACCCCCGCTCTTGCCCCGTGTCTCTTTCCCCCTCCCGCCCACCCCCGCTCTTGCCCCGTGTCTCTTTCCCCCTCCCGCCCACCCCCGCTCTTGCCCCGTGTCTCTTTCCCCCTCCTGCCCACCCCCGCTCTTGCCCCGTGTCTCTTTCCCCCTCCCGCCCACCCCTGCTCTTTCCCCGTGTCTCTTTCCCCCGCCCGCCCACCCCCGCTCTTGCCCCGTGTCTTGCCCCCTCCCACCCACACCTGCTCTTGCCCCGTGTCTTGCCCCCTCCCACCCACCCCCGCTCTTGCCCTGTGTCTTTCCCCCTCCTGCCCACCCTCGCTCTTTCCCCCTCCCGCCCACCCCCATGTCTTTCCCCCTGCCGCCCACCCCCATTTCTTTCCCCCTGCCGCCCACCCCCGCTCTTGCCCCATGTCTTTCCCCCTGCCGCCCACCCCCACTCTTGCCCGTGTCTTTCTCCCTACCACCCACCCCCGCTCTTGCCCCGTGTCTTTCTCCCTCCCGCCCACCCCCGCTCTTGCCCCGTGTCTTTCACCCTCCCGCCCACCCCCGCTCTTGCTCCGTGTCTTTAACCCACCCGCCCACCCCCGCTCTTGCCCTGTGTCTATCACCCTTCCGCCCACCCCCGCTCATGCCCCTTGTGTCTCTCCCCCTGCCGCCCACCCCCGCTGTTGCCCCGTGTGTCTCTTCTTTCCCCCTGCCGCCCACCCTCGCTCTTGCCCCGTGTCTTTCCCCCTGCCGCCCACCCCTGCTCTTGCCCCGTGTCTTTCTCCCTCCCGCCCACCCCAGCTCTTGCCCCGTGTCTTTCTCCCTCCCGCCCACCCCCGCTCTTGCCCTGTGTCTCTTTCCCCCTCCCGCCCACCCGATCTTGCCCTGTGTCTATTTCCCCCTCCCGCCCACCCCCGATCTTGCCCCGCGTCTCTTTCCCCCTCCCGCCCACCCCCGCTCTTGGCCTGTGTCTCTTCCCCCCTCCCGCCCACCCCTGCTCTTGCCCCGTGTCTCGTTCCCCCTCCCGCCCACCCCCGCTCTTGCCCCGTGTCTCTTTCCCCCTCCCGCCCACCCCCGCTCTTGCCCCGTGTCTCTTTCCCCCTCCCGCCCACCCCCGCTCTTTCCCTGTGTCTCTTTCCCCTCCCGCCCATCCCCGCTCTTGCCCCGTGTCTCTTTCCCCCTCCCGCCCACCCCCGCTCTTGCCCTGTGTCTCTTTCCCCCTCCCGCCCACCCCCGCTCTTGCCCCGTCTCTCTTTCCCCCTCCCACCCACCCCCGCTCTTGCCCCGTGTCTCTTTCCCCCTCCCGCCCACCCCCGCTCTTGCCCCGTGTCTCTTTCCCCCTCCCGCCCACCCCCGCTCTTGCCCCGTGTCTCTTTCCCCCTCCCGCCCACCCCCGCTCTTGCCCCATGTCTCTTTCCCCCTCCCGCCCACCCCCGCTCTTGCCCCGTGTCTCTTTCCCCCTCCCGCCCACCCCCGCTTTTGCCCGTGTCTCTTTCCCCCTCCCGCCCACCCCCGCTCTTACCCCGTGTCTCTTTCCCCCTCCCGCCCACCCCCACTCTTGCCCCGTGTCTCTTTCCCCCTCCCGCCCACCCCCGCTCTTGCCCCATGTCACTTTCCCCCTCCCGCCCACCCCCGCTCTTGCCCCGTGTCTCTTTCCCCCTCCCGCCCACCCCCGCTCTTGCACAGTGTCTTGCCCCCTCCCGCCCACCCCTGCTCTTGCCCCGTGTCTTGCCCCCTCCCCCCACCCCCGCTCTTGCCCCGTGTCTTTCCCCCTCCTGCCCACCCCCGCTCTTTCCCCCTCCCGCCCAACCCCGTGTCTTTCCCCCTGCCGCCCACCCCCGTGTCTTTCCCCCTGCCGCCCACCCCCGCTCTTGCCCCATGTCTTTCCTCCTGCCACCCACCCCCGCTCTTGCCCCTTGTCTTTCTCCCTCCCGTCCACCCCCGCTCTTGCTCCGTGCGTGTCTTTCTCCCTCCCGGCCACCCCCGCTCTTGGCCCATGTCTTTCACCCTCCCGCCCACCTCCGCTCTTGCCCCGTGTCTTTCACCCTTCCGCCCACCCCCGCTCTTGCCCCGTGTCTTTAACCCTCCCGCCCACCCCCGCTCATGCCCTGTGTCTATCACCCTTCCGCCCACCCCCGCTCATGCCCCTTGTGTCTCTCCCCCTGCCACCCACCCCCGCTCCTGCCCCGTGTGTCTCTTCTTTCCCCCTGCCACCCACCCTCGCTCTTGCCCCATGTCTTTCCCCCTCCCGCCCACCCCCGCTCTTGCCCCGTGTCTCTTTCCCCCTCCCGCCCACCCCCGCTCTTGCCCCGTGTCTCTTTCCCCCTCCCGCCCACCCCCGCTCTTGCCCCGTGTCTCTTTCCCCCTCCTGCCCACCCCCGCTCTTGCCCCGTGTCTCTTTCCCCCTCCCGCCCACCCCTGCTCTTTCCCCGTGTCTCTTTCCCCCGCCCGCCCACCCCCGCTCTTGCCCCGTGTCTTGCCCCCTCCCACCCACACCTGCTCTTGCCCCGTGTCTTGCCCCCTCCCACCCACCCCCGCTCTTGCCCTGTGTCTTTCCCCCTCCTGCCCACCCTCGCTCTTTCCCCCTCCCGCCCACCCCCATGTCTTTCCCCCTGCCGCCCACCCCCATTTCTTTCCCCCTGCCGCCCACCCCCGCTCTTGCCCCATGTCTTTCCCCCTGCCGCCCACCCCCACTCTTGCCCGTGTCTTTCTCCCTACCACCCACCCCCGCTCTTGCCCCGTGTCTTTCTCCCTCCCGCCCACCCCCGCTCTTGCCCCGTGTCTTTCACCCTCCCGCCCACCCCCGCTCTTGCTCCGTGTCTTTAACCCACCCGCCTACCCCCGCTCTTGCCCTGTGTCTATCACCCTTCCGCCCACCCCCGCTCATGCCCCTTGTGTCTCTCCCCCTGCCGCCCACCCCCGCTGTTGCCCCGTGTGTCTCTTCTTTCCCCCTGCCGCCCACCCTCGCTCTTGCCCCGTGTCTTTCCCCCTGCCGCCCACCCCCGCTCTTGCCCCGTGTCTTTCTCCCTCCCGCCTACCCCCGCTCTTGCCCCGTGTCTTTCTCCCTCCCGCCCACCCCTGCTCTTGCCCCGTGTCTTTCTCCATCCCGCCCACCCCCGCTCTTTCCCTGTGTCTCTTTCCCCTCCCGCCCATCCCCGCTCTTGCCCCGTCTCTCTTTCCCCCTCCCACCCACCCCCGCTCTTGCCCCGTGTCTCTTTCCCCCTCCCGCCCACCCCCGCTCTTTCCCTGTGTCTCTTTCCCCTCCCGCCCATCCCCGCTCTTGCCCCGTGTCTCTTTCCCCCTCCCGCCCACCCCCGCTCTTGCCCTGTGTCTCTTTCCCCCTCCCGCCCACCCCCGCTCTTGCCCCGTCTCTCTTTCCCCCTCCCACCCACCCCCGCTCTTGCCCCGTGTCTCTTTCCCCCTCCCGCCCACCCCCGCTCTTGCCCCGTGTCTCTTTCCCCCTCCCGCCCACCCCCGCTCTTGCCCCGTGTCTCTTTCCCCCTCCCGCCCACCCCCGCTCTTGCCCCATGTCTCTTTCCCCCTCCCGCCCACCCCCGCTCTTGCCCCGTGTCTCTTTCCCCCTCCCGCCCACCCCCGCTTTTGCCCGTGTCTCTTTCCCCCTCCCGCCCACCCCCGCTCTTACCCCGTGTCTCTTTCCCCCTCCCGCCCACCCCCACTCTTGCCCCGTGTCTCTTTCCCCCTCCCGCCCACCCCCGCTCTTGCCCCATGTCACTTTCCCCCTCCCGCCCACCCCCGCTCTTGCCCCGTGTCTCTTTCCCCCTCCCGCCCACCCCCGCTCTTGCCCAGTGTCTTGCCCCCTCCCGCCCACCCCTGCTCTTGCCCCGTGTCTTGCCCCCTCCCCCCACCCCCGCTCTTGCCCCGTGTCTTTCCCCCTCCTGCCCACCCCCGCTCTTTCCCCCTCCCGCCCAACCCCGTGTCTTTCCCCCTGCCGCCCACCCCCGTGTCTTTCCCCCTGCCGCCCACCCCCGCTCTTGCCCCATGTCTTTCCTCCTGCCACCCACCCCCGCTCTTGCCCGTTGTCTTTCTCCCTCCCGTCCACCCCCGCTCTTGCTCCGTGCGTGTCTTTCTCCCTCCCGGCCACCCCCGCTCTTGCCCCGTTTCTTTCTCCCTCCTGCCCACCCCCGCTCTTGGCCCATGTCTTTCACCCTCCCGCCCACCTCCGCTCTTGCCCCGTGTCTTTCACCCTTCCGCCCACCCCCGCTCTTGCCCCGTGTCTTTAACCCTCCCGCCCACCCCCGCTCATGCCCTGTGTCTATCACCCTTCCGCCCACCCCCGCTCATGCCCCTTGTGTCTCTCCCCCTGCCGCCCACCCCCGCTCCTGCCCCGTGTGTCTCTTCTTTCCCCCTGCCACCCACCCTCGCTCTTGCCCCATGTCTTTCCCCCTGACGCCCACCCCCGCTCTTGCCCCGTGTCTTTCTCCCTCCCGCCTACCCCCGCTCTTGCCCCGTGTCTTTCTCCCTCCCGCCCACCCCTGCTCTTGCCCCGTGTCTTTCTCCATCCCGCCCACCCCCGCTCTTGCCCCGTGTCTTTCTCCCTCCCGCCCACCCCCGCTCTTGCCCCATGTCTTTCACCCTCCCGCCCACCCCCGCTCTTGCCCCATGTATTTCTCCCTCCCGCCCACCCCCGCACTTGCCCCGTGTCTTTCTCCCTCCCGCCCACCCCCGCTCTTGCCCTGTGTCTTTCTCCCTCCCGCCCACCCCAGCTCTTGCCCCGTGTCTTTCTCCCTCCCGCCCACCCCCGCTCTTGCCCCGTGTCTTTCTCCCTCCCGCCCACCCCCGCTCTTGCCCCATGTCTTTCACCCTCCCGCCCACCCCCGCTCTTGCCCCGTGTATTTCTCCCTCCCGCCCACCCCCGCTCTTGCCCCGTGTCTTTCTCCCTCCCGCCCACCCCCGCTCTTGCCCTGTGTCTTTCTCCCTCCCGCCAACCCCAGCTCTTGCCCCGTGTCTTTCTCCCTCCCGCCCACCCCGCTCTTGCCCCGTGTCTTTCACCCTCCTGCCCACCCCCGCTCTTGCCCCGTGTGTCTCTCCCCCTCCCGCCCAACCCCGCTCATGCCCCTGTGTCTCTCCCCCTCCCGCCCACCCCCCGCTCATGTCGCGTGTGTCTCTCTCTCCTTACCCCCACCCCCCGCTCATGCCCTGTGTGTCTCTCTCTCCTTCCCCCCACCCCCCGCTCATGCCCCGTGTGTCTCTCTCCCTCCCGCCCACCCCCCACTCATGCCCCGTGTGTCCCTCCCCCTCCCGCCCACCCCCGATCATGCCCCGTGTGTCTCTCCCCTTCCCCCACCCCCCGCTCATGCCCCGTGTGTCTGTCTCCCTCCTGCCCATCCCCGATCTTGGCTTGTGTCTCTTTCCCCCTCCCGCCCACCCCCGCTCTTGCCCCCTCCCGCCCATCCCCGCTCTTGCCCCGTGTCTCTTTCCCCCTCCCGCCCACCCCCGCTCTTGCCCCGTGTCTCTTTCCCCCTCCCGCCCACCCCCGCTCTTTCCCCGTGTCTCTTTCCCCCTCCCGCCCACCCCCGCTCTTGCCCCATGTCTTTTCCCCTCCCGCCCACCCCCGCTCTTGCCCCGTGTCTTTCCCCCTCCCGCCCACCCCCGCTCTTGCCCCGTGTCTTTCCCCCACACCGCCCGCTCATGCCCCGTGTCTCTCTGTTGTTCCCCCCACCCCCCGCTCATGCCCCGTGTCTGTCTCCTGTTCCCCCCACCCCACGCTCATGCCCCGTGTCTCTCTCCTGTTGCCCCCCAACCCCGCTCATGCCCCATGTCTGTCTCCTGTACCCCCCACCGCCCGCTCATGCCCCGTGTCTGTCTCTTGTTGCCCCCCGCTCATGCCCCATGTCTGTCTCCAGTTCCCCCCACCCGCTCATGTCCCGTGTCTCTCTCCTGTTGCCCCCCAACCCTGCTTATGCCTCGTGTCTGTCTCCTGTTGCCCCCCACCCCTCTCTCATGCCCTGTGTCTGTCTCCTGTTCTCCCCACCCCCGCTCATGCTCTGTGTCTGTCTCCTGTTCCCCCCACCCCCTGCTCATGTCCCGTGTCTGTCTCCTGTTGCCCTCACCCCCCGCTCATGCCCTGTGTCTCTCTCCTGTTGACCCCACCCCCTGCTCATGCCCCGTGTCTGTCTCCTGTTGCCCCCCACCCCCTGCTCATGCCCCGTGTCTCCCTCGTGTTCCCCCCATCCCCTGCTCATGCCCCGTTTCCCTCGTGTTACCCCCCGCTCCCCGCTCATGCTCCGTGTCTCCCTCGTGTTCACCCCACCCCCGCTCATGTCCCGTATGTGCCATGTACCCCCCCGCTCATGCCCTGTGTCTCCCTCATGTTCCCCCATCCCCTGTTCATGCCCCGTTTCCCTCGTGTTACCCCCCTCCCCCCGCTCATGCCCCTTGTCTCTCTCCTTTCCTCCCCACCCCCGCTCATGTCCCGTATGTGCCCTGTACCCCCCCGCTCATGCCCTGTGTCTCCCTCGTGTTCCTCCCCACCCCCTGTTCATACCCCGTGTCTCCCTCATGTTCCTCCCCACCCGCTGCTCATGCCCCGTGTCTCTCTCGTGTTCCCCCCACCACCGCTCATGCCCTGTGTTTCCTTCCTTTTCCCCCACCCCCTGCTCATGACCCGTTTGTACCCTGTTCCCTCTCACCCCCCGCTCATGCCATGCCCATGTGTCTCCCCTGGGCCCCCCCAACCCCGCTCATGCGCCATTGTGTTCTTTATACACCCCTCCTTCCCTTTCCATGGTAGCCATCTTGGTAAAAGATTTTCCTTCCTACACCGAGACGCCGCAGGCGTCCCGGCGTAGGAAGGAAAATCTTTTTGTTTTTTTTACCACCCGGCATTCCCACTTTGAGGACATAAGATGTTAGTGGTCTTCATCTATTGAAAAGGATGTTATGGTCACGTTGTACTAATAAAAACCTTTAAAATTTAGTTAAAAAAAAATGTTACAGGGACGTTATGGTTAAGTTGCACTAATAAAAATCCATGAAATTCAATGAAAAAACTTTGTTAAAGGGACGTTATGATAAAGTTGCGCTACTAAAAACCTATGAAATTCAGTGAAAAAACTTTGTCAAAGGAACGTTATGGTTCCAAGTAAAACCGAAAAACCCTTGAAATTCGCCAGTTATGGTAAGCTAAGCAACCATAACTCGCGCCACCACCTTGCACTGCTAAGACTAACACCCAGGACATCAAAGATGCATCACAAATGTCATTGATGACATCACTGATGACATCACATGTCTGGCTCAATCTTTTTTCTTTTGCTGACATATCTAGGCCACATGGTTTTCTTCAGTAACAGTCAGAAACTAAACATTTTATTTTATTTGTAGACGTATCCTTCAAGTAGGTTCTTACAGTAATACTGTTAGAGTCCAGTCACATCATATGAAACATATAGATACGGGAAGACACAAGCTTGAAAGACAGCAATTCTTTTTGTGCATAAAGATAATCAATAGACTTATGAGCACTTTCTGATAGTTCTGTTTTTTTTTTATGGCTGTACTTTCCCTGTGGGTCCAATCACCGTGAGTGATACATATACATAGGGTGAATAGCAGCTTTGAAACAGAGCAATCATTTATTTGCATGAACATAATCAGTTAAGCTATGAATTGTTTCTGCTACTACTTGTGCTTTTTTGCTAACTTCACTTTCCCTGTATATACCCATATTGGTATGTGTTCTTGTGTCTTTGTGTTTTGTCTATAGTAATATTTTATTAGCTACGTATTACATATTTCACAGTACACAAAAATCTATTAAGAAAACAATTATCATTTCATTATTCAACATATTAACATTACAAATATTATACCTTCATCTTGTACACTGCACACCATGTTATGTTTCTGTATCAGTAGCTTAGTATACTAGATAGAACCCCATAATAGAATGCTACTTATATCAATGCATCGTTCAATGCACTAATTAGGGTATGATATTTATTGCAATGATCCTTGACACTTGTTTCGCAACATTATAATAAGAATCCCTTGTACACATATTTCATGAAAAGTACATACACATGGGATGTCATCAGTGATGTCATCAATGACATTTGTGATGTCATCTTTGATGTCCTGGGTGTTAGTCTTAGCAGTGCACGGTGGTGGCGCTAGTTATGGTTGCTTAGCTTACCATAACTGGTGAATTTCAAGGGTTTTTCGGTTTTACTTGGAACCATAACGTTCCTTTGACAACGTTTTTTCACTGAATTTCATAGGTTTTTAGTAGCGCAACTTAACCATAACGTCCCTTTAACAAAGTTTTTTCATTGAATATATATATATATATATATATATATATATATATATATATATATATATATATATATATATATATATATTACATGGCCATGGTAGTGGCCATGTAGTTATGGTTAAGTTGCTGTTTCCATAGGAAGAGCACTTTTTGGGTGGCTTATAACTTCGCTCACTCTGAATTTTTCTGCAAAGTTTGGTGAGGATTCGTCCAGGGGGGGCAAAGTTATAGGGGGGGTCCCAAAACGTTTTTTTTTCCCATAGACATAATGGGAAAAAACTTTGCTCACGCCTACAGCCCAAAGCGCTGGACGGATTTACACCAAATTAGCGGCAGGAGCGGCGGCTTCGTCCCGAAAGCGTGCTTTGCTTTATTTGGTGTAAATCCGTCCAGTAGTTTTTAAAAAAATGACAAAAATGTAAGTGAAAAAAATTAGTGATATCTGTGTTCGCTTCGCGGACCGTGGACAGGACGGTGATTGGGCAAGCAGCTTGCGTGATGTCAGCGGACATCTGATGTGCTCTCTCATTGGATGCGTGAAAGCGTGCAGTGCGTCTGGCTTCAGAGACGCCCGCCATCTTTGTTCCTCGCATGAGAGGCTTTGTATCCCGCCTGCACAGTAAGTCCCCCACCCCCGCTCATGCCCGTGTCTGTCTCCTGTTCCTCCCACCCCCCGCTCATGTCCGTGTGTCTTTCTCCCTCCCGCCCACCACCCGCTCATGTCCGTGTGTCTTTCTCCCTCCCGCCCACCCCCCGCTCATGTCCGTGTGTCTTTCTCCCTCCCGCCCACCCCCCGCTCATGCCCCGCTCATGCCCCGCTCGTGCCCCGCTCGTCTCTCCCAACCGCCCACCCCCCGCTCTTGCCCCGTGTGTCTCTCCCACCCCCGTGTGTCTCTACCACCCGCTGCTCATGTCTGTGTGTTTCTCCCCACCCCCCGCCCGCTCATGTCCGTGTGTCTCTCCCCACCTGCCACCCACACCCGCTCATGTCCGTATGTCTCTCACCATCTGCCGCCCACCCCCCGCTCATGTCCGTGTGTCTCTCCCCACCCCCGCTCATGTCCGTGTGTCTCTCCCCACCCGCCGCCCACCCCCCACTCATGTCCCGTGTGTCTCTCTCCCTCCCCCCCACCCCCGCTCATGCCCCGTGTGTCTCTCCCCCTCCCGCCCACCCCCCGCGCTCATGCCCCATGTGTCTCTCTCTCCTTCCCCCCACCCGTCACTCATGCCCCGTGTGTCTCTCTCCATCCCCCCACCCATGCCCCGTGTGTCTCTCCCCCTCCCGCCCACCCCCCGCTCATGCCCCGTGTGTCTCTCCCCCTCCCGCCCACCCCCCGCTCATGCCCTGTGTGTCTCTCCCCTTCCCCCACCCCCCGCTCATGCCTCGTGTGTCTGTCTCCCTACCCCCCACCCCTGCTCTTGCCCTGTGTGTCTGTCTCCCCCCCCACCCCCGCTCTTGCCCCGTGTGTCTGTCTCCCTCCCCCCACCCCCACTCTTGCCCCGTGTCTCTTTCCCCCTCCCGCCCACCCCCGCTCATGCCCCATGTCTCTTTCCCCATCCCGCCCACCCCCGCTCTTGCCCTGTGTCTCTTTCCCCCTCCTGCCCACCCCCGCTCTTGCCCTGTGTCTCTTTCCCCCTCCCGCCCACCCCCGCTCTTGCCCCGTGTCTCTTTCCCCCTCCCGCCCACCCCCGCTCTTGCCCTGTGTCTCTTTCCCCCTCCCGCCCACCCCCGCTCTTGCCCCGTGTCTCTTTCCCCCTCCCGCCCACCCCTGCTCTTGCCCCGTGTCTCTTTACCCCTCCTGCCCACCCCCGCTCTTGCCCTGTGTCTCTTCCCCCTCCCGCCTACCCCCGCTCTTGCCCCGTGTCTTTCCCCCTCCCGCCCACCCCTGCTCTTGCCCCGTGTCTTTCCCCCTCTCTCCCACCCCCGCTCTTGTCCCGTGTCTTTCCCCCTGCCGCCCACCCACGCTCTTGCCCTGTGTCTTTCTCCCTCCCGCCCACCCCTGCTCTTGCCCCGTGTCTTTCTCCCTCCCGCCCACCCCCGCTCTTACCCCGTGTCTTTCACCCTCCCGCCAACCCCCGCTCTTGCCCCATGTCTTTCACCCTCCCGCCCACCCTCACTCTTGCCCCGTGTCTTTCACCCTCCCGCCCACCCCCGCTCTTGCCCCGTGTCTTTCACCCTCCCGCCCACCAACGCTCTTGCCCCATGTCTTTCACCCTCCCGCCCACCCCCGCTCTTGCCCCGTGCCTTTCACCCTCCCGCCCACCCCCGCTCTTGCCCCGTGTCTTTCACCCTCCCGCCCACCCCTGCTCTTGCCACGTGTCTATCACCCTCCCGCCCACCCCCGCTCATGCCCCTTGTGTCTCTACCCCTCCCGCCCACCCCTGATCATGCCCTGTGTGTCTCTCTCCCTCCCCCCTACCCCCCGCTCATGCCCCGTGTGTCTCTCTCCCTCGCGCCCACCCCCCGCTCTTGCAAAGTGTGTCTCTCTCCCTCCCCCCACCCCCCGCTCATGCCCCATGTATCTCTCTCCCTCCTCCCACCCCCGCTCATGCCCTGTGTGTCTCTCTCCCCTTCCCCCACCCCCCGCTCATGCCCCATTTCTGTCTTCTGTTCCCCCCGCTCATGCCCCATGTGTGTGTCCTGTTCCCCCCACCCCCCGCTCATGCCCCGTGTCTATCTTCTGTTGCCCCCCACCCCTCCCGCTCATGCCCCGTGTCTGTCTCCTGTTCCCCCCACTCGCTCATGCCCCATGTCTGTCTCCTGTTCCCCCCACACGCTCACGCCCCGTGTCTCTCTCTTGTTGCCCCCCACCCTCCCGCTCATGCCCCGTGTTTGTCTCCTGTTCTCCCCACCCCCTGCTCATGCCCCGTGTCTTTTTCCTGTTCCTCCCACCCCCCGCTCATGGCCCGTGTCTGTCTCCTGTTGCCCCCCACCGCCCCGCTCATGCCCCGTGTCTGTTCTCCCCACCCCCCGCTCATGCCCGTGTATGTCTCCTGTTCCCCCCACCCCTCGCTCATGCCCCGTGTCTGTCTCCTGTTCCCCCCACCCCCGCTCATGTCCTGTGTCTCTCCTGTTGCCCCCCACCCCCGCTCTTGTCCCGTGTCTTTCCCCCTGCCGCCCACCCACGCTCTTGCCCTGTGTCTTTCTCCCTCCCGCCCACCCCTGCTCTTGCCCCGTGTCTTTCTCCCTCCCGCCCACCCCTGCTCTTGCCCCGTGTCTTTCTCCCTCCCGCCCACCCCCGCTCTTACCCCGTGTCTTTCACCCTCCCGCCAACCCCCGCTCTTGCCCCATGTCTTTCACCCTCCCGCCCACCCCCACTCTTGCCCCGTGTCTTTCACCCTCCCGCCCACCCCCGCTCTTACCCCGTGTCTTTCACCCTCCCGCCCACCCCCGCTCTTGCCCCATGTCTTTCACCCTCCCGCCCACCCCCGCTCTTGCCCCGTGTCTTTCACCCTCCCGCCCACCCCCGCTCTTGCCCCGTGTCTTTCACCCTCCCGCCCACCCCTGCTCTTGCCACGTGTCTATCACCCTCCCGCCCACCCCCGCTCATGCCCCTTGTGTCTCTACCCCTCCCGCCCACCCCTGATCATGCCCTGTGTGTCTCTCTCCCTCCCCCCTACCCCCCGCTCATGCCCCGTGTGTCTCTCTCCCCTTACCCCCACCCCCGCTCATGCCCCGTGTGTCTCTCTCCCTCGCGCCCACCCCCCGCTCATGCAACGTGTGTCTCTCTCCCTCCCCCCACCCCCGCTCATGCCCCATGTATCTCTCTCCCTCCCCCCACCCCCGCTCATGCCCTGTGTGTCTCCCTCCCCTTCCCCCACCCCCCGCTCATGCCCCATGTCTGTCTTCTGTTCCCCCCGCTCATGCCCCATGTGTGTGTCCTGTTCCCCCCACCCCCCGCTCATGCCCCGTGTCTATCTTCTGTTGCCCCCACCCCTCCCGCTCATGCCCCGTGTCTGTCTCCTGTTCCCCCCACTCGCTCATGCCCCATGTCTGTCTCCTGTTCCCCCCACACGCTCACGCCCCGTGTCTCTCTCTTGTTGCCCCCCACCCTCCCGCTCATGCCCCGTGTATGTCTCCTGTTCTCCCCACCCCCTGCTCATTCCCCGTGTCTTTTTCCTGTTCCTCCCACCCCCGCTCATGCCCCGTGTCTGTCTCCTGTTGCCCCCCACCGCCCCGCTCATGCCCCGTGTCTGTTCTCCCCACCCCCCGCTCATGCCCGTGTCTGTCTCCTGTTCCCCCCACCCCTCGCTCATGCCCCGTGTCTGTCTCCTGTTCCCCCCACCCCCGCTCATGTCCTGTGTCTCTCCTGTTGCCCCCCACCCCCGCTCATGCCCCGTGTCTCTCCTGTTGCCCCCCACCCCCTGCTCATACCCCGTGTCTGTCTCCTTTTGCCCCCCACCCCCTGCTCATGCCCCGTGTCTGTCTCCTGTTGCCCCTCACCCCCCGCTCATGCCCCGTGTCTGTCTCCTGTTGCCCCCCACCCCCGCTCATGTCCCATGTCTGTCTCCTGTTGCCCTCCACCCCCCGCTCATGCCCCGTGTCTGTCTCTGTTGTTCCCCCCACCCCCTGCTCATGCCCCATGTCTGTCTCCTGTTCCCCCCACCCGCGGCTCATGCCCTGTGTCTCTCTCCTGTTGCCCCCCACCCCCCGCTCATGCCCCGTGTCTGTCTCCTGTACCCCCCACTGCCCGCTCATGCCCCGTGTCTGTCTCCTGTTGCCCCCCCCCGCTCATGCCCCATGTCTGTCTCCGGTTCCCGCCACCCGCTCATGTCCCGTGTCTCTCTCCTGTTGCCCCCCACCCCCCGCTCATGCCCCATGTCTGTCTCCTGTTGCCCCCCACCGCCCTCTCATGCCCCGTGTCTGTCTCCTGTTCTCCCCACCCCCCGCTCATGCTCCGTATCTGTCTCCTGTTCCCCCCACCCCCTGCTCATACCCCGTGTCTGTATCCTGTTGCCCTCACCCCCGCTCATGCCCCGTGTCTGTCTCCTGTTGCCCCCACCCCCCGCTCCTGCCCTGTGTCTCTCTCCTGTTGTCCCCCAGCCCCCCGCTCATGCCCCGTGTCTGTCTCTTTTGTTCCCCCCACCCCCCGCTCATGCCCTGTGTCTGTCTCCTGTTCCTCCCACCCCCCGCTCATGCCGCGTGTCTCTCTCCTGTTGCCCCCACCCCCTGCTCATGCCCCGTGTATTTTTCCTGTTCCTCCCACCCCCCGCTCATGCCCCGTGTCTGTCTCCTGTTGCCCCCCACCGCCCTGCTCATGCCCCGTGTCTGTTCTCCTGTTGCCCCCCTGCTCATGCCCCGTGTCTGTCTCCTCTTCCCCCCACCCGCTCATGTCCCATGTCTCTCTCCTGTTGCCCCCCACCCCCCGCTCATGCCCCGTGTCTGTCTCCTGTACCCCCCAAAACACCCCTGCTCATGCCCCGTGTCTGTCTCCTGTACCCCCCCACCCCCCGCTCATGCCCCATGTCTCTCTCCTGTTGCCCCCCACTACCCCGCTCATGCCCCGTATCTGTCTTCTGTACCCCCCACCCCCCGCTCATGCCCCATGTCTGTCTCCTGTTCCCCCCACCCCCCGCTCATGCCCCATGTCTGTCTCCTCTTGCTCCCACCCATGCCCTGTGTCTGTCTCCTGTACCCCCCACTCCGCGCTCATGCCCGTGTTTCTCTCCTGTTGCCCCCCACACCCCCGCTCATGCCCCGTGTCTGTCTCCTGTTGCCCCCCACCCACTCGCTCATGCCCCGTGTCTGTCTCCTGTTCTCCCCACCCCCCGCTCATGCCCCGTGTCTGTCTCCTGTTCCTCCCACCCCCGCTCATGCCCTGTGTCTGTCTCCTGTTGCCCCCCACCCCCCGCTCATGCCCCGTGTCTGTCTCCTGTTCTTCCCACCCCCCGCTCATGCTCCGTGTCTGTCTCCTGTTCCCCCCACCCACCGCTCATGCCCCATGTCTGTTTCCTGTTGCCCCCCACCCCCTGCTCATGCCCTGTGTCTGTCTCCTGTTGCACCCCACCCCCGCTCATGCCCTGTGTCTGTCTCCTGTTGCCCCCCACTCATGCCCTGTGTCTGTCTCCTGTTGCCCCCCACCCCCTGCTCATGCCCCGTGTCTGTCTCTGTTGTTCCCCCACCCCCGCTCATGCCCCGTGTCTGTCTCCTGTTCGCCCCACCCCCCTCTCATGCCCCGTGTCTCTCTCCTGTTGCCCCCCACCCCCCGCTCATGCCCCGTGTCTGTCTCCTGTCCCTCCCACCCCTGCTCATGCCCGTGTCTGTCTCCTGTACCCCCCCACCCCCGCTCATGCCCCGTGTCTGTCTCCTGTTGCCCCCCCACTCATGCCCCGTGTCTGTCTCCTGTTCCCCCCACCCACTCATGTCCCTTGTCTCTCTCCTTTTTTTTGCCCCCCACCCCCCGCTCATGCCCCGTGTCTGTCTCCTGTACCCCCCCACCCCACGCTCATGCCCCGTGTCTCTTTCCTGTTGCCCCCGACTCCCCCGCTCATGCCCCGTGTCTGCCTTCTGTTCCCCCCACCCCCGCTCATGCCCCGTGTCTGTCTCCTGTTCCCCCCACCCCCCGCTCATGCCCCGTGTCTGTCTCCTGTTGCCCCACCAATGCCCCATGTCTGTCTCCTGCATTCCCCCACTCCACGCTCATGCCCCATGTCTCTCTCCTGTTGCCCCCCACACCCCCCACTCATGCCCCGTGTCTGTCTCCTGTTGCCCCCCACCCCCGCTCATTCCCCGTGTCTGTCTCCTGTTCTCCCCACCCCCGCTCATGCCCCGTATCTGTCACCTGTTCCCCCCATCCCCCGCTCATGTCCCGTGTCTGTCTCTTGTTCTCCCCACCCCCCCGCTCATGCCCCATGTCTGTGTCCTGTTCCCCCCACCCCCCGCTCATGCCCCGTGTCTATCTTCTGTTGCCCCCCACCCCTCCCGCTCATGCCCCGTGTCTGTCTCCTGTTCCCCCCACTCGCTCATGCCCCATGTCTGTCTCCTGTTCCCCCCACACGCTCATGCCCCGTGTCTCTCTCTTGTTGCCCCCCACCCTCCCGCTCATGCCCCGTGTTTGTCTCCTGTTCTCCCCACCCCCTGCTCATGCCCCGTGTCTTTTTCCTGTTCCTCCCACCCCCCGCTTATGCCCCGTGTCTGTCTCCTGTTGCCCCCCACCGCCCCGCTCATGCCCCGTGTCTGTTCTCCCCACCCCCCGCTCATGCCCATGTCTGTCTCCTGTTCCCCCCACCCCTCGCTCATGCCCCGTGTCTGTCTCCTTTTGCCCCCCACCCCCCGCTCATGCCCCGTGTCTGTCTCCTGTTGCCCCTCACCCCCCGCTCATGCCCCGTGTCTGTCTCCTGTTGCCCCCCACCCCCGCTCATGTCCCATGTCTGTCTCCTGTTGCCCCCATCCGCGGCTCATGCCCTGTGTCTCTCTCCTGTTGCCCCCCACCCCCCGCTCATGCCCCGTGTCTGTCTCCTGTACCCCCCACTGCCCGCTCATGCCCCGTGTCTGTCTCCTGTTGCCCCCCCCGCTCATGCCCCGTGTATGTCTCCGGTACCCCCCACCCGCTCATGTCCCGTGTCTCTCTCCTGTTGCCCCCCACCCCCCGCTCATGCCCCATGTCTGTCTCCTGTTGCCCCCACCACCCTCTCATGCCCCATGTCTGTCTCCTGTTCTCCCCACCCCTGCTCATGCTCCGTGTCTGTCTCCTATTCCCCCCACCCCCTGCTCATGCCCCGTGTCTGTCTCCTGTTGCCCTCACCCCCCGCTCATGCCCCGTGTCTGTCTCCTGTTGCCCCCACCCCCCGCTCCTGCCCTGTGTCTCTCTCCTGTTGTCCCCCAGCCCCCCGCTCATGCCCCGTGTCTGTCTCTTTTGTTCCCCCCACCCCCCGCTCATGCCCTGTGTCTGCCTCCTGTTCCTCCCACCCCCCGCTCATGCCCCGTGTCTCTCTCCTGTTGCCCTCCCCCCCCTGCTCATGCCCGTGTCTTATTCCTGTTCCTCCCACCCCCCGCTCATGCCCCGTGTCTGTCTCCTGTTGCCCCCCACCGCCCCGCTCATGCCCCATGTCTGTTCTCCTGTTGCCCCCCTGCTCATGCCCCGTGTCTGTCTCCTGTTCCCCCCACCCGCTCATGTCCCATGTCTCTCTCCTGTTGCCCCCCACCCCCCGCTCATGCCCCGTGTCTGTCTCCTGTTGCCCCCCGCTCATGCCCTGTGTCTGTCTCCTGTACCCCCGCACCCCCCCGCTCATGCCCTGTTACTCTCTCCTGTTGCCCCCGAGCCCCTGCTCATGCCCCGTGTCTGTCTCCTGTACCCCCCCACTCCCCGCTCATGCCCCATGTCTCTCTCCTGTTGCCCCCCACTACCCCGCTCATGCCCCGTATCTGTCTTCTGTACCCCCCACCCCCCGCTCATGCCCCGTGTCTGTCTCCTGTTCCCCCCACCCCCCGCTCATGCCCCATGTCTGTCTCCTCTTGCTCCCACCCATGCCCTGTGTCTGTCTCCTGTACCCCCCACTCCGCGCTCATGCCCGTGTCTCTCTCCTGTTGCCCCCCACACCCCCGCTCATGCCTCGTGTCTGTCTCCTGTTGCCCCCCACCCACTCGCTCATGCCCCGTGTCTGTCTCCTGTTCTCCCCACCCCCCGCTCATGCCCCGTGTCTGTCTCCTGTTCCTCTCACCCCCGCTCATGCCCTGTGTCTGTCTCCTGTTGCCCGCCACCCCCCGCTCATGCCCCGTGTCTGTCTCCTGTTCTTCCCACCCCCCGCTCATGATCCGTGTCTGTCTCCTGTTCTTCCCACCCCCTGCTCATGCCCCAAGTCTGTTTCCTGTTGCCCCCCACCCCCCACTCATGCCCCTTGTCTCCCTCGTGTTCCCCCCCGCTCATGCCCTGTGTCTCCCTCGTGTTCCTCCCCCCTGCTCATACCCCGTGTCTCCCTCATGTTCCTCCCCACCCGCTGCTCATGCCCCGTGTCTGTCTCCTGTTCTCCCCACCCCCCGCTCATGCCCCGTGTCTGTCTCCTGTTCCTCTCACCCCCGCTCATGCCCTGTGTCTGTCTCCTGTTGCCCGCCACCCCCCGCTCATGCCCCGTGTCTGTCTCCTGTTCTTCCCACCCCCCGCTCATGCTCCGTGTCTGTCTCCTGTTCCCCCCCACCCACCGCTCATGCCCCATGTCTGTCTCCTGTTGCCCCCCACCCCCCGCTCATGCTCCGTGTCTGTCTCCTGTTCCCCCCACCCACCGCTCATGCCCCATGTCTGTTTCCTGTTGCCCCCCACCCCCTGCTCATGCCCTGTGTCTGTCTCCTGTTGCCCCCCACCCCCGCTCATGCCCTGTGTCTGTCTCCTGTTGCCCCCCACTCATGCCCTGTGTCTGTCTCCTGTTGCCCCCCACCCCCTGCTCATGCCCCGTGTCTGTCTCTGTTGTTCCCCCACCCCCGCTCATGCCCCGTGTCTGTCTCCTGTTCGCCCCACCCCCTGCTCATGCCCCGTGTCTCTCTCCTGTTGCCCCCCACCCCCCGCTCATGCCCCGTGTCTGTCTCCTGTCCCTCCCACCCCTGCTCATGCCCGTGTCTGTCTCCTGTACCCCCCCACCCCCGCTCATGCCCCGTGTCTGTCTCCTGTTGCCCCCCCACTCATGCCCCGTGTCTGTCTCCTGTTCCCCCCACCCACTCATGTCCCGTGTCTCTCTCCTTTTTTTTGCCCCCCACCCCCCGCTCATGCCCCGTGTCTGTCTCCTGTACCCCCCCACCCCACGCTCATGCCCCGTGTCTCTTTCCTGTTGCCCCCGACTCCCCCGCTCATGCCCCGTGTCTGTCTTCTGTTCCCCCCACCCCCGCTCATGCCCCGTGTCTGTCTCCTGTTCCCCCCACCCCCCGCTCATGCCCCGTGTCTGTCTCCTGTTGCCCCACCCATGCCCCATGTCTGTCTCCTGCATTCCCCCACTCCACGCTCATGCCCCATGTCTCTCTCCTGTTGCCCCCCACACCCCCCACTCATGCCCCGTGTCTGTCTCCTGTTGCCCCCCACCCCCGCTCATTCCCCGTGTCTGTCTCCTGTTCTCCCCACCCCCGCTCATGCCCCGTATCTGTCACCTGTTCCCCCCCATCCCCCGCTCATGTCCCGTGTCTGTCTCTTGTTCTCCCCACCCCCCCGCTCATGCCCCATGTCTGTGTCCTGTTCCCCCCACCCCCCGCTAATGCCCGGTGTCTATCTTCTGTTGCCCCCCACCCCTCCCGCTCATGCCCCGTGTCTGTCTCCTGTTCCCCCCACTCGCTCATGCCCCATGTCTGTCTCATGTTCCCCCCACACGCTCATGCCCCGTGTCTCTCTCTTGTTGCCCCCCACCCTCCCGCTCATGCCCCGTGTTTGTCTCCTGTTCTCCCCACCCCCTGCTCATGCCCCGTGTCTTTTTCCTGTTCCTCCCACCCCCCGCTTATGCCCCGTGTCTGTCTCCTGTTGCCCCCCACCGCCCCGCTCATGCCCCGTGTCTGTTCTCCCCACCCCCCGCTCATGCCCATGTCTGTCTCCTGTTCCCCCCACCCCTCGCTCATGCCCCGTGTCTGTCTCCTTTTGCCCCCCACCCCCCGCTCATGCCCCGTGTCTGTCTCCTGTTGCCCCTCACCCCCCGCTCATGCCCCGTGTCTGTCTCCTGTTGCCCCCCACCCCCGCTCATGTCCCATGTCTGTCTCCTGTTGCCCCCATCCGCGGCTCATGCCCTGTGTCTCTCTCCTGTTGCCCCCCACCCCCCGCTCATGCCCCGTGTCTGTCTCCTGTACCCCCCACTGCCCGCTCATGCCCCGTGTCTGTCTCCTGTTGCCCCCCCGCTCATGCCCCGTGTATGTCTCCGGTTCCCCCCACCCGCTCATGTCCCGTGTCTCTCTCCTGTTGCCCCCCACCCCCCGCTCATGCCCCATATCTGCCTCCTGTTGCCCCCACCACCCTCTCATGCCCCATGTCTGTCTCCTCTTGCTCCCACCCATGCCCTGTGTCTGTCTCCTGTACCCCCCATCCCCCGCTCATGTCCCGTGTCTGTCTCTTGTTCTCCCCACCCCCCGCTCCTGCCCTGTGTCTCTCTCCTGTTGTCCCCCAGCCCCCCGCTCATGCCCCGTGTCTGTCTCTTTTGTTCCCCCCACCCCCCGCTCATGCCCTGTGTCTGCCTCCTGTTCCTCCCACCCCCCGCTCATGCCCCGTGTCTCTCTCCTGTTGCCCTCCACCCCCTGCTCATGCCCGTGTCTTATTCCTGTTCCTCCCACCCCCCGCTCATGCCCCGTGTCTGTCTCCTGTTGCCCCCCACCGCCCCGCTCATGCCCCATGTCTGTTCTCCTGTTGCCCCCCTGCTCATGCCCCGTGTCTGTCTCCTGTTCCCCCCACCCGCTCATGTCCCATGTCTCTCTCCTGTTGCCCCCCACCCCCCGCTCATGCCCTGTGTCTGTCTCCTGTTGCCCCCCACCCCCCGCTCATGCCCTGTGTCTGTCTCCTGTACCCCCGCACCCCCCCGCTCATGCCCTGTTTCTCTCTCCTGTTGCCCCCGAGCCCCTGCTCATGCCCCGTGTCTGTCTCCTGTACCCCCCCACTCCCCGCTCATGCCCCATGTCTCTCTCCTGTTGCCCCCCACTACCCCGCTCATGCCCCGTATCTGTCTTCTGTACCCCCCACCCCCCGCTCATGCCCCGTGTCTGTCTCCTGTTCCCCCCACCCCCCGCTCATGCCCCATGTCTGTCTCCTCTTGCTCCCACCCATGCCCTGTGTCTGTCTCCTGTACCCCCCACTCCGCGCTCATGCCCGTGTCTCTCTCCTGTTGCCCCCCACACCCCCGCTCATGCCTCGTGTCTGTCTCCTGTTGCCCCCCACCCACTCGCTCATGCCCCGTGTCTGTCTCCTGTTCTCCCCACCCCCCGCTCATGCCCCGTGTCTGTCTCCTGTTCCTCTCACCCCCGCTCATGCCCTGTGTCTGTCTCCTGTTGCCCGCCACCCCCCGCTCATGCCCCGTGTCTGTCTCCTGTTCTTCCCACCCCCCGCTCATGCTCCGTGTCTGTCTCCTGCTCCCCCCCACCCACCGCTCATGCCCCATGTCTGTCTCCTGTTGCCCCCCACCCCCCGCTCATGCCCCGTGTCTGTCTCCTGTTGCCCCCCACCCCCGCTCATGCCCTGTGTCTGTCTCCTGTTGCCCCCCACCCCCTGCTCATGCCCCGTGTCTGTCTCTGTTGTTCCCCCACCCCCGCTCATGCCCCGTGTCTGTCTCCTGTTCCCCCCACCCCCCGCTCATGCCCCGTGTCTCTCTCCTGTTGCCCCCCACCCCCCGCTCATGCCTTGTGTCTGTCTCCTGGCCCTCCCACCCCTGCTCATGCCCGTGTCTGCCTCCTGTACCCCCCCACTCATGCCCCGTGTCTGTCTCCTGCATTCCCCCACTCCACGCTCATGCCCCATGTCTCTCTCCTGTTGCCCCCCACACCCCCCGCTCATGCCCCGTGTCTGTCTCCTGTTGCCCCCCACCCCCTGCTCATTCCCCGTGTCTGTCTCCTGTTCTCCCCACCCCCGCTCATGCCCCGTATCTGTCTCCTGTTCCCCCCATCCCCCGCTCATGCCCCGTGTCTGTCTCCTGTTCTCCCCACCGCCACGCTCATGCCCCTTGTCTGTCTCCTGTTCTCCCCACCCCCCGCCCATGCCCCGTGTCTCTCTCCTGTTGACCCCACCCCCTGCTCATGCCCCGTGTCTGTCTCCTGTTGCCCCCCACCCCCCGCTCATGCCCCGTGTCTCCCTCGTGTTACCCCACGCCCCCCGCTCATGCTCTGTGTCTCCCTCGTGTTCCACCCAACCCCCGCTCATGCCCCTTGTGTCTCTCCTTTCCTCCTCACCCCCGCTCATGTCCCGTATATGTCTCCTGTTCCCCCCATCCCCCGCTCATGCCCCGTGTCTGTCTCCTGTTCTCCCCACCCCCACGCTCATGCCCCGTGTCTGTCTCCTGTTCTCCCCAACCCCCGCCCATGCCCTGTGTCTCTCTCCTGTTGACCCCACCCCCTGCTCATGCCCCGTGTCTGTCTCCTGTTGCCCCCCAGCCCCCGCTCATGCCCCGTGTTTCCCTCGTGTTACCCAACGCCCCCCGCTCATGCTCTGTGTCTCCCTCGTGTTCCACCCAACCCCCGCTCATGCCCCTTGTGTCTCTCCTTTCCTCCTCACCCCCGCTCATGTCCCGTATCTGTCTCCTGTTCACCCCATCCCCCGCTCATGCCCCGTGTCTGTCTCCTGTTCTCCCCACCCCCCCCGCTCATGCCCCGTGCCTGTCTCCTGTTCTCCCCACCCCCCGCTCATGCCCCGTGTCTCTCTCCTGTTGACCCCACCCCCTGCTCATGCCCCAAGTCTGTTTCCTGTTGCCCCCCACCCCCCACTCATGCCCCTTGTCTCCCTCGTGTTCCCCCCGCTCATGCCCTGTGTCTCCCTCGTGTTCCTCCCCCCCCTGCTCATACCCCGTGTCTCCCTCATGTTCCTCCCCACCCGCTGCTCATGCCCCGTGTCTCTCTCGTGTTCCCCCACCACTGCTCATGCCCTGTGTTTCCTTCCTTTTCCCCCCCACCCCCTGCTCATGCCCCATGTGTACCCTGTTCCCTCTCACCCCCCGCTCATGCCCATGTGTCTCCCCTGTGCCCTCCCAACCCCGCTCATGTGCCGTTGTGTTCTTTATACACCCGCCTTCCCTTTCCATGGTGGCCATCTTGGTAAAAGATTTTCCTTCCTACACCAAGACGCCGCAGGCATCCCGGCGTAGGAATGAAAATCTTTTTGTTTTTTTTACCACCCGGCATTCCCACTTTGAGGACATAAGATGTTAGTGGTCTTCATCTATTGAAAAGGATGTTATGGTCACGTTGTACTAATAAAAACCTTTAAAATTTAGTAAAAAAAAAATGTTACAAGGACGTTATGGTTACGTTGCACTAATAAAAACCTATGAAATTCAATGAAAAAACTTTGTTAAAGGGACGTTATGGTTAAATTGCGCTACTAAAAACCTATGAAATTCAGTGAAAAAACTTTGTTAAAGGGACGTTATGGTAAAGTTGCGCTACTAAAAACCTATGAAATTCAGTGAAAAAGTTTGTCAAAGGAACGTTATGGTTCCAAGTAAAACCGAAAAACCCTTGAAATTCGCCAGTTTTGGTAAGCTAAGCAACCATAACTCGCGCCACCACCGTGCACTGCTAAAACTAACACCCAGGACATCAAAGATGACATCACAAATGTCATTGATGACATCATTGATGACATCACATGTCTGGCTCACTCTTTTTTCTTTTGCTGACATATCTAGGCCACATGGTTTTCTTCAGTAACAGTCAGAAACTAAACATTTTATTTTATTTGTAGACGTATCCTTCAAGTAGGTTCTTACAGTACTTCTGTTAGAGTCCAGTCACATCATATGAAACATATACATACGGGAAGACACAAGCTTGAAAGACAGCAATCCTTTTTGTGCATAAAGATAATCAATAGACTTATGAGCACTTTCTGATAGTTCTGTTTTTTTTTTTTTATGGCTGTACTTTCCCTGTGGGTCCAATCACATCAAGTGATACATATACATAGGGTGAATAGCAGTTTTGAAACAGAGCAATCATTTATTTGCATGAAAATAATCACTTAAGTTATGAATTGTTTCTGCTACTACTTGTGCTTTTTTGCTAACTTCACTTTCCCTGTATATACCCATATTGGTATGTGTTCTTGTGTCTTTGTGTTTTGTCTACAGTAATGTTCTATTAGCTACGTATTACATATTTCACAGTACACAAAAATCTATTAAGAAAACAATTATCATTTCATTATTTAACATATTAACATTACGAATATTATACCTTCATCTTGTACCCTGCACACCATGTTATGTTTCTGTATCAGTAGCTTAGTATACTAGATAGAACCCCATAATAGAATGCTATTTATATCAATGCATCGTTCAATGCACTAATTAGGGTATGATATTTATTGCAATGATCCTTGACACTTGTTTCGCAACATTATAATAAGAATCCCTTGTACACATATTTCATGAAAAGTACATACACATGTGATGTCATCAGTGATGTCATCAATGACATTTGTGATGTCATCTTTGATGTCCTGGGTGTTAGTCTTAGCAGTGCACGGTGGTGGCGCGAGTTATGGTTGCTTAGCTTACCATAACTGGCGAATTTCAAGGGTTTTTCGGTTTTACTTGGAACCATAACGTTCCTTTGACAACGTTTTTTCACTGAATTTCTTAGGTTTTTAGTAGCGCAACTTTACCATAACGTCCCTTTAACAAAGTTTTTTCACTGAATTTCATAGGTTTTTAGTAGCGCAACTTAACCATAACGTCCCTTTAACAAAGTTTTTTCAGTGAATATATATATATATATATATATATATATATATATATATATATATATATATATATATAGGTTAAGTTGCTGTTTCCATAGGAAGAGCACTTTTTGGGCGGCTTATAACTCTGCTCCCCCTGGACGAATCCTCACCACACTTTGCAAAAAAAAGTATATAGGCCACTCTGTCAAGTCTGTTGAGAATTCGTCCAGGGGGAGTGGAGTTATAGGGGGGATCCCAAAATGTCTTTTTTTCCCATAGACTGAATGGTGGAAAAACTTTGCGCACGGCTACAGTTGAAACCGTTGGATGGATTTTGACGAAACCTGCGGAAGGTATAGGGGCTTGGTCCAGAAAGCGTGCTTTTGTAAATTTGGTCACCAAACGTGCAGTATGTTTCTTTATAATTATGAAAAAGTAGGTCTGAAATAATTAGTGATATCTGTTTTCGCTCCGCGGTCTCACTTCCCTGTTCGGTCGACGAACAAGAAACCGATTGGCTAAGGGGCTGCCGTCATGACCGAGTACATACAACGTCTCTGCCCATTGGCTGCTGCGAGACGTTTTCTGCGTCAGATGGTTTGGATGCGCCCGACATCTTGGATCCACGGAAAGCGGAGCAACAACCAGCGTACACATGCTTTTTTCATTAACCTATTTTGCTGTGTCACAGAGCATTGGGAAAGGTTCAGACAGTGAGAAATGGGTGATCTATGCATTTCTTCTTCGGGCGTCATGATGTAACTTCTATGCACACCTTGTACGTACAGTAAATGTGGGGGGTAATAACGATAGCACTTCAGTCCATGTAGTGGGCAGGAAATTTGTAACACTTCAGTCCATGTACTGGACAGGAAATTTGTAACTGTCGAAAGCACACAGGAATAGGTAGGAAACATTGAAATTGACAACATGCCGTGAACGCATTATGTTTTCTAATGGCTATTATTATATTCATTAGTACGCTACCATGGGTGGCACATGCTATGGTGGTTGTGGCCAGCGGCTACAGTCTTAAGATATGGGTGATTAATACACTTGCTCTGGGGGTCGCTCGTCATGATGTAATGTGTATAGACATCTTGTACGCATAGTACACTTATACCTACTTAATGAGGTATGTTCTATGGCCTCCTTGTATGCACAGAAAATGAGGGGTCCAATAAGTCCAGTATTTGAGCCTGTGCACTGCACGGGGGACTGGTTACATTTGTAAGGACATGTGTGGTGTTAGGGAACATTGAAATTGCCAACATGCCGTGAATACATTACTGTTTCCAGTGGCTATTATTATATTCAATAGTACGCTGCCATGGGTGGCACATGCAATGGTGGTTGTGGCCAGGGCCTAGAGTCATGGATGCATGGCAGTCGGCCAAAGGCCTTACTTCCTACACTGTAGTTCCTGGCCACAACCACTGCCGTATGTGCCAGCCATGCATACACCCACAGTGTTGCATTTTGATTGACAAGTTATGGGGAGTGCGTGCAGTGTTGGGTTCATGGATGAAAGGGCAGCCTACAGGCACTGGAGCATATTAGTACCATAGATTAGACGAGTAGATTCCCATGTGTAGAAAATGCCTGCCAATATACTTACTCCTTACTTTGTTCAGAATCCATAAACATTTTTTAAATTGCTTATTGTACTTGGCGGAAGTATCACTTTTTCCATTTCTGTGATGAAAGAAAAAGGTGTGTTAGTGTTTGCAGTTTTTCAAAATTTACCACATTGCATAATAGGCAGTTAACTTTTTTTTGGACCCTCATATTTAGTTTACAAACCAGTGTACTTTGCATTGCGCTCAGTTTCTGTGTTTGCTTTTCTAATCCTGGGTCTGGGAAAACAAATCCTTGTCAGATTAAAAAAAAACTGAATTTCTTATGGTACTAAGTACTTCATTTTTTCCTTTCAGTGTTTTCTTCATTTTTCTGATCAATGTTATGTTTGTTGCCTTCCTGACCATTTTTAACAACAGTTAGAAACCTGTAGGCGTATTCTAACTGTGAATTTGTTCCTACAGATTTGTGATACTCATTCATTTGTGTCGCTGTTATATCCTGTTTCCTTCATCTTTCCCACTAATGTTGTCTTTGTTGCCTTCTTGCTGATTTTTAACAACAGTTAGATACCTATATGCGTATTCTACCTGTGCATTTGTTTCTAACTATCTGTGATAATCATTTATTTGTGTCATTCTTCCATCCTGTTGGGTAGTTAGATACCTGTGGACGTATTCTAACTGTCTGTAGTCTTTGACATACTTTGTTGACAATCTTGAAGTATACATTATTTCGTAATTTTTGCCTTCAAGAACATTAAATACGCATTTGTTAGGTTAGCTGGCAGCATCTGCTTTAGAGTAATGGTTCTCTCATTACATTAAAACCATCCAGAATTCTTTTTATTGCATGCAGTGTAGTAACCTGCATTGGTTGTAGCTCCTGCATGGTAGATTATTCCTACTGTTGTAAAGGTTTTCTTTCCAAGTGACACTTTACTGTGTGTTAATCCAGTCAGTTTGCAGGTGTTTTTGGTGCCATCTGCATTATAACGTAGAAGCATAAGTATTATGTAGGCACTATGTGATTGTATCAGTAAGGTGGAGTGATTGTCTGAATTGCAAATACTACATAATCTGCCATGGTTTGCATTTTGTACCAGTTGCTGAAATGGAATGCTCACATTATTTGGTATGGAAACATACACAAATCGCTCATTTGGGATTTCTTCCTGTATCACTTTGCTAAAGAGAGTGCATGTATGTTTCCACATGTACGATATTTGGAAGATTTCATTTATAGGTATGCTTTTGTTTTCCAATACTAATAGTATGTAAATTAGAAATTCTAGTGGATCTTCTTGTGAGTTCATAGTGAATCTCACTATTCCAGCACAGTCGTCCAATTGTTGCCTTAATCCACGAACAATGTGTGTTGTCAGGATTGCTTGTTGCATTTCTATGCAGCACTAACATTTGCAAACACAATTGGTCAGTACTGTGCAGGTAAATATTGTTAATAATTGGAAATTGAAATAGAATATTGATTTCTACATTTGCATAGCAACTTACCTCACTTTCATTTGTAAATGTGTATGGGCCAGCAAGTTCTATATCTGAATGTATGTTTTGGTTTTTCTGTTGCTTCTTTTCCCGACGTGCCTGGTTTACATTCCCTAATAGGTTCTTCTATGTTTGCGGCAATTGATGAAACTTTAGATTCTTTTCTTTTCTTTGCGGAATTTGCTGTTGCATTGTGTTTTATTTCTGTTTAATTTAATTTTCTTTTACCATGTTTCACTTTGTTTGGAACAGGGTATTGTTTCAGATGAGGGGTGTACAGTGAACGCAATCTATTGTATTCTAGAATGCAAGGAATATCAGCGTTGACTTTACTTGAATCAAAGTTTATTAGCAATAGACCGTCAAGTGTACATAAGCGTGATAATGCTACGTAGCTCATGCCTTCCTTAAACACTGTCTTTCCTATATCTATCAATGCTTGAAGAGAAGGAATCGAGCAATTGAGCGCCCTATCCTTTTCACTTCTGAAACCTTATCAAAGCAAATATTTACAACTGAATGTTGCTATCACCCAGTGCTCCATTAACTAGCCCTTGCTCTATGTCAAGGTTACGTTTAAGCATTACTCTACAATTTAATGATAATTTCAATATTTTTTCCAACCCAGCTGTGTTGCAGATTTCATTTTCTAAATTATTTAGTCTTGTTGTGGCTTGCTCACACATGGGTACTCTCATACCATGTACGTCTAGTTTGTCTGTGGCGATAATTTCTATTATTGCTTGCATTTCTTTCTTTAACATTGTTTCATTGAATTTGAAACAGCTTGCAAGAGTTGGCATTAAGGCCATACAATTGATATTTTAGTGCGATATTTGTTCCATAACATCAGTTGCACATGCATTATGCCATAAAGTGCATGTATATGCCAGTTTTTCAATACAGCTTGTGCTTCTTGCGAAAATACACCAACTCTCATACTTTTTAAGATGTTGGCATAAGTGAGATCTGCAGATTGGCGCATGTTCTCAGATAATTCTCTGTATTGGAAATGTTGCCAAAGGTTAACATTACCTATGCTACCAACAGTTTTCCGGCAGAGTTTGTGGCCTAAAAATTTAAAAATCGGTTCACCTTTCACTGGTGTCAATTGTAGAAGATCTCTGAAAACGATAATGTGTTTCACTGCAAAGAGTTCCTCGTTATTATTTTTAAGTACTTCTTGCAATCTGAGATGAATCAAAGCCAACATTAGGTTGGAGACCATGCTCACCTCATCTATTAGTAGCATTTTCATTTGTTTCAATACTCTACATAATTCCATTGCAGCTTCTGCAGAAAGTTTGTAGTAGTCTAATTTATTTTGATGCTCTACTGGAAGCAGTAGTAATCGGTGAAAAGTCACACCGCCTATGTTGTAGGCAGATAAACCTGTGGGGGATGTTACAACAGCTGACAGTTTGTTTTTTGTCAATTGTTGAAGGAACTTGCTGATGATTTTGATTAAGAATGTTTTCCCTGATCCAGCTTCACCACTGACGTACAGCAGTATAGGTTTGTAATTTTGGCAGGTACATTCTTTATTTTCGTGTTGTACACCATGTACAATTTGTTTTGTTACGTCTTCAAAAATGGTGCGCTGATCGTTGTTAAGTTTTGCTTGTTGTACAGTTAAGTCTTCTGTATCTTCTTGATACTGATACATGGTGTTCTCTACTTCTGCCATTTCTACTTCAGCCTCATTTGCTATTAATGGTTGTCCTAATGGTCCTTGACTTCCTGTTATGGAAGGGTGACTACTGTTGGAAGAGTCTTTATCTAGTTGGGCTTGAAGTTCTTTTTCCTGCTGTTGCTCATTGCGTAACATTGCTTTGTACTGCGTAAAGTTCACATCGGTGATAGTGCTTTCATTTGCTTTGAAAGCATCTTCATAGTACTCATAATTATCTAGTGTGTCTTCCTCTTTTCTCCATGGTCTGAAAAGTTGTAACAGAGACATGTAATATAGTTCTTTCTGTTGAGGAGTTTTTAATGACAATTTGACATGATTAATTAAGCTTTGTTTGTTAAGTTTCTTTAAGCTCCCTTCACAATCGGTTACTATCGGGTTTCACATTATTTTTGTATGGCAAGTTTTGAGGTATGTGGTATAGACACATGCTTTCCAGAGTGGTACTCTTGTTCGGATAGTATGTGTCCAGTAAATTGTTTTTTAAGAATGTCTTGGTTGTTGGGATCATTTTTGCCAATTGTTTCTATGTCCTCATATGACTTTAGTACTCTTTTTCTAGATTTTCCAGGACCAAGACTGAGCCATACTATGTTGTCTGATTTTCCATACAAAGCAGTGGCGGTTAAACGATCTGCTGCTTCATAGGCCCCACATTCTCTATGAGAGAGCATTTTTATGCCTAGGCTGTACAATTTCTGTAATAATGTTTTGTCTGATGCTAGGTCATCCCAGAGGTCTTGAAGCTCTGTGTTTTCTGCTTTTGTTAAGTAGGCTGTAACATATCGTGCAACAGCAGTTGAATTGTCTGCAATGTACTGCACATCTATGTTTGCATTCCATAATAGGGCAATGATTGCATTGTGATAATTGATATATTTTGATTCTTCCCTTCTTTTTATATAATACGTGTTTTAGGTGATTTACCTTTAACACTATGTCGAACTGAAGACATGAAGTTGTTTACTTCACCTGTTTCTGTAACTGGTCTAGGGAAACCAAAGCGGCATTTGGTGTAGTATTTATCTTTCTTTTTGTATTTGCAGTGACAATATTTGCCACATTTGTGTCTTTGAAATTGTAAAATCTGCCCATTCAGCTCACTATGTGTCTGTTGTGGAGGGATTTCACATGTGACATATTTTTGGATAAACTGCAAAACAGTGCTATCACTGTCGTGCCCAAATTTCGGTGCACCTTTGATCCATAACAGCATGTGAATATGTGGTGCTCCCCTTGCTTGATATTCTTTTCTCCAAAAGAAGTGTTGCACTTCTCCAAGGGGAGGAACAGTTTTATTGCAAATAAAGTGTAGCATTGCACTGAAACGATGATGGAAATATCTTGAGACATTAACTGGATCTAGAGAGCAAAGTTGTCCAGATGTTAATATACCTATGTTGTTTTTGTTGCTGTTTGCTATGCATAGGAACTCATGTAAATCTTCCAATGCATATTCTGCACAACTTAGCATAACAAACTAAGTTGGTGGTCCAAGGTTTCTGATCATGCAACGCACGTCTCCGTGCCATCTGAACCAGTATTTCCTTGTACCACGCATGTTTGCAAACAAATTTGTTATACTTGATTGTAACACCTCATCTTTTTCTTGTCCTTTTTGTATTAACTGCGTAGCTGACATATTTTGAAAGTGCGTTCCAGATTTAAGAATGTGTGCAACTCCATAACATAGTGTTGCTAATTCACTTTCATAGAGTAGGTGGAATATGTATTCAACATTTTGTCTAAATCTGGGATCTTACATTCATAATGAGCGGTATACTGATGACCCAATCTGAGTGGGTCTATCATCATTTCTTCCACCTTTGCCAGGAAATAGCAGTGGAAAAGCATGTGCTTCTATACTTTTTTCCCAAATACTCATTGGTGACCCTATGGTTTGTCAAATTTGTTTAGTTTGGTAAATTTCTAGTGCATCATCTATGCTTTCATTAGAATGCAATGGATGAATTGTGTAATGGTCTAAAAGAGTGGATACTGTAGCTGGATCCAGAAGATCAAATTGTCCAGTTTCTGATGGCTCTTGAATTATTTCAGTTGTTTGCCTTAAGCTTTCATCAATATTTATTTCCTTATAGTACTCATTATTGTCTTTTAGAGATTGTAATGCTTGTCTAGCTTTGTGCAAGTCCACTAATTGTTGCCAAATGTGTTTGTCCTTTGTTGGTACTCCATTTACTAAGACTATTAAAGAATGCTCTGTTGAACATTCCACTGCTAGAGTGTGTACATTTTCCCTTAGATCTAATGGCAAGTAAACTACTTTGCCACAAATGCCTTTCACCAATTCAGAGGAAGGTAATTTTGCTGTTTTTGGATGAAGGCGTATAATAGCTTGAAATGGGTGAACTGTTTGAATTATTATGCTCTCATACAAATTGAGCTGTTGCAGGATTTTTGGTAATGGAAACAATTCCAAATTATTTGTAATTGCAGGTGAAGGAGTGTGGTTGTTGTCTAATTTTGCATTAGATTAACTGCAACATATTAGGCGTTCAGTTATTTCATATTTGCTTTCAGCTAAAAGGTACAAAGGTAATTCAAACCATTTAGAGTCTTCATTGTTTTTTATTTTGTATGCTATGTCCACATTTTTTGTGTTCCTTTTGTAAAACATTCTGCGGCAACATACACACACATGGTTTGGTACTTCAGCCGATGACCTTTTAAATTTTAGTATTTCTTTTCTGTATGTGTGTAATAGAAGGTTGCTATATGCAGAATTGCCATTACTATGTTCTAAAACTGTTGCTTTTTCTACGTGGCTCTCACTTCCAACATACTTTTTCTGGATACGGTCCATTTCTTCTTGTAAGTATTTGGGTGTACCATGCAGAAGAATGGTATTTAAATTGCCTAATGCTGAAGCTGGAATTTTTGCATAGTATATTTTATACACTAAATTTCTTACTTTGGAATTATGTACTGATATTCTTTTGATATCATGGAAGGTACTTTTGCAAATAGGCCCAGAAATGCAGGCTAATGAATGTCCTTTTAGTCCTCTGTCTTTCCGCACTGCACAAATATCCATATTTTGCAGCACTTTCATTTTACTTTTGTCTTTGCCTTTTACATATTGATTGAGGAACTGACGTAAAGATTTGAAACCTTTGTTGGAATGGCGCACATTGATGTGCACGGTCATTTGTATACTGGACGGTGTGGTTCTGCTGAATTGAGAGGTAATTCTGAGTGTTCAGGAGATAGTATTGTAAGCAGTGTTTCTTGTTCCATGATGGTAGTATTGATTTTCTCATACCCTCGTCCACTGCTATGGATGGCAATTGTGTTTGTATGATTTTGTTTGTATGCTTCTTCATTAAAATATGGCTTTTTGGTTGTTGTGTGACTACATTCACCACCACAAACATGCAAACAATAATTTTTGTTCACATTCCGTTTATTTCTTTTGTAATTTGGTACTTAGTTTTGTGAGTGCTTTCATCCTATTTAACACTAATATGAACAACTTCCTTTTGAGAAGGATTGCACTGTCCACGAGTGCTTGTAGAATTAACTTTCTACGGTACGTTTTAAGGTATGAGGATGATTTTGGTCCTCTTCTTATTAAATTCTGAAGGACTCTGTGACAAAAATTTTTTGCTAAAATACTTTTTTTACTATGGGTTCTTCTTACACTATCAGGATTTTTAGGAACATTGTTAGCTGTACTGGCAGCCGTTTTTGACAACATTTCTGGTTTTTGTGACACTTTTTGATGGAGGAGGTACAGTTTCAGTAGTTGAGACTTCTTTTATTATGTTACCCAACTGCATTAGCTTGTTTGTACCAATATTCTCTACTAACTCTACAACAGGTGGATGCTTACATTGGGCACCTTTATTTTTATTTGCTCTAATTCTGAGTTCCTTCTATGGAGTTGCTTTTTGGTAGGCATTCTTTGGTGTCTGTTGAGAAAAAAAAGTATACTTTGGTCTGTTGTCCAATGTATGTGTGCAGTGTGCATGAGTGCATAAGTGTGATGGGGAAGCTCTTTGGCATGGTGTGTCAACGTACAGTGACCTCGAACTATCATTTGGTAAGGCTACTTTACTGTTTGTATACTACTACAATGTGCTTCAGATGAGAGTACAAAGTGGCCTACTTGTGACAGGAACCATTATTAATAACCAAAATGCCAAAAACTTGCTACAGCAACTTCTTTTCACAATCTAACCTTCTAAGGATTTCCTATGTTATTTCAGTACCAAACACAGAGGGATTTGTCAGCCATTCTGCCTGTTATTCTTTGTTCAATAAATGGATATTTGTGAATAGAATGGTCTACAAATGAATGCTTGCTTTGGTGCCCAAAATAAACAAATAACCCACGCAGCCTCTTTAAGGAGTAGTTACAATATGAAGGTTGTACTGTACTTACTTTTTTGTGCAAGATGACCAGGTTTCTTCGGATATGTCGTCTGCTGTGTAGATGCTGTTGATTCTCAGGAGAGTAGTCTTCACTGTGAATTAAAATAACGATATCAATTACTTTGTGTGTTCACAGCAGTCATGATACTGCAGACATTACTTCTTTCGTCAGAGGATTGAACTTTCATATTTCAACCCAGTCCACTTGCACATTTCACTTCACTCTGTGCAGTCTTTGCATGCTATTTTCAATATGGTACTTGAAAGTCCTTCAAAATAACTATTTTTTTTAATTGTTTGTAAATGCCTTTGTCTTTACAAAGTGTAGTATGCATAGAAGAGAGGTTTGTAAGCGATTGGACAAAGTAGGGCAAAGTACTAGATGGGGAAACATTTTGTACTTGTTAATGAAAAGCACAATGTCGAAAAATCGGGAGACCCTCCGATGGACATGTCAGCACTACAATCGGGAACGCTTACTATTCTCATATGATCACATTGCAAGTAGCATTACTGTAGGTAGTACAGAGTACAGAACTCCGACATTTTCACATACAAAATTGCGTTATGCCCTAAATCATAGTTCTCAACTCACACGCTTTTGGCGGGTATCACCCACCTTGTAAAGGGCAGACTCACTCGCCAAGCCTCCTGCATGCCCATTCATTCCAATGGGCATCTCACCCGCCAAAAACAAAAACAAAAACAAAATCGGTGATTTCACCCGCCTTTAAGACACAAATGGTTGAGAGCTGTGCCTAAATAGGTATGCTTGCAACGTATATGTACAGGTTATGCGAAGACGGTAAGCAGTCGTGCGATTTGTTAATGACAAATCCGCAATCTTGCACTTTAAAAGGGGGAGCGTTGTTATGTGTTCCCTATGGAAATTTACCAGCATTATTTTGTCTATTTTAAATCATAAGGCTTCTACATGTACTCTGATTAAAATATACATACCTGTACTCTATACTGATTCATGTGGACATGTATGGAGCTGTACGTAGAAATTTGCAATCCTTGCACAGTAGCTTGTGAAGTAGGTGCTTTGCAATGGTATGCGATTTCCATTAAGAATCATCGACAGGATTTTTGAAGTGCGCAATGTTGATGACAGAGTTAAAATTATCGATGTTCTATGTGATTGGTGGATGATTGTGCGCCCGCTTAGTTGTGTCCAATGAGGGACTCGCTTTGGTACCGCTGTAAAAAGGGTGGAAGGAATGGGTAAGAGCTACGTGCCGCATGTAGGCAACGCTTGTCCGCTGGTAGGGCGTGTCACATACGGGTTTCTACAGCAAATCCTGCATGGAAAGACGACTGTAGGCATCAGCCAATCAAATGTTCACATTACTCTTTTGTGTCGAAAGACGGTGCGCACACTGAAAATGGCAGAGGTGAAGAGGGTCAGGGTTTTGCTGCTTGGAGAAATTTTTGTGCAAGGCTTACAACACTATGCCGAGAGTAGGCATGTGGCACACCATTTCGATGTGCAAGGAGTGGAGGTGGTGTGGAGGGCTGACACTGATGCCAATGCTGCGCCAATTCTGAAATTTTGCAGAGACATGCGTACAATGACCACTCCTCATGTGGTAATTTTGCACTACGGTGCTTGTCATTTGGGATACCTGACTTCACATACTTTTTGGCAGATTTGGCACAGTTGGTTGAAGCACTCATGACCATCTTCACAACATCGAAAGTAATTTTTTCTGCTTTACTCCCGAGAGTACAATGGAACAACAGTTCTGTTTTCTGTCCAGATCAAAGTATCGGGAGGTGTATCATCAATCGCGGCATGCATGCATTCATGCTACAAGTTGGTATGTTTTTTTGTAGCCATGATAACATTGCTCCAAGCAATGCGTATTACTTTGAAGGAGATGGTGTTGCGCTATTTTCTTTGGGAAATGCGATGTTCTTTTGAAACATAAGGCTTGCTTTAGAGAAGGTTCTGTAATGTTTGGGAGAGTAAAGCAAGGACAAAAAATACAAAAAAATACCAGATGTCTGTACGATATCTGGCCAAAAATAAAAATAAAAACTGCTCTTTTCAGAGCCTAACTTAAAGGGGAAAAAGGGGAATAGTACTTTAATGTACTATCATCACGCTCTGATCCTGTACATGTTCGCGGACATGTACAGGATCAGAGCGTGTGTGAGCGGTAGTTAGCAGCCAGCACATATCACCACCGGGAATTCAAGGGTGCAGCCGCATGTAAATGAGAATGAGCCAATCTAGGGATTGGTCCATAAAGTTCAGTAGGTGTGTTCTGACCGACGTACTTTAGTAAAACCGTCTTCTCCCTCACAGGACACCACACAGCCATGGCTTTCCGTGCTCGAAAACAGATTATCTGGATTATGGGAGACTCATGGATACATTGGTTGAAGGTGCATGCAGAAAGCTGCTGTTTATCTACAAATCTCGGATTTCCACATGCGGAAGTGCACTGGCATGGCGTGCATGTCATGAGATGGCTGGACTTGGTACCTCTTTGTGTTACTTTACAGACAGAGCGTCCTCCAGATATACTGATCATTCATTGTGAAGGAAACAGTTTAAGCCATGTATCTGGAATTTCTTTGCAATTTGCCATGAAGGAAGGACTTGCGAAGCTCATGGACATGTTTCCAAATTGTCAAATACTTTTTTCCCGTATTGCCCAAAGACAAATATGGTTGCGTTCTTCTGCATTTGGTCCACAAATGGAGAAAGCGAGACGCAATGTGAATAAGGCTGCTTGTGCCTTTTTAAGAGATGTTGGCATGTCCTCTTTCCACAATGAAAACGTTTTGTTTCGTAGCAGTTTAATTTTCCGCAGAGATGGAGTCCACCTCACATATGCTGGCAATCAGATGTTTCTTCACAATTTACAAAATGCATTGCGCCCTCTTTTGCAATCACACTAACTTATCTGACAATCCGTTTTCCCCAATCCACTGTTTTTGACCCCACACAACACACCACCAAAAGGCTCTTTTCAGAGCAGCCACTTACTCCCAAGGTACACTTTATTGCCTTTGCTCCACTTGCACCCTCCCTTTTTCCCTCTACGACTGTCCGTGAACTTTTTCTGAACTCCGCAGGGGTCTACGGCCGTCACTTCATAATTCTATTGTTATACTGAAAAAGGCGTCTCTGAAAAGAGCCTTTTCTGTAATTGTTGTTGTTTTTACTTTCATTGATTTACAGCACTAAACACACTAGGAGAAGAGGCAAAAGGAGGGTAAGGAAGGGACACCAGCCACGGGGATAAGAAAGGGCAACTGAACAGACAAACATTAAGGGTGAGCTTTATTTAGGTAAGGTGCTCGGTGACTGTAGCCTCAAAAGCACTTTGAAAACTCTCCCCCCTGCAGAGTACTGCGACACAATACGTGCACACTACTGTCACCTTTGAAAGGTAAGGGTCCACAGCATACTGTCCTTCAAACACTCCCTTTTTACTCATTTACACCCATTCCGACATCTTGTGTGTTCTACGAACATGTATTATCTTGTTTCCAACCTGTACGCTGAGGTAGTATATCCTTTGGACATCACTTTCTGTTTATGTACGCACATTTTCAAAAGATGGTGAAGTCACACATCAAATCCGTCTTACTTGACATTACACAGCACCCACATTCTATTGCTTGTGGATAGGTCTAACAGGCGCGCTGTTCGCAAACGTTTTACGTCTTTTTAAAAAGAATTCTACACACAAACTCTTTCTCTACAACTACTGTACAAAAACATTTCAAACACACACAGACACACACAGACACACACACACACACACACACATCATTCTAAAGAAATAGCAGGGGAAGCGGACACTGAAACAAATATGGGGGAATTAGGATTCAACACGGGCTGGTTATGAGGAGAAGATTTGTGAGGGGAAGAAGGGATGGATGTTTCATCAAAACGTCTATTTGGGGATGGTTCACCAGGGAATGGAGAAGCAGGGCAGGTGCAGGTGGGGCAATGATAACAAACGTTTCCTCTCACACTGTCCTCCACAAACTCCCATAAACTTTGAAAATTGTACTTTGATATGTCCATTTTCTGCTCTATCCTTTTTAGCCTGTCTTCTTCTGTCTCATTTGTTGCCCTTTCTTCTTTTCTTTCCTGGTGTGTTCAAAAAAAAAATACATAAGTTGAATGCCTCAAAAATACTGGTCACCATTTTGTATATGCAGAGCAATGTGTACCATTATTGTTGCTATCTTCAGACATTTTCCCATGCGGAAAATGCTCCTCCAGCCACTCCAAAGTACTAGCCATTTCTGAGTTGAAACAACAGAAAGAAATTATTATTTCTGCACCACATACCACAAACAAACATCACCCATATGACAAAATGACCTGCACTCTTTTGCTGTAATGTCCCTTCGTCGTACTGCGTCCGTCCACTGTCGTTCCAGGCTGCTGAGTTTCTGTGAAGTGATTACGCTGGAGGCATCCTTTCTTTTTTATGCCACCCTCCACTTTATTCTATATGGTTATAAAATGTGTCGTTTTCTTTTCCCAGCTTCAGGTTTCTATATTTACTTACTACTACTTACAATATCTTTATGTCCTTCTTCTACCTTGCACATGATTTGTGTAAAACAATAGTACATTTTCAGATACCCCCTGCATCTTTGGCTAATGTTGATCCTGTCCAACCCTGTGCGCAAAAAGGCGTTCGGTCCGTCCCTTTCCAATACCAATAGGGAGGGGGTTCTTTATGTTCTATGTTCAATGTATGTCAAGTATGTAGATTACACTACATATCTCTCAAAATCACATGATTACAATCTATATTCTGCTCAACGACTTTATTGCCACTATTTCATGCTTAAGTTCCACCTTCCAAAAACCTAGTCAATTCCTTACAAAAAAACTTTGTTACTTTGTTACGGGGACATTATGGTTAAGTTGCTCTCCCAAATACCAGTGAAATTCACAACAACAAAAAACTTTGTTGAGGGGACGTTATGGTTAAGTTGCCCTAACAAAAACCTGTACACTTCACTAAAAAAAAGCTTTCCTCATCCACTTTATGCTTCTAATTAAAACCGAAAACCCCCTGAAATTTGCCAGTTATGGTAACCTGAGCCCCCAACCTTGCCACCGCCCCTGTGCACTGCTAACACTAACACCCAGACCATGAAAGATGTCATCACAAATGTCAATGATGACATCAATGATGACATCACTTGTTTAGCCCCTTTCTTTTCCTTCCCTGCCATACATATATATGTGCATTCTGTAGAAAAAAAAATCCCTAAAAGAATGTTATACTTCACAGTGCAACCAAACACCACTGCACATTCCCCCATTATAATAAGCTACGCAACCATAACTCGCACCATTTGGTGCTTTGAAAAATGTAGGCTAGGTGGTTTCATTCACTGAGTGTACAAGTTTTTGTTAGGGCAACTTAACCATAACGTCCCCTCAACAAAGTTTTTTTGTAGTGTATATATATATATATATATATATATATATATATATAGGAAAGTACCAAACCCAGCGTGCTTTAGGTATTTAGTAATTCAGTCATACAACTATCACAGACATATATGACATATATAAAGCTCTTTTGTCATTCTTATCGTCCCAGAATGCACTTTAATATGCAAAAGAGCCAAAAGCTCATTGGTTTTGTTGGTTCTACTTCACATTATCTTCTTTCTAATCAATACACACATGCACTGTGCTAAGCAATCACTTTCATATTCAAATACACGGTATGCATTTCTTAAACCATTGCAAAAACGTTAAAAATGATGCATCGTTTTACAATATTAAACACATGCATATACTTAAGTCAAGTTCCCGCAGGTGGCACTAAAATGATGTTCAGAAGCAAGTACTGATTTTGCTTCCTGGCCCCACCTTTACAATGTCTCTGTCCTCCCCAAGAGGTCCACGCATGAACCAGATCATAGAGAAGTTAAAATGGTGAAGAGTAAATCTGAATGCACACGTGCATCAAGAAACCGTGAAAGTATACCCAAATTCATAGAAGCGTGAGAACAAAAACTGTAAGCCAAAGGTACACACTCTTTCACAGCTCTAAAGGTGTCCCGTAAAGATATCCATTCAGCCATCTTTATAGCAGGTGCTCAGTGCTAAGCAGGCAAATGGCACCCCTTTTGGGTTAATCATGTCTCTTTGTTGAAATTCTGCTGCCCTCTAAGTACTACCAGGAGCACCAGCTGCGAAGTATGTCACACAATGCATAACTTTGATGCTTATAAGAAATCTTTGCATTAATGATATTTTAAATTCAAGGTAGGACTTCTGCTGTGAAACAGTACTTCAAACGACAGCAGTACAGCTGTAGCTATACACACACACACACACATTCCAAAATGTTCCTATGTATTGTACAGTCCAACCAACTCTACTGAGTTAAAGATTTTAAATTACCTTAAACACAAGCTGGCAAGACCTATAGCCCAAACCACACCCACAAAGTTAATATTGTGCTAGACCGCCAGATCCATTGCTCAATTTTACTCTCGGAGTGTTGGTTATTTTGAACAATTGCACAAACAGTATTGATCTAAACAGTATGTACCACTTAATTTGTTATAAAAGGTGCCTGCATTATCCAGATACAAGGAATGCTGTTGCTTCTCACACATGAATGTTCAGGATTGCCCTTATAGATTACTCCACCATGAGATTGACAAGACAAAGATTCCAAGAACCTTCTCCAATTGTCTTTACTCTACTGAGGTGTTTAAGCCCCGGCAGAGTTTACAAATCTCATTTGTCATTTTGCCATTTTTTAATGGCGTTCCAGCCAAGGGATTGGAGGTACATCGGCTGCCGCAAGCAACTTGCCTTGTTTCCATTTTTCCCCCTGCTAACACCGGAGCTATAACCATGAAAAGGGGGTTGAGTTATTTTTATTCAACATTTGTATAAGATGTGCCTGTACCAATTGCATATATTTCATATGTAAACTTTACCATTTGACAAGACTGGATGTACAAATTGAGTATGTTGCATTAATATTACAGACCAGTCTAGGTGCTTGTCATAGAGTGACAGCAGGCAATTTGCGAGAGAAACCAGATATTATCATTGAAACCGAAAGTCCTCATTCCAACCTTCTCTCACTTGTGTCCAGTTGGCAGACAGCTTATGTTCTTATCACTTCATCTAATACATTTTCGAACTAAACCAAAAGTAGACAGCCTTAACAATTAACCCTAGCACACTCAACTGTAGAACACACAGCCTTCTCGAAATTTTGGGCAGCAGAGATCGGAAAACACTTTTTCAAATAACGTAACATAGCAGATGACAGGCTTCAATTAATAGAGAGGAGGCAATCATTGTGTAATCCTTGCAAACTTAAACACGTCCTTAAAATGTTATGTAGAACACATCTGTGACACAATGGGGGGAAGGGGTGTAGTTTGGACAACCCAGACAGAATTTGTTGAAGGGGCAGAATCTGGTGAAGGTGCAGATTCTGGCAGAGGTGGAGTAAAGTTGGGGGCGGGGTGCCTGCACTTATATGGGCCCTGGGCAGCAGCAACCCTAAATACGCCACTGATAGTGCACACAGGCAAATGTCATGCTGAATTTTCACATAACAATGTAATTAGCACAAGACCAAAACTAACACAAGTGCATTTTTATCTCGGCTAATGTCATTACAAGTGCGCAATGTAAATAAAATTGCCAAGAGATAGATTTTAGTGCACAAAATAGAGGTATCAAATGCTCTCGCAATTTCACAGGTTTTGTTGGAACACCATCATTTAATTTCCTGGATAAAAGCACTTTTAAAACATATAGTTTTAAAATGTTACCTTGCCATCCGTGAGAAGGCCATTCACTCCTGCCTGTTATCTTGCATTCTGAGAATTGTAGCTTTTCTTTTTTCATTTTAAATTAAGGAAAACTGGAAGACCTTGATCCTGCTTGTGGCTGCAGTGTCTACCTACTTGGTACTGCCAGGTCTTTCCACCTGTCATGTTCTGTCCGCTCTGACCATAATGCTTTCCCCATGTTCGCGCAAGCTGTCCTTTACCTGCCGTGGCTGCATTCCTGCCAAGGCTATGCCCTACTATTCTATCTACTTCCGGCTTGTTACTCCACCTTCATATAAATGCTTCCTTGCTGTTGCTGTCTTTCACTTCTTGTCCATGCCTGCGTTTATACCAGTCCATTGATCACCTCACTCTTTTCCTCGCATCTTTCCCTGCTACAGGAATCCCGACAACGTAATTCCCATCACTCATAATTCAGGCCCTCCGTCCGTCTCTATAGGCCTCCTAAATACTCATTCTATCTGCAATAACACACACTTCATTCTTGATACTTTATTTCATGTGAACCTGCTCTTCTTTGTCTCGATGAGATCTGGATTTCCCTTGCCGACATGATTACTTCCGCCTCACATAAAACCAGTCTTTCTGGTTTCTCTCACTCACCTCGTCAAAATGATAGTGGGGTTGGGATCAGAATACTTTTTAATTCCCATTTTCTCTCCTTATCTTGCCCCTATTCTATCTATTTTCTGAATATTTATCGACCAATAGGCACACTCTCATCTTTTTGTACAGACACGACTCAATGCTCTTAGACTTGATACCTCTTCCTCAACTCATTTTTTTCTTTGAGACTTTAATCTTCACTGTCTCCATTCCTTGCTTTAATGGACTCCTATAATCTTCTCCAATATCCAACTCTTCCATCTCACTCTTCTGGATCTTCCATTGTTTTCATTTTCTCCTCTGTTCCATCAACCTCATTTGTTTCCTCAAGTCCCTATTTTCCGTATTGTCACTTTCTCCTTACTTTTCTTTTCTCTCCCCCTAAATCTCTGTTCCCTGTTTGTTCAAAACAAACTTTTTTCTGTTGTAAATTTTGCACTTTTGACACTTCAGTTCTCTTACCTACCCTTTTTTTGTATCTTCCTTCCCCAACTAATTGTGCTACTCTGTCTACGGACACAGCACCTTTTACACTTATCTCTCTCTCTCTCTCTCTCTCTCTCTCTCTCTCTCTCTCTCTCTCTCTCTCTCTCTCTCACTTTCTGTTTCTACACTTAATAGTGCTCTTTGCTCTTCTTTGGACTCCTTTCACCCTTCATGTCCCTTCTGTCCCTCATCCAAACCTCCTCAAATTTGTTTGATTGTCGATCTCTGTTTGCAATGCTCTTCACTGAGGCGTGTGGAGCATTTGTGCAAAAAACATGTTCTCTTACTGACCTTACTCCTCTTTCTGCCATTCACACATCTCTCTACTCTACATCTATGCCCTTACAGGTGCAAACAAATTGTACTTTTCTAACCTCATTGTGTCATAGTCTCCTCACCATCCACGTCTTTTTCAACATCTTAATCGTTTTCTCTCTGCTGCCTCTTCTGACCCCTCACTTTCTTCTTTACTTACTCCTTCTGACTTTGTAATTTGTTTCATTTCTAAGGTCACACTCCTTTGTTCCTCTTCATCTACTAGCAGCGTATCATCTTTCATCTCTTCTCCTCCCCCTCATCTTCTTAATCCACATTTTCTTCTATATCTGAGTCCAACACTGTGTTGTACCTTGCGCATGCACACCCTGCTGCTTCTCCTCTTAATCCCATTCTGTCTCCTTTTATTACACTTGTGTACAGGCACAGTATTAATGCCATAGCATAACATATCTTTACTAAGCTCTTCTGATCTCTTATCTATTGTATGTTTGTTTGTGACCAAAAGAGCATTGTTCTGCCCTATGTATATATAAATATATAACTTCATAACTATATAAATAAAACATAATCAATCTTTCTCTTTCTTTTGCTGCTTTTCCTGCTGATTTTAAAATTGGGTTATACGCCCACCTATGAAAAACCACACTCTAGATACCTCTGTACCTTCAAATTACAGTCTTATTTTTTTGTTTCCTTAGCCCTCTAAAATCTTGGAATTTGTTGTTTATACTAAAATCTCATACTACCATGATCATAACCTTCTTCTGGCTCCAACTCAATTAGGTTTTTGTTTTTTTCATTCTACTGGAACGACTCTCCTCTCTCTTTCTACCTCTCTCTTATCAGTTGGCATTCCAAACTTTCTTCCATTCTCATTCTTCTTGATCTATCAGTGGCCTTCGATACTGTGGACCACTGTACTGTACTTTCCACTTTCCACTCCCTTGGATTCTCTGGTAATGCTCTTTCTTGGTTTAGGTCCTATCTATCTGACAGGCCTTTCATTGTTACATTGGGAGGCTCAAATTCCACTCCTTTTGTCTTGCTCACGGTGTCCCCCAAGGCTCAGTCATGGGTCCTCTTCTTTTTCCATTGTGCACTTCTCCTTTGTCTTCTATTATCTCCTCATGTGGGATATCATCACACGTCTATGCCGATACATATTGCCTCCCCCTCATTCTCTGACACTCTTCACACCTTCAATTCTGATTGTCTTTTCTCAATTCAAACTTGGATGCACTTGTACTATTTACACATGAATGCATCCACGATATAAATTATATTCTTCCATGCCTCTACCATTACTCCTCCGATTCCTCCACCTCCATCAGCTTTCTGCCTGTCTTTCTTCTCTTCCCATTCTCTGCCAGTAACTTAGGTGTTCTCTTTGATTCCTCACTTTCATTTTCTTCAAATATCTCTAACATTGCACGGTCCTGTGATTTTCAGCTCGTTAATATCCATAAAGCTCACCCCTTCCTCACATTTCATGCTACTAAACTTCTTATCGCTACTTTAGTCTTCTCCCACCTTGATCCATTCTTTTTGATGGACTACCTGATTCCCATCTTGTTCCCTTGCGCTTCATCTTTAACTCAGCAGTTCACACTATCTATGATATCCCCCTTGCACTTCCATTTCTTCTTCTCTTTCCTCTCTTCACTTGTTATCTTTTGAATTTCGCCTGCAGTCCGTTTTCTTTGTATTCTCTTCAAATGTTCGCAAGGGCTTGCTGCTGGTTACCTTTGATTCATGGTTTCTTTGTATAGCTGCTCTTTTTCCCTTCTTTCCCAGTCCAAGTTCCGTCTATCTGTTCACAGGCCCCCCGTACCCAATCTCGTTTCCACTCTTTCTGTCTTCTCGCTCTCATGTTGTGGAATGCTTTACCACTTCACCTCCAACCTATTTGCTCGTACTCTCTGTTTCGCACACACGTCAAAATTCATCTCCATTCCGCTATGTCTTAACTTTTCTCCTTTTGGTTTGTACATGATGCTGCATTATTTGTGTTCCAGTGTATTTTGTGGGTGGTGCTATGATGAAAGTGCCTTATAAATAAAATACAAAATACAAATTCCAAGTAAAAAAGGAATGATCAACTCATCATGCATGGGAAGGGAAAACCTGAGAGCTTTGCAAGTGCATGCAAACATTTTCTTATTATTGTGTTTTGAGGGATTGTAAAGTTTAGTGTGCTCTCTTTGGGAGTCTCCCAACAATGGGCAGATAACGTTTGTATCATGAAAGTGGTTTGACAATGCAAGCTGATCACTTAAAAATAGTCCCCATCTCACTATGGCTCTTGTTTGTATGAACGACAGGGATGTCCTCAATTAAATCGTTGTTGAATATCTATTTAACCTAGACAATACAGTAACATCTATCTTCTCTAGCTGCCTGCTCTTGGATGTCATAATCTGGCCAAGAATGTCCTCTCTATTCTGCCCACTCAAAAGAAAACAATCCTGCATCTGTTTAAGAAGAAGCAATGAACTCAGGCAAAATTAAACAAGGACATTCAAATAAGAGAAGAGCGTATCTGCCATTAATGCAATTACATTTTAGCAATTAATTTGACCTGTTAGGTGTTTACGATACAGGGTGAAAAAAGTTAATGAAAACACAACCTTTTAATACCTTTTGCAGTTAACAAACTGCATTGGAAAAACAAATAGAAAGTTCTGAGTGTGATAAAACCTCAATGGAGGCTAACATGCATACTCTGTTCTTTTTCCCCTGGTAAGACCCTCTGCTCTGGAAATATTGAATACCCCTTTTAAAGGCTCTTGGTTTTGTTGATGGTGAATGATTTTAGAGTTCGCCGTTCTTAGGAAAATTGTGTGCCCTCATTATGGGGTTGCCGGTAAATCCTGCCAGTAGGCGACGGATTACCGGCAACGCAATAACACTTGTTTCTGCCACCTGACTTCCCAGTGCCACTGTGATATTATGGCATGCGGCGGAACGGTACATCACCATTCCTGTTTGAGTCCTCTGGGACTGTAATGGGAATGGGGTCACTGAAGCCCAGCACCGTTGGTAACACTGGCGGTGCTTCAGTGAAAACACTGCCAGTAGTCCCTTGATCGCATTTTTACCTAAGCTCACAGTGAATTTTAACTTACATTTATGCATTTGATATGTTCTTGTAGAGTTTTTTTTCCTCAAAGTTTAGACCTACTTGTTCAATTGCTTAAAGCTAGGTAAGGCATACATCACATGCGAGAGGACAGAGAGAAGACAGACCGGAAAAAGTTCTCCAGCTAGGCTTCAAAGATAGCTGTGAGCCCAGTGTGGCTGAAATAAGCAAGACTAGTTAGACAATCAAGAAAACCTATGCCCAAAGCATGGGGCTGTATACTCTAGGGGGAACAAAGAGGAACATTGAACCAATGTCAGAGATAGTGGAAGGTGATTCATTTTTTAATTGAAGGAGAGTGAACATTTCCAATAAACGTGCGTGAATGGTTAAGCATACCCAGGGAGCCCCAGCTAACTAAGGGCAGGGTGTGGGGTCTATCCAAGAGAAATGTTTTAAAATACTGGGTTAAAATAGTGCATTTTACAGCACACCTACTGTGAAAAATATGGAAAAACACCACACAGTTTATAATCGGTTGTGTCGAGAAATACCAGAACAAATCAAATAGATGCCAGGTCACCAAGAGTGCACAGGAACATGTCACAATGCCTTTGCCCACCCTATATGTCAATATAAAAGGACATATTAATTTGGGTTGTTCCTGAACAATTTTATGCTGACTCGCCGATGTATGCCATTATCCCTATGTAAGAACACTCATGTTGGCTTTGCTCTTTATGCCAGTAAAGATGCCATGCTACTATGTCATGCCACTATCCCTGCCCACCACCCAGTCGACTCCCATATGTTGATTGGCACTTGGATCTAGTGTTTGCAGCATCTGTGAGGTGCATCAGAAGCATAGCAGTAGGAGCTGCATTTTAGATCCAGACAGCCTCCTGATTAGGTAATTAATAGTACTGTGTGTGCTCTGCTCCTGCTAAATGTTTAGTTTGGAGATAGAGTTCACATAGAGTTGCATTTTTTGCAATTTGTGGCTGTCCTGAAGCCTGTTAAGCCCCTTCCTCCACCCCAGCCCTCTTCTTTCTCCCCGTGTCCCTTGCCTGCCTCCCAGTTGATCCCCATATAGTGATTGACACTTGGGCCCAGTGTTTGCAGCACCTTTGTGATGCATCGGAAGCAGAACAGTCAGAGCTGCATTTTCGATCCATGCAGCCTCCTGATTACACAATGAATAGTTGTGTTCCACTCCTGCAAAGCGTTTAGCTTGGAGAAATTGTAAGTTTAAATTGTTTGCAATTTTTGACCACCTTGAGGCATGCAGAGCCCCCTTCCTCTACCCCAGCCAGGTAGCCACCTAAAACGCTATTTGTTTTATTAGTATGTGCTCCACTTCTGTAAACCACTTAGTTTGTAAAATTGTGGCCTTTTGTAATTTTCTGACCATCTCAGGGCCTGCTAAACCCCTTCCCCACACCGCCCTCTTCCTTCTCTCCCTCCCCCGTGCCCTCCTCCTAGCCTGCCCAGCCTGCCCTAGCATGGTGATCGGCCCTTTGTTCCCATATTACTTAACTCATTAGGGCAGCCCACAGCACGTTGCAGCCCGATGGCTAAGGGGCTCAAGGCATAGGGCAGCTCACAAAGAGACCCTTCCAAATCTTGTCTGCAGTTGTCAGCAGGGGAGGTGGGAAGTGTGCAGCCATCACCCAGCAGAGACTAACATGGTATATGTGGTGAGGCCGGGGGGGGGGGTGACAGCAATCACTGCACTCCATTAAACTGACCCACCTCTCTACTTATCTATCTTTTCATCTTTCATATCATATAACTTATTCCCATGTTAGATCACAGTGGTATGGTAGCGTTTACTCGCATTTAAACCATTATGTCAGCTAGTTAGGCTATAACACCCTCAAATTCCCCTACATATTCTTACCCCCTCACCCCTAGGCACTTAGTCTTCTTCCCCTATTAGCCACAGCCCGCTATCTTCTCACATCTACAAGGTTAGCCATCTTGTAACCAGTCTCATCTAGATAGAACTGTGAAGTTTAGCATGCATCACATCTAGATAGAATTGTGAAGATTAGCAAGCACCACATATAGATAGAATTGTGAAGTTTAGCATGTACCACATCTAGATTTGTGAGGTTTAGCATGTACCACATCTAAATAGAATTGTGAAGTTAACATGTGTCACATCTAGATAGAATTGTGAAGTTCAGCATGTGTCACATCTAGTTTACCAAGTACCAAATCTGGATAGTGATGCCATCAAACAAACTTACTAAAAAATCTCATCCTCTGCATACACATCACAAACTCTAACTTAACACAACCACACCTCTAATACACAACAAACCTCACACACTTCACTACATTGCAACAACAAAACATACCACACATAGCCTCACACAACAGCACATGACGGCTCCCAACCGAAAAGCACACCTAAGCTAAGGGAACACTCTAAACCGAACAGATGCTGACAACAAAACATCCCAGCTCTCTTGACTTTCTCCCTTTCTGCCTTTCTCTCACTCAGTCCTACTATCTTTCCTACCCTTTTCTCTTTTCAGATCCACCAGAGCACCAAGGGATCAATCCAGCGGTGATAGTGCGCTGTATAAATTCTCTTTAACATGGACATTATCATTGTCTACCATTTTGTGAAATCTTGGCCTTTTCTACCACTATCTAGGAATCTAAAATCTAGGTGTGTTTTTCTCATTGTCTACCATTTTGACAACCAGAAGGAAATGACTAGGAAGCATAGAACTAATAGGAAAAAAGAATCCAAGGGAGGAACCCATGAGCCCTAACTTAATCTTCGAAAACCAGAGGGCAGGGGTGGGATTCTCGAACACTGATGTCCACATACCGCTAGCCCACTGAGGAAACTTAGGTAGGTAAAGACCCCACATGGGATGGGCAGGGAGGGACAGGAATTTGCTAACCTAAACATTGCCAACCCCAGCACAGGAAAACTGCCACTCCTCAACATGCCTGACAACTAGGAGGCCAAACAACAATTCCAATCACACAAAAATATCATAGATATTTAGCACAGAAACGCAAAGACAAAGAGGTGAGGAAAACCTGCTAACCCAATTCTAAAACCTCAACTTTTTGCATAGACTTCTCATACAGAAACTCACACAACCACTTCTCTGCACAGCCGTCCACATGTACTTCATCTCATTGCAACACCAGACTAACAACACATAACCCGGCACAACAGCACATGGGAATTCGCACCGGCCCAAAAACCACATTTAAGCGCAGCGAACGGTGCCAACCGGCTGTCCATCTCTCACTTTCCTGTTCCCACTACACCCTACTAACTCCTCCACTCCCACCTTTTTTTCACACCCTCCTTTTCAGATTCGCCAGAGCAACTGGGGATCACTCTGGTGGTGACAGTGTGCTGTACAAATACATTTAACATTACATTAACAAAGAAAACATGTCCATACTGGTGCTGCAAATGCAGCCCAGTATCCCCAGATAAGAAAAATCATCATGTTGATTTTGCCTTTAAACTCAGTAAAAATGCCACGCATCTGAGACAATACATGCCCATACTGGCTTCACCAATGCAGGTCAGTATCCCCTTGTATGAACACTTATCATGTTGACTTTTGCCCACAATGCCAGTACAAATGCTGTGTCACTGTAAGAAAGCATACATTGGCGCAGCCAGTATGAACAACATACACACAACACTCTTATTCACACAAGCGCATATTTATACACACACCTACACTACAACATATACACTCATCTTTCATTGAGAGGCACATGTGCTACCGTACCCATACCTTACAACATACACACTGACGGTCTCATTCATATGCACACACGTTCACAGACACATCCTACAGATCCCTGCATGCACATGTAGCATACATACATGTATACGTAAATACACAAAGCACATTTTTTTAATTACCTGCATGATGCCTGGGGTCCAGCTCCACAACCTGTCGCAACAATAAACCATACCGGGATGGTCCTCTGGTTCCCACGTGCCCGGCAGACAGAAATGAGGAAGCAGATGGAAGTGTCAATCAAACATCCTCTCTATTCTTTGCTCCTGACATTCACAGTGCAGCTGTATCACCAACATCTCAAGGCTTTATGGCACTTTAACATGTGGATGGCACTTTAACATGTAGGGTGTCACAGGAGTGCCACTTCACACATTAAAGCCTGCAGTACCCCAGCCTCCATGCCTAATGGGTCAATGCTGATGGAGCAAATTGTCCCCTGACTTGTGGAGCCCACTAAGCATGTGCAACTGAGATACTCTAAGCCAAGGGTCACCATGATTTCCTACAGTAACACAGCCAGCCAGGAAGACCTCCATCAGATGTGTGATGCACCTGAGATAGTATTAAGTGTTTCCTCTGGGCTGGATTTCTTGGTTCCTCTGTAATGGGGGGATGGATGGGGCACCATTGCCTATTATAGACTGCTATATGTGCCTGTTAATAGCTGCTAACTCTTGGCATAATATTGTCACTTGTGGTTAAAATGAACATTTGGAGGATGAAACATGTTAATATGTATTCACTCTGGTACAATGACTCCTATTTCCCACACCGTGGTATGATGCTCATATGGGATAAACAGACAAAAGAGTATGAGTTTGTCCCACAAGAAAATACAATAATGCAGTGTGACGAGTACAGGGAATTCGTCCCATCTCCCCAAAGGTGAGCCACTCTCTTTGGGACTAGGGAGGTGAGCCTGTTAAACTTAAAATGCCACAGGGGACAGGGCAAGTGGGATCTCATTGGGGGTGACCACCTTTTTCAGGACAAGAGATCACTAGAATTGGATATATCATATTCTCCCTGTATTTCACATCCCAGAATCTGTGTTGGTTACATGGAAGTTAACTTATATTTCATCACTGGAAACATACTATAAGGATGGCTGGTGCGGTTTCTGACCATGTGGAGGAACATAACTCAAGAGGAGTGAAAATACCCCAAAGCCAACAGGATGATAAAACAACAAGCTCTGAAAAGAGAGAAAAATAGAAAGAGAAACAGACACAGAGCCTGAAGGGGGAGACATAATTCTCCTGGGAGATGTAGCAGAGCTGGCAGAGCATACAGGGATGGGGGGGGCATGGTGATGCAGACCATGGAACTCTGGCAGCCCGACTTGATCACAAAACCGGGTGTGCACAGTCAAGAGGAGCAGCACACTACCACAGCCATGTGTCAACTAACGTGCTGCTAGACCAGGATCGGAGACCCACAGGAGGATCACAGAAAAGCACGACAAGCTGCAACCCAAAACAGGTTTAAGGGCAGAAGGGGAAGAAGTGCTGCTGACTGGTCGTCCTTACCGACCCTCCCAAGGAACACTGCGATGAGAGCAAAGGTATGTGGTTGCTCTGGGAAATTGGGAGAAGGGAGGCGAGGCCAGACTACACCCAAGGCGCAAAGAGCCAAACAAGACCCCAAGATGGGGAGAGCTAGACCAGCCCCCAAGGCGGGATGAGCCAGGCCAGATCCCAATGCAAGCTGACCCAGAATATACTGCAAGGTGGAGTGAACCAGACCAAGCCCCAAGATGGAGTGGGTCAATCTCTAACCCAAGTTACGGTGAGCAACACAAGACCCAAAGGCATGGTGAACGAGAAAAAGCCCCAAGGTAGAGAGAGCCACATAAGACCCCAAGACAGGGTGAGTAAGTCCCGAAGTCAGAGACAAGACAAGACCCAAAGACACGGTGAAAGACATAAAGCCCCAAGGCAGAGAGAGTGATATAAAAGCCCAAGGCGGGTGAGAAAAACAAAACCTCAAGGTGGGTAGGACACTGGTGTAGACTAATTAGAACTATGATAAAGAGATATATTTGCCAACAGGCTTAGACCGTGTACACATATGCAGAGCTCATTGAAAGAGAGACATACCAGGGTGGAGGTGAGAAATGTCCAGGCTGGGGTGCCAATAGTCCTGTGGATTGTTGGTGCAGTTGTTAATTGTTTGCCTCCCCTTTCAGGTATTGGGGGTTGGGGTGAAGTGTGGATTGTGCTTACGCTTACTGAGACTGTATTCATGTTTTCTATGACCTGCTTGATTAGATTTCCTATTGTGTTTTTGGGCCTATAATAAACATCATGTTTTTGAACTTGCTGTCTGGGTGTGATCCTTGTGTGTTTCATGGTGTGGACTCGTTGTGAACCCCTGGCACCCCATGCCTCTCCTGGGGTTTGGCCATGAAAACTCTCCATGTTACGTTGTTCAGTTTGGCTGGGCTCCCGGAGTTTCCCCTGTTTTCTGTGGCTGGGGTGGCCTCCTGGACTCTGTCCACCAGGCCAGAGTTTGGAAATCTATCTTAACAAATTCATTACACACAACCTTGATGCCATCTTCATCACCAAGGCGTGGCTGACACCGATCTCCACTCACATTCTAGACGTCCTTGTCCCTGACGGCTACTACATCGAAAACATAGACTGGCCAAACAAAACAGCTAGAGGCCTCTCAGTCATCCACAAGACCTTGTGGCCGTGCACCAGACTTGACGTTAAAAACATTGGCTCCTTCAAAGTCCTCTCCTGCCACTTTGCGCTCTCCCCGACAGACAGAGTCACCTTCCATCTCATCTACAGACCACCCAAACCCAAAACAGCTTTCATCAAAGATTTCACTGAACTGGTCACCACCATGTCCTTCAGGCATGCCAACTTTATCTTCCTAGGTGGCTTCAGCCTCCCAGGCAACAACGCCACCAAACTGATGAAGGAAGTTCTCCTCTGACTCGCTAGACACCATACACCCTCTGCTCCCCAACACCTTGTACAGCTGTACTCCTCCTCTGCCATCCTGACACCCTCAGCCTCACGCATCACACAAAAGACCCAACACACGAGAAAGGTAACATCCTCGACCTAATCATCATCGCACTGCCTTCCCTACAGTACAGCTCTCCTCTCCCACTTGACTGGTCTGATCACCTGGCTATGATTTTTAACATCAAACACATTCATGCCAGTTAATCACTCCCAGCATAAACCCATCAGACAAACCTTCAGGTCCTTCAAGAACTTCCTGCTGGAAGATCTCTCAGAAGACGTCGCCATCATCCACCTGGACCTTACACCCCCAACCGAACAGTGACTCTCTACTCGAAGCACTCAACGCCACCCACTCAGCCTCCTATGACCAACACGTGCCTTTGAAACAACTCACCTGCAAACCGAAACCATCAGCACCCTGGTACATTCAAGAACTGAATCTCAACAAAAGAGGCATCAGGAAACAAGAGAAAACCTGGCACTGTTGCAGGACCGCATCCAGCCTGGTGCTCCTCAAGGAACTCCAAGCAACCTGCCAACTACTAATGAGCATAGCCAAGGCCTCCTACTATCAGAACAGCACAGCAGTCACTAACAAGAAAAAGCAGAGCACTCTTCAAAGTGGTTAAGCACTGTGCCAACCCGCTACCTGTCCCTTCCATACCACACTCCAGCGAAAAATCCACTGCCATCAACAGCTTCTTCATCAACAGCATCAACAAGATTCACTAGCACGTAGACACCAGCTCTTCATCCACTGATCCATGTCATCTCCACGCCCTGGACAACATTCAAGACACTTTCTACAGAGGACCTGGTAGAAACCCTGAATGCCCTCAAAGTCACCTTGTATACCAACAACATCCTGATAGCATCCATCCTGAAGATCCTCCCTGCAGAAGCTCTATTTCCTACCTGGAGATCATCAACAGCTCTCTAACTCAAGGCACCTTCCCATAATTACAACAACCTAGGTTACTATAAACACATTACCAATCTCACCGTCATAGGTAAGATCATCAAGAAAGCAGTAGCTGTCCAACGGCACTCTGTCCAAGAGCACTCTTCAAAGTGGTTAAGCACTGTGCCAACCCGCTACCTGTCCCTTCCATACCACACTCCATCGAAAAATCCACTGCCATCAACAGCTTCTTCATCAACAGCATCAACAAGATTCACTAGCACGTAGACACCAGCTCTTCATCCACTGATCCATGTCATCTCCACGCCCTGGACAACATTCAAGACACTTTCTACAGAGGACCTGGTAGAAACCCTGAATGCCCTCAAAGTCACCTTGTATACCAACAACATCCTGATAGCATCCATCCTGAAGATCCTCCCTGCAGAAGCTCTATTTCCTACCTGGAGATCATCAACAGCTCTCTAACTCAAGGCACCTTCCCATAATTACAACAACCTAGGTTACTATAAACACATTACCAATCTCACCGTCATAGGTAAGATCATCAAAAAAGCAGTAGCTGTCCAACGGCAGCAATACATGCACACAAAAAATCTCCTCCAAACCTATCAATCTAGGTTAAGACCCAGATGCAGCATGGAGATGGCAACCATGCAGGTGCACGACAACACCATCAACATTCTTGATGATGACCACCCCTGTCTCCCAGTTCTACTAGACCTCTCGGCCAGCTTTCCACACAGTAGACCAACAGGCACTCACAGACACCCTACATTGGCACATGGAGATCTGCGCCCTTGTCCTACACTGGTCCCAGTCCTACCTCACCAACCGCCAGCAGTTTGTTCAAATGGACTCATCTAGATCGGCAATTCTACCCTTCATCTGCAGAGTCCTGCAGGGTTCCATCCTCTCCCCAGTGATCTTCAAATGTGTGGAGCTGCTAGGTGCCCTCCTAGACATACACAACATTCACATCCACCAATACGCCAATGACACACAGCTATACCTCAAAATTGACTACATCAAGTACATCCACAGGCTCACAACCCTGTCTCTCGCTGATAGATTCTTGGATGCCCAGTGCATACTTGAAGCTCAACCGCTCCAAGACAAAATTCCTACTGTCCTTCACCTCACCAGCAACACTGAACACCCAGAAATACAGACCTGGCTATCAACAATGAACCCTGGCGGGTTCACACCAGAGCTTGCCTCCTGCGCCAATTCCCTTGGGTTCCACTTCGACAAACATCTCTCCTTCATGGCACAAATAACTAAGAAAACTCAAACAGCTTTGTATCAGCTCTCCTCCGGCAGAAAGTCAAGCCCTTCCTCTCTCCAGACAGCTTTAGATCCATTGTTCAAGCACTGGTCATAGCCCAACTGGATGGGGGCAATGCCCTCCTCACAGGCCTCCTGTTGTCCTACCCTGTGCCCCTGAGAAGTGTCCTACATGTTGCCACTCACCTCATCAAGGGTCTACGCAGATACGACCACATTAGCCCAGCCCTTATAGACCTTCAATGGCTCCCAATGCATGCATGAATCACCTTCAAAAATTGCTTCATTATCTATAAGACAGTCGCCCTCAAGTCACCCAGCAACCTTCTGGAGAAACTTAGTATCTCTGGCGGACAGCGCACCACCAGAAGCCAGGACACCTGCAGACTTGATATCTGCTGCTGCAAAAAGAAAAGGACCAGAAAGCAAGCCTTCGCTGCGTATATCCCAATGCTATGGAACCTCCTGCCCGTCAGCTTCAGACCCGTCCCCATCTCCTACAGTTCAGATAAGAACTCAAGATCTACCTCTTCAAGGAGTCCCTCCTCCTCAACACCTAGGCCATCATGTGGCCACCTGCACCACCTGACGCGCTAGACACCATCCACCCTCTCCTCCACAACACCCTGTACAGCTGTACTCCTCCTCTGTGCCCCTCTGTATCCCAACCTGCTGTATGTCTGTTCTGTTGTTACGTCTGAAAAATGCTCTGTTATGCATCTATACTGTTCTATACCTCTGCAAAGCCCTCTTTTGTGTATCTCTATTGTAGTTTAGCTCTGTAAATCACTATGTTGCTTCTTGAAGTTAGGGCTGTGCTCAATAATAATAATAATGATAATAATAATAATAAAAATAATAAAAATAATAATAATAATAACAAATTGGTGTTACAGTGCTGAGGATAAGGTATTGGGTACACCTTTGTTGTCCACAGGTGTAGTATCCTGATTATACTTACACAGAACACTGTGAATTGAATTGTCTACTAATATAACAGTCACAGACTTGTGTGTAAAGTATATGCAGATTATGCAGTTGGAACAATCATAGCATTTGGGCACTCTTTGGGCGACTACAAGGGCAGCAGGTAGCATGCCCTAATTAACCCAATTATTGTGCACGATTAGTCCTTATATCTATCTAAAAGTATTGCTCCTGCTTGTAACTTGAAACCGAGTGCAGTCCATCATAAACCAGAGAATCCCCCCTTTATTGTTAAGACTGAGGATTTGATCATTAAAATCAAGAACCTTAAGTCATCTAGAGCCCCTGGGCGTAATGGCCTGGCAAATGTTGTCCTCAAGATAGACCCCAGCTTTTGGGCTAGTCTCCTTAAAATACTTTTCGATAAGGTACTCTCAGAGGGGGAGATTCCCAGCTCCAGGCAGAAAGCAATCCATATCCATGTGTTTAAAAATTTAGTTAAATCTGACCCAGGCAATTACCGACTGCTCTCGATGCTGGATTGCACAGGTAAATTGTTTGCGCTGTTGTTGTTGCAGTAATTACAGGCATCGGTCGAGCAGGAGGGCCTCTTGGCTAGATTTCAAAGTGGGTTTAGGCATGGTTACTCGACCACACATAATTAACAAACTGAGAACCAAAGTACTTTCACCTAACAACCCTCAGCCGAATGCCCTATTTGTGGATTTCAAATCTGCTTTTGATACTGTATGCTGGGAACGACTCTGGCATAAGCTTCAAGTGTTGGTTGTCCCCCGGGAATCCTGTATTACCTTCGACAATTGTACGCTAATACCTCTGCACGTCTTAAATTAGATATTCAGAGATCCATGGCGGAAACCATCAGCCAAGAGTGTGCCTCACAGCCCCGCTGTTATACAACCTCTTTGTCTCGGACCTTCCATTGTCATTGGCAACTATCCAGAATTGCCCACCCAAAATAGACGCGAACCATTGTGTAGTGCTGGCATACGCCGACGATCTGGTTATCCTAGAGCACTTGTTTGGTGGGATCCAGTGATCGGCAGCAGCACTATGGGCCTACGCTGATGACAATGGTTTGATCATTAATTGCAATACAATCTTGCTGATGCTGTTTAGGGTAAAAAGATCGCCCGATTACGTTTGCATGTCCAGACCATTTAAGCGAGGTAAATACCTATGTACAAATACTTTGGCGTTGAGTTTGATGTGGCTGGAGGATTCAACACCTGTATCCAGGCAGCACAATTGACCACCATTATATGCCAATTCACCAAAAGAAGCAGTGGGCATTCTATGTGGGGAGCCAGACAGCTCCATATCCAATGCCTGGTCCCTACAGTGACCTATGGTCTAGAATCACTACTCACAATCGATCTAAATTGGCAACAGGTGATTGAGGTAAGGTTTTGGTGAAAGTTATTGGGGCTGCCGACATGCATGCCCATGGCTATAATTAGTTTGGAATTGGGCATCTTTTCATAAAAATTGATAGTCCTTAAGGAAACAGTGCAGCTATATGTCAAGATGCTGAACGCTGCCTCTGAACAGCATTGGCCATGATGAGTGGAAAAATCAAGCAAGCTCGCCCTTGGGGAAGAGTATAAATGAGCTGTTCCAAGCCATTGGGTGGGTTCCTAAGCGGGGAGATGATTACTTAGGTATGAATTCCTCTCTTGGGAGACGCACTGAGCTTTGGGACTGGCAGGAAAACTTTGTTAATTTGAGTCCATTGCACAGTAATGCATTACTCTCTACTGTATTGTATACATATAAGAGACCACAAGGCTATTTGAACGTATGCCCTGCCCCAGCTCTAAGGAGATTAATTCTGTTGTTAAGAATTAACCATCTACCTGCCCTCTTAGTCGTGGGCGTGGAGCGTGGTATTCCAAAAGAAGAACGCTTGGACATTGCAGACAATTAGGGGTACTGAGTGTTTAAACAAGCTTCAAGTGATTTTGGAACTAATATATTAGCAGGGTCTTGGAGTATTGGAGCCTCGTAGGATGTGTACTACTATGGTTACTGCTTTTGGAACTAATGGAACCTATGGAATGAGTTTTAACAGAGAGTTTCTCTTAAGCACTTATTTATGGGTTCTATAAGTCTTGGATGTAAGTAGTTATGGTTTGATTTTAACTTGATTTGATTTGTTATATGGTTATCTAAATATATAATATGTATTGTATGATTTTATTTTTGTATTATTTTTTATGTGTAAAGTTTTTTTTCAAAACTGTATCACATTAAATAAATAAGTAAAGTATAGAAATAGTCACAATGTCATCTCTGAGTGTTTCAAATGTTGAAAACGTAAAAGAAATTGTGTGTTGACAGAGGCCTGCCAGCCACTGGAATTCCTCTACCCTCTACCAAGCATCCATAGCCATCCTGTTTGGTGCCCATTTGGAGGGATTTATTTGTGTTTTTAGTGTTTAGGGTTGTTTGTGCTGGATTGCTTCCAGAGGGCACTGTCTTTAAGGTCTAGTCCCTGTCCTCTGTTTTCTGGAGTCCTTTCTTTCTGCTTTCCCCTGCCTTCATGATAGTAATCCATAGCCATCCTGTACCGCAAGTACCTGGTAAGGAGTTTATAGCCTGTTTGTTGTCCTTTTGGAGAGACATATCTTTGTTATGTATTGTGATTTCCAATCCGTTTTTTGTGCTGATTTTCTCCTAGAGGACACTGCCTTTGCAAAATAGTCCCTGTTCTCTGTTTTTGAGTCCTTTCTTACTACTTTCCCCTGCCTTCCTGAGTGTAATCCATAGCCATCTGTAACAGCAAGCACCGGGTAAGCAGATTACAGACTGTGTGGTGTCCTTTAGGAGAGATTTATATGTGTTTTTAGTGAGTGTGATGCTGGAAATGCATCGGAGGGACAGGGCCTCCGTAGCCTTGTCCTTTACTGCTTTTTATCATGTGTTCTGTTGTGTTTTCCACGCAGGAGTTCATGTGGGACTCCTGGCGTTGCAGCTCTCTCTTTTGGTTTGGTGAACAGACCCATGGGATACCCTTATGGCAGCCGTGGGTGGGGGTACAACCCTGTGCCCCTAGTGTATGTTTTTGGGCACCTGTGTGTGGCCCACAGAGCAGGGTATGGGCTGGTGGCAGCTCCATGCTGAATTTGACAGGTGCTCTGATTATCCTCCATTTTGGGATACCCAGGCCCTGCCATTGGAATCAGTTGATTCCTGATAGGAGACAAAATGGCCCCTGTGGCCTCTTGCTTTCTATTGCCTGTTACCTTGTTTTCCCAAAGTCCTGGAAAGCCCAGACTCTGTCCCTTCCCCCTGACTGGATGTTGGGTGGAAATCCATATATGGTGTTGTTGTGAAGGCCAGGCCAGACTGGCTGGAGCCTTCTCAATGACTGTATGTTGTGGGTACACCCTGTGGGTGGGACCTGGGTGAATGGAGTGTGTGACGAATATGCATTCTGTGTTGTGGATGTCTAGTATCTGGTGTTTGACACAATGACTGAGACAGCCCTGCCCGAAACTGGTATGAATGCAGTGTGGAGGGTTGAATGGCTGGGTACTTGTCCCAATTCACATAACTTGTTGTGAGTGTCTGGAGAGAAGTGAATGGCCCAAATGCACTAAGCACCTGATTGGATGCCTGCCTGCATGAATGCTCTTCTGAACGATTGGTTGCCTGAGTGTGACCCAGCAGAATGAATGGGAGATCAACTACTATATCTGGGGGCCTCTCACTGCTAGAATTTGTGTTCAGAAGCTGAAGAGAAACTGGAGTTGAAACTGAAGCTTAACCTTGAAACCCTGCTGGATGAGAAGAATTGCTGTTGCTCTCCTTCAGATCTGAAAGCCGCTGTGTCTCCAAGGACTGACCCAGAGAGGACCTGCTAAGGCGCCCTCTTCCCGAGCTATGGGGGACCATCGTGCACCAGCTGATCTTTGCCAAAGATCCCTGGAAGACAGACCTATGACAGGCTGCCGACCAGAGACGGGGACTGCCGCAGCATCCCAAAGAGAAGCGCCCAGACTGTTGTCCGCGACTGTTGACGACCGCCGTCGGAGACTGGAGCCGCCATGCATCTGTTTGGCTAAGAACTTCATTTGATCCAAGGAGGCTCTCGTCTGCATGCCGCCCACTTTATCCCACCAGAGAAAGCCCGACCGTCGACGCGCCAAGGAGCATCCGCCAGTGGGTTACCCGCCTCCTAAAGACCACAGAGACGCCGACGACTCGACACCCTTGCTGGGCCATAGTTCTTCATCATCTCTTTGCGGTCCAGAACTATTGTCACTGAGGTGCCCCGCACGCCTCTTCCTTGCAGGACGCCAAAGCTCCATCGTCGACGAGCACCGCTATGAAAGAAGCTGCGACTTCACCGCCATAGTTCAACCTGTTCTCCATCAGACGTTCGACGACCCGTGACTCCTGCCTTAAAGGGAGGGCACTCAAGAAGGGCCGTCGATTCCCCGACGAAAAACGCTACATTCCATGGACATTGGGCTTGTAGAACTATTGTAGAAGGAAATAAGACTTATTGAACAATATATGGACTGGGCTTGTAATACATCTTTGCTTTACAGGTTGCCCAGGTGGGGGGATCTCCACACAGAACTGTGTCTTATGGTACGGGGCCAGCACTCTGCCAATTGTTCAACCATCTTGCTTTCCTTCCTATTTCTATTGCTGGTTTCCTTGTTATTGATCTGTGTGACATTTTGACCGTATAGTTGATGCACTTTAATGAGATCTGATAATACTTGTGGTACCACTTTAGAACTGCATATATTTACCATTGTTGATTTTCTGAGCACAAAGTGAGTTATTGTGATAGAGTACATAACCTTGAATATAAATTATATAAATACTGTGTACTGAAGAACCAGCCTGCATCACCTACTGAGAAGCTAGGCCTCGATTGCTCGTCCATTGCTACCCTAATAGAGAATCTTGGCTGGGGTCCTCTGTGCCTATCCTCCACCATATAGAGAGCAGAAGTACGACACCCCCTTCGAGTCTTTACAGTGAGCTTTCCAATCTGTTTTTTACGCTGGATTAACTAGAGGGCACTGCCTTTCCTGTCTAGTCCTTTGTTTGTTTCTGTCCCTTTCCTCCTCCCTCACACTCTCCATTTCTTAAGCACACCTGCTTTGCCCAGGCAGCCTTTCCTGGGCAGTTGACGAAGGGCACAGGCTAAGGGTGCCTCCTCAAGATGCCAACCATCCCTGGTTGCCTGATCACCTGCTGCCCTAGCCATGCCAGACACCAAGCTATCCATCTGCAGCTAATTCCAGGTATGGAACGTCTTCATTGAATCTTACCACCACTATATTGTGCCATACCTGCATAGTGCTTCCATAGGTGTTCTAAAAGGGTGAGTTTTACATTAAATCTCACAACTTTCTACATTTCACCCACCAGGGTATCCCAAAAGTAGTAATCCCCATATTTAATTATGTCACTGCGTGTGTTGCACCACATTAGAATGTTCCCACTGCATAAGTTGGTTAATACTGCTTCTAAATTTACAGACACTAGGATTGCACCATGCTGCTTTTGAATTTAGCCACACTATAATTGAAGTGAGTTGGTTAACACTGCTTTTGAATTTAGCCATACTAGAATTGCAAGCGGCTGCTTTTGAATAATTATGCCTTTTTATGCTTTCAGTTTCTCTTAATAGGTTGAGCAAACTCAAGACAGTTAAAATAAACATTGGTTCATAATAGACTAAGCGCATTCAGATCAATATATGTCTTCTCTAGTGGTATTTGAACTTTTTCATACCAAGGTTCCCTCCCTCCCCTTTGAGTAAAAATATGATTTTCTGCCACCCCCTCACAATCTATAATTACCTATATTTTCTATTAAAAGCAGCCACCATAATCCCTTTTTAAGGAGCCTTGCATCCCCTCAGGACATTATTCGGCCCCCTTAGTTTGCTCAGCCATACAGTTTGAAGACCAGTGTTCTCCTATATTGTTCAAAACGGCTTTGACACATTACTTACCAAAGTGTCCCATTGACTTGAATTGGATTGTGACGATCCAAGCCATTTACGAGCTGAAAAAAACATTTCCCTACTCAGCTTGATTTTACTCATGAGCCATCTCTATCAAAGCTTGAATTGCTATATAGTTATATAGTTGCACAGTGCATCCTCTTTCATCCTGAAGTTCCTAATTTGGGGACAACTGGGGAAAGATGTGAAGAATACATATGTTTTGCAAGCATCTTAGGTGGCTTCTATATAGATGGCAACACATGAATATCTACAAAAATACTCTCCCTGCACATTCTGCACTTTTGTTTTACATTGCAATGCTCAGACAATGTCCTCACTTCATAGGCGATATGTGTTACTGACGTGGTGGATTAGTATCGTTACTTGCCTCGAATCTGGCCATAGATAAATGCTGGGTCCTTCCTACTTCATTTCTTTTCCAGATCTACCTGGGCAGCACGTGATTCTCACCATTTGTGCACTTTGAACAACTTGTCCTCAAACTTAGGTTCGGCCTCTCTTTTTATCACCTTCACCAACCCAACCACAGCCTCTAGGCAGATGACTGTAAATCTGCAAAATGCTCCTTTGATTTCAGTAAGGGTAACTGTTCGAATGTGTGACTCTGGTGCAGCGCTTTATAAGCCATTTTGAATTTCCTTAAGTGGTTCACATATATTCATGGGCAGTGTACCCAAGAGCTTGATATACATTTGAATGTCCCTTCTTAGGTTCGCCAGTTGCTCAAGTGTTGGAGTCACACCATGTATCTCTAAATTATAAATTAAATCACCATTGCTTTGCAACTGAAGAACCATCTGGTTTATTGCAGGCTTTGGATCAGTTTCAGGGAAAACCACATGGCTCGACTGTATAGAAGTGCATAAAAGACATCCCACTTCCTATCTTGAGGGTTGAGGCTTGCAGATGAGCATTGTTCCAACCAAGTCTGTGTCAGACGTGAATGTGGTCACAGCCCCCCTGCATGGGATTTTTAAAAGAAATGGGTAATCAGTGTGTGAGCGATGTATGGAACCATGCAAAGCAGAGAAGAAGCATATGCAAGTTGAATATGGCAAAAAAAACACTGATTGGGTGGCAATCAAAAATTGAATTGAAGCAGTCCAGTGATTTCGGATAAGGGCCAAAACCGTCACTTTGAATCCCCCTAAAAATAGATGCCCCACTTCCGGTGGATTTGCAATGGTGCAGATAAGACCAGTGACACATGAGGCCATGTCCCACCTGTTCCCAAACAAAAGCGAACATACCGAATAAGAAAATGAGAATAAAGCCTAATTGTGTGTGTGCCACCGCCATGTGCAATGTAACACAAGAAGACTAGAGTTAGTTTGCTTTTATTATAAGGAACTAGTTTGCCACATCACAGGGAGAGTTAGGTTGCTCAATGCACAGAGAGGGAATGTATTAAATGGTGGTATGCACAGTTAAGTAAGGACTATATGTAAAGTAGCATTGTAGATAATAGGAGAAACACCATTTGATGCTTGCAATACCTTGCACAGTACATGGTTAAGGAATCACAGCATTGCAGTTAAAAAAAGCTCAATAGGTATTTGTGTTGGTCCATGATGGTGCCCAGACAAGTGAAAGTGTCAAACTACCTAGGCTGAGAGAAAAAGGGAGGATAGCTGAAACTGCACAGGTAGGCCTTTCTCATAGTTCCAGTCTAGATAAGCAACAATTAAGTTAGTATTGCTGTTATCAAATGGAAGCATTTACAGAAATATACAAAGTTGAATTGAAAGGTGCGTACAGTAGCACTGCCAATAACACAATAATGCTAATGGTGAAAGTAGTTCATTGCATGCATGAAAAACACATCAGCAGTTTGAATACATTGAAAGCAAAAGGTTTCATAACTGACCTCATACTAAAATGAAAGGGCTATGCATGGCATGACCCAATTAGATCAACACCTACAAGCAGCAACATTTATCAAGGCGAGTACAGGACAAGTTGATCAAGGTTAAGCAAACTGTCTGGAAGGTTAGGCCTGCCGGGGGACGATGAGATGGTGGTATGTTTGATGGTTCGTTGGCCAAGGCAGTGTTTCGATCTCTCTTTCCCCACCAAGGTTAATTGGACTGTTGTGGATAAGTGTGGCATTCAAGGCCTCATCAGTATCAGACTCAGTATTGTAAACATGTTGTGGTGCCAACCAATTGCAACAAAGTTAAATGATGTCTGAGACAATTACATCTTGTATAGTAGAAGGTCTTCACAGTGGACCGGAAGATAATGGCTGTCCGATGAACATGAGATATGTATATAGTTATGTATGCGGTTATGTTGTAGCAGCCAATAGAAACGTAAGAATACTGTTCTTATGAATATGATGATGCAATCTGTTTGGTTTATTATCCCAGAGCTAGCAGGAAGTGATCAAGAACATCTGTGGACCTTCTTTTGGCCGGATGTAGCACATAAAACCGGTTTCTTTGTGCATCTCGGTTTGCAAGCTCCTCCGTGACTTTGGCAGGTCGAAGGTTCCTAGTCGCACCCAATGGGCAGTGGCGTTGACTCATTGAGAATGGAAAATAAGCACACAAAATGAGGAGGTAGCAGGCACCAAGTTGGAAATTCTACGATAATCCTGCCCAATCTCATGGGCTGCACGCTGGATTGAAGGAGATGAAGGGATATAAGGAAGGTTGAACTCTGGGGGAACCTCAGTGATCTCAGTACATGAGTATACCCATGCACAACGAATGGTAGCTGTGTATATATGTATGATTTGTTGTTAGTGTAAGTATTGAGACCTGGAAAAAGAGTCAATTCTGGTGAACAAGGGAGTAATATCGTGTTGATGTGATCCGGAGAGACCACGTGGTTGTGGAAGTAGAAATGATAAAGACATTTTGAAGAAGAGTATATTTTGATTGTATTAAGAGAAGACAGCATTGTATGTATTTAGTGCTGTGAAGATAAGAGAATTTTCCCTGTGGAGGAAAGGCATGCTGTAGCATAGGAAGTTTCTATATATAAGAAGAGGACCTGGTTATAAAGGATATATATGATTGGTGTTTTATGTATAGTAATTGATTGTTATATTTTAGTAGAGTTTTCTGATGATTAATTGAGGTCTATTAATGGGCATAAATTGAATTGGAGTTGTGGCTGAAGATTTTTGGGGAAATATGTAAAGGTAGGAGGGTATTTAAAAAGGTGATGAACGCTTCTGGAACAGTGTTGATTTATACATTTGTTAGATAGAGTATATTATTGTGAATAATGGATACACCTCTGGCATACATGTGTAAATCACTCCCCCAGTATCATGATAAAATGATAAAATACCACACAGAATGAGTACACGAAACAGCAGATTAAATGTTTAGGCCATGGCCCAGGGAGGGGAAGTATATGAAAGAAATATTGTAGCAGATGTAGATGCATTAGACAGCTACATATAAGGAAAATCAGTTGACAGTTTAAGCATTCTCGACCTGTGGAAGATGTTTAAGGAAGAGCAGGAACGTAAACTTGATTGTAATAACTTGCAGAGTGATGAAATACAATTGCCGCTGATGGCTCCTCCTCCTCCACAATACTTTCCATCATTGACGGTGCCTGGACAGTTCCCATTACAGCCAGCGGCAGGATATAATAATCCCCAGTTTATATCCCAAAACAAAGACAGTGACAATTACAGGGGACAGACAAAGGAGGACACACAACACTCTCTTGCAAAAACGTGCAGGTAGAGAATGATGCAAGGTGACATTAAGAAGAGCCGGTACAAGATGCAAAGGCGGAGCTAGAAAAAGAGAGGCAAACAAGAAGAGAGGGACAATGAATAAGGACAACTTCAGACAAATGGAGAGCAGATCAAATAATGTTTAAGATTGACAGCAGAGCTGTCGAGGACACCTAAGTGAAACTGCCAGTAGAAATAAACGCACAGAGGGGGGACTGACTGAGTGTGCCAGGTAGATTAAATGCCCCCCTAATAAGAAGACAGATTGTTCTGAGTGTGGGACAGCCACACAGTATTGCTTATGATTCAGCACAAGGGGACGGGGAAGAGGAATTGGAGGATGAGGAAGATGAGGGTGATAATGTCTGGGGGACGATCAGCAAAAGGAAGAATACGGGTTACCAGGACCTCCATTCCATGCGCCCCCAGTAAATGAAAGAAGAGAATTATTGTACAGGGATAGGCTTCGATGCCTGCCATGACGTATTGCACTGGCAACGGTGAAGAAGATAAAAGTTGTACCGATGCGCATGAAGCAAAGTACAGTTTTGGATGTTACAGAAGGGGATGCGATTGGCTCAGTAGAGCACATGGCCCCAAACAGAAAAGGAGAATTTAATAGACAAGTTGCCATCCCTTACAGCAGGGTGGCAAATGGATTCATGAGTTGGAAAAAAGAACAGTAGCAATAGCTTCGCTTGTGGGAGATATGAAGTTTATTTGCTTCTATAGTGGGAGATCAGACAGATGAGTTGTGGAAAATGACAGGAAATGCTGGGATAACTGCAAACAACAATCAACATGATGGATCCGCATTTAATCACTCTAGGGTGAACATGTGGTAGGCATTATGACTAAGTTACCCAGATACGTAAGATATGAGTACTATAATGATGTGGAAAATGAAAGGAGATGAGGACCCCGTGCAGTATATTGATGAGATGAAAGACAAATAGTGCTTAGAGACAAAGGAAGAGTGGGAAACATATATTTCCGTGTTTTATCACATTGTACGTCAATGGCTTCCTGACAGCATGAAAAATTAATTAAAAAATGTGGTAGGGATAGAGATGAAAACATGGCCCGAAAAACAACTGCATATTGTTCATTTGTGTAGGTTGAAACAAGAGAGCAGGAGAGAAAGAAGGTAGGAAAGGGTAAGTAAGGAAGCGAAGTTGTTGCAAAAAAAAAGTAATAGCTGTAGAGGGAGCAGTGGTTATGAATACTGGAAAAGAACAATTTCCGCAGAACTATTAGCAGGTAGCACTGATGGGGTTTAATGGAGGAAGAGGAAAACAAAAGTATTACCCCAGACAGAGAGGGAACTCACAAAAAGGACAGGGAGGTATATTAGTGGGATTAGGACAAGAATATGGTAGAGCATTGATTGATGTAGACCTCAATTTGGTGCTCTGGATTATGTTGGACATGTTGGATGACAGGACATTATGCAAGAGGATGCTGAAGTAGAGGATGGCGCTATATGGTTTGGCACCTTGGGGTCACAGAGGAAGGGCAACACATTTTGCACTAATGTATCATCCACAGCAGCAGACACAGGATTCTTATGATGCACCGCAAGCCTAGCAGATCCCGTATGCCCGGCAAAAACATTTGATTATACACAGCAGCAGGCATAGCCCCAGGTTCAACAAGAACAACCAAATGTGTTACAAACACATGCACAGCAGATAGCACAACAGTGGGATAAAAATGTAATACCAGCAGGTGTACCACATTTTGGGGGGACCTCTGTAACAGGAGGGACCCCTTTTTTCCGACATACAAAAGTATGTATCCTTAATAGGACAGCCCACAGGGGGCTCTGATGTGTCCAGTACTATTGGTAACTTCATACCCAGAAGAGGAACCAAGGGTGGGAATGAGGATAGATAATAGGTCATTCTCTTTCTTAGCAGACACAGGGGTGACCAGGTCATGCGTCACAGATGGGGAGTTTCCGTTGTCAGACATGATTATGGACGCACAGGGATTTTCTGGTGCTATGTTATCAGTTCCTTTCACAGAAGATTTGCCAGTTACAATTGGCTCATGAAGATTATCAGTATCGTTGTTATATTCACAAGGCACCCCAGCGAACATTTTAGGTAGAGATTTAAAGGTTAAGTTGAACCAGACTGTTTCATTCACAGAGAGTTCCTTACCCGGTATCCATTATATGCATGCCAAAACAAGTATTCAAGCATTTTGTGGACAGGAAGTTATGAGAGGAGTATCAATTTATGCAGAAATATTCTCCTATTGTTGGGATGGGTCGCTAGAATAAAGCACAAGGTTTGCGGTTAACCACAGAGTATTTGTTCAGACCTAAAGTGTCAGCCTACATTGAATATGGGACACACATCATGCTGCATGTCGAAGCAGCAGTGGTGTGGGAGGACAGAGTAATTTTGCATGCGATAGAGGAAGACGGCAATGCCTGGGATGCAGTTTTTGCGATTGATCTCACACAATGATTGACAGACATTATTGACAAACAGTATTTTAAGATGAGGATAATGATGATAAGTTTATTTTCCAAAGAAGTATTCCTTACCAATTGAAAGTTGAGTACAAAGATTTTCCCCAGAAAATATCATTAGCTAAAAAAAGTGTCCCCATATTGTCATGAAGATTTTGAGAAAGTACCCAAAGAATTATTGACCAGTAATCCCCATGATCTAGGTCTCCCTATAAGTATAGAAGCGGTTATAATTACATTGAAGCAGGGGGCAATGTTACCACAAGTAAAGCAATATCCCATATCAAGAGGGGCAGATGAAGGAATTTATGATACAATAGCTGTGCTGCTACAACAATGCATAATTGTACCATCAGAATCCCCATGCAACAGAGAGGAGTACCTAGTGATAAAAGTGAAAGAAGGTTCATGGACATTCATACAAGATTTAAGTCTCTTGAATAGTATTGTGGAGGCAGAGTTTCCAATTGTCCCTAATCCGGCCATGATTTTGTGTAGCATACCAACTAGTTTCAAGGTTTTTACAGTAATTGATTTGAAAAATGCTTCCTTTTCCTTTCCATTTCATCCAGACTCACAATACCACATGCCATTTACGTGAAGAGGGAAAACATTTCAGCACAAAGATTACTACAGGAATACTGTGTCAACCAGGTTCTGCAGTTGGACCTGGTGAATATACACACATCTAGCACAGTGATACAATATGTTGCTTATTTGTTGGTATGACGCACCATGGAAAAATTATGTAGGGAAGATCTGGTGAGGTTCTTAACATTACAGACAGAAAAGGGATTTAAAGTTGACCAGGAAAAAGTACACTATTGTCTGGAAGCAGTGATTTATCTGGGACAAATAATATCTTCAGCGAAGGAAAGTGATGCCAGAAAGAGCAGAGCTATTCAAACACACCACATCTGACAACAGTGAGAGAGATGCAATCGTTTTTGGGATTATACATTTAATGCTGATCCTGGGTCTTTGATTACACCATGTACATCAGATCTTTGGTGCAAGTATTAAAATCAAGCACACAAACAACACAACACACTTTGTTGGGCTGAAGAAATGGTTGAAGCATTCAATGAGTTGAAAGATGTGATTGCACATGCTCCAGTTTTAGCAATACTAGATTATGACCATGAGTTTTTCTTGTTTTCTCATTCAACGTGTATCTGATGACGAATGGCCACACACAGAAGTGCCTGATTGGGTACAAACCCCTTGCATATTACAGTGGTCTTCTAGATCCAGTAATGAAGGGACATTTCCCATATGTGCAAGCATCGGTCGCAGCAGCCTTTCCTATTGAGAAATCTGCAACAATAATGATGTGCTGTTCAGTGACACTATGTAGAGCAAACCCTGTTTGCAATTTTGCAGAAACCCAAAAGTACCTCATGACATAGCGAGAGTCTGATTATGAAGTGATCATATCCAATCCTGCAGTTAAAATTGTAAGGTGTCGCACTGTGAATCTAGCAACCTTTATCGCTGGACCACTAGAGAAAGGAGAGTATGTACATGATTGTTCTACATATACTGATCTATATGATACAATAGCCCAAGTTCACGAGTAGATGCTTGAGGGGGGAGACTTGGCCTTTATTGATGGTTCATCAACGATTGATCAGAGCATGGGATTGAGGCATACGGGTGCAGCAGTTGTACATAGTGAGGATGGAGATTTTGAGCAATGACACAAGGAAGACTGACACCACACTATTCTGTGCAAGCTACAGAATTAGTGGCATTAATAATGGCATTACAATTAATGAAGAGGTGACAATATACCCTGATTCAGTGTACGTCACATCCACTCGGCATTCAGGATTGTCTTGCTGGAAAAGGAGTGGATTTCAGCACTTAGACAGCACACCGGTTCAGCATGCTGCGCTGTTGTTCACATGTTGTGACACGCTCTCACTTGAGTGTGCTCCTCCCATTCTAATGGCAGGGCTGGTGCTACCACTAGGCAGGGTTAGGCGCTTGCCTATAATATGCAAATGTTAGGGTGACAAATGGAGCTGAACTTGTACTTTACCATTTTTGTATTGTATATATATTTTATTTTATTTTGTATTCTTTCCTAGTGGTACTGCAGACTGCAGGAGCAGCAGTCAGGCCAGCCAGTGCGGCACCAGACACTGTGAGGAGGTTAGTGTCATGCCACAAGCGGATATGGCACTCACACTTGCACATTAGCACCGCACATGCATTAGTGCCATCGACCCTCGTGACTGATTCTAGGTTGAGGCTCGTGCAATGCGATAGAGTTTATCTGTAACTGATGGCTTGGGCTGCCGCCTGCTGCCTGCCCTGCCCTTGCACTAGCTGCAGCAGCCAGCCAAGCCTTCCTTTCATGCGGTGCGCCAGCCTGGGCCCGCCCCCTGCTGAGAGTGAGATTACGAGACTCGGTCCACAGCGGAGACACACCCGACACAGGTGAGAATGTGCGTTTCTGGCTTAGTAGGAGGCACAGAGGCCTGAAATAATTGCTCGATAGTTCTGGCTGGTGGCCCTGTCTGGTCGATGCTGGGTTTTATAGCCCCACCATCAATACCAGATCAGTGTTCCTAGAACTGCGAGGGGCCACTTCTGTTCACAGATAAACATGTTACCACGTTGCTTCTTCGAAGAGAGAGCCTATGTTTATTTCAAACCAAGCTCCCCGGCCAAAGGTGACACCCCGCCATGCATGGCTTCCCTGAAAGCCCTGTCATTTGTTTGCGAGGTAAATGCAAATAAACACACATATCTGTGTACCGATTGCGAGCGACTGTGTATATGATAGGAAAAGACAAAATGGCGGTGAGTGATAGCTGGTTAGTTTTACTTCAACAATTCACTGAACGTTGTAATTCGTTTCTATTGTAATTGCAGTTTTGCTGTGGAAGTTGTTATCCCTCTTTTTATTGGATCAATGTACAGATGTAAAAAGAGCTTTGGGCACCGGAAAACCTTCCTCTTCAGATAATTATGGACTGATCACGCAGTTAAATGTCTGGCGAGGGGAATCAGTGTAGCGCATGGTTTGGTGAAGGGAGTGCTCCAGGCCCCGCTCTAGCAGGGGGGGCAGGAGGGCCAGGCCACCCCCTCCAGAGCCAGCCTCTGCCCCCCCCCTAGAAAGAAGGCAATGTCAGTGGTGTTATACACCACTGGTAACCGAGGGAGTGGGGGAGTGGATGTAACTCTAAACATGCAACAGCAGCCTTAGAGACATCATTCTGAGAGGCTGAATTGCAGGAGGCCTGGCCAGGATTTGTTTTCTTAGCCTAGACAATGATTTATGCCCCACAGCCATAACATTAAAAATGACCAGGGAGATGGAGGACCATTCACACCTCTAAGTGAGGTAGCACACGTATTCAAGCAGGCTGCCTTCAACTATTTTCTCAAACCTAAAATCACAATTTTGGTTTCTGTAATTTAAAGTATGTTTATTTTTTGTGGGAATATAGTGGCTTTTTACATCATGCTTAGTAAAATGGTTAACTATGTCAAACAATAAATGACACGTAAAGTTGTTGAACACAGATTTTTGAAGAAGGTGCGTCAACTGACTGAGGGTCCTTACAAATGACATTCAAAGTATATATTCTACTGCATTAACTACTTGAGTATACATGAAAAGATATGTTTGGTAGTAATAAAAATGTAATTCAGGACGTTGGCGGAAAACCAATAGATTCCTATGGGACCTGCCTGACCATTATACCTGAAAAGGCAGGCAGAGTCCAAAGGAATCCATTGTGGATGGGTCCCACAATAATTAATTGTGGAAGTGATTTACACTTTTCCAGACACGTAGTGGTAAAGTAAAGAGCAAAGGCAATTTTTGCCTGTGTTTTACTCTTTACTTTTCCAGTACTTGGTGGAAACAATTAAAATTAATGAATGGCCCCTTTGCAAAAGTGTGTAATCCTGGGCATATTTTTTAACTTCACTATGCCTTACCTGTTAAAATTAGGTGCCCCTAGAAGTGATTCAGCTCACATTATAAGCAATTCCAAAAAAGCCTCACCAAGGTTTAATAGATGGGCAGCACAGGGATTAGGACACACACACATCTAACTTTGAAAATATACGGTCCACATTTATTGAACACAATTGTGTAATACAATAGCAAATCAAAGTAAACACATCAAACAAAGAGTCATCACGGACAATTGCATATTATAACCAGTATGTAAACAGTATGTACCAGACAATGATGTACAGGAGAACGCCCCACCAGGAGTGATAGAAGGAGGCCGCACACCCCTCAACCAGCACTGTCTGCCTCCTGATGCCCTCCCATAGGGTCTCTGTTCTCTCTCCTTTTTCCTCCTCTCACATTATTGGTGGCACCCAGTGTGAGGCCATCCTGGCCCCTTTCCACTCCTCCAAGACCATCAAAAATGTCTACTTAAATGGCACCATCTTGGTCCAGGACCCACAGGCCAATCTCCTCTTTTCGATAGACACTTCCTGCGTCTTATCAACTTCCTTCTTTCTCCTGCTGTTCCTACCTTCCCCCCTCTGGTTCCTCTGCAGCCTCCTTCCTCTGCCACCTTTTTGGCACCCTCTGCTCCTTCTTTGGCTCCTTTGCCACCCCCTTCCTCTGACACCTTCCTGGCACCCTCTTCTTCCTCTCTGACTACCCTGCCATCTCCTCCTTCCCCCTCTGCCCATTCTCGGGCAACTCTAACACTTCCACCGGGGATATCTCATTCAGCTCACATTATAAGCTATTCCAAAAATAGCCCTACATGCAAGTCTTGCAAAGGTGTCAATCTGCTCAACGTCGCTACTCTTAACTCTCGCTCTGCTGTCGAACACTCCTCTGACATCTGATGTCTCCTCGAAGAGCTTGATTTGGATGTACTCGGTCTCACCGAGACTTGGCTCATGGCCAGCTTGTCACGAGTTTTGACACTCTCCTCCCTGATGGCTACAATATCCTCTCTGAACCCAGAACCAACCATCTTGGAGGGAGAGTAGCCCTTATCTTCCTGGAGTGGATCCCTGCTTCTGTCATTCCTACGCAGGCCTACCCTTCTTTGAATGCCTGGTATGCAGGCTCTCTAACTCTCTTGGCCTCCCTCTCCCTGTGGCCACCATCTACAGGCCCCCTGGCCAGGTCGCTCTCTTTCTCTCTGAGTGGGCTGAACTCTCCTCATCCCTCCATGCCTCTACCTCTCAACTTCTCCTCCTCAAAGACATCAACAGCCTCTTGGATCCTTATAGCCCCACCTCGGGGCTCTTTTGCAACCTCTGTGACTCTTTATCTCTCTCTATCCTTCCCTCTGGCCCGGTTCATTATCCAGGGCACACCCTGGATGCTCTGATCTCATTAGACCTCCCACTCTGCAACCCTCTCACCACTCCTCGTTCTTGGACTGACCACTTTCATCTCTCCTCTCACCGTCACTCTCTTCCCCTCAGGTTAAGCTGACTGTAGCACTACCATCCACCTTCTCTGTAATCCGGCCCATTAATCGATTGTCAGTGGAGGCTTTCGCCACTACTTTCTCTCCTCCTCCTACACCTTTGGCTGACTCACACTCTGACCATCATCTCTCATCCTCTAACACTCTGGATCTCCTTGCCCCTGTCATAAGTTTCCGTTTAAAGCCTGCATCCAAGTGCAACTCTTGGTCGTTTCTGACCTTGCCACCCTTAAGCACAAGTGTAGGGTGGCTGAGAGGACGTGGAGGGCATCAGGCTCCTCCTATGACAAACTGGCATGCCGCCTGCTCCAAAGGCAATACAGACTCTTTATTTCTAAGAAGAGAGCCTACATCCAAGCCCATGTCTCGGCAGCCTCTAACAACTCAGCCGAACTTTTCAAAATCTGCAATGAGATGGCCAATCATGCTGCAGTCTCCACCTCTCCTGTTCCCTCCCAGGCCCTTTGCATGACTCTGGAATCTCATTTCACCACTAAAACTCAGGACATCTTGTCCACTCTCTAGTCTTTCTCTACCTTCTCTTCCTCTCCCTCTACCATTACAGGCCCCTCTCTGGCCGTATCACCTCTTCCTCCCTGCTCACTGCCAACAATGTTTCTAGACAAGTCTGATCTATGAAAGTCTCATCAAAGTGGGTGCTCCCCTGCTCCTCCAGAACCATTAAGGACCACATTGACACCCTTAATCTAGCCTTCGCTCTGTTCTGCAATCACTCTTTTGCCACAGGAACGTTCCCTTTCCTCTTAAACACTCCCTTGTGCACCCTCTCCTTAAGAAGCCCTCTGCCGATCCTTCCTCTCCGGCAAACTATCACCCAATCTCCATCACTCCTTTCCTAGGCAAAGTCCTGGAAAAGCTCGCCATCTTCCAGCTTAAGCTACATACTGAATCTGTTGGTTAGCTCCATGACCACCAGTCTGGCTTCAGAGCAGCCAGAAGCATGGCAACTGCTCTCCCGAACACCTGTGAAGACTTGCTCTCTAATCTTGACTCAAACCTTCCTTCTGCCCTCATTCTCCTTGATATATCCTCTACTTTTGACGTGGTCAACCACGCCATGCTGCTCAATCGTCTCTGTGACAACCTGGCTATCTCTGGTCAGGTCATAGCCTGGTGGACCTTTCTCTGAGATCGACCCTGGCCGATCCAACTTGGGTGTTTCCTCGATTCTATCCCTCCCTCTACATGTGGTGTTCCCCAGGGGTCTAACCTCTCTCCCTGGTTCTTTAACCACTACCCGGCACCTCTGGCCTTCCTCATCTCTACCTTCTATTCTAAATGTCAGTGTTATGAGGATGACACCCAGCTCTCCTTCAGGCTCCTCTCAGCCTCTTCCGCTCCTTCTCTCATACCTGACTGTCTGTCCGCAATTTAGGGATGGCGTGGCTCCAACGATCTCTGCCTTAATGCCAGAAAAAATTCGATTTTCCCCATTGGGACAGCTGTGCCCACCTTCCCTCTCTCACTCCGGCAGCCTAACCATGGCCCACTACCAGCACCTTCCTGTGATGCTAAGAACCTTGGGGTCATCCTCGACTCCAGCCTCTCCTTCTCTCCTCACATCTCTGTCATCTCTAAGATGTTACACTATCAGCAGCCTCGCCTCAAAGGTGTAACAGTATACCAGAGGACGGGGGGGTGTTCGCACCAATAATGTCATGAGATAGCAGAGTATGTACGGCCCATCCGAACCCTTCGCCCTGGCAATAACAGAGAACTCAGCCATGGGGCAAATATACCGTCTTTATTCTCCAAAAGACAGTGACCATGCAAGATACAACAAAATCTCTGGCAATCACAGCTCCTGGGCCTGTGTTACTTAGTTCTGTATCTTAGTCATGTCACAACAACCAACCCCTCCCAAAAAGCTAAAGGCCATAACTAGTGGGTCGCTTGGGTTATACCACCTATGGAAATCCCCTATGAGATTTGTTCCATTGGTCTTCCCATGTCAGGTGGTTTCACCTAAGACTTTCCCAAAAACTATTGATAACTTTGTTTCATGGTTGCACGATGACCATTGGCCGCTGAAACATTATGCACCACCTCCGGTTGGAGCATCAAGATTGACTGGAGCGGGTCTTGCCTGCTACGCTGGGAACAGCTCCTCTTCCCACCATGAGTATTGTTTGGCTCATTGTTTGGCTTGGCTAGGTCCCGTGGGTGAGGACCACGAAACTGAGCCCCTTTGTTTGCAATTATGGAGGATTATATTCTGTATTTCGCCGGTAGCTCACTGGCTCGGAAATCAGGAATTTTCCACCCGCCCTTGACCTTGGTTGCTAACACTGTCTCTGATCTTCACGCTGCAGAGTCTGCATCTCTTCTTCCCTATTTTGGGGCCTATGGCATCTTGCGAATTCACTACAGTCCTTCTATGGTTTCCCTACTTGTTCTAGTACTTTCTTTTAGAGATTAGTATTTATCAAGCCTTTATAGGTTCCTTATATGTCCCTGTAGCTTCTTATGGTTAGTTGCAATGAGACGACTGCAAGCTGGCTCCAGCTTTGCTGTCTTGCATTTCAGCATTTGGCTACTGAAAAGGAAAAGCCTTGGACAGTATGTCTATGGGCCTCATTACACGGAAGGCGGTAAGGGTTAACGGTCACCGGTAATGGTACCGGTGACCGTTAACCCTTACCGCCTTACTACAAGGTCCCTTTGCAGGTTGGTACTTTAATGCCTGCTTTTTAGCAGGTTTTAAAAACCAACCCGCAAAGGGACCAGGGTGCTAATTACGGTACCGCAATTTGCGGTACCGTAATTAGCACCTTCCCCATTCCCATTATGCCCTATGGGGCAAAAATAGGAATGGAGAAGGGCAATGGTGAAAGGGGGAATTACCGCCCCGCCAACCTTGGAATAGGGCGGTAATTCCCCTTTCCTCCAAGGCAGTCCTGTATTTTACCGGCATGGACCAAGATGCTAATAGCACCTTGGTCTACGCCCTACCGTGTAATGAGGCCCTATGTGTCTGTCCTCTATCTACAGAATGGTGTATCTATGTTCTTCATGTGTGTGTGTGTGTCTGTGTAACTTTGTGAAGGCATGCAAGTTTACTTTGTGACTAACGTTTCTATGTGATATGCATGGCTGGTTGCTATTATCAGTCAACTGGATCCAGTGATGAGGGACCTGTCTCTGTGAATACATCAGTTGGATAGGGTTTGAATGGTTGTATAATAGAATATCTGTTCCCATACGTGGGATACACTGGTTCACCCGGTGGTTGGCCAAACAGCGATTGACATCTCTTGTTCCTTCTTGTTCGGGCTGGCATGCACAGAGGGGATGTGAGGGCCATTCCGGGGACACTCTCTTCAGAGATATTCTTCCTTTTCTCACTCTCCCCCAGAAGCTCACTGTTTCCAGAGCCCTGGTCCTCTCTAGGCTGGACTACTTCAACAGCCTTTTTCTAACTCTGCCTGCCTCTACTCTTTGCCCTTTACAACTAATCCAGAACAGGACTACAAGACTTGTCCTTGCTCTCAAGCCCAGGGATCGTATCTCTCCAGTCCTGAAATCCATCCACTGGCTCCCTGTGGCTCTAAGGATCAAGTTCAAGACCCTATGCATCATCCACAAGGCTTTCTGCGGCCGGGGACCACACTATATTCAACGTTCTCTTCCTAAGCATCTTCCTTCTCGAGCCCTCCGTGCATCCACCTGCAATTCTCTGAAGGTCAGACGCTTCTACAGGCACAGAATGGTGGCTAGTTATCTGTCCTCCTCTTGGGCCTCCCGCTGGAACAGCCTCCCTGCCTCTCTCAAACTTGAGCAGCACCACCTAAAATTCTGGAAGCAACTTCCTTTTCGTTTTCCGCTTTCTCTCTCCCTCTCCCTTGCTGATGTCTCTGTCTGCTGTGCATGCTGGTTACCTCACCACCCACTGAACATACCGGACCAGGCTCCTGCATGACCAGTTACCCTTGCACTGCCTCTGGGCCTCCCAACCACTTCGGAACTGACTCTGGAACCCTACAGTCCCCTGACTCTCTACACTTATGAACCACCTCCCTGTCAGCACTTACAAGATCTTTTGTACTCTCTCCTACCACCTGCCCCCCCGGCACTTCTCTCCCTTCCTCCCCCCTGTAATTGTGTGATCTGAATGACACAAAGCCTAGTAAGACTGTTGTTTTGTCCTCCTTCCGTCTTACCTTCCTTGTCTTGTCGCGTCTAGAAACACTTGTGTACAAGCACGTTATAAATGACTTATCATATCATATCATTACTGCACTGCCATACTGTGAATTTGGTGTTGAGGTGGAAGATAAACCTCTAACAAAAAGCTAGAGGAAAATCCTCCACTTTACTAGTAAAAATGAGCAAAATCGTCAGAATTACCTCTGGCGGGAATTCTGCCGAAATCCCTATGGAGTCATATTGACTCCAAAAATGGGGACCTACCACCACTAGTAATCCTGAGTACATCTGAAGGACCAATTGGCCAAAACTGCAATTCCATTTGGCAGTATTTCAGCAGATTTACTGCTGGAAAACCATCAAACTCCTAGTGAGGTTCTTAGATTTCATCATCAGCCATAATGTAGTTGCATCAGCTCAGTTCCAAGATTCATCACTGAACATTGTTTATTGTAAAGATCAAACTCATTACTCATATTTTCACTTTGTATTAGCCTGTATTCTTGTGTCATTTATGTACACATGTCCACAATATGTGCTTTTTGCTGACCAAATATCTTGCCACTTTTCTTTGACATTCTGCAGTTATCCTTAAATTGCTGTGTGTCTTGTCCATCTCATTAAATTGACAAATGGCCAAACAGAAACTCTTGGGTATGAAAACATGTGGTGTTTCATTTTTTAGATGTTAAGTGGGGAGACATAATGCATGTTTTTACTAGGTTTTGTGGTATTTAGATATTTGTCACAGTGCAGTATAAAATGCTCTAATATACCAATCAACCCACCTTTTGCTGTCTAAAAGGGAGATCAGGTGGTGTGAAGGAAATAAACACTGTTTCCCAGTCTTGCATTTGCTCCCTCAAATCTACGACTAGATGCTTGGCCTACCAGTTGAGCTTAGGCCCTCGGTTGTAAGAAGGTTATCCTTGTTAAGCATTAAATACAATTCAAATTCAATACATTTTTTATGACGACCATTGTATCTGGCAATGTGTCACTCTAGAACAATGTACCAGTGAGCATTACGGCTGGACATAGTAACCTGAAAGTATGTAGACTGAGGACATTTCATTTTTTCAGACAGATGTATCCCTCTGACTGTCATTCCTTGTAGGCAACCCTCGTGTAACACCTTCAAAGGTAGCTTTAGAGACCTGTCGGGAAGGGGACAGGGGATAATCACCCTCCAGGGTCACCCTACCTATCTCTGCTCACTCCCTCGTCCTTCTCTTGCCCTGAATCTGAACTTTACTCCCAGCATCTCCCTTAGCCCATATATATTGGGGCTTAGTGATTTGGATGGCACTCAAACATTAGCTCGTTTATTCTCAACCATGTTGAGGACATTGATATCTGTAGAGAGCCCTTTATCTGTTTTACATGTATTCCCATGTGTGGCTTGTTCTGTGTTTACCCCTGCACGTGTTATCTGAGATGTTAGGACTCTTTAGCATCCTGTACTCATCTTTGCTACTTTGCACTTATACTAGTATGAATGTCTACAAACTGTGAACGCCCTTTTTATCCCAGGTTTTGTTGTCTTTTTTACTCACCCGCTCATCTTCTGGGGCACCATGCAGCAGCCTGTACATTACAGCTGGTGCCTTATAGGTCAACAATGCACACATTCATTGGGAACACATGTTCATTTAGTAGTGTGGTAACCACATACAGGTTGCACAGGCCAGCATCATCTCACCCTTCTAAGATTGACAAAATGAGCACCATTGAATGGGGAAATGTTGATACTTTTACGTGGCCTAACACATTGAATCTGTCATTTTACATCATGAGTCTGAAAGTAAAACGGTCCCTGCCCTATTCATGCTGTGATGGCTGCTGCTTTGTTGGATTAGACTTTTCAAGCTGACATATTTTTACCTTAAGTAAAGTAGTGACCCAACTTGGGCTACGAACATTGGGATGGGCATCTTGTAGGGAAAGATAATGCATTGATTTAATAGGTACAGTAAACTGGAATTTCAATGGAGGCAGTGGAATTAATTCAAAGATAGCAAATTGAAGTATTGCACGTGCTATGTTATAGAGAATTTGCCAGCTGTCATTTTACTGCAAATTTAAATACCACCCAGATTATGTAATAGCCCTGAAACAATCCCCCACCTGTCCGTGAAAGTGCCAACATTGTCATTTGATCATTCCTGAGATGCTACATACTGTCCCCATGTGTCATCTAAAGATAGACTTATCTTATTATGGTGTCAGGAAGCAAGGTACAATGTTCAAGGTACGATGTTCTCCACCTTCCCAAGATAGTGTCTGCAACTCACTACTTGACAATGTGTGTGCCAGGCTTTTCAGACATTGCAGTGTCATCATCAATTGTGTGTGCAGCCCTCGCATCTGCAGAGTTCAAAAGGGAGTTAGATTTAAACAAATAAAATTGCCTCAATGGATGCATGACTGCTATGGTGCATTTAGGATGCACTATGTTTGCGCTTCCATTAGCTCACTAACAGCAGTGAGGTTCAATGTATCTATGACTGTGGTGGGTTGCCAGCTAAATGTCAATAAACAGGACAGGCATGGGTATCAATGGGGATAATCTGTTGGGAACAGCAATGCATAGTTGGTAACCTGTGGTTGGCCTGATTGCAGGAAATGTTTGCATGGCAGCTTTGGCTAAGAACCCTAAAATGGCAGACAAGTGACTTCAGTGCCACACAGTTTGCTAGACGTTGGGAGTGGTGATCAGGTGAGTGCAATACCTGTTTAGGCAAATGGGACTATTTTCAGAGGGTTAGCAGGTGTGATTATACCTGCTGGGCAGAAAGTTAGGCTTAACCAATGAGAACATCAATGCTGAGATGTGACTGAACATATACTCTCTATTTCATAATTGGGGAAGAACCACTGGCACTAATGATGTGGGCTATGAGGACTTAGTGTGTCAAAATTGGTCAATGGATGGCACCCTGGGGTAAAATGATCCGTCACAATGTATGGCCAACATGGAGGAATGCATCTAATTGGTCACACTTGACACACCCTCTCGCTGTACAAGGTGGAAGTAGGGCTGTGCCTTGGTTAAAATTGAAAAAATTTGAAGTGGGATCCCACAAGAGTGGGCCGGAGTTTGGAGGAAGTGTGGAGTTCCGAGGGGGTGGAGCTGAATGTTGAACTCTCATCTGATGAAATGTTCAAAATAATAGTTTTAAAATGGTGCAATTTCTTTCAGGCTGCATCTTTCCAAACTCCACACTGTACACCAATTCCACTTTAAATCACTTCCATGGCAGTGGTGCACCCAAAATTCTGTGATTTTCAGTGCATTAAAGGTTCCATAGACACGCTCTACAGTAGAAGGGTACCAGGGTAGCTCAGCTGGTTGAGAGACCATTGCTGAGATGTTATTTATTAAAAACGTGTTGTTAATCGTATGACTTTTTTCAATTCTTTGTAAAAAAAAAAGCAAGTGCTATAAAATGTGTTTGACCAGGGGATAGATTAGGCTGGGACCTTGCATAAATACAGGCCACAGTTGGGGATATTTCTTGTGATCGTTAGATAAGCCCGCAATCCCGTGCGAAGGCCTTGCCCTCAGTATCTTAAATAAGGAACACAGAAACATGACTCTTCGTCTCAGGCTCCCGGCAGGCACTGCCGTGTCGCAGGACCGCCCCCTTTATTTCAATACATGCGCAACAGCAGAACGTTGCCGTCGCGCCATGTGACATTATCACATTCCTCCTTTTTCATAACAAAAACTAAACAGAACTTTTCTGACATATTCAATGGCAACATGACAGACTTCAACATGGTAACATACCAAACATTGATGGGCCCAATGTGGGCAATAGTAGGTGACTAGGTCCTTTCAGGCCTGGTCGCCCATTATGTAGTCTCGGAATCGCACTGGTCATTTACTGCCCTCTCGGCGGGGGTATCTTTCTCCTGCTGGTGCTTCACTGGCCTCTCCTTCAGCTCTCCCTGGTGTGGATTCTGCATCTTCCACGCTCCCTTCAGGTGTTTGCTCCATGCTGGTGGTTCAGGCTGAGGGACCTTCTCCCGCTCATTCTCTCAGCCCCTCCCTCCCTCCCAACTTTCGAAAGTTCTGAGTCACGTCACTCTCTGGTCGGTGGCAGTCACCATAGAGCCTTTGAGTTGGACCACTCCCCTGGGAGAGGGCTCGTAAGTGAGGGACAACTTCCCTTCGGGTTGATGGTTGTGCACCAGTAAAGTGTCACCCACCCCTATGTCCAGTCGTTTAAGGTGCTGCCAAAGGTTTTCCCCCTCATAATGAGTTCTTCCGTCTTCCGACGTCTTATCACCCTCAATGATACCTGGCGGCCGACCTTCCGCCTCCGGGAGGAGACCTTGTGGGCATTTCCGGAAGAGTACTTATGCTGCGGGCACCTCCATAGATTGGTCAGGGGTGACTCTGTACTCTCTTAGGAACTGATAAAAAGTTCTCCTCAGCTCGTTTCCCTGGCCTTGGGCAATGCGGAGCACTTTATTTAGTGTTTGCATAAAGCGTTTGGCCTCTCCATTGGCCCAAGGCCATCCTGGTGTCACTCTCATGTGTGCGATTCCACAGTACACCATGAAATGGCGGCCCATTCTCAGAGAAGATAACTCTGGGGAAGCTATGTGTAGCAAATATTTTCTCCATGACCTTATGATCAACTCACATGAGGTGGACTCCGCCAGCTCGACCTCTGGGTATCTGGACCTTTGGTCTATAAATACGAGGAAGTACATCCCTCTCCCTGTGGTCCCAAAGTTGACGTGGACAACGTCCCATGATTGGTTACTCCTGGGCATGGACTCAATCCTCGGTTCTCTGTTGGCTGGGGTGGTCTTTTGCTTCCAAGCCCGGATACCAGACCTTTGGTTGTAGTTGTTCTTTAGTTCTTTAGTTATTGCAGTTCCCAGGTGGCCGCAGTGTGCCAACTCTAGTACCCTTTCTACCAGTGCAAGCAGAATCACTATCTGGTGGACTCGTAGTAATAATCTGTCGCCCGTTGCCGACAGTTCATGCCTGACTCACCACTCAGCTTCTTCGGGTGGTATTAGATAGAACAGTTCTTAACTCATCACTGACCATGGCTGCCTGAATTAGCTGAAAGCACTCTTGCTCTCTCGAGGCGTCCGTAACTTCCGTAATGGTAAGTGCCACAGGTTTTGCTGCTCCCACCACCAGATAGACATGCTCTTGGACATCCACAGGTGTTTCCTCTTGTTCCCCTCTGCTTCTCGGGTGTCGCAATAAGTATTCCGCTCCTGGTCTGTAGGTCATCACCACCACATACTCAATCAGGGCCAGCATCCAACGTTCAATCCTGGGGGGTGGCTCAGACGATGACCTCACCATGATAAGGAGTAACCGTTTATGATCAGTTACTACTGTGACAGGTTTCCCCAGTATGTATATCCGAAAGTGCTGGCACGTCCATAGGACCGCCAATGCAAACAAACTGGGAGCATTGTTTTTCTGTGCTGGTGAGTGTTGCTGGCATAGGTAATTATCCTCATCTGTCCTTGGGTATCTGGCTATGAGAGAACTGCTCCTAGTCCAACTGGATTGGCGTCTACGATGATTTCAGTCTCCCTTCTCAGGTCGAAGAATGACATTGATTCTTTCACTGTGAGTGCCTTTTTGATGGTCTCAAAGGCTTTTTGTTCATTGTCAGACCACTCCCAGGCTTTGTCTTTCCTTGGCAGAATCCGAAGAGGTTCGGCGAGGGTCGCCAGATTGGGTATGAACCTACCACAGTAGGTCACCATCCCAAAGAAACTCCTGCCCCCTGACACGTTCCCTGGTGGTTTCGCCTCCTGGCTATTTCTGATCTTTTGCGGGTCTGGGGAGATTCCCTTCTTGTGAAAGATGAAACCTATGAACTCAATGCTGTCCTTTAGCAACTCGCAATTTTCATGGTGCAGGGTGAGTCCAAGGTTTTTAATCCTTTCTAGAGCTTTCTCAAGGCAAACCATGTGTTCGGCTTCTGACGTGACGTAGACTAGGATGTTGTCGCTTAGGTTTATGACTCCTTCAAGACCAGCTTAAGCTCCCCGGTTGACATTTTGAAAGACTTCAGCAGCAGAGGAGACCCCAGAGCTTAGACATTTGTACTGGTACAACCCTTGGTGGGTCATGAAGGTAGTGATGTAACGCAAGTCCGGGTGTAGCTCCAGTTGATGGCACTCAGACTACAGGTCTAGTTTCGAAAATACTCTTGTCCCTTGCAGCTCTCCCACCACATCATCCAGAGTAGGTGTGATGTGTCTCTCGTACTTGATTGCAAGATTGAGCAGCCTCATACTGACACAGATACAGACAGATCCGGGTTGCTTCGGTTTGATAGCCACACCAATTGGGGACACCCTTGGGGTGGGATCCTCCACCCGTTCTATGATGTCCATGTTCACCAGATTTTGTAGTTCACTTTCCACATGTTGTCTGAGGTGAAACTGTATTTGGCAATGCTTTAGTGCCATTTTGCGTATAGTCTCATCTATATGCAGCTTAACAGGCTTACCCTTTGGTTTACCGACACCTTGAAATACTGTTGCAAACCTCTCAAGAACTTCATTTATATCCTCGGCATATACAGTGAGGGCAAAGTTTATAATGCCTCGGGCCTGTGCTGCTGCACAGCTCAACAGGGAGTGCGTGCTGATGTCAGTGACAAAGAATTTCACTTGAATTTCTTTTCCCTCATGGGCAACTTTGTTCACAAACGTGCCTCTGAGGGGTAATGGTTGAGTCCCCCGAACCAAAAATATTTTGGCTTGTGCTTTTGTTAGTGTTGGGCACCCTGGTAATGCCTCATAGTGGCGGTTTTCCAGCACGCATACTGATGCTCCGGTGTTCACAAGTACAGGTGTCATTGTTCCACTTATGGCCATCGTGCACATGGGCTGCCTCCTCTTATTTTTGAGAGAGTCAATACTCGAGATAAAGAGTATCTATACCTCCTCTTCCTCCTCTTCTGCCATGTCCACACCTAGCATATCTTGTTCTACAATTGCCACTTGTTTGTACCGCTGCAGTGTGTTACTGGGTGTTCTGCTGGGCCCTCTGGGAATGGTGATTGGTGTGGTGGCTCTGCACATCCTCGCAAAATGTCCAGCCGCTCCATAGCATCCGCATACTCTCCCTTTTGCTGGGCATTCCCCTGCGTGTGGAAGATCATAGCCACATTTGGGGCACGCTGCAGCGTCTTGGATCTCCTTGGGGGGTATCTTCGCCTCGACGGGCCAACATTTTGTGGTTATCCTATCAAGCATGCATCCTCCACTTTTAGTGATCCGATTGTGGCATTCATTTTTGGTAGCACGGCTGTCTGCCAGTTCATATGACCACCCCATTTCAGGAAATCAAGCCAGCAACAGCCCATGCTCACGTACAACCTGTTGGCGTGGTTTTCCTGAGCTTCACCCTTGTATTAACTGGTTTCTAACCATACCACCCTCATTCTCCAATCACATGTACTTGCAAGGTGATGAAGCCTGCCGTAGAACTGGCTGAGGATTTCCTCCTCTCTCTGCTTCTCACTGCACATGACAAACCTCTCAAAGTCTTGGTTTGCTAGTGGCATGAAATGTTCTTTGAGGCTGTCCTTGGTAGCCTTGCAGGAATCATTGATGGGAGCAAGGGACTTGAATATCATGTGAACCTATGACATTGGCTGAGCATATGAGGGTTGCAGCTTTGGCTTTGTCATCCATTTCGCCAGTTGCATTAAAGTACATGTCCAGCTTCTCGATCCAGAGCAGCCATTTTGGCCCCAGCTTCGAAAGGATTACCTTAGGTGTCGAATTCTGGCAGCGGGCCAGTGTGCTTGGTTGGCATGGGGCCTTTCTTGCATGAGGTGCCCTTGCTGCATCTTGGTCGGAATCCTGGGGGTCTCCTGCTTCACTCATGGTAGCAAACTGCATAGGCACTATCTACATGATCGAAGGCCGATGTCCGCTTCCTCTGGCACACTTTGGTGGTAGCAAAACCACACAGGCACCCACATTGTGATCGAATGCCACGGTTTGCATCCGTAGGCGTACTTCTTGGACCCCCTGAGTGTGTACCACTTGGTAGGCCGGCCCTTCCAGACTACCTCAGGATGGTGGGTGTAGTGTCAGATGTGTGAATAGGATGATGTGTGATGGAGCAAGAGAAGAAAATTGTTGCAATGAGAATTTTTGTTTTTGTTGTTTTGAAAGGGCCCCTCTGGCCCTGATGTGGCCTCTGTGGCCTTCCTGCTGTGTTTTAGCCCTTGTGGGCTCACACAATTGCCCACACGGCGCACAAGCACTCCACATGTGAAACAGTGTCTGTTGGGACCTAAATTGCCGGTGGTTGTTTTCCCTGTGAGGGTTAATGCCTCTGGCAGACGTCGGATCGAGCTAACAAAGCAATATCTTGCATCGGAGGACCTTCCCCCTGCCCAGCTGCATCCTTGTCGCCAATGTGATGGTTAGATAAGCCCCGGGACCCTCGGGGGAAGGCCTTGTACCAGTACCTTAAATGAGGAACAAGGAGACGCAGGACTCTTTGTCTCGGGCTGTCAGCGCGCACTGCCATGTTGCGGGACCGCCCACTTTATTTCAATACATGCGCGACAGCAGAACGTTGCCATCGTGCCATGTGGCATCATCACATTTTTGCCCCTGTAGTCAAAATCAAAATTTGTCACCCGTGATCCCAATGTTTCATTTCCTAATAATTGCTGTAAGCACAACAGAAGTTTGTGATTAAGCAGTTTGACAAGCAAATAACATCTTTACAAATGTAACCTGTGATAAAACACAAAGGATGGGGCACAAAAAATTACAGAGTATTTGTGTAGCAGTATGACAAAAAAAAAGAAACATTTCATAAAAAACTAGTCAATGCAAGTTTAAAGCAGCATTTTTGAGTTTGGAAAATACTTTTATTTTCCTGTGAAAGTCTAAGATGCATATTTGGCAAACAATAGTGTGCCCAGCATGTAGAAAGCCTGCTTTTAACAGTGATGTCCCCGGCCCCAGTGATAATCATGGCCCATTGATTTCTGTGGTGTCCCTTTCCGGCCAGAAGAAAGAAACAGGACGAGCAAGAGCATGCAAACGTGCGAGAGACGGCTGGGGAAAGGAGGATAGAGCAGATTAGATCACCCGGCCACCAGCTTCCCTCAGCGAAGCTGGGGGCTCGGTAAAGCCTCATCAGGGCTGAGGCAGGCCTGGTCTGAGATCCGGCCAGACATCGGATGCCGGATCTCGGACCTGGCAAGAGCCGGCCCATTAACCAGCAGCAGTGCTGTGAAGTGTTAAACGCTGGTGTGTGACATGGTTCAAATCTCCAATGCGTACGAGAATACATAGATACGGTATACATGTCTTCAGAGCCAAGCAATTGTAGGGAGAATTGAGGAGCACCAGGCTGTCCAGACATTGCTCAGAGGTCTGAGTTGTTTGGAATCATGTTCAAGTTTAGATGGCTGAAATGCAATATCGGCACTCTATAGAGGTTGCACCTGGAGACATTTTGAGTCTGGCAAGACCTGTTATATTGGCTCCATCTTGAGAGGTATTGCCCAATCGGGCACAGGCAGAAACTGATTGAGGTACTTTGGGCTTTTCTGCTGCAACTCTGTTATATTAGGTGAAGTTTAGGTTAGGTTTCTGTCACCTTGACTTAGTTAGAATGTGCCAATCAATAACAAGCAACGGCTTTTGTTTGGATGTTTTATCATTTATGGCAGAGTACACCTCTGGATTCCACTGCCATATCTCGGACACTCTCCCCGCTCTGCATAGGTGGACCAAAATGAATGTCAGCCCCAGCATTTTTACCTGGGCACATTCTAAGTGCAGCATAGAAACTTATAATGTTTAGATCTGTTGCCCACCCCCATCAACTGAGGATTTTGAAATGATGGGAGAGTGTGAAGGGCTTACAATGATAGTCTATAGAATTCATGCCTTTAGCAGACAAGGATTTAAGGAAGTGTCTAGTCAGGAATTACAACATCGTAGTTGGTCAGAGTATGACGTTGAGGATGGCAGCCCACAGCTCAGTTTCTAGTGCAGTTCGTTTTTAAGCATGTAGCAAGTCATTTGGAACGTTCAAGATCTCTGACTAATTACTGGAGGTTAAATGGGCATGGCCAGTGATGAACGTTATGAAAAGGCAGCTGAAATGCAGGCAGATCCCTCGGGTACATCATAATAACACTGAGGGACAGGGGTCAGTGATGGTTTGAGTGTAGAGAAAATGGAGCTGAATGCCCTCTCCACGACAGTAACAACATCCTGATCAGCAGTCAAAGTGCATAAACCAGTTGAGAAACAGTCGTCCATTCAGGCTTGTGGTCATTGCAGAAGATATACTGTCCAGGCCAGGAGTTGCACTATAGTTTGCAGGTTAGTGTTCAACCCAGGCAAAACAGCAATTAGAAGCCATGTCCTTGTGTATTTGTTGTCATCTTGACAACAATGCAGTCACAAATCTGCATGACACATCATTGGGTGTGCTGTTTTCTGCTGTGCACACTTAAGTGAATATGTGTGCAGCCTGTAGGATTGTTTAGCGTGTTTTGGGAGCACAGAGCACAGCACCACTGCACAGGATCAATGTATAGCATGTTTTTTGAAGTGCAGCACCACTGCATGGGTTTGGTGCATTGCTATAAGGTGGTACAGCAAGGCATGTGTTGCCAGTGTAACATGGACATGTAAATGAAAACAGGCTATGCAGTCAAAAATGATTTCTACATGTAAAATGCAAATAATTTTTTTTCACAGTTAAAAGCATATATTTTTTACCTGAAATTCCTCTGTTTCAGGAGACACATTTGAGGATTAATGAACTAACCTCATTAACAAAAAACTAACATGCTAACTCATTAATAAAATAATGTGTTCTCCAGTGCAAAATGGATGGAAAAGACAGGCTCTGAAAGTCATTTTAAACGCGCATCCAGATTTTTTTTCTTTTTGCTGCTCTGTCCACAGTATTTGCAGGAAGCAAAGACTCGAATAGCAGGAAATCAGTTTTGTTACAGTTGCTTACTGTAAAAGATTTCTATTGTGTGCAGGAGGAGGACAGGACATAGGGGATTCTTATTGGACAAGCATCATATTAGAGGCTGTAACCAAGTTTTCCTGTAGAATCTGGGGGAAGGAGAGAGGCAGAAGACTTTTCCCACAGCTGGGAGAAAGACCTGGCTGGTGGCTGAGTTCCTGATTGAAAAAGCAGATACCAGCTGCACTGCTGCAGAGACTGGGAATCCCAGACAACAATCCCCGGTTTGAGTAACGGCAGATGCCTGTTCTCACTGGGGGTGCTTGAAGAGGGAATTGCCACATCCAGAAGGCGACCAGCTGAAGAATTTCACATGCTGAACAGATTAGGTAATTATACATTGCAAAGTACGGGGGCAGTGTGCGTGAATGCAAAACTATTCAGTCAGTGTAGAAGAAAGAATTCCAGTGTTTTATCATCAGGTTTAATGTTGCGACTGTTCTCGTCGCCCTCTTCTCATTTTGTTACAGATAATGTTGACTTATTTCATTTATTTCTGTAAAAAGAGTAAGATCGGGTTTAAATTCAATTTTTATAATACACAAAAATATCTGAAAGCAGACGGATAGTGTGTTTTATTTTTCTCTTTTATTTGTGCCTCTACCATTACAGTACTGATAATATGGGGAGAGGTTTAGACAGTGCAATTGTCATTTTTAAGATAGCTAAAAATAAGACTTAGCGGTAGCTGTGTGCATGATTCCATTCAGTATATAAGTGTATGTTTTCTGAACGGAACATAATAATAATATAATGAAATAGACTACTGCTGGAGGTACATGAGTCAGCAGAAAGAGAGGCCTTGGACATAGTTCACCGATGTAGATAAGTTGGTGATAAATACCGCATGTTAGCTCGCTGCCGTAGATAAGACAGCGAGGACAGCCCATGGTGGCACTCCAATTGAAAATGTGGTGTTCCTGAAATGTAAGTCTGAGGCCTCTCTAATGATCACACAAACAAACAAAGCAAAAATAAGGGGTTCTGGATATTGGGGCCACATATAAAACAAAGGAATTATGCTCACCAGAAATACCACCAATAACGCATGCCAACATAATGTATACCACTAAATGTATCAGTGTGCTGAAATAATGTATGTATACTGTAGTACTATATACCAAATCTAATCTGAATTCAAAGAGTGATTATTACTGAATTATTTTCATTTTGGCGGTAAGAAAATACTGCTAGGCCCCAAATCTATACAAAATACTCAACAAGCCTTTTAAGCAGCATCTCGAGTAGAATCATTCTTGACTGTATCTATGGGGCCCAGCGCCATTTCTCCCTTTTCCTGCTGCAATGTCAGTTTGGCTCCAATACATTGCAGCTGTGGCAAATAGTGGGAAGGAGAACATGAGATAGAAGACAGTGTGGCCACCAAGTGTTGCATGTGGGAGACCAATAAACATGCAAAATGTTGTAATTGCAGTGTGATTAGTGCTCTTCTGATTTTAAAGGCTCTTCCTAATAATGAGGCTCAATACTTTTGTAGAAATATCAATGCAAGTGTGGGGTCACCACCCCACAACCACCTAATCATTTCTGGAGACAATTGGGCCTCATTACAAGTTTGTGGTATCTTGGCAGTAAATCCGCTGAGATACCAACAAACGGTATTACTGTTACCACCACTTGGTCCAGCGGGGTTACCACCGAATTACAATTGGTGGTCGGCGGTTGTAGTCCCCGTTAATTCGAGTCCTTAGGACTCCATGGGGGATATTGGCAGTATTACCAGTGGTGGTGATAATGCCGATTGTTAGGCGGAAACCTGTGCAGTTCCCTCTGGGACCACTGCAAAAGATTTAGGACTACAGGTGTTTGGCAGTAAACCCACTTGGTAGCAGTCTGTACCACAAAGATTCACTTGGTAGCTGTGGCTGAGCAGTCAGACTTCCCTCAAGAAGAGTTAGGCAGTATGTGGAGTATACAAAATAGGGCAATTTACACAGTAGGACAAGCAAACACGTAACAAGGCTTCGGTGTAAAGATATATAGTTATTTATTTATAAAAACACATCTACGGAAAACACTCTGGCACATAATACGGCAAACAACTTCAATCACAATTACTATCAGAAAAAGATCAATCCCCCTAACAATAGTTCGACAAGTCTAGGTTCGACGGCACCACTTATTTGCAGACAGAGGTGAATGCTTTAACCTAGATGGCACGCTAGTATTCGTTAGGACAGGAGAGAAAAGGCAGGGTATGAAATCAACTCGGTACCAACGCTTTTACGAACAAAAGCAAGGCAAGTAAGGCAGGATCTACTGTAGATCGTAAAGTTCAGAGGCCAGGCCCACTCGGAGAGAGGCAAGGCGATATGTCCCAAAAAGTATCACAGTGGAAATGCACTTCGAGTCTTTGTCGCAAATTGTTATTGAAAGATTGGACCAGTTCAGAACAGAAAGTTAAGAAAGCTTGGAGGCGACCCAATGGAGAGGCGAGGATTAAGACACCTCACTCTATCCAGCAAAAAGGGAGGCCAGGCGGACACGGTACCTTGTTTGTGGAGAGACAGTTCCGGCGGGGGCAGTTGTTCCTGGTGGTGGATGCACGTCGGGTCTTTGCCAAGAGAAGAGATGATCTTGTCGTCGAAGGAAAGTTGAAGATCGTTGCACCACCAGGGAAGAGACCAGCCGCAGAGTGCTCCGTCACAAGGCACCACCTTTTGGTTGCGGTACAGGGGTAGTGGCTATCCGGTTGCCGGGATGCTCTGCACGGGCAATTCGACCACTACGTCCTGAAACGAAGAAAAAGCAAAGGGGACTGGTTGTTCCCACCAGTCAGGGGAAGAGACTCTCCGGCGGGGAGATCTCCTCTGTCGTCGGGAAGTGCTGAGTCGGTTCAGCAGGGCTCCACCGGAGGTGTCATCGTTGCAGGTCGGCTCAGCTTTACCCTCGTTGGATTCATAGGTCCTGTGGCGACTTCTGAAGATCCAGTCCCAAAAGCCCTGCTTTTATGCAGAAAACCCCCATTTATTCAGCCTAGCTGTCAATCAAAACACGCTAAGTGGTGAGCGGGGTGGCTCACCACTTGGGCCAATCACACCAGAGTGCGACTAGAGTTGGCAAGGCAACTCAGTCCAGGGTGCCTAAACCCCCTCACACACCCCCTGTGGTACCCAGACACAATGGCACCACTTTGGAGAGCCTCTGTGTAGAGGCCCGCCAAAAGTGGAACAAAGGGCTCAACCTTTGGTTTAGGAGTCACAGAGACGAACACAGACGCCATTTTAAAAACCGAGTTCTGGCAGAAAATACCAACCAATAGATTTATTTAGGATAAATAAACCGGTGGTATGTTAGAGATTAACAAGAAAAACTATTAACCTCCAACAATGGGAAGAATCCCATAGGGGTATATTCGGGGTCGAATATAACAAGTAGTTTCCACTGTCACCAGCCAAAACTCGACGAGGGGGGACGGGACAGTGCCCCCTCGAATAACAGACCCAGGAGTAATCGAATTACCCCTACTAGTACGTCCATAATAGGATGGTTTGTACTAGTTCTGTTAGTAAATGTAGGTCTAGTAAAGCCAATGGTGACTTTACATTCCCTGGGAGACAGTAGTCAGTCCCCGGGTATGGAGTCTATGGTGGAGGTCCGCTAGGACGCCCAATGTTACGGCACGGAGGGTGCGTTGTAACACACATAGCAAAACATATGAGACCCTATGGAGTAAAAGACCCCACAGCCCATAGAACACATTGACATTCAAAGGAATTACACACATTCATGTCCAAGAGTGGGAGAAAAAGAGTCTCACTCTTGGCAGGATGGAAAAAACAAACTCCAGAAATCCAGCAAAGCTGCTGGGGGACTCACTAGGTTAGGAAATTCAGCCTAAACAGAGAATTCTCCCTAACACTCGCCCCCTCCAGACTAAGGGACAGGAGGATTTAATCCAGTCCTGGATGAATCTCATACATCTAGTCGATGACATACATCCTAGAGAGACCATCAGCATTTTGGTGGTGACACCCTGACCTGTGCTCAATGGTGAAATCAAACCCTTGCAGGCAGATCGACCATCTCAGTAGTTTTGGGTTTTCCCCTTTCATTTGCATTAACCATCTCAAGGGTTGGTGGTCAGTCTGAATGACAAAAGTAGAACCATACAAGTATGGCATAAACTTCTTCAGAGCCCACACGATAACAAAGCACTCTCTTTCGATTGTTGCCCACCTTGTTTCAGGATCCTTCAGCTTGCGGCTGATGAAGCAAACGGGGTGCTCCCTACCTTTCCCATCCAGTTGACTGAGTACGGCACCTATTCCTACATTTGAAGCATCTGTCTGCACAATGAAAGTTTGGCAGTAATCAGGAGCTCTGAGTATTGGGGCTTGGCAAAGAGCCTTTTTCAGGTTTTCAAAAGCCTGATTGCACTCCTCATTCCATCTAACCTTTTTAGGAAATTTGGGCGAGGAGATGACATTCAGTGGAGAGGCTATGGTCCCATAGTTCTCGATGAAATTCCTGTAATACCCCGTGAGGCCTAGGAAGGCTCTCACTTGGGTCTGAGTAGTAGGTGTTGTCCAATTTTGCACAGCTTCAATCTTACTCAGCAAAGGCCTTATTTCTCCACCTCCTACCTCATGTCCAAGATAGACTACCTTACTCTGTCCAATTTGACATTTACTCGCCTTTATGGTCAGATTGGCTCGTCCAAGAGCCTGCAAAACATCTCTCAGGTGGGTTACATGTTCTTCCCAGGAATTGCTGAACACTGCTATGTCATCCAAGTATGCCATGTAGAAGTCCTCCATCCCATTCAGAACCTGGTTTACCATCCGTTGAAATGTAGCAGGTGCATTTTTCAATCCGAAAGGCATTACCTTAAACTGGTATAAGCCAACGGGGGTAGAAAATGCAGTTTTCTCCTTGGCATGGTCGGTCAGGGCTATTTGCCAATAGCCTGACGTCAAGTCAAATGTGCTGAGGAACTTGGTGGCGCCAAGTTTACCCACCAACTCATCTGTTCTTGGAAAAGGGTGGGCATCAGTCTTGGTGACTGCATTAAGAGCTCTATAATCCACGCAGAATCTAAGTTCTTTAGATCCGGCCTTTGGTACTAACACAACGGGGCTAGACCGTGGACTAGTAGAGGGCTCTATTACCCCAAGGTCAAGCATCTTGCTGACCTCACCTTTGATGTGGGTTCATACGTTTTCTGACATTCGGTATCCTCTGCTTTTGACAGGCAGACAGTCACCAGTGAGTATATCGTGCTGGCCCCAAGGGGTCAAGCCTGGTGAAAGCGAGAACAGGGAGGCAAACTGATTCAACATAGATTTGCACTCTTCTTGTTGCTCGGGTGTCAGGTTTGAAGAGAGATTTACTCCTTCATTTTTTTCGTCTAAATTTAAGCCTCTGAGGAGATCCGGAAGAGCTTCACTCTCTTCTTCTTCCTCGGATGATGCTAGAAGCAACGCCCCTACATCAGGTCTTGAGACATATGCTTTGAGTCGGTTGGTCTGGAAGACTGTCGGAGCCTCCTTGGGATTGCCCAAGTCCACCAGATAGTTGACCTCTCCAAGTTTACCCACAACTCTGAAGGGTCCGATCCATTTGTCTTGCAAGGCCCTCTGCCTTGTTGGGATCATAACGAGAACGAGCTGGTCTTGAGCAAACTCAACGATGTTAGCCTTTTGATCGTGCCAGTGCTTGACCAATGCTTGTCCAGCTTTCAAGTTATCGCTTGCTTCTGTCATCATGTGCGACATTCTCCTCCGGAGACCTATCACGTAGTCAGTCACTCTGACTGGCTTGGGGGAAGGAGCACTCTCCAACCCCTCCTTAATCAGGGCCAATGGACCTCTGACGGGATGACTATAGAGAAGTTCGAAGGGAGAATAACCTACTCCCTCCTGAGGGACCTCTCTATAAGCAAAGAGAAGGCATGGCAGTAGAAGGTCCCACTTACGCTTAAGGGGTTCCTCTAAAGCACCTATCATGCTCTTCATGGTTCGGTTGAACCGTTCTACCAACCCATTGGTTTGTGGGTGGTAAGCTGTTGAGAACTTGTAAGTAACTCCACAGGTTTTCCACATGGCTTTCATGTAATGGGACATAAAGTTTGACCCCCTGTCAGAGATTACTTCCTTAGGAAACCCGACCCTGGCAAAAATACCAAGGAGGGCCTTAGCCACAGCCGGAGCTGTAACAGTCCTCATAGGAATTGCCTCAGGATACCTAGTAGCATGGTCTACTAGAACAAGTATAAACCTGTTGCCTGAGGATGTTGGAGGATCAAGGGGACCAACAATGTCAATCCCTACTCTCTCAAATGGGACTCCCACAATTGGGAGAGGCACTAAAGGTGCCACATTCTTGGAGCCAACCTTACCAGAGGTCTGGCAGGTGTGGCAGCTCCTGCAGTGTTTTTCAACTTCGGCCCCCATCTTTGGCCAATAGAAGTAGAGAGAGAGCCTTTCCTTAGTCTTCTTGAAACTCAAGTGACCAGCCAAAGGAATATTGTGGGCTAACTGCAAGAACTGTGGTCTGTTCTCTTGGGGTACTACAAGTCGTTTGTAGTCTCCAGGTGCAGACTCGGTCGGTTCACTGTAGAAGAGGCCATCTTCCCAGTGCAACCTGTATTTCCCAGGCTCTTGCCCTTCAGCCTGAGCTTCTGCCTGGTGGCGAAGACCTTCCAGAGTTGGACATTCTCTCTGTCCCTTACTGAAGTCTGCCCTGCTGGGTCCACCTTCTGCCAGTAAAGACTGCAGCTCAGGATGGTCAACAGGATCCAGATCTCCAATGAGTTCCTGGCCTTCCATTAGCTCTTCCTCAGAGTCTAATTCTACCACACAGGGTTGTACCTCCCATTCAGCATCAGCTGGAGGTGGAGTTATGGGTGTAACTTTGGACAACCGCGGGGAAGTCCTTGTTTGCTGCACTGAAATGCTGGCTGCCGGTTTCGGGGTAGAAGTCTTAGGTTTCCCTTTCGCTTCTGATTTCTTCGAGACAGCGGCTGACAATTCCAGTGGAGCAGGAGTGATTTCTTTCTTCATCATCTCCTGGAGAGTACCGCGCATGGTCCTCTCTCTTGCAGGTCTGGTTAGCTCCTGTAACAGTTTACTAGGAGGTCTGGGGGTGTGCGATACAACTCCGAGAGTTTTCAAATCGTTACCCAACAGAACGCGTCCTGCTACCTCACTCTGTATGCTGACAGGGATCTTCACAGTCATGTCGTTACACTGGATGAGAACTGGTAATTGGGGAAGCATCTGCACAGGCCCTCCAGCTAACTCAGTGAGGTGTTTGGGTGCCTTAGCAACATCCTCAGCCTGAAAATACGATTTATCCACCACAGTTATGCTGGCCCCAGTGTCCCTAATGGCAGGAGTCTCCTGACCATTCACCTGGACACTGTCCTTATAATACTCTTTAGTATTATCGGGGATAGAATTATAGACATCTAAATTCTGTTGTTCCCACAACCTCAGAGACACTAAAGAAACGCTGGCTGAGACTCCAATGGGTTCATCAGCCAGCAGTAGAAAGTTTCCACTTGCCATTTGGACTTCCTCCTCTGGAGCGAAGGCTAAGGAGACAAGCTGGACCCCTGAAGGTTTACCCTTACATCTGGGATCTCCTTTCACGTGGTCAGTCGAGCCACAAACAAAGCATTTATCGAATGCTTTCTGGAATGGTGGCTTGTTCTGGCCTCCTTCCGGTTTGGCACCAGAAGACACACTATTCTGCTGCGGTTTTCCTTGTGGCTTACCCTTCTGGTTTTGTTTGGGGCCCTCTTTGGAATTTGAGTTATTTGAATTCTCTTTTGAGTCTTTCTTAGGCTGTTTTCCCTCATCCTTTTTCTGAGTTGCCCCAGAATCCTTATGAGTAGCCCTGTTGGCAACCCATAAGTCAGCAGCCTTAGCTAGCTTCCTGGAATCCAATTCCTTCGAATCAGCCAAGTGCTGTCTGAGCTCAGGAGAACAGGCCTCATAAATAGACTCCAACATAAAAAGTTTCTTCATACCCTCATAAGTGTTCACTTTGTAACCCTTAATCCATCCCTCTAAGTTTTTCAACCCTTCACTCACCCAGGTAGCCCAAGGGGTACCATCATGCTTTTTGAGGGTTCTAAACCTCTTAAGATACTGGGAAGGGGTCTTCCCGAATCTAGCTATCAAAGCTAGTTTCATACTTTCGTAATCCGTCTTATCCGCCTCCCCCAACTCCATTACCACATCAGTCGCAACAGGGGGGAGCCTAGAGAACAACCAGGGAAGTAAATCAATCCCAGTGATGTCCTGGAGCCCATGATTGTATTCAAACAGCTTTAACCAATCCAAAACATCCAATCTCGGTTCATACATACCCACTAATTCCTTCGGCATCCGAGGTCTTTTGGGACTGGAGCTTCTAGAGGAACCAGAGGAGAGAGAAGCATTTTCCACAAACAACTTTTTCATCTCTAACTCGTGATTAAGTTCTATTTCTCTGAGCCTTAACTCAGCTTGCTTCTGCTCAGCCTGGGCATTCATCCGTCTGAACTCGAGCTCTTGGTTTCTTTCAGATTGAGCCAAGAACCGTTTGTATTCTAATTCGAGCTTCATTTTTTCAAGTTCAAAATAAGCAGGGTTACATGTGGGACCTGGTATGGGCCCCGTAGGTACAGCTGGTAAGGCAGGCAGAGGAGCAGGAGAGACAGTTTTGTTAGCCTCTCCTTCCTCTTCAGCCTCTTCATCACTATCATCAATTTGATTTAGATCAACACCATTACTGTTATCTACATTTGCTGGAGAAGTTGGTTCCTCTGAACCAGTACCCAAACTTTGGTTCGCCAGCAATCTCGCTATCAGTTCCACTTTCTTGCCTCTTACAGAAAGATTCTCTTGTCTACAGAGGGCTCGTACACTCTCAGTATTTTCACCTGACAAGGATTCTTGACTGTAAACTTCCATAGTAGACATGTTTTTGAAAGTTGCTTTTTAGTGCTAAGCTTTGTGGTTAGTTATCCTAAAGTGTCGAAAAGCACTCTAAACTGTATACTCGATACAAATCTCACCATTGTACACCAGATTTAGGTGGAAACCTGTGCAGTTCCCTCTGGGGCCACTGCAAAAGATTTAGGACTACAGGTGTTTGGCAGTAAACCCACTTGGTAGCAGTCTGTACCACACAGATTCACTTGGTAGCTGTGGCTGAGCAGTCAGACTTCCCTCAAGAAGAGTTAGGCAGTATGTGAAGTATACAAAATAGGGCAATTTACACAGTAGGACAAGCAAACATGTAACAAGGCTTCGGTGTAAAGATATATAGTTATTTATTTATAAAAACACATCTACGGAAAACACTCTGGCACTTAATACGGCAAACAACTTCAGTCACAATTACTATCAGAAAAAGATCAATCCCCCTAACAATAGTTCGACAAGTCTAGGTTCAACGGCACCACTTATTTGCAGACAGAGGTGAATGCTTTAACCTAGATGGCACTCTAGTATTCGTTAGGACGGGAGAGAAAAGGCAGGGTATGAAATCAACTCGGTACCAACACTTTTACGAACAAATGCAAGGCAAGTATGGCAGGGTCTACTGTAGATCGTAAAGTTCAGAGGCCAGACCCACTCGGAGAGAGGCAAGGTGATATGTCCCAAAAAGTATCACAGTGGAAATGCACTTTGAGTCTTTGTCGCAAATTGTTATCGAAAGATTGGACCAGTTCAGAACAGAAAGTTAAGAAAGCTTGGAGGCGACCCAATGGAGAGGCGAGGATTAAGACACCTCACTCTATCCAGCAAAAAGGGAAGCCAGGCGGACACAGTACCTTGTTTGTGGACAGACAGTTCAGGCGGGGGCAGTTGTTCCTGGTGGTGGATTGGTGGATGCACGTCGGGTCTTTGCCAAGAGAAGAGATGATCTCGTCGTCGAAGGAAAGTTGAAGATCGTTGCACCACCAGGGAAGAGACCAACCGCGCAGTGCTCCGTCACAAGGCACCACCTTTTGGTTGCGATACAGGGGTAGTGGCTATCCGGTTGCCGGGATGCTCTGCACGGGCAATTCGACCACTACGTCCTGGAACGAAGAAAAAGCAAAGGGGACTGGTTGTTCCCACCAGTCAGGGGAAGAGACTCTCCGGCGGGGAGATCTCCTCTGTCGTCGGGAAGTGGTGTGTCAGTTCAGCAGGGCTCCACCGGAGGTGTCGTCGTTGCAGGTCGGTTCAGCCTTACCCTCGTCAGATTCTTAGGTCCTGTGGCGACTTCTGAAGATCCAGTCCCAAAAGCCCTGCATTTATGCAGAAAACCCCCGTCATTCAGCCAAGCTGTCAATCAAAACACGCTAAGTGGTGAGCGGGGTGGCTCACCACTTGGGCCAATCACACCAGAGTGCGACTTGAGTTGGCAAGGCAACTCAGTCCAGGGTGCCTAAACCCCCTCCCACACCCCCTGTGGTACCCAGACAGAATGGCACCACTTTGGAGGGCCTCTGTGTAGAGGCCCGCCAAAAGTGGAACAAAGGGCTCAACCTTTGGTTTAGGAGTCACAAAGACGAACACAGACGCCATTTAAAAAACCGAGTTCTGGCAGAAAATACCAACCGATAGATTTATTTAAGATAAATAAACCGGTGGTATGTTAGAAATTAACGAGAAAAAGTATTAACCTCCATCAATGGGAAGAATCCCATAGGGGTATATTCGGGGTGGAATATAACAAGTAGTTTCCACTGCCACCAGCCAAAACTCGACGAGGGGGGACAGGACACTGCCCCCTCGAATAACAGACCCAGGAGTAATTGAATTACCTCTACTAGTACGTCCATAATAGGATGGTTTGTACTAGTTCTGTTATTAAATTTAGGTCTAGTAAAACCAATGGTGACTTTACATTCCCGGGCAGACAGTAGTCAGTCCCCGGGTATGGAGTCTATGGTGAAGGTCCGCTAGGACGCCCCAGTGTTATGGCACGGAGGGTGCGTTGTAACACACATAGCAAAACATATGAGACCCTATGGAGTAAAAGACCCCATAGCCCATAGAACACATTGACATTCAAAGGAATTACACACATTCATGTCCATGAGTGGGAGAAAAAGAGTCTCACTCTTGGCAGGATGGAAAAAACAAACTCCAGAAATCCAGCAAAGCTGCTGGGGGACTCACTAGGTTAGGAAATTCAGCCTAAACAGAGAATTCTCCCTAACACCGATTTGGCAGTTTTGAGGCAGTAAAGCAGAGGATATACCTCCAGCTTCTTACTGGAGGTTCCCCCTCCACCTTACCACCAAACTCTTAGTTGGCCGGTGCGTTAATGCAGTGGTAATGTTATAACCGCTGCATTACCAACTCGTAATGAGACCTATGACCTACTGGCATTACATGCTATAGTTTCTTGCAAGACAGCTGTATGGTAGCAACTCAGACTCAGCCAATGAAGAGCAATGTGATGCAAATTGTTGTGTTTATGGACTGTGGGTGTCGGATCCACAAACACCTTATGCATCCCTTAATTAAGCATGTTCACATGTTATGAGGGTTGCATCGATTCCTCTGCATCCCCTTATGCTTTCTTCTTCGCAGCTCTAGTCATCCACCACACTACAGCATCTACTAAGTAATCATTTGCATTATTCTTATCACAGGGGAAAGCCTGGGATATTAAGCATTCGTCCAGTTGATACATTAATGTTGAATAAAGGTGTGCCACAGGTATCCTATTCGGCAAATTCAGCCTTAACAAATTACACAGTGCCCAACAAGTGCAAGAAATGGAATTGGATTCATGGCACACCATGCTGGCTGCGCATTAAGCGTGTGTGGGTCCTTTATGGGAGCATATGAGGGGAGATAAAGAAAGGAAGCTCTCTCTTCGGGTCCCTCAGCACGTGAGAACACTATAGAGCTTGAGCTGTTCTAGTGAGTTTGATGATGTACCAGGATCAACGTCAGTGACTCGCTGAGATAGACAGCTGGGCTGGGGCAGAAAGCTCCACTAAATTCAGGGCATTATAAAACAATGAGATCATGTGCCCTTTGTTTACCTGCTCATCTACATGAATATGCTGCTGTGCACATGCTCATTATTTATAATAGCTGGGCGTTTTCATAAAACGTTCACTGGCACATAGATTTCTCTCCTGGCTTGCATGCGTATAGTTTATTATCAAGTGATTATTTACCATTTTTGATAATATTCATTGACAATCAAGCTTTATTTTAACTATAAATCTAGTATAAAGCACAATTACAATACAAAATAAAATGGTAGTATAACCCTAAAAAAGAACAATTCTTGTACTTTATTATCTAAGCCAAATAATTAAAATTATCATATTCAATGCCTGATTGATAAAAATGTACCAATATTTCAATACAGGCAGGTGCACTTTTATAGTTGAAGATAATTCCAATGGTTACCTTGCTAAGGAGGTGGACTCCTCAGAATGTTTCTGGACTACATTGTATGTCCACCTCTAGCAAAACAAAGGCATACGGCGGGACCACTATTTCAATGACGCAGACGGAACAAAGAAAACGGTGGTGTAGAATCTTTCCCAGAGCAGTGCCAGTGGTTCAGATGTATTCAAAACTTTCCGCCCATAAACATTTTGGCTATAGTGTGTCTTCCTGAGTCAGAGAGGGCATGCCCAAAAGTGGGCCCCTTGCTCACAAAGCCCTAGGGTACCAAGCTGCACCTCACTGATGAGGCCCAACAAGTCCGAAACAAGTCTGAGGTTACTTGTGTTTCTGTGCAAAGGGGATCTGGCCTAGCAGTTCAAAATGGGCTGGTTCTGTTGGTGGCAGTACTTGACTGATCTGCATGTGGCTGGACCCCTTTTGCAATGGCGCAGATGGGTTAAAAAACGTTGATGTGTGAGGTTGCCCACAGCAGTGTCAGACTTTCAGATTTATTCAAAACCTTCCATACATCACCTTTTCTGTAATAGTTTGACTCCCAACTCTATGCCATTGGGAGCAATTTGGAGACAGTAAATATAACATCTGGCTGGGTTAAAACTCCATATAGTAGGACGTCTGCTTTCAATGATTGTACCTTCAATTTCTGGAATCTCTTTTTTCACATATCGTTGCACCCTGTGCACAGAAACAAACAGTATTATAGTGTTTCTTTTGCCACTTTCCAAACAACTGAAAAAAGGATTTCATTTGTTAGCAAGAATTCCTAAGATTCGAAGTAGTAATTTACAAAGTAGGCTGAGAGTTATTGAAGATTCAACCATTCTTAGGTATTACTCGAGGCCAAAACTGATCTTCTTTTCAATCAATAATGTCTATTATGTTACAAGCCTTGAGAAGACCTTTACTTTCACAAATGAAGTAGAATCATCTTTGATTCAACTAGGATCCTCCAAGAAGCAAAATGGTTCTATTTATTTGAGAATATCACTTGTTTTATTCCACCTTAATCTAAAACCTCCCTTCTGCTTGAACACATAACATACTGCTTTTTCCATAGTATATAAAGAGGGGTTGACCAGATCTCAATCCAGTAGAAAACTGGTTAAATAGGAGCAAGAGTGCAAACGGATGTCCAACCTAGTTCTAAATGTACAATATTATTTGAGGATGTTAGAGGAATCCCTATTTGCAAAATGCATTCTCACTTGTATTCAAAACCTTTTTTGAGACTAACCCCTTAATTTGGTGTCATAAATGTGTAAACTTGAAGCGATTAGTTCAAGTGTTTTATTACCGTAATGGCATACAAACCTTAAAACAGAAGAATATTTTGTAATCAGGGCGGTAATACATTTTTCAATCTGTTTCACCCGGCTACCTCTCTGACCATATATGATGCCCAGACGACTAAACAAAGGGGTTTCATCCAGGGACAACCCATCAAGTGAAGTAGTATGTTTTCCATTATCTGCTTAAAGGTTACCCCCATTGTTTTTGCATGATTCATTAACATTCCCCTGGATCTACAGAGTTCAGCAAATTCTGAAGGTTGGGTGGCTCTTCAGTATGAAAAGAATTTTCAATATAAAAATGGCATCATGAGTGAAAAACAAATTACTTGCTAGTGAGCACTTCAAAACAGAGGCATCCACAATCAGTATTTATTGGACTGGAAATATCGTTGATAAACTAAAGAACAGAATTGGGGGCCAAGACATATACCTTTCCTACACCCCTTTGGGCAGGGAAGAAAGGGGCCTTATCTCTGCTAGGGCCTCATCCAACTGAGGCACAATTATATTGTAGGGAAATGTAATAAAGCGCAAACAAAGACCAGTAAGGGCATCAAGGTGCTGCAGGTGAAGAAAGAGGATAGAGCCAACACTAGTACTAAAAGAAAAGTCTTCAATTTCTTGCAAAAGGATTGAAAGTGGGGAATAGACCTGATCTCAACTGGGTGAGTGTTCCATAAGGTAGGAGGGAGCACAGAAAACAAACGTCCCTCAGCCCATCAGCCCATGCTAGACGGACTCGTGGGATACAGAGCAAGGAGAGGTCAGCCGACCGGAGGGCCCGGCAAGGCTGATACAAAATCAGCTTGGATTGTAGAAATTCGGCTCCCACTTTAATTGTTGTTCGTTACATAAGGCAAAGAACCTTAAATATAATGCAATTTCGTATAGGAAGCCAATTAAGCTGACGCTGGAGTGCCTGAGAATGAGCCAGTCTAGGTGGCTTCAAGACCAGACAAGCTGCTGAATTCTATAGAGTTTGTAGCTGCTGAATCAGAAATTCGGGCTGGCCTAAATAGATTCCATTACAATAGTCTATGAATCCCATAATGGAGTCCGTGACTATTTTAGATCTTAGTTCAGGTGGAAGAAAAGGGAGAACCTTTTTTAATGATTTAAGTTTAGCTAACCCAGTTTGACAGATGGCCGAAACTTGAGCAGAGCTAGATTCCGAAGACATTATTTTTATGCCCAGACTTTTTACTGTTGTAATAGGTACAGGGCAGGTGCCAAGGCTGGAGAGCCAATAATCAGAAAGCCAGGCAGAACTGGCACAGGCAGAGCCGACCAGTAGTACCTTGGTCTTATCATCATTGAGCTTCAGCAAATTAGTTGACATCCATTAGGAATCTGCCAAAAGATTTTTTTTAGCTGACATGGAGGATCAGTGGTAGAGGCGTTAAGCCGAAACAAAATTTGGGTGTCATCAGCATATGAAAAAAAAACAAATTCTGTGACTGGCGATCAGTTTAGCTAGAGCAAAAATATATAAATTGAACAAAAGAGGCAAGAGAGTCGGCCCCTGTGGAACTCCGCAATCCAAAGCCACCGAAGAAGACATGAAAGGTGGAACAAAAATAGACTGGATCCGATCTGATATAAAGGATGAGAACCACTTTAAAGGGGTGCCAGAGATTCCCCATCAAGAAGGCACTGAAGAAGCCTTTGATGATCGACAGTATCAAAGGTCGCATAGAGATCAAGAAGAATAAGAACAGTGCCTCTCTGCGGTCCTGAAGTAGAGCAATGTCATCAAGAAGGGAAACCATCACTGAATCAGTACTCATACTTGGACGGAAACGTGCCTGAAAGGGATGTAAAAGATGGTGCGATCCCAAAAAGGCACAAAGTTGAGGAGCGACAATAGCTTGCAATAACTTCGTAGTCACAGGGAGGAGAGAAATATTTCACAGTGTATACTAACATCGTAGCACTAAATAAAGCTCTAGGCATTTTCAAATTTGCCAGTTTAAGTGGATGCATTACCTCTTATAAAAAAAGCTCTATCTATGAAATGTATTTACTTTTCCCTTGGTTCTATACTTACAGAGAAATATCCTTGATCCAATACCCACAATGTAATATTCCCACAGCACAATCCGGGTCAAGGAAGAGGATGTGTTTTTTGGTTTTATTTATTTAATGTGTTATAGCTACAAACTTTCCACACACTTGTAAAAACACGTTTAAAAACGTACATTTATACAATAACACAATAATGAATCCATTCCATAAATCTATAAAATATTATTATTAACACATTAAATAGAGTAGGTATACGTGTACTTCCTAGTATGTTATTAGCACAGCTCATGATGTGTGTTTATTGGTGTGCATTATTACTCATATTAGCCATATAATGATATGAAACATGTAAAGTACATACACATTTTCCCCCAGGTTGTTAATTATCACAATTTGCAAAGTGTATTCATAGTCATTTGCCATATTTGGATTGTAAATACATGTAATGATTAAAATCCAGATATGAAGTCTATTGTAAATGCTATTGGAGTGAACTGGATTGAATTCATTTGGACAACCACACCGCATTCCCTGAATTTCAGCAGAAGTCAAAATGTGTTTGTTGGTTTGTGGCTTGGTGAAGAGTTGTTCCTCACACAATTCCACACCGTTTCATAAATCAGCACACAATTTTAAATAGTTACCTCTTAGGACCCTCCGGACATTACTGGCTACATGACATTTGGACACACCACCCCGTTCCCCAGATTTCAGCACAAGTCATATTTTGTGGATTTGCGGCTTTGCAAACTGTTGTTCCTTTTACGATTCCACACTGTTTGACCAATCTGCACCAAATGTTGCATAGTTAACTGTTAACACCCTTTGGACATTACTAGCTACATGGCATTTGGACACCCCACCCCTTTCCCTGGATTTCAGCACCCTCACACATGAGACGGTTGCCTGAAGTAGGTGAAACATCGAGTTGCTGCTTTAATGATGCATCAAGGGTGAAAGACTGATTGATAGGCTTGAAGTAAGTTAGCTCAATCCAAATACTGTTGTAACTGCATAGCCACTGCTTTTTCCATTATCTTCCCCAAAAAAGACAGATATGTATTTGGCTCAAACAATTGTTCCAAACAGGTTCACCTAATTTGTTTAAAAGGAGGTCATATTTCTACCTGTCCTTAGCATGGAAACAAAATGTCCTTGTTTTAAAGAGCCATTTACTGTGCATGAAATGGGGTCAAAGCCTCAACTCACAGGGCTTTAATGACTTTAGATGGAACTACGTCATCAAAAAAAGAGTATTTTAAATTGATTCTGATACATTGAACCAGCCTCGAATATCAATAGGTATAAAAATTGACCATTGCTGAACAACACTAGGTACCATAGAGGTTACAATGATATCACAGTTGTCAGGGTGTGTATATGGGAATTTTTAGAAGGCAGGTTTTAAAATGTTGTGCTAAATTAGCATCCACAAATGTCAAACATAATTAATCATGTCCAGATGCCTTTGTCTCCGGATGGTGCAAGATCTCAACTTATTCATTCCAAAATATGGAGAGACAGCCCTTCAAATGGTGTATCCAATGAATACACTTGGTTAATCAAATCTCACCTCTTTCCCTTACACCTAGCTGCAACCTGGGACATAAGTCATAAAACACATTTTACTTTGATTTAAGGGGATACAAGGGTAAAATCAGATAGAGCCTTTGGGATGGGGCAGAGTGTAGGATCTAACATTTCAGTTGAACTGTCCCGTGGCTCCTTAACATAGCATCCCAAGCTGACACTGCAGGACGATTTGTCTTTGAATAGTGATCAAAGACAAAATTCGCTCATTTGAGGTTAGAGAAATAATAAAGATCATTTCATCGTCTATTTTAAGAATTAGGTATTCAGTTGTAGTATTAGCATTGTTTAGATTATTTACATTAATAATCAAAGCAGGTCCAATAAACTAATTGCTCAATGTAATCGTTTTCGCATCCATGTTCTCAATATATTCAAAATTGGCTTGATCTCACGTGATTCCTCCCTCTTTCGGGAAGTGAATCTAAGTTTTCAGAGACACAATGTCATTACTCAGGGGCCTTAAAGACTCCTCAAGTTGTAATTGACAAATGCAGTTAGACAACTGAGTGTTAGTGGTCTTAGTAAGTTGTAACTTGTTGGTTGATAGTTTAATCTTAAATCAAGATTGGGTTTCTATATTATTTTATTATTACAAGAGTTTATGATACGTCCCAGAGGTCTATTTTTGGTTTTGGAATTGTTTGTCTTGGCCTTATTATCATTCTCCTTGGGGAGGGTCTAATTGGAAACTAATTAAATAGCATGTTTTTGTTTTTTATTAAGAACAGTGTGTCATTTCAAAGAGAAATGTCTTCCAAAATCGGAAATAACATGGCCAACTCTGGGATAAGGTGCCTTTATGTAACAGCAATTTTGGATACAATTAAATATACAGGATGGTAAACGGGTAAGAGTCTGAACAAAAACCAGGGACAGGAACTGGAGGACAGTGCAACAATTTTTAACATTGAGAGTCTGATGCCAGCATTTACATATTTACAAATTAAATAGGATAATCCTGAGGGCAGAATACAGAATAGGGGGTTGGGCAGTTAGTTTGGATAAGAGGGTGTTTGTGGGTATCATTCCATGTTAGAATTTGTTGTTTGAGCCACATTTTGAAGAGTTCCACTGACGAGATGCCTTTGATGACCAGGGGGAGAGAGTTCCAGTGGCGCATGGTAGGTAGAGGAAAGAAGCAAATGCAGAAGGAGGTCCAGGGGGTAGAAGAGACTGATCGTTTCGGAAGAGCTAAAGAGTGGAGGGCTTAAGATGGAAAGTACAGTGAGATATATTTAGGAACAAAAGAACCTGGCTTTGTCTTTCAATGGAATTTTGAACCAATCTAAACCCCTTCAAGTGCTCAGACCCATCCATTTGATAAGCTGCAAAGTCCCAGGAGAGTTGCCTTTGACACTCTTTCAACTGCCTTGAGAGCCTTTGAGCTACACCAACATGAACATTATCTGCCTGTCCCAAGCTTCTTTGAGCCATGTGTCATTGATGCTTGTCTAACTGCACTGTTTTGTTGAATCTAGTCGAGTCAGCTATCTGCTGAATCTGTGCTTTTCTTGCATTGAGACTCCTTTCAGCCTTGATCTATTCTGAGTGAACATTGCCTGCCAATCGCAAGTTTCTTTGAGCCTAAAGCTGTTACCTTTTATTGAACCACACCACTCTGTTGAATCCTGCCTCACTACTTCGAAACCACCTATGAGCATTGGAAAGAATTGAGATACCCACTTCATGCTTTCGAAATCCTGAAAGAAGAAAACTAGGTATGCATCATTGGCTCTGCCCCTGCCCTACTTTTATGGGTTGTAGTGGCAGTTAAAACACCCTTTTATGAGTAAAGACATATTCTTGAACTTTGCCTGACTTGCTCCATCATTTTTACCTACAGACCATGTTCTTTAATGCCCAAAGTGACCTTTTCTCCCAAAGTCTGTATTCTCTATGCATTTCACTAGAGCTGTGGGTTGCTAGTATGTGCGGTCGTTTGTCTGTTCTTTTTGTTTAATTGAAGTCTTACTTCTATATAACCTTGATTGGACATTTCTTACATTTTGCCATTTACCTTACTATTGTTGTTTTCAATGCTTCCATGTGTGCCCACACCACCCTGAAGAATGCTGCCTTGAGAGGCAAAGTAAGCATATCATTCATGCTGTCCGATCTTCTCCTTTATGACTGAGATCACTGCTGATCGAGTTGTAGTGTTGGCTGAGTAAGCCTTCATCAACCCTGTTCATCCATTTACTCCTGAGGGAAGTAGTCATTTTATAAGTGTCCTTGAAGCCAAGGAGGGAATGAATTTGAAAGAAGGAGGGATGATTCACACTGTCAAAGGCAGCAGAATGGACAAGAAGGATAAAAAAAGGAGGTGAGGTGAGATTGCGAACTGATCATGTGGATGAGTGCAGTTTCAGTGGAATGATTGGATTGGAATCAAAGGGGGTCAGCAAGTGTCTGTACATCAAGGAAGTTGGCAAACATCTTGAGGATTTCAGAGTGGTAGTGAAGGACAGCGACATGTTGGTAGAATGAGGGGTTGTTGGCGTCAGCAGATGTTCTTTTTTGGAAGAGGTAAATTATGGATATTTTGTAACACACTAGGAAGATACCATTTGAGATGCACAGGTTTAATAAGGTGGAGAGGTGAGCAGAAGTGATGTGTTCAACTTCCTTAACAATTTGCAGAGAAAAGACATTATTTGGCGTGCAGGATGGAGTCAAAAGCAAAGGATGGATAGAAGTTCAGAGGTGGAGGTTCGGAGAAATGATACAGCGAGGAGTGTGTGGGAAGTTGAGAAGAGGGTAGAATGAGGGAGGAGGTTGGAGAGATAGGAGGTTCGAAAAGGTGTCTTGTATTTTGGTGATTTTACAGGAGAAGAGGGACACAAAGTTATCAATTAGGAGAGATGAGGAAATAGAGTAGTTGTTGGGTTAGCATGGCTTGGAGAGTCAGGGATACTTTCAAGGTTGCGAGCAGAGAAAAATAACAGCATTAGAGTATTGAGGATTTGGGTGTGTTGAGAGGTGTCATCTGGGTCAGTAGAGAGCCCGGGCAGGCAGGGAGAAGAGTGGGTGTTGGCCTTTGAGGCACTATAGTAGGCAGTGATACAGTGTTGTTGTCAGCAGCCGGATCGCTTCAGAGATGCATGGTGGAGAAGACAGGGGTGATGGGGCAGTAGCAGGAAGCTTAAGGATCACTGCAGGGAGTAGAAAGTGGAGGTATGAATTCAGAAAAGGCAAGTCAATGGAAAGAGCAGGTGGAGGAGCGGGAAGTTGGAGGGAGATTGCACCAGCTCATTAATGAGAATGCCATTATTCAATCATTCAGGAATGACAGCTCTTTAGCCCGTGCTGGATGACGAGCAACTGTTAAAGACAGGGTCGGACTGAGGCATAAAATTGTCTTGGGCACCAATGAAAAAATGGTCTACAGTTGCAAATGGCAATACATTCCTTTTGTAACAGACTGTAGTACCCAAGGGGGGAGGTGTTGATCAAACGTAATGCAAATTGTACATTTCAAAGAATATTTATTCAGTAACACTGATCAAATCTACAAGCCTCATGGTGAAGTAACTTGTCAAAATGGCCCACATGGGCCAAAGAAGTAGCCCACTTTGACAAAAGAAATGGGCCCACACTAGCATTTTGCATTTTTGATTCGGGTCTTGCCCTATTGCCCTATAGGCCAGTCCAAGCCTGATTAATGGTATTGCTTCCATTGAGGACAGGCCTCTGGCAAATGAGAGGGCTGTTGTTTATGTTCCCTTACCAAAATCTTTTGTAATTCCAGCCACTTAATTAATGCTCTTTTCTTGCTTGTTCAGATTGTGCTAGGGGTGCTTCTGACTCCCCTTTTGTACACTTAATTTAGTGTGGCCTAGTTGCTGCTCCACCCCTCAACTCATAAACAGTTAAATCAGGGAAATGCTTTTTATTCAATTGTCAATCTTTTCTTGTCTTGCAACATTGTTGCTATCCAAATGAAGATCATTGTATATTTTTATAATAGAATAATGTCTCAGTTTCAAAGATTACATCAATTGGTTCTTTAGTTTGGGCCACAAGAGCAGCATTTAGTTTAGAGTGGGCCCAGGGATAATGCCCACTTTGCATTCATAGCTGCTATCTAGGCAATTACCGCTAGAAAATAACACATAGTTATATAGGCCAGTATCCTCTAAACCCGAAAGAAAGGTAAAATATTAAACAACAAACCATATCAACTGTTTAATCAAATTCATCTGGAATTCAAATCTCAATAGGTATGCATAAAACAAAAATACTGTATACTTATATAGAAAATGTTAAAATACATTATAATACACACAAAACCGATTTATCCTGATAAATCATTGTACAATGGGAACTCAGTTTAGCAAGCAAAAAACCTGCAGTCTTAAATTAATCGATTTGTTGAATTCTCTACCAAGTGAGAGTTTGTTTTGCAAAGGAAATTGGTTTACTATAGTGACAATTCTGAAGAAAAGTTGCACTGGTAGAATATTTACATGGGTTCCAAGTCAGAATATATCCAGTCCTGGCCTCCAGTATAGCGTCAGATATTGTCAAAAGCTTACTCAATTTTGCAGTCAATAAACAACTCACAGCAGAATCAATATAGCACTGGGATCCAACCTGAAAAATATTAGCCCCCCCAGTATCAAGTTCACTAAGTTTGAGGTGATAGGTGAGCCATGTTAATAAAACCAGGCTGTGGAGCAACAACGAAAAACTAGAGAAAAGTGAGTAAATGTCTGATTTAGCAAGCAGTAGGAGGTAGATGAGTTCAGCAGCAGTCACCCCAAAATCATTGAAACAGTACCACAGTACATCACTCTCATTGGTCTCCTTTCAAGTCTTCTTAATTGTCTGGTTTGCAGTAGCTGAGGCAATGCAAGAGACCCTTCTGGACCTCTTATGTAATTTTGTGCATTTTTGATATGTAATGCTCCCAGTGCCGTTGTTTCTCCCTCCGCGGCACCCATTTCTGTGTATACCAGAGCCCTCCCGCCCCCCAGCACGACTTCCTCCTCTGATTGGCTACAGATCCTTGGTGCTGTGCCTACCAGCTTTCGGTGTGTTTCACTCGCCATTTCTGGTGTGCAGCAGGTAAGCGAGGCAGTGCAGGAGACCCTCCTGGGCCTCTTATGTAATGTTGTGCATTTTTGATATCTAGCAATCCCAGCGCTGTTGTTTCTTCCTCCTCCCTCCCCGGCACCCATTTTTGTGTATCCCAGAGCCCTCCCGCCTCCCAGCTCGCCCTCCTCCCCTGAATGGCTGCAGATTCTCGGTGTTGTGCCTCCCGGCTTGCTGTGTGTTTCACTCGCTATTTCTGGTGTGCAGCAGGTAAGCAAGACAATGCACGACAGTGCAAGAGACCCTCTTTTGTGCATTTTTGATATCTAGCGCTCCCCGTGCTGTTGTTTCTCCCACCTCCCTCCCCGGCACCCATTACTGTGTATCCCGGGCACCCATTACCGTGTTGGATGCCTCCATGACCATCAGTTTTGCTTCAGAGCTGCCAGAAGCACGGAAACTGCTCTCCTGAACATCCGTGAAGACCCTCCTCTGCCTTTGACATGGTCAACCATGCCATCCTGCTCAACTGTCTCCGTGATAACCTGGGTATCACCGATCAGGCCCTGGCTTGAATGACCTCCTTCCTCTCCGAACGACCCTCCCAGGTCCAACTTGGGTCCTTCCTCTCCTCTATCTCTATCTCTACCTGTGGTGTTCCCCCGGGGTCTAACCTCTCTCCCTGGCTGTTCAACCAATACCTGGCACTTCTCGCCCACCGCATTGCTGCTCTCTGCCCCAACATTCAGTACTGTGCGGATGACACTCAACTCATGTTCAGGCTCCCTTCTGCCACCTCTTCTCCTTCTCTCATCTCTGACTATCTGTCGGCCATCCTGGAGTGGTATGCTGCCAATGATCTCTGCCTTAATGCCAGTAAGACCCAGATTCTTCTCATCGGCACACCTGCTCCCTCTTTCCTGTCACTCTCTGGCTGGCCTCTCTTGGCCCTCTTCCTGCTCTCACCTGTGAGGCTAAAATCCTTGGGGTCATCTTCGACTCCACACTTTCCTTCTCTCCTCATATCTATCACGTCTCTAAGAAGTCACACTACCAGCTGCACCTCCTCAGGGGTATACTTCCTTTCCTCTCCTTCCCCCAGAAGCTCACTGTCTCCAGAGCTCTGGTTCTCTCTGGGCTGGACTACTGCAACAGCCTGTTTGTAAATTTGCCTGCCTCTACTCTCCACCCTCTGCAACTCATCCAAAACAGGACTGCAAGACTTGTCCTTGGCCTCAAGCCCACGGATCGTATCTCTGCAGGACCGAAATCTCTGCACTGGCTCCCAGTGGCGGGGAGGATTAAGTTCAAAACCCTGTGCATTGTCCACAAGGCCTTCTGGGGCATGGCGCCTCAATGCCTTCATCTCTCTCTTCCTAAATAACCACCTTCTCGAGCTCTTTACTCATCCGCCTCCAACTCCCTCTGGGGTAGTCGCTTGTCCTATCAGCGAGTTGGTGGTAGATCTCTTTCTTCTACTGGGGCCTCCATCTGGAACAGCCTCGCAGCCTCTCTGAAACTTGAGGAGAACCATCTCTGGTTCCCGAAGCACCTCAAGACCTACCTCTTTGCTTCTATGTTCTCTCCTCCTCTCCCCTGTTGATCTCCTGGCTGATTCTGAGCTGCACTAGTTACCTGGCTACCCTCTGATCCCTGGCCCAGATCCCCTCCCTGCCAGTTGCACACCTGCACTGCCCCCTGAAAACCCTTGCACTCGGGGACTGTTTCTGTATCCCTACAGCCCCTTCTAGAAATTGACACATGATGTCTGCACTTACCCCTGCACTTGCCACCAGCTGGCTGCACTTTTATTATTATTTATAGTATTTCTTTATTTTACTGTTATCGCAAGTACTGCACTGCCCCCTCCCCTTTCTCCCCACACTATTTCCGCTTCCCCCTTCCCCTGCACTTGCGCAATCGGAATGTCACCCGGCCTAGTGGGATCACTGTCGCTATCTTCCCTGTGTTTCCCCTCCCTTGCCTCGTCGCGCTTTGAAACACTTGTGTATAGGCACGTTATAAATGCCATATCATATCAGTTGATCTCTTCTCCACTGATCTATCCAGATTACACTGTTATCCTCTTTGATGAATGAATCAGCAGAAGGAAGAGTGACAGATAGAGCAAACTTACCCCGTGACTTCACTTGACTGTCATGACCGAAACAATATGTCCTCACTTCGCCATCATTGACTATGTCTCGAAGGAAAGCGGCAGGTTTCTTGGTCATGGTACTGCAAAACCCCTGGTTTATAGATGATGTTTGCTCAGTCAGCAAACCTCCTCAGCTGCAGTATCATTTGGAGAGTTCAGAAAAACTGTAGCTGTACCAAACCCACAGTCCCAAGTGCCCAACATGCCCAGACTGCCTTGTCTGGGGTGCACTTAGCACTCTGCTCACTTCACTCAGGTGGAATTTAAAATTGATGCAAGATTGAAGTGAGTTTAGCTGGTAGGATTTAAGCCAGAGGTCAGAAAATGCAGGAGGGACCAAAACAATGCCAGCATGCGATAATATGTGGCTTAAACCTCTGGGCAGCAAATTCAGGAAAAGGAAAGAAGCAACAAATGCCAGAAAGTTAGCGGTAGAACCGTCTGCCCTGACTGTAGTGAACTTAGCAAATGTATATATTGGTAGGAAAGATGGCCATGTAAACTGGGGATCCTTGCCAGGCCCTCCAACTAGTAAGCAGAGACTGACGACATTTGTTGTTTCCTTCTCCTGGTCACCAAACTGATATTGGCAAAATACTTGCACATATCCTGAGTGAGATATAAACAGTGAAATACAAATGTCTTACTGAGGCCAAGTCCAGGATTTTCTCAGGGGGTGGCTTCTATCTGGGTTGTGCTGACGTCAATTGGATCTCTGGGAAATGTCCTAACGTCACCTTGTCTACTCTTCCCATTTGTGCATGCTTTGCTAGATGTGACGGGTTTGATCACCTGTCCCCGGCAACAGTGCTATGTAAGTGTGTGCGAGTGTGTGTGTGTGTCCCTCCCCTCGCATTCCCCATGTCTACTCTCAATGGACCACATCGTTCTGACATTGTCCTAAAGGACATACCATTACAAAAGATACATTCAGTGTGAAGACTGGTTTAATCTTAAATATGCTTCTTCCTGTAAAAGAGCAGCCGAGTAAACCTCTCCCTCACCCTTGCCTTCACCGTGTCCTATAGGATGGACTGCGCCCCCTCAATCACTCTGCCCTTTGCTTTGGATTTTTCTATTCGTGTGCTCGCCTGATTTGGCCTGACAGCTGTTAGAGCGAATCTAAACTGTTTTCACGGTTCATTTGAAACGTATTCCCTCTTTTAACTTCGTCATTAGCTTTGGCAACAGTTAGAAACCGCAAGCGTTAAACGTGGTCTCGAAAACGGTCTATATCATTTTCCGCACTGCAATAAACTAAAGCTTTCATCCAAATATCTTTTTTTAAATCAGGTCCCCGTTTTGTCCAGAATACAAACGTTGGCAGTATCAAAAAGCCAAGATTACGAATGAGAAATCTGTGAAACTAGAGGGAGAGCAAAAAAGTGAACTCAAACTAGTAGACCAGTGGGGTGAGATTACGCAAACGTTTGCCCTATTTTTTAAAACAATAAACTATTGCACCATGACAAGTGCAGTTTGGCACTGTAAAAGCACCAGGGCAAAAAAATTGCCCTTGGGCAAAAAAGATACATTTTCACTGCATCATTGCGACAGGGCAAAGTTTGTGCTAGGGCTAACACAGAATGGTATTAGCACTAGGGCAAACTGCACTGGTAAAAAAACGCATTGAAAATGTCTCTTTTTTGCAATGTTTGCCTTGGTGCTCATAACATGCCAAACGGCACTTGTCATGTTGCAATCGTTTTCTAATGTGTCCCATTGTTTTAAAAAATAGGGCAAACTTTGCCCTAGTGCTAATACCGTGCAAATGTTGCACTTGCACCGGGGCTAAATTTCTGTAATCTGGCCCCCTGGGTTTGCTGTTTCATGTGCACGTGCTCTTAAACCAGAATGTTTCACCAATGCTTGCAACCCCCAAATCCCTCCCATGTTCCCTCTGCCCTCCCCAAGTCCCCCATGGATTGATTAAATTGGCTCAAGATAACCCCAATAATTGGCTCAAGCTGCCGGCCCAAACAGGCCGAGCGATCCATATCTTCTGCATTCCCTTCAGCTCTGCCTTCCATTTCGCAGAGTTTACCTTGGCTCTGTCACAAGTATTTTCCTTAAGTCCCAGAGAAACCTCAAACTGATGACATCACTGCATAGTGTTAAAAAAAGGCTTGCTTAATCCTCAGAGCCCTTTAACATTTTGATGTTCCTATCGTTTTGTCGTTCCGCCAGTCTGTTATAATTGGGCTAACGGTGCCCTGAAAAACAAATAACTGTGGAAAGGGATCTCCACTAATCAGTTAAAAGCTAATTGCCATTGTTTGACATGAAGTAGCAGTTATTCAACACACATTATTGCGCCCTGGGGCCAAAAGCTTTAAACTTTGGGGTGTTTTACTTTCATATGGATATTGGATGGATGAATTGCTTTAATCTGAAAAACCATTAGCATCCCCTATCGAGGCCCTTGGAAACTTTAAGTCAAGGCGCTTCCTGTGTTTGGTTGGATAGATAGATTGATAGATGTATGAATAGATAGATAGTAGATAGACAGATAGATAGATAGATAGATAGATAGATAGATAGATAGATAGATAGATAGATAGATAGATAGATAGATAGATAGATAGATAGACCGGCAGCCATACAACAAATTAGCATCGACACCATTGGTTAAGGGAAGTGATATTACCATGCTAAGGTAGGTATTACATTAGTAACTGGCATTACCAAAAACTTTACTGTACATCGTCTCCAGAAAATGCTTCACGTAATGCCAATTTATGGATAAAATGCAAAACCTAAAAACATTTTTAAAAATCGGAAGCGGCAACCCAGTCATAACTCTACCGCTCCGGTACCTGGATCATGACAGCAATCATGATATTACAGATCACATCATGAATGACATCGCTGATGAAAGTACATGTTATATCAGCAGCCGATAATGACGCCAATGTCGGATAGAGCATTACGTTCTGTTGACGAAAGTCTGCCCATCACTCGCACCTTGATGGCTGGTGCCCTCCCGCTCCCCCTCCTCTGCCCAGTGGTGTCTCCATGAATCAAATTTAGGGGGGGGCTCAGAGGGGGCCGCCTATAAAAGAGCAATGTATATGCTTTTCCCAAATTGACGTGGGCAAAGTAGTCCAAAGTGACCCGGGTGAGGTAAAAATCGTGCATTTATACAACAAGCAATTTTGTTTATTTATGTGTATATATCTTGATGTTAACGATGTTGTCTCATCCGATATCGCTATTGAAAATGTATAGCGATATATTTCCAAAACTCGATATATATCGCTCAGCCCTACCCCTGACTCTCTAAAGACAAATACCACCTCCCAGCGGAAGACGCTGCTGGGCGATTGGGAGATAGCCCTTATTTATTTATGCATTTGTTGTGCAAATGTAAGCTGCTTATCCATCAAGAAATTGTGTTTCAAAGCGCCCACAGGGCAAAGGGGAAGGAGCAGAAGGAGCATGGGAACGAAACGCAAATATAATAACAATGAAGAGAAGAAACAGATGGTCCTACTAGGCCTTGTGAGCATTCAGAGCATGCAAGTGCAGAGAGAGAGAAGGGTTGGGGGAGGGGGGGTAAGTGCTAGGAGTTCCACATAGGGAAGTGCAAGAGAGTAAAATTGCAAGCAACTGTTAAGTGCCTGGCAGATCACTTGGTAAGAGTGGTCATCTGCCAATCCAATAAGTGCAGGCCTGTGAGGCAGCACAGGGCAGTGGGTGCCCAAAGGCGAGTGCTGGGAGTGGGCGGAAGCTGAAGGCATTTGGGGGGGAAGGACAGGACTCAGAAGGACGCATAAGGGCCCTGGTCACCAATCACAGCGACTGTGGGGTTTAGCATGAGGGGGAGAGGGAGAGGGAGGATGTGAAAAGGAAAGTCTTGAGGAGCTTCCAGAATTTGAGGAGATCCGCTCAAGAGGGACAGGAAGGCGGAGACTGTTCCAGAGGAGAGAGCCAGCTGAGGATAGAGATCAGCCACCAGTTTGCTGTTTAGAGAAGTGCTTGACCCGCAGAGAGTTTTTGCTGAAGGAGCGTAAAGATATGGAGGGAGAGTATTTGGTGAGAGCCAGTTGTAGATAGCATGGTCCATGGCACCAGACAGCCCTAAGGATGATGCAGAGGGATTTGAATTTGATCCATGCAGCAACCGGGAGCCAGTGGAGAGATTTTAGGCCAGGAGAGATACGGCCCATGGGATTGAGGTCAAGGATAAGTCTCTGGATAAGCTATCACTTTCTTTCTTCTGGCAGAACATTTAAAGTGGGAGCGATTTACCAGTGATTGCCCATTTAAGAGACCATTCTTTTGTACAAGATGTTTCTTGTTAAGAAATGCAAAGGGACATTTTTATTCTAATAACACACACACACAGCACCAGTTAAGTTCACTCCTGGTTTCGGGCCTTCATGGGAAATCTGTTCCAATGTTACCTGTTGTCATTGGCCGGTAATAGACACCTGCCATTTTATGCATTTTGAAATGATACAGTGTCCATATTGTGTCCCAATCGCATCTGCTGTAGGTGGTCTTTCACAAGTGTGCCATTAGTACCCATGGTTCGCAATGCCTTTTTGTGCATCTCGCATCTGGCTGTGGTTGATTTTCTGGAAGGTCTGTGCAGATCGCAAATGGGGCAGTGGGTTCCTTTCTCAGCAGTGTCTTTGTGTGGACAGTTTATAGTGCAAATGAAGAAAGAGCCATGAAAATATCCAGAGCGGGCATGTGAACTAGAAGAGCACAGTGTGTCAGTGTGCATGCTATAACAGCGGTCAACCAGCCACAAGATATGATTCTTTAAAGCAGTGTCTTCTGCAGAGATAGAGCCACTCTGATGTCTCAAGGGCAGTGAGTCCATTTCATGCCAGAAAAGGCTGCATATACGTGAGTGACAGCTGGGGAAAGGAGTACAGCAGATTCGATCACCAAGCCCTCTGCGTCCCTCAGCGAAGCTGGGAGCTCGGCCAGGAACCCCTTGTCAGGGGCGAGCTACCCACCAACACCTCAATTTGAATTTCAAGAATCAGCGGGCAGTGATTTCGAAACACTTAGATTACTATTGTCTCTCCTCTCACCTATTCTTTTGTCCCTCTCCACTCCCTCCTCACCTCAGCAATAATGTAAATTGTCCCTTTTTTTCGAGTTGAGATTCAATTACCATCTAATGCTAGTGGTATTTCTTCTAGTTCTTATGTAAAGCACTTTGGATTAAAGTGCTATATAAATTCAATAAAATACAAATACAAACATGAAATATAATGATATAACTATGTTAATATTTTTAATTGATATGATTCTAAGAATGTTTTTGAGTAACATGTATAAGGTTTGTAATAAATCATTTTGTACAATAATTTAATATATATATAACAAGGCATACAAACTGGAGAAAGGCAGTGATGTAAGAAAATACCAACTGGGATGTTTCCAAATGGGCATACAAACTGGAGAAAGGCAGTGATGTAAGAAAATACCAACTGGGATGTTTCCAAATGGAAAAAGGTTGTCCTCAGTTATCAGGTGTATCTGGTAATTCCGTCTGAAATCATTCTACTTCCAACCTTAAATAACCACATTTGTCTACACACACAGCCCCTCAAACCCCAAAACAACAAAGGTTACACAATGAAATGCACACCACCCTGAACACACATGCCCATGCCAAATGTCCCTAAGTTGCCCAATAGTCCATCACAGATACCTCAACATAACTCTCCACAGTCCTTAAACACCACTCCGGCAGCCACCAAAATCACAGAAACAATACACCCAGAGCACACACTAACCACTGCTTCAGACAACTCACAAAATATATAAAACTAAATACCACAGAGATATGCACATATCAACTTTGCAACAAAATAACCTTATCCTGCTCCTACGTTTGCCCCATACCCCACCTCTTGCAGATCCTAAAACTCAAAACTGTGAAGATTGTAGACTTTATGCTATACCAGACTGAATAACATAGCATAACGGGGCAGAGCAAAACACTTCCCTAATTCTCCTGTCGGGGGGCAGTACTCTGGACAGCCCATGCCACTTTGGTGTATGGCAGCAAAAGGGGAAGAACATTAACAGTGGGTCCGTTGGGGCAAGTATTCTGTATTATTTTGTTTGTTTGTTTGTTTGTTTTATTTGCTTATATAGCGTGCTGAACCCTGAGGCAGCTAGGCGCCTAACTTGTGGAGTCGGTTACATACATAGTATAAATACAAATAGCAGGAGGGAATCAATATAATATACAGGCATATATGAAAATTACAGTGTGGATAGTAGAGAAAGTTACAATAAAAATGCAGTAAGGGATACAAGAATTTACAGGAATATACAGAAATGTACATGTTGAAAGCAGTGGGAATCTATAGTAGACATTTTTACAAAATATACAGTTTGTGTTAGAATTCCTAGAAGTTTGTTAGGTGGGAGGGATCGTGGAGAAGAGCCAGGTTTTGACTTTGAAGCAGAAGGCTAGAAAATAGTGTTGTTTCTCAGCGCTGGGGGCAAAGAGTTCCAGGTTTTGGCAGCTAGGACTGGAAAACTGAATCCACCTGATTTTTGGAGCCTCTATTTGGGAATGCTATGGCAATGTGAGTAGTTGGCTCTTGTGGGTCTAGATGTAGTTTTAGCGCAGAATTTGTCAGCCAGGTATTTAGGGGAGGTGTTATTGAGACATTTGTGGGTGATCATGAGAGTTCTGAAAGTGATTCTGTCTTTTATGGGAAGCCATCTGGCCTTCTGTCTGGCTTGGAATATGTGATCTGAACATGAGATGTTGAGGGCTGCTCTCAGAGCGTTATTTTGCAGGATTTGAAGTTTGTGGATGTTTTGCTGACTGGTTGCTAAATAGAGGGAGTTACAGTAGTCAGGTTTTGAAAGTATCAATGCTCTCGCTAGTATGATGCAGCTTTGTGAGGATAAGAATGGTCTACATGTGGGACATTCATAACGTTAGAGGAATTTAAGGTTGGGATGGGGAGGGATCAGCTGAAAATACTACAACATCATTGGATGTGAATGGCCTTTAAGGCCAGATGGCCTCTATTCCCCGACAAGCCTCCTCCACACCCATGCCTCGCGGCTTTGTCCACACAGGCGGGAGTTAGTGTCTCTGGGCTCTATGCAGTGGTACAGGCAAACATGCCAACAACAAACAAGATTAAAACTTCCTGGGAAACTGATCTGGGAACTACCATATCGGACAAAGTGTGGGAAAGATATTGTGATTTAACCAAAAGGGTCTCCATTAATGCAGTCCTCCGCCTGATCCAATTTAAGGTATTAAATAAGTTATACTATACACCCTAGAAGATAGCTAAATTTACACAAGACGGACCGGACAGCTGCCAGAAATGCGGGAGCGACCGTGACGACTCTTTCCACATGTACTGGAACTGCCCGCCCATACACAGGTTCTGGGGAGAAGTAGCATCCATCCTAGCAGAAATTACACACATCCCAGCAGACCTAACACCCCAGAAATACCTATTTTGGGACATTGGGAAGATTTCGGAAGTGACCAGACGATTATTTAATGTGTCATGCATAGTGGCTAAAAAATGTATACTACAGAAATGGAAGAGTACACACGCGCCACGTATCAATCACTTTCTCAAAGAATTGTCATATGTCAATGAATGTGAGGAGCAGTACATAATATTACTCCCGAGGTCTAGCAAACTGAAAGATATTTGGGCTCCGTTCAAAGTATACTTGTATGGAATGGGGTCAACTGGTGGCAGCCCGGCTGGACCCGGAAATGAAATGGCTATGTAGACTTTGCATGTTTTAGTGTGTTTGGATATTTGACAACTAAATTTACTGAATTGTATGGAATGCTATGTTGATGAAGCGACGTGTACCACCATCAATAAATAAAGTTTTTAAAAAAAGAATGGTCTACTTGCAGTTATAGTTTTATGGTGTAGGCTGAAGAGGAGGCTGTGGCATTAACCTGTCTTGAGAGTGACAGGGTGGAGGCGAGGTAGACATAAAAAGTTTGGGCATTTTTGGAGACCTTGATGACGTTCCTGTCTATATTAAATGAATTGTATTGTGGGTTGAGTTTGTTGAGATGTTGTTTGGTGCCAATGAGTAGGAGCTCGGTTTTGTCATCGTTTAGACAAAGCCTGTGCTTGGCCATCCAATCTTGAATTTTGCTGTAGATTTCATTTAGGCAGGAGGAGTCATTATCATAGGAGCCTGAGAGCATGATGAGGATCTGCGTATCATCAGCGTAGTTGGTATATGGGATTTACATGTCGTCTAGGAGATCAAATAACATCTTGGTAAAGATGTAATACAGGGTGGAGGAGACGCATGAGCCTTGGGGAACTCCACAAGAGATGGGCGAGGGGTCTGACGAGGTAGTGTCTGAGAAGACCCTCATGGATCTTTCAGCTACAAAGGATTGGATCCATTTGGCTGCGTTGGGTGGGTGCGATGTAAAGATGTTGTGGTCGACTAAGTCAAAGGCCGAGGATAGATCAAGGAGTAGGAGGAGGGAGGGGTAGCCTTTATCTTTAGCCTCATCTATTTGGATCTTCAGATCCAGAAGGGCTGTCTCAGTGCCGTGTCTAGATCTGAAGCTTGATTGGCGGAGGCCTAGGAGGTTGTGAGTTTCGAGGTGGTTCTGAATTTGAATATATGCTGCTTTATCAAGGATTTTTAACAGGAATGGGATGGTGGTGATGGGGCAGTAGTTTGTGGGAATGCTTGGGTCTAACGTTGGTTTCTTGATGAGAGGTTTTACCCAAGCGTGTTTGAGATTCTTAGCTACAGAGCAAGACGCGAAGGAGGAGTTGATGAGTGTTGTGACGAAGGGGGTATAATCTTTGGCTACCTATTTGGTGGAAGCTGGACAATGTCCCCTTGACATTTAGAAGGTTTGAGGCCAGCAATTATGGCTTCTACCTGAGAAATGGTGACAGGGGAGAATTCGAATAGATCTGTGTTGTTAGTACATGGTTTATGGGTTTGGCTGGCGCTGGTTGTGCCTTTTGTGGCTAGGAGAGTTCTTTTGGTTTCTATTTTTGTCTGGAGTAGAGCTATTTTGTATAACAATGCCTTCTGGATGTTGGCGCACCAGGTGGCTTCTTTGTCGCAGGTGGATTAGGGAGGTATGGGCAATTCCATTTCCCTGAGGATGGTGAAAAGTTCTTTCTCATTCGAGTTGGCATTTTGTATTCTACTTTTGAATGTGTCGCTTTTGTTTTTGATAATAGGTTTTTTTGTATGTGGCGGCGGCTGTCTTGAAGAGAGCCTTGTTTTGAGGAGATGGGTTTTTTGTCCAGTTGGCTTCGGCGGATTTTTTAGATTTCCTCATTTACTTTATTTCTGGGTAAAACCATTTGTTTAGGTGACTGGGTTGTTTCGCTTTTCTGGTTTTGAGGGGGGCTATTTTGTCTAATGCTCACAGAAGATTCTTATTAAACATGTCAACTAAGGCTTCTGGGACTAATTCAGTGAAGGGAAAGGGATTGAGTATGGGCTGGATGAGGGGGTGGAGGGTCTCTAGGGTGATGGACCTGTTGTTCCTGGTTGAAGAAGGGGGTGCTTATGCAGTCGCAGGAGGGGTGTGATGGGAGGATTCTAGCTCGAAGTGGATGATGTGGTGGTGGGACCAAGAACATGGTGTGTTTGAGAGTATGTTAATGTTGCAGTTTAGGTTAGCCACCCAGTCGCGGGTTCTGCCTTTGCAATGGGTAGGTCCTGATATGCGTTGTTCAAAGCCTAACTCGAGGAGGGTCTACGGTTAAGGCGAGTGAGTCTAGGGGGTCTCTGTATCCTAAGTTTAGGTCTCCTAGAAGAGATGACATTATTTTCTCGGGATCCCACACTTTCGGTAAACAGTGAAGGTGGAATATTAAAGCATTCTACAGTTCAGGCACTTGAACGCATACTTTCTAAGCTGCACCATATCCAAATATTGACCTTTTGGATTTCAAGCCCTACAATAAGGTCTTGTAGAAAAAACACTCTAATGTTTCCCATGACCATGACCATGCACGAGAAAGCTATACAGTCCTATTTTGCTTGGAATTCTTATACTTTCAGTTTTTTCTTACCCATTTGAAATTTTGGGAAACTACAAGTTCCAGAAACCAAAGGGAAAAACAGGACTGGGGGAAGGAAGGAAGGAAGGAAGGAAGGAAGGAAGGAAGGAAGGAAGGAAGGAAGGAAGGAAGGAAGGAAGGAAGGAAGGAAGGAAGGAAGGAAGGAAGGAAGGAAGGAAGGAAGGAAGGAAGGAAGGAAGGAAGGAAGGAAGGAAGGGAGGGAGGGAGGGAGGGAGGGAGGGAGGGAGGGAGAGGGAGGGTGGGAGGGAGGTAGGGTGGAAGGGAGGGAGGGAGGGAGGGAGGGTTATCATGTGTGAAATCATGACCAGGCAAGGCAGAGGGTGAGTTATGATTCCATTGCTAACCATTACTGTCAGTGTTCCATCGATTTCCTTTATGTACATAAAATGCCTTCAACTGATTTTTTTATTGTGAATTATATTCAAAAGTAAATGTAGAGGTTTGATTAATTGGTATTTATATACAAATGGACTAATACGCTGTACATTTTTGTATTATTATTAGTTGTTTCTCCGAGTAAATGATTAAGCTATAAATCAACTATTGTTTTGAACCTTGACCCTGCTTTCTCAAAGCTGCGTCAACCCGTGCACTCTTTTAAGAAAATTGTTGCTTTAGTACTTACACATTTATATCAAAACGACATTCATATTGTCAACACATCAAATGCAAGCAGCTGCCTGGGATTCCTGACTCATTTAGGAACTGTATCTGGTATTCTTTACGTCGTCTCGCAATTTACAGTGAATTTGTAGTTTTTATTTTAAGAGCAAATGTTACTATCTAGGCATAGCACCGGATCATGACATCACATTTTTGAGGCTTTGTGGTTATGTTGTTTGAGAATGGAATCGATGCCATAGTTTCTGCAGGGCTTGCCTGGAGCCATCCCTCGGTGTAGAAGTGCATGAACAGAAGTAGTGGAACTATGTTCCCTGCTGGCCTGCCCCTGCTCCCCACAAACCTCATTACCACGCCTCCTCCCATGCACAATACAAACCCCCAAACAAATGTGCCTGTAGTTTAAAGGAATGGTCAGTGTAGTGCACTAAGGTGCACGTTTCAACTGCTTCCTACACTTTTATTTTAAAACGAAAACATTCTGGGATGGTTTCTTTTTAAAAATAAAAGTATAGGAACAGTCAAACTTAATTTAAAGAAGTAGAGCAGCACCACTCTCAGCCGATCCTGCCCTCCTCGACCACTGCCTGACAGCCATACTGACTGGGCTTGGCATGCAGCCATATCTGGCAAGGTTCCTCCATGTGCAACGCATGCAGGGCCCGGCTGATGTCTTTTTAGTTTGCTCTGGTGTAGGAAAGGGAATTAGGATTCTTGTATTTCTTGGACTATGCTATACCAGATCCGGTATCATCAATGAAAGTTGTTAGTCTTCAATGAACTTGTAATTGGTGTGAGTGATGGTGAGGATGCTTGCATACAATGATCTTGGTGGACAGGTTGTAATGGGTTGCTGGCCATTCTGTCTTGGAAAACAAAAGAGTTGATGGCTGGAAGCTTTAGAATAAATCTAAACCTCTGGCATGGCTCTGGGCATCACCCCAGACCATCGTTCTTTGTCTGCCAAGCCATTACAAAAGGGGAAAAACCATATGCAAATCAGGCTTGGTCCCACGCCCAAAGGAGCATTACAGCCCAACTGCTTGGTCACATCCCTTCTGCACGAGACCACGAGCATCCCCAGGCATGTTTCAGCCTCATTGAGCTTCAGCAGTGAGTCTCTAGGCCCAGCAGGCATGGGACCATGTCTGAGCATACCCGTCCCACTCGGGATGGCAATGGCAAAACAAAAGAGGTGATGGCTGGAAGGTTTAGAATAAATCTAAACCTCTAGCATTGCTCTGGGCAGCCGCCAAACCATTGTTCTTTGCCTGCCAAGCCATTGAAAAAGGGGAAAAACTATATGCAAATCAGGCTTGGTCCCACCCCCAAAGGGGCAGTCCAGTCTAAACTGCTTGGTCACATCCCTTCTGCACGAGACCACAAGCATCCCCAGGCATGTTTCAGTCTCATTGGGCATCATGAGTGAGGAGTAGCTTGGGTCTCTAGGCCCAGCAGGCATGTGACCGACATTTGAGCATAACCATCCCACTTGGGATCGCAATAGCAAAACAAAAGAGGTGATGGCTGTAAGGTTTAGAATAAATCTTAACCTCTGGCATGGCTCTGGGCAACCGCCCAAACCATTGTTCTTTTCCTCCCAAGCCATTACAAAAGGGGAAAAAACCATATGCAAATCAGGCTTGGTCCCACCCCCAAAGGAGCAGTCCAGCCTGAACTGCTTGGTGACATCCATTCTGCACAAGACCACAAGCATTCCCAGACATGTTTCAGCCTTATTGGGCATCATCAGTGAGTAGTAGCTTTGGTATCTAGACCCAGCAGGCACAGGACCCACATCTGGGCATACCCACCGCACTCTGGGTGACAGTAGCAAAACAAAAGAAGTGATGGCTGGAAGGTTTAGAATAAATCTTACCCTCTGGCATTGCTCTGGGCAACCCTCCAGACCATCGTTCTTCGCCTGCCAAGCCATTAAAAAAGGGGAAAAACCATATGCAAATCATGTATGTTCCCACTCCCAAAGGGGCAGTCCAGCAGAACTTCTTGGTCACATCCCTTCTGCACCAGACCACAAGCATCCCCAGACATGTTTCAGCCTCATTGGGCATCATCAGTGAGGAGTAGTTTGGGTCTCTAGGCCCAGCATGCACGGGACCCACGTCTGGGCATACTCGTCCCACTCAGGGAGACAATAGCAAAACAAAAGAGGTGATGGCTGGAAGGTTTAGAATAAATCGTAACATCGGGCATTGCTCTGGGCAACCCTCCAGACCATCATTCTTTGCCTGCAAAGCCGTTACAAAAAAGGAAAAACAATATGCAAATCAGGCTTGGTCCCACACTGCAAAATCTGTGGGCAGTAGCATTGTTCCTGTGTATGGCTGAAGCAGGGGTGGCCTGTCCAAAATGAGTGAGGGGGTGCAGACCTGCCTGAACCCTTGCCCCTCATGGATGAGCAGCACCAGCCCAGTGGAAGCACAGAGCCCTCCCTTAGCTGTCTGTTAGAGCTGAAGGAGTGTTCCAGTGCTGGCTTAAAATGTCAAAGTGAAATTTGGTTTCTCTTTGAAAGTTTTGTTCCACAGCATGCATGCCCAATAGACCAGGCAACGCCAGGGGCGTTCTGTTAACCCCAACCTTGCATGGCCCATTTCCAATGCGGTCTGGGAAAGTGTAAGTGTGTGTGTGTGTGTGTGTGTGTGTGTGTGTGTGTGTGTGTGTGTGTGTGTGTGTGTGTGTGTGTGTGCGCGCGCGCGCACACAAGACAGAAGTGTGTTTGTGCATGGAAGAGAGAGTCATTGTGTGTGTGTAAGTTAGTGTAGCCATAGCCAACCATTCTGTTATGAATCTGACAAGAAAAGAAGGTCAGTTGCCTCAGTACTGGTAGCAACTAGCAAATATGTATTGTTTGTTAGACTTTGAACACAACATTAAAATGGTGGATCACCAAATTTAAATTTTTTGGGAGTGGCAGGGAAAAGCACCCCTCCCCTGCCCCTGATCCGTGCAAGAATATCTGCTGCCACATACATCGTTTTCTTCAAAGCAGTCTCAAGTATTTTGTCTACAGAGCACCTTTCATAGTCCTTGTACTTGATGGATAGTTTTCTTACTCGAGACAGTTTTGTGGACATTGCTTTACTATTTGTCGGTTCAGTACACCAGGGATAAGGCTGGGACGTTCACTGAAACCACTGTTTCTTCTTTATGTGACATTGTGGAGTTGTTTAAATCACAGTTAGTGTGCTTTTCTTAGGCTGGTTCGATAGTCTCTTTAAATTCCATTGCTGGAGCCTGGGAGATGCGGAGGGAGTGCAGGTGGGGTTGTGACACTCTCTCGGTCAGGGTTAAGTATACATCCCTCTAAAATGTACTTCTCAGTCTTGATCTGATCGACCCGGAGTGGCGGGGGCCAATCTGACAGTTTGCCTAGGGTGGCAAAATTCCTTGAACCGGCAGGGGTCCAGCGGGATCCACGTTTCAGGGTAAACATTTGCTGATGCGAGAGTCTGTAAATGTGGTCTGAGCATCACAGAGGAACGGAAGAGGGGTCTCCTCTTGATTTCTCTTCAGAAGCACACGTTCTGCTGGAAGCCATCCTTGATAGTGTAGGAAGAATTTGAAACTTGCTCTTCAGTGCACTGCATTAAACGATCCTGTAAACAGCAGGGGGTTTTGTTTGGAGGATAGAATTGCGCATGGGAGGGGGTGTAGTGATGGGGTTTGTGGGGCAGAGGGGTAGCAGGGAAAGTAGTTCCATTTATTCTTTTCATAGACTTCAACCACTGAATTTAAGGACTTAATTGTTGTTATAAACGAGTGTGTTCAGCAGCTGTGTTTGCATATTTTACTTGTATTAAAGTTCTGTTAAAAACATACATTCTCAAAGGCAACAGTTTCTGCTTGTCTATAGACGTGTGCATCATATGCCCAGGTACTCACAACATTTTCCAGTTAAGGCTAGGTCGCAATATTATAGCTCTGACTGGCAAATGCCCATCCCATGTCTACACAAAAACCAAAACGTTTAGCTCTGCCAATGTTTGTTAAAGCTGCTCCAAAAAAGCTATCGAACATGTTGTACTACCTTGCCTGGGATCCAGCTGTGAGAATTGGGTGCACATAAGAGTACACGTGCAGCCACATATTGCAAGAATTTGAGTTGGCTGATTATACTGGGGGGCAGAAAACATTATATTGTGGACCAGATTACTGAATGCTTTCTGCACAAAACCAACACGCAATCTGCCTGTTTCCAAGTTAAATGGCAGCAGGTGTTGTCTCAGTTAACCTTTTCTTAAATAATTAGCAGCTGCTCAAGAAGAAAATTGGAGAAACAGTTGCAGAGGAGAATGTTTAACTTATATACTGTACTCATCATATCAAATGTCAATCTAGCACTCTCTCCCTTCCTCTCCCTCTCCATCTCTTTCGGTGCTCTCTGTCTATCTATCTGTAACACCCTATGTCTCACTCTGTTTGTATGTAGTTGATGGTTGTGTTTTCAGGTGCATGTTTGCTACAGCCACCACAGCCATTGCTGACAGCTATCTTGGGTCCTGGTGCTGTATGTTGTTGCAAAAATAGCTAATAAAAAATTGAAATTGTTTAACTGTGCTAACATTGTAAATTGACCCTTATACATTTTTTCAAGGTTCGTTTCTAATGATCACTGTATTTGTGCATACAAACTATTTTCTGATGAAAGGTGATCCCAAGATTGACACTGCGTGAGCCTGCGAGCAGAATGAAAGATGTGCGGCCCTGTCTATTCATGGAATTTCCTGCGCAAAGTAATTGTATACGCAAATCACGGCCGGAACACCCCCTGACGTCCCAGTTTTCCCAGGAGAGTCCCGGAAAATTGCCCTCCGTCCCGGGAGTTTTTTAAATTTCACAAACCCTGTCCTGGGTTTGCAAGGGTGGGTGGCTACGGTCCCGGTTTTTGCCGAAACCAGATTTCAAAATCCTGAAATCGGGTCCTGGCGTGACTATTCCTGCGCGAATGGGGAGGTGAAATGCTTTTCACGCCCCCATTCCCTCCCTCTTTCCCTCCCCGGCGCTTTTCTCCAATGAGAGGAGTGTGCCTGTGAGCCATCCCCTCCCCGTCCCTTGCAACAGGCCAGTGACTTAGAAGTAGGACTACTGTTTTATTTGTATTTACTTCTATGTCAGTGGCCTGTCCCATTTAAAAAAAAAAAAATCTGGTCACCCTACCCAGCAGGCCCCACACAAAGCAAAAACAGCCAGAACAGCTATCTTTGTGTGCACCCCGGGTGCGAATACACGCACCCTTCAATCAGTGTGTGGGGCCCCCCGCAAGCGGGCCTGCATCTCGGAGACCCTGCACAGGATCCCTGGTAACTGTAACCGGCACCCCGAGGACATGCATACAGTTTCACGTAAATCATTTATTTTCACAGTCAAACTGCATGTGAATCCTTGTAAACAGTCCCTGCACCCTTCTACGCTGCGTACGCGCACCCCTAAGTGCAATTGGAACCCGTCTGCATGCGCGCACCCATAAATTTAACATGCAAACTCACCTCCAGAGATGCGCTTCTTCTGCGCAAGTCCTAGCTTCTGGGTGGTGGAGATTTCAAAGGAACTGCATGGGCATTTCGCAGGCTAGAGGTTGCCCATTCACATCCATGAATACATATTGTTCCACGCGATAGTGGGCACGCTATGGACTGCCTGTGGTCTGTCCCTCGTAATGCCCACTTTCTGGCTTGTTCGTCCCCATTTTGCATGTTCCGCCACCTGTTCTGGTCCCTTCGCAGGCCACACCCACCCCCTGCATGGTGTCTCGCAAGTGCTCTCATGCTGAACTTCTTTTGCATCTTGTACTCATGGTGGCCCTGAATCATGCTGTTCCCATCTTCATCTTGTATCCTGGCTTGCAACATTATGTGTTACTACTGACTTCTGCAATTGTATTCACTCTCCCCTCTTGCTTCTCCACTCTTTTGACTGCTAACTCTCTGTTCTCTCCTCCTTTCCCTTCTCCCCTTTCCTATCTCCTCCCCTTACTTTCTTCTATGCACTGACTCTACCAGAATTCTCCCTGGACCTAGCATGATAGCAACCTCGTCTGTCACCTCCTCCCTCCCCTTACTGGTTCCCCCCCCCAGCACTATCTGAAATGTCATCAGGCCTAATATGATAGTCGCTTGTTTTGTTCCTCCCCTACCTTTCTGCACGCCTCTCCCTCACCTCTTGTTTTTTTTCCGGCTCTACCAGAAATGTCGTCAGGCCTAGTACGGTAGTCGCCTTTCTGTTTCCATTTCCTTCCCACTCTCCCCCTCCCTTCCTTATCTATGTTTTAGCTCTTGCACTATCTGAAATGTCGTCAGGCCGAGTACGATAGTTAATTTCACATCCTTACTCTTCATGGCCTGTAAGAATGTCATTGTTTTTTTCCTTGTTCCCTCCCTTGCCTTGAAGCGCTTTGAAACACATTGTGTATAGGCGCTATATAAATAAACTATCATATCATATCAAGTCACTCGGCTGCTTGCAGAGCCGTGCCGAGCCTTAACGAACGCCATCTAAGTCCCGGAAAAGTCCAGCGCAGTCGGTTCCATGAATCGACAAGCAGTGTTTATCATGCAGTTTGATTTTACTTGTAAATAATTCCATGAATCGGGCCCCTAGTCTTTTGAAATCCCCCATGAGAAAGGGGTTGGGGACAAATGACAGTTAGAGTTGCAGCCTGCTTTTCATAAAATCACAGAACATTGTGTGAGCATATGAATGAACACAGAGCTTTATATTTGGGAACTATGTCTGTGATGAAAGGATGGTGTGTTTTAATCACTAAGTGCGTAATGCACACTGGGCTTACTGCTCATGTCATTTTGCAACACTCACCATAAGATTAAAATGTATGTCACGATGAAACATAAATACTCATTCTGACAGCCTCAGGTTTCGGGTGCGAGGATAGAAAGGCGGTGACATCAGTTACTCTTTTGGGGTAATTTTAGCGAGGTCTCAGTGTAAGAATGGCAGTGCATACTCTCTGTTTCTAATTTACAGTTTAAAAAAAAATATATATATATATACTCTAGTTCTGCAATACAACCCCGATCACTCATACCAAATATAAACAGTGCTGTGGATTGTAGGAGATGAAATCCTAAATCTGGAATTTGCGAACCCTGTTTGGTCCACAGTTCAGTTGACGTAATTAACTTAATAACACCTTCAACAGCGTTTCTGCACTTTGTTTTCTAAAATGATTGAAACTATAGTTTTCAATTATATTTGTTAACACCAAGAATAGAATTAGAGCCTTGTCTCAACTCCTGCAGCTGCTGCCACTATTATTTGCTGCATTCACATCCAAATCCATGTTCAACATATCAGCGTACCAGCGCCTCAAATACTATGCACATACAAACCATACTGCTAACCTGGCACCGTCTCGGTGACCAAAAACAGTCTGCAAATATAGCACTGCTTCATTCAGCTTTAAATTAGGTGGATTTTTGGTAGGTGACTCCATCTTCCACTGCTTCAGCATTCTCATAATATATTTAAATTCCACATCTGAGTGTTCAGCCTTACAAAACAAAGGTCCTTGGGCCTAAATCACCAAGTTTTTGCCTCCATCAGGCCAGGAAGATTGAAACCAGCGAAAGCACTCTCATTAGCTTGAAGTGGGTCATGTGACAATGCCCCCCTTGTTATTGTGTCTCTCCTGGGCGTCCATCCCCTGTGTCTTCAGCTAAGGGCCAAAGTGAAACTCCCTGTTTGGGCCTATTAGGGGCAAAAGTGTTCTAGTGCCAGAACCAATGACTCTGCGTTATCTGCAAAGCTGTTATTGTTCGTCCCTGTTCTTGGATCTGTAGCTATCATTTGGATGCCCATTGCTCCATTCAAGCTCAACACAGTATTCATAACCACCTTAGTCAGCCATTTACCCTTACAATTCTCCTTTGCTGCTCACTCACCTATCATCTTCCTCTTGGGATCCACCCTTCATCCAGTGACTTTGCATACGTACTTATTTTATCTTCTATCATGCACCTAGCTTCTGCCCCCTTTCTCCTTGTTCTCACACTTCTCTTCCCCTTTTCTCATAGCTATCAATCACAACTGAATCTAACTACTACCTCACGCCCCATCCACATCTCCCTTTCCCCTCTCTGTGCACACACCCAAAAAATCAATGCCCTTGTTCTCCCAGGATCTCCAACCTCATCTATCCCTTTTACCTAATGCACAACACCTGCTTTTCTCCACCAACACTTCTCGCTCTTTCACTAGCCACTGAATACACAATGCCACTGCAACAAGTCTTAGTACATCAGTGACTACTTCAACGTTTATCATCCTCAACTTTCACTTCTTCCTATCACAGACACTTGAATCTCCCATAATAACTCTGCTACAAAACCGGTTCTTCATATTGACTTTTCTAACTTCTCTCTCTCTCTACCCTGCCTCTTGCAAAGGGCAGTGGAGGGGGGTTTCTTATCAGTAAGGCTCTACCAACTTCCCACTGCTGCCCTTAGACATCACCTCTTCCTCCTTTGAATATTCCACTATCTCACTTGCGTTCCCATTGTCATGCTGGGGAACGTTATCCTTCCCAAGCCATCCATGACCACTTGCCTTGAAATGAGCTCCCTCCTCTCTGACCACTCCGTCTACTTCCTCCAAACCCAGCCTAACCACTGTATTGGGAAATGGCTTAATCTCCTATGTCTCTCTACTTCATTCTCCTCTTCTGACCTCTCCATTGGACCATCTTTTTTAAAAAATGAAGTTTTTATTGATTTTTCAAAGGGATACATCAGACCTTGATACAAACAAATTTAGTGAAACATGACATGAAGGATGAAAAGACTGAGACCATATGATATGTTGTTAACCATAAAAGAAACATGTTACATTGTCAATACTGATAAGCGGAATCCCCAGGTTCCCACCCTCCATCCATTCTCATAGTACTGCAGGCGAAATCAAAGTGTCTCATTGTCCAGCAGAAAAGTCTCTTAATCCTATCACTACATTGTACAGCTGCGCATCATATTACATCATGACACGTTGTGGGCATTGTCAGAAAATCAACAGGTAATCCAGATTATTCTTTCGTGTTAAGCACACGCCACTTCATGTAATATATTTGGCCAAAATTCAGACCAATCATTATCGATGGAAGTACGGTCCCCATGGAGGGCGCAGTCATTTTGTCCATTCTGTACATATTTTGGGAGACACTGATCCACTCCACCTTAGTTGGGAGGCTGGCCCTCTTTCAAACGGTCATAAAACAGGCCCTTGCAGCTAGCAGTAGGCCATGTATCATCTTAGGTACTTTGGAGACAGCGCCCTCCAGTTCCACCCTTTCCTCCCCATCTAACTCCTTGAGCCAGCTGAGCACCTCGTCCCAGTATGCTTGTGCCGCCCTGCAGTCCCACCACATATGCCAGTAGTCTGCTTTATTACCACATCCCCACCAGCAGTTTGGGCTAACATCCTGAAACATCCTGGCCAATTTAACCGTGTCGTATTGCCATCTGTACACTCATTTAATGCCAAGCAATTTGTATTGGCAGGATATGGATGTTTTCGCCGTCTTCTACATATCTGGAGCCAGATCTTCTGGGAGAGATGCCTACCCAGATCAACTTCCCATTTGCTTTTCAATTTGACAGAGGGGGCTGTATTGACCTCTTCTAGCGCCGTGTACATGGCACTTATGAGACCCCTGGAGCCTGTGCAAGTGTCGAGGATTTTTTCTAACAGGTTGAGTTCCCTTTGTAGTCCGTCTTTCCAGGTCTCTCGGGTCATAACACCTTTCAGCTTCAAATATTGGAACACCGGGAGAGGGCCTATACATAGAGGTACTTCGAGCTCCTGAATGGTGATAAAAGTCTTATTTTTCCAGAACTGGCGAGCCCTTTCCAGCACAGCTTCATACCAAGTTTGGAAGCCCAGCGGGCCTGGGATGACGTCCCAGATCCCCGGTACCCACAGGTGTCCCAGGGGGGAGGACCAGGTCGTGATCCCCTCATTCCCTTGCCCGGTTTCCACACAGCCCATATAGTTCCAAGGATGGGGTGATTTTTGATTCTGTTTAATAATTTAGGTCCGGGCACCCAAAGTGATTCCCCAACACTGAATGGGCGGAGATGATGGTTGTCTAAGTCTACCCATTGCAGGTCTACCTGCTGCCTGAAATGTGGTACCAGTACTCTCAGTTGGGCAGCCCTGTAGAACGGCTCCAATTCCAGGAGGCCAACCCCTCCACTAGCTTTCCGGAGATGGAGCAGTGTCCTTGGAACCCTGGGCTTCTTTTGTTTGCCATAGGAAGCTAAGGAGGGTCCTTCTAATGTTGGTGAGGTATTCTTTAGGCAGTCGAATGGGAAGCATCTGGAACAAATAGAGAATCTTTGGTAGGATTACCATTTTAATGGCATACAGGCGGCCCATCCAAGAGATGGTAAGTGTGGACCATCTCTCAATATCTCTTCTCATAGTCGGTGATAGTGGGGGGAAGTTAGCTTCATATAAATCTCCCAGTTCTCGAGTAACATTAATGCCTAGGTACCAAAGTGTGGTAAGGCTAATCTTCATCCCAACGGGTGCAAATCGTTCCACCTCTGTATCTGTGCTCTTGTCGATCAGGAGAATGACCGATTTCCCTGTGTTGAGACCTGCCAGTTGACCATATTTTTCTATTATCTCAATTGCGGCAGGAATAGATGTCAGGGGGTTGGATATGTGTAAAAGGATATCATCGGCATATAGGCCCAGTTTGCATTCTCGCTCCCCTATTCTGATTCCCTCTACTCATTTATCAAGCCTCAGTTTCTGGGCAAGCCGTTCGAGGGACAAGACCAATAGTATTGCAGACAACGGGCAGTCCAGCCTCATTCCCCTGTTCAATGCAAACCACGTAGAGTAGCCACCATTTACTGCAACAGAGGTCTTCAGAGTTGAGTATATTGCCTTGATAGCTGGGGGGAGTCTCAGACCCAGGCCTAGCCAGACTAGAACCCTTTCCAAGAAGTCTCAGTCCTCCCTGTGGCCACCCTGTCGAATGCCGTTTCAGCATCTAGTGACAGGAGCGTCGGTTCCCCCGTCCCCTGTGCCTCACTTATCAAGTGGAGTGTCTCTCTCATTGTGTCTGCACCCTGTCTCCCCACTATGAAACCGACTTGGTCAGAATGTATCAATTTCAGTAGGTGTATCTCCAACAGGCCGCAATGATTCTCGCATATATGTTGGCATAGATTTTGAGGAGTGAAATCAGGCGATATGATCCGCAGAGCTTTTGGTCCCTGCCTTCCTTTGGGAAAACCGTTAGGAGGGCCTGTGCGAAGGACGGGGTTCCCGACCTGTCTCAAAAATGCCATTGAAGAGGGTTACCAGAAAGAGGGTCAGGAGCGTGGAGAACGTTTTAAAGAAACCCGGGGTGAAGTTGTCCTCCCCTGGTGCCTTTCCCACCTTAAGACGTTTGATAGCGTCCAGGACTTCTTCCCGTGTGAGATGTGCATCAAGGGCATCAGCTTCTTTGTTTGTCAATGCGGGGAGGCATAACTCCTCGAGATAGGCGTCAACGCTCCCAGGGGGGCGTGGGTTTTTAGAGTATAGTTCTTCATAGAAGGAGGCAAATGCTTCTTGTATTCCTTCTGGGGAGGATTCAGATGTGGTTAAAAGGGTACTATCCATTCTGTCTATTGGTCTATTGTGTCCACCCACCTCTCTGCCCTCTGTGCCCGCAGCCGGGCCACCAAAATGGCATCAGCTTTGTCCCCCTTTTCATATTATTAATGTTTCAAATATAGTAAAGTCTGAGCGACTTTACCTACATCTAGTGCTTTCAGTTTCTCCCTGAGCTCTTTGGCCTCAGAGAGGTGTTTAGACTTATCATGTGGGGAGGTCTGCGGAAGCTTTTCCTCTGTTTATTTTCTCCCAAAGGTTTTTTTCCAAGAGAGTATGTTCCCTTTTCTTCCGGCCCCTTCCCTGATGAAGATCCCCCTCCTTGTGGCCTTGGCAGCTTCCCATATGGACACCTTTGCAACCTCGCTGTATCATTGCTAATAAAGAACTGTTTGATTTCATTCTCCAACTCTTCCCTGAAGACCATGTCGGACCATAGAGATTTGTTGCATCTCCACTTTGTAATTCAAGGTGTGAGGCCATCCCAGTCCATGTCCAGCACGACCATGCCATGATCTGACTATGCAATGGGGTGGATATTTGCGGCACCTAGTATTCCTAACAGGCCCCCTGAGAGGAATATGTAATCAATTTCTGTGAGAGTATCGTGGGGAATAGAGTGAAAAGTGAAGCCCTTGTCTGATGGGTTTAGGTGTCTCCAACTATCACTGAGGCCGTACAGGTCAAAGGTTGTTTTGATTTCAGATTCTGCGTGTGCCTGCAGTGAATTTCGTGCGTCATCTTTAGTTTGCCTGTCTAGAGAACTATTCATCCACGTGTTGAAATTGCCCCCCAGAATTATGTGTCCTTGCGACATGTTAAACACCTTCTCAGTGATCTTGTGAAGAAACCTCTTCTGTCCCTAATTAGGTGCATAGACCATGGCAAGGGTGATGGTTGTGTCCTGAATGGTCCCCATCACCAGCATTGCTCTTCCCTCTGTGTCAGCCCAGGATTTCATGATCATCATACGGAGACCCTTCCAAATCAAGATTTCCACCCCCGCCTTTTTGGAAATGTCCGAGCTCCAGAAGGTGTGTCCAATGTTGCCACTGGGGATCGTCCTCTCCTCACCTCTCTGATATTGCGTTTCTTGTAGAAACAAAATATCGATGTTAGATTTTCTGAATTCTCTATCTACCATGGATCTCTTAGTGGGAGAGTTCAAGACCTTCACATTAAGTGTGCATATGCCTAGTGTTTTTTTCTTAAGTGTATCTGTCATTGTTGCCAATTGGTGTGTGTTTGCATGACAAGTATGCCCGCTTTATTGCCTCGCGCTTCTGGATATAGCTGTTTACCCAACTTCTTGCTTGCAAGTTGGATCATGACTGACTTTAGGAGGACCGCTGTTTGACCTTTTTGATTCATATTCAACTTTTCCCGCAATAACTTCCCTCCCCTCCCTTCCTCCCTCCCATCCATCACGTCACCCCCATCCCACCCCACTCCCTTGCCCTCCCCTCCACCCACCCCAATCGGCATCCGATCCAACCGGGTTATCATCACTCAGTCGGTCTCGGACCACCAGTGGGAACCGTACAAGGAACGGCCCTAACCATATATTAACCTAAATAACATTGAGCCCCCTATGTCCCCCCTTGCACCATACCAGAATTATATCGATCTGAACTTTGTTCTCGTCCCAGATATCTCATTGGCGGAAGCCCAGCGTTGGGCTCTCCCCTCAGCATTGACAGCACAGTCAAAATATCTGAACTATCATTGAGCGCATCGTGTTTCCCCTCCCCCTTGTTCCATACCACAGGTATTTCAGTCTCTTCCTCATTCTCTGATGGCCGACTGATGTTTGTTTGCTTCTAGCTTTCAAGCGTCACTTTATCCAAAGCTCATCACCGGATTCGCTGCTTAGTATACCTGCGCATCATGGGGGGGAGGTCAGTGTTCCGTGTCCGGGGATGCATTTATCCTCCTGAACTTCCTGGATCCCAGTATCTTCTTACACCTTGGCCCATTGATCTGCCATTCCGTGTCCACATTTCTTTTTTCATTCGGGGGGTGCTTCCTCCTCCTTGTCTTCCAATAAGTCTGACATACAGCTGTGGATGTCCTTCTCAGAGATCAGCCTTATTGTATTCCCTTCCCACTCGAAGGTTAGCAAGAAGGGGACCCCCAAAGGTATCGTCCGTCCTTGTCTTTGAGCATTTTAGAGAGTGGTAGACATTTTCTTGTCATTGCCAGCATGAGTAGGATAGGTCTTGGCAGATTGAGATGTTTGCCGAATCCAGTGTGATCTGTGTGGTGCATCTGGTTTTCTCAAGTACTCAAGCTTTTTCTGCATAATTATGGAAGTGGGCCAGTACCATCCTCGAGCCACCTGGTTTGCCGCCGGCTCTGTGGATGCGCTCGATTCTTTGTTCATCCACTGAGTCGTCATCGAAAAGCAATTTCATTAGTGTATACAGGGTTCTTTTTAGGTCAAAGTTGAAAAGCTGAGGTTCCACTGATATGGCGCGCTGCTTGTATGCGAGTTAGAAGCGAGATCCATTAATGGAACAAATATTATTCCTGATAATCAGATGACTGAGACCAATAACGGTTTTGGAATAGAATCTTGTATTGTGTCTTCGGACAAATAACTGAAGCTAGTCTGCCAACACATGTTTCGACCTGTACCTAGGTCTTTCTCCAGGCACGACCAATAATCGAGATTGATGTCTGCAATACCAGATGAAAACCATTGTGACCATGGTGACCATACTAGCAGACCGATTTAGCGGTGGACGTTTCGCAGGTACTCAGAACGTTTATGATTATAGAGACATATTTTCTCTAACAACTGGCACCATTTGTATCCCTGACTATCGGACAATCATTATAGTACTATTCCTCAAGTTTCACATTTGATGTAATTATACATTGCATCCAGTGCCCTTATTCGAATCGAATTTTCATCTCGTATTGCAGACATCAATCTCGATTATTGGTCGTGCCTTGAGAAAGACCTAGGTACAGGTCGAAACACGTGTCGGCAGACTAGCTTCAGTTATTTGTCCTAAGACACAATACAAGATTCTATTCCAAAACCGTTATTGGTCTCAGTCATCTGATTATCAGGAGTAATATTTGTTCCATTAATGGGTCTCGCTTCTACCTCTCATAAAAGCAGCGCACCATATCAGTGGAACCTCAGCTTTTCAAATTTGTACTTTGTGTGAGTACGCATAAGGAGCCCACCAGCTCCACTTTGGTGCTGCAGCGGTTGGTATCAGTTCCAGATCAACTTACATGTTAATACTTTAGCCCTTGCGCTTCATATGCCCGGCATTCCTCAAATCCACTTTTTCTTCTTTTTAGCTCAAGCTCAGTTTCCCCCTCCTTCTCTGGGATGCCGAAGACGCGTATATTATTACGGCATTCCCAGTTCCCCAGGTCGTCGACCTTTAGCCGAAATTCCTCCTCTCTTCCCTCGATTTCAGCAATCCTCATATCTATTTGGGCTTCTAGAGTGCTCAGGGAGGTCTGGTTGTGCTCGACCTCTTCCAATCTCTCCTCCATTTTGTCGATTCTGTGAGTGATGTCTTTTTTGCCATCAATGTCGGCTCTCATGCTTCTCATTTCGGTGAGCAGGTCAGCAACATCCGCTTCGGTTGTGGCTGCTTCGGGTCCTGGTGATGCCATTGTTGTGACTGTAGGTTGACTGTGACAGTTGTGTTGAGTAGAGAACTTTTATATCACTAGTTTCTCCCTAATGTCCATGTACAACAGGCTCAAAACGCTGAGGTGGGTGAATTCATCTAACGTGTGGTAGGAGGACGGGTGATGGCGTCCATCTCTGCGATACTGAGCGGCAAGAAGAAGGCAAACGCCCCAGGTGCAAAAAAGGGGGCCCAACCTTCTTGGTGAAGGGTATACCTCAATACCAATGGGGGGAGTTATACTCTGTTCACGTTTTTCAAAAGGTGCGGGAGTCGCCCACCCGTATTGTCTGGGTGTTTTCAGTGCAGATATACCCCTATTGTGGTGGGGTATGGGTTCCAACGAGTTGCAGAGAGTGCCTGTGGTCGGAGAGCGATGTGGTCAGTGCTGCGTTCTGATTCCAAGGAAGGCACGCGCCCAGCAACGCAGGGGCACAACCCTCGACCTAGTAGCCTCGAGCAAGGCTAGTTGAGGACTTCCTGAGTGTCGGTTAGTCTGGTTTCTCAGGAGTGGACTAGTTGATCAGCAGCAGCATTCAGCTTGATGACGTCTACAGTATTGAGAGACTGGTCGCGGTTCTTAGAGATTGCCAGTCCACCCCAGAGACCTCATCTCATGGCACCTCCAAATGTCCCTCAATTTAAGATTACTCCCTTTTGCAGAGTGACACTGTGAGATCAGATGTATCCAGAATGATTCCAGGATTCAAGGACCAATTGGACCAAATAACAGGTGCGTGATATGATCCTCGGTGATATGGCAGCCTCACCGTTGATTACGGGTCCTTCAGGCCAGTATTGTTTAGAAAGGGAAGTTGCTGGGTCTCTCAAATACGTTAGTCCGTTGTGGGCCAGGGCATGGTGGCTGTGGGGGGCTGGGACTGTGTGTGGTCCAGGCTGCTTGTTGTCGCTGGGTTGAGGTGAAACGGAGCACACAGTCCAGATGATTTGCACTTGTTAATTATGTGACGGCCTAGCGGGTGCTCTGTCTACGCCTCTGTTGGCACAGTTCTGCATGTGCAGTGTGAGTGTCAATTGTGGCTGGCTGCTGAGCTCCTGGCCTCGTAGAGCTGAAGCAGCTGAGTCCCAATACATGCCGGGCCTAGCAGCCAGCATTGTCCACTGGGGGCTGGCGTGGGCGCCCCGGTGCTGGTATGCGCCTTGTGGGAAGATCAGAGCTGCGCAGGGTGCGCACCAGGGGCCAAGCTCCGGTGGTGTCAGATTATACAGGCGGGTCTAGGGCTCACAGCGGGGGGTGCCTCCAAGCCGGAGAAGCAGCAGGGATGAGCTTGTTTCCCGCGTATGCGGGACGCACCATTCAGATGTTGCCTGTGATTCTCTTTGGATTTGGGAGCCCCTGGGACAGCTGTTACCTAGTGTCTGGAGGCTCCTCGTGGACTCCTCGTTCCTCCTGGCCAGGTAAGGGACAGCACCTCAGGCGCGGATCATCTGAAGCATAGGGTGGTCACAGCTGCCTGCGTGTTAGAGCATTGCCACAGTGCCTCCTGGATCGGGCTTGTAAAGTCAGTTTCGCAAGCCACCAGGGGGCCAGGTCTCCCATTTGCACTCTTCACCGGGCCGGAATCATGGGTTTGTAGCCGCAGATTGTAGTTGTTGCTGCCGGGTGTGAGTCCTTAACTCAGCCTGTGCTATAGTTTGGTTGCAACATGGCGGTGTGTATCTTCACTGCGGGTCATTGCGCAGATAACCAGCAGAGCTTCAACTACAGTTATCTCTGTGAAATCAGCACCGAATTTTGTCAGGTTTTCCCTGGGACGCTCCAGAGACTTTGCGCCGTCAGATTCAAGTGGTCTCCGACTCAGGAGGGGGATCTCATGGTGGGGGCTCAGTCCACTTTTTCGGACCCTTGCATAGAGCTCACACGAAGGAGATTTCCATTTGTGCGCCCACTGGTGGCCAGTCCCATTGGAACCTCTTTATCTTATCACTCCTTTGTTAGATTTAAAATCTCAGTCTTACCACCCTCTACTCCTCCTTTCCCTTCTTCCACTGACACTGTACTCTGCCACATCATCCTATTTCAAAAACTTAACTCCTCCCTTCAAAATGACCCCTATAAACTTTAATCTACCCTCCAAGTCTTAATCACACCACACAAACCAATATCCATTGCCTTCTCCCTCTATGCTAATTACTTTTCTCAATACTTTTTGTCACAAATCTCAAAAATCTGTGACTCCTTTACTGTCCTCTTCTATCTCGCCCAACCCTCCTTCTGTCTTCCATTTCACACTTAACTCTTCTAATCTCGACTACTGATCCCCAACCTCTCCTACTGAATTGACACCCATACTTCACAGCCCCATCCCATATTGTGATCCTATTCACTCGTTTGCTCCCCTAACGGTCAAACACTTAGTCCCAATCACATGCCCTTATCTATCTGAGCTCTTTCACCTCTCTCTCTCAAACCTGGACTCATCCTAGCCTCCTTCAAATTTGCACATGTTCTACCATTGTTGAAGAAACCCTGTAGTGACTGAACCAAGAACAAACTGAAGCAGGTGTCTCTTGTCGCTTACCTGGATGATGTGAGGAGCCCTGTCCTGTCTCTTTCCTCTATTCATGCCTTTTCCATTCACCTTACTTTCTCTGACTTTCACTATGAATGTCTGTCTGAACAACACTATTCTGCATATACATTCACTCCTTTTTGCTCACATCCTTGTTAGGGAGAATTCTCAATAATGGCTAATTTCCATTGCCTACTGAGTCCCTCAGCAGCTTTGCTGGATTGCTAGGATTTATTTTTTTCACATGGTAAGAGTGTGAGCCCTTTTTTCCCACTCTTACATGTGTTTTGCTGTGTGTGTTTAACATTTTTGTATTCATAGACTGTGGAGCCTCACCTACTCCACAGGGATCATCTTTTTACTGTGTGTTATACAGCACCTTCAGTGCAGTGACACAGGGTTGTCTTTTAGACTTCCCATCTGAGACTCAATTTTTTGGGACTGACTACTGTCTCCCAGAACATATAAAGTTGCCATTGACTTTATTAGTCTTTTTAAATCCACAGACCCAGTACGAGCCATCTTACATAGAGTACTGGAAAGGGTTAATACCTATCCCTTTTTGTCAGTTTCTATTGGAGCATTGGTTTGCTCCCTTTTCATCAAGACTTGGCTTGTGGCAGTGGTAACTACCCTATTTTTCCTACTGCTGTTATCTTAAATAACCTTGGTATTGTTTTAGGCTATCTTGGCAGCCTCAAACTTAAACCCGTTAGACCATATACGTTTTTATATGGTTCCAGCTGGGTTTATTTGCATTTCTTTTTGAAAATGTCTTTCTCGTGTTTTTCTCTGCACGCCAAACCAGGTTTGGTTCCTTTGTTCACCATCTATTCGTGGGCTTCTACACAGAAGCCCTCCTTAGGCGCCTGAAAGTCTGGGTAGGCAGGACGTGAGGGAGAGGTTTTAGGACCCCTGCCATGGGTTCCCTTGGTAACCCAAGTTGCACTCCTGTTTGATTGGCTAGGTGACTGTCCGGCCAGGGCAACCACCCTGCTGTGTGATTGACAGCCAGTCTGTGTGAATGGGGGAAAACTGCATAAAAAGCAGGTCTCTGGGTCTGGAAAGGCAGAGTCTCCACTGGAACGAAAGAACCGATGAAGAGCTGACGGAAGAGGACCCCTACCATGACTGAACCGCCCAGTGAAGCTGCAGCAGGACCGAATCCTCGAACTCCAATGACAGAGAAGATCCTCCCGGAATCTCCATCCCCTGAGTTGGTGGGACCAACCAGTTCACCCGAACTGCAAGCCAGGACTCCCTCCTCTGGTCGAATGGTCGAATTTGCTGTACAGAGCTTCAGTGGGCCGGATAGCCAGGAAGGTCGGACCATGCTTGGGTTTTAAGGAGCGCACCTTTTATTTCATTGCTTTGCTCTGCTGCTGGTTTCTTCCCTGTGCATTGCAGGACCCTCCAGTCTTCCTACTTCATGTCAGTCGCTTCAGGAACCGTGAGCCCGCAGGAACTGCCAGGAACGTCCGCCTCAGCTACAGCTTCTTCTCCATTTAAAGGTACAGTGCAAATCTGGTTGTTCGTTTCATTCAGCCGCGGTGAAAGTGTGTGAAATCTTTCTCCAATCCGAGGGCTTGTCCTTCTCCACTCTTTAAACTAACTTTTATGCTGACCAACTTCGTCGGAACTCTTGGCAAAGACTTAACTGCAAACTAACCTGAACTGTGTGATCTTGAGCAAAAGACTTTTGTCCTATTGACTTTGGCCCTAAGCCTTTTTGATTTAGTTCCATCACTGGAGTTCATCTTTCTAGATTGCCTTGCTTACTTACCTGTTAGTGCGGCTCAATTTCTGCCTAACTTTGTCTCTTCCTCCATTTTTAAATTATTAGAGTGCCGTTTTGCTCCCACTTCATTTTGTCAGCTTAACTTGTCTGGAAACTATTGGGAGTGGTGTGGTGTATTAAGAGTGTCATTTTTGAACTGCTTTACTTTAGTGAAATGTTATAAAACTGATGTGTAAATAAATGTATATTCTTTTACTCAGAAACCTTGAGTCAGTGTTTGTTTGAATCATAGTAATTGCTGTCCTTTGTGTAACTATTGGCACTGCTCACTTGCTCTTGAGATAAGTCTGGCTGCTCAGCCATCACTACCACTTTTACTGTGTAGTACACGCTTGTACCAAAGGTGAATCTGTACTGTTACTTGTAGTCTTAATTATGTAGTGTTCCCAAAGGGTACTGCAAATAATTGTGCCTAACACTGGTGTACAACGGTGAGGATCAAGTATAGTAATTACACTTAGAGTGCTGCTATTACCTTGGATCAACTAACCACAAGGCTAACATCACTAAAAAGTAATATTAATCATGTCTGATATGGAAAGCTACAGTAAGGAGACCCTCCTTAGTTGCACTGTGGATTATTTAAAAAATCTGTGTAGAGAAAGGAATCTCTCTGCCAAAGGCAAAAAGTCTGAATTGATTGAAAAGTTGTTAAAGAACCAAAGTCTGGGGAGTGGGTCGGAAATACCGGACTTTCCAGCAAATGTGGAAAATAATGAGGATGATAATGTGTCTATTATTGATGAGTTAGAGGAAGTAGATGTGTATCCAAATGTAGGCCTCACTGCTCCCTCGTCTGCTAAGCAACCTCAACCTTTGTCCACTGGGATCCCATCAGGTCCTACACTCAGTCCTGAATTCATTGCTGTAGAAAAAATGTGGCTTGAATTGGAATTCAAACGTTTAAATGCTCAAACTGAACAAAAACACCAAGAACTTAAACTCAGAGAAATGGAGTTGAATCATGAACTAGAAATGAAAATCTCCCAGATTCTTCTAGGTCTTCCAGTCCTAAGAGACCTTGTAAGCCTAAAGAAATTGTGGGTATGTACGAGGTTAAGCTTGATATGTTTGATTGGTTGGCAATGTTTGAATATAACCACCAGAGGATTCAAGGTCTTACAGGGAATCAGTTGCTTCCCTGGCTCTTCTCTAGGTTACCCGCTGTTGCATCTGATGTTGTGATGGAGTTGGGGGAGGTGGATAGGATGGATTATGAGTGTGTGAAGCTAGCTTTAATAGCTAGATTTGGGAAGACCCCTTCCCAGTACCTTAAGAGGTTTACGACCCTCAAAAAGCATGATGGTACCCCTTGGGCTACCTGGGTATGTGAATGTTTGAAAAACTTAGATGGGTGGGTTAAGGGTTATAGAGTGAACACTTATGAAGGTATGAGAAATATTGTTATGTTGGAGTCGATTTATGATGCCTGCTCTCCTGAGGTCAGACAGCACTTGGCTGATTCTAAGGAGATAGATCCCAAGAAGTTAGCTAAGGCTGCTGACTTGTGGGTTGCCAACAGGGCTACTCACAAGGATTCTGGGGCTACCCAGAAGAAGGATGAGGGAAAGCATCCCAAGAAAGATAACAAGGAGAATTCTAATACCTCCAATCCAAAAGAGGGCCGCAAACAGCAACATAAGGGTAAACCACAAGGGAAACCAAATCAGACTAGTGCCCCATGTGGACCCAAACCAGATGGAGGTCAGAACCAACGCCCATTCATCAAGACATTTGGGAAATGTTATGTTTGTGGGTCAACTGACCATGCAAAAGGGGATCCCAGATGTAAAGGTAAACCTTCAGGGGTCCACACTGTCTCCTTAGCCTTCTCCCCAGAGGAAGAAGTACCTATGGCAAGTGGAAACCCTCACCTACTGGCTGATGAACCCATGAGAGTCTCAGCTAGTGTTTCTTTAGTGTCCCTGGGCTTGTGGGAACAATAGAATTTAGATTTATATAATTTCATCCCAGATAATACTAAAGAGTATTATAAAGATAGTGTTCTTGTGAATGGACAGGAGACCCCTGCCATCAGAGGCACTGGAGCTAGCATAACTGTGGTGGATGAATACTTTTTCAAGGTGGAGGATGTTGCTAAGGCACCCACATGCCTCCCCAAGTTAGCTGGAGGCCCTGTGCAAATGAGTCCCCAGTTACCAGCTCTCATCCAGTGTAATGATATGATTGTCAAAATACATGTTAGTGCGCAGAGTGAAGTACCTGGGAGAGTCCTGTTGGGTATTGACCTGAACACTTTTTGAGTTGTGTCCATCACCCCAAGGAGACTGCAGCTCACTAGGCCTGCAAGGAAGAGGACCTTGAGAGACTCTCCAGAGGAGTTGATAAAGGAAACTATCACTCCCACTCCACAGGAGGAAAAAGTCAGACAGCACCCCTGTGCTACTAACAAGGACATCCCCAAGATTGTTCAAGATCACACCTGTGACCCCCCCACCTGCTGAGGCAGAGTGTGAGGTGCAATCTTGTGTGGTTGAGTCAGTTTCTGAAAAATCTGATCTGGAAAAAGACACTGTTTTGGTTGGAGAGCTTGACCCTGTTGACCATCCTGAGCTGCAGTCTTTACTGGTAGAAGGTGGACCCAACAGGGCAGACTTCAGCAGAGGACAAAGAGAGTGTCCTATTCTCGAAGGTCTTCGACAACAGGCTGCTAACCAACTTGATGGGCAAAAAGTTGGAAAGCACATGTTAAACTGGGAAGATACCCTCTTCTACAGTGAACCAACAAGAGTCTATCCCTGGGGACTGAAAAAGAATTGTAGTGCCCCTTGGGCCATGAGATACCTTTGGCTGTTCATTTGAGTTTCAAAAAGAACAAGGAAAGGCTCTCTTTATACTTCTACTGGCCTAAAATGGCTTCAGAAGTTGATAAATTCTGTAGGAGCTGTCACACTTGCTAAACCTACCTCTGGCAAGAGTGGAGCCAAATATGTGGCACCCCTGGTGCCCCTCCCAGTGGTGGGAGTTCCTTCCGAGAGGGCGGGCATCAACATTGTTGGTCCCCGTGACCCTCCCACATCTTCTGGGAACAGGTTTATCCTGGTTGTAGTAGACGATGCTACAAGATACAGAGAAGCCATACCTATGAGAACTGTTACGGCTCAGGCTGTGGCTACGGCTCTACTTGGTATTTTTACCAGAGTAGGGTTTCCTAAGGAAGTGATATCTGACAGGGGGTCCAATTTTATGTCCCACTACATGCAAGCCATGTGGAAAAAGTGTGGTGTCACTTAAAAGTTCTCTACAGCCTACCATCCACAGTCAAATGGACTGGTAGAGAGGTTTAATCATACTATGAAGAGCATTATAGGTGCTTTAGAGGAATCCCTTAAAAGAAAGTGGGTCCTTCTACTGACATGCCTTCTCTTTGTTTATAGAGAAGTCCCTCAGCAGGGAGTTGGTTACAGTCCCTTTGAACTTCTCTGTGGCCATCCAGTCAGAGGTCCATTGGCCCTGATTAAGGAGGGGTTGGAGAGTGTTCCTTCCCCCAAGCCAGTCAGAGTGACTGACTATGTGATAGGTCTCCGGAGGAGAATGTTATACATGATGGCAACGCTAGTGATAACTTAAAAGCAGGTCAGGCTCTGGTCAAACATTGGCATGACCAGAAGGCCAGCATGGTTGAGTTTACTCAAGAGCAGCTTGTATAAGTTATGGTGCCAACAAGGCAGAGGGCCTTACAGGACAAATGGATAGGACCCATCAAGCTTGTGGGCAAACATGAAGAGTTGAACAAATTTGTGGACTTAGGCAGACCTACAGAGGCTTCCAGAGTCTTTCACACCAACCGTTTGAAGGCATATGTCTCGAGACCAGAAGTGGGAGCTTTGCTTCTAGCTTCAGCTCAACTCAAGAGGAGGAGGAGAGTGAACCTCTACCTGACCTCCTTAGAGGCCAACCTTTGGATGAGAAAATAGAAGGTGTCAATCTCTCTTCTCAACTGACTTCTGACTTCTGAACAACAGGAGGAGTGCAAAGTCCTGTTAAATCCGTTTGCCTCCCTGTTTTCACTATCACCAGGCTTGACCCCTGATTGCAGGAATGAAACGATCGCTATCAGCCACCTTCAGCCGATGTGCCAGTAATTTCCCTGCCTTCTCACCATTCTCAAAATAGTTAATTTTTTGTCTTAACAGTGCATAGTCAACTTGGCTAGAGATGAGCTTGTTAAGTTCATACTTAGTTTTTCGTAGTTTGTTTTTTGTGTTGTCGTCTCTGCTTGCTGCAAACAGAACCTCCAGGCGCTTAGATTCAGAAGAGAGTCTCTGAATTTCTTTCGATCTCAATTTCCTTTCTTTGCCAGTTTTTGAAATCAGTACCCCCCCTAACAAAGCATTTCAGAGCTTCCCAAACTGTTGAAAGTTGAACATCGGCAGTCCTATTAATTTGGATGAAGTTATCAATTTCCTCTGCCACCTCCTGTCTGATCTGGTCATTTTTCAGGATATAAGAGTTCATTCTCCACCTTGGAGATTTAACCAGAGAGTATTGCAAGGACAATCGCATTGAAATAGGTGCGTGATCAGACAGGGCAATAAGCCCAATAGCTGAATCATAGCAACTGGAAGTCACTCGTCCAGAGGTCAAAAAGAAGTCAATTCTAGAGTAGGTGTCATGACACTGTGAATGAAAGCTATAATCTCTGTCTGACGGGTGTTCCAACCTCCAGATGTCAGCCAGGTTGAACTCCCTAATCAAATTCTCCAAGGACCGTTTGCATCTATTCGGGGTCCTAGTACAATCCCCATTTGATCGATCCAAAGCAGAGTCCATGACCTGATTGAAATCACCTCCAACTACAATGGAATCCATATTGAAGCTTTGAAGCAATTGAGCCACTTCATGAAAAAAGACTGGATCATCCAAATTTGGTGCATACAAATTATACAGTATAATGTCCACACTTTGAATCCTCACCAGTACACAAATAATTCTCCCTTCGCTGTCTCCTTTGCTTTTGATGACGGAAATAGGCAGATTCTTTCTAATAAGTATTGAAACACCTCTTCTACTTGATGAGTGATTAGAGAAGTAAGTATCCCCTACCCAACCTCTTTTCAATTTTTCAGCCTCCGGGTCCTCCAAATGTGTCTCTTGGAGGAAGGCGATGTCACAAGAGCTTGAACGTAGGTGAGATAAGATTTTAGTCCTTTTCACCACATTGTTAAGTCCATTAACATTCCATGAAACAATATTCAGATGATCCACAATTTTAGCATTCATGGTACAGGTCGAATTCTGAGACATAGTATAACTTATGCAAATACAATCAAGGAACAGGATAGAAAATGAGAATAGAAAAAAGAAAAGTGAAAGGAAAGCACATACCCACAAGGGGCAGCAAACTACTAGAATACGCTACAAAAATGGTAACAAGTAGATGGCACACTGTACAGATACAGCAGCCAGGCAACTAAAGTATATTGTCTACTGACAATAAACTCACAGTAAACTCCAAACTCAAGTCTCCCATCCCCACCCTAAATCAGCACACAAACCTAAGATTTAATTCTACAATGCCCGCATATAACAAGGACAACCCATTCACAATAGATAAGCACAGAGCAACCTGTCACTAGTATCAGCCTTACCCCCACATAAACTATTAGACCTCTTCCTTACAGGCAGCATCAGAATATAAAGACAAATCTGGCTACAACTCAGTTATATGTTAAGTTCTAACCTCACATATATTTGGGCCAAGCAGACACAACTAAGCACATTACATTGAGGCGCCAAGTCGCAATACTTCAATGAAGCAAAGAGGAACAGCTACAATATTCCAACAGTTGAGGCAATGGACATAGGATGATAACAAACCCAAGGATCAAAGCACTTATATGTTGATTGGACATGATCGTAGGTGTTAGGCAGTACCAACAGGAAAGGTCCCTGATGTGGGGAGCATCAGCTTACATATAAAAATACACATAAAACCTCAGCCATGAAGCATATACATGAACAAAGAGGAGCAAATATAAAGAAAGCAGTTTGTGCGCAGAAATAATGCATATATACATACACATTTAAGTTACCTAGATCAAAAGCATCCTAGTCATACATACCACCAACTTATATCAGTCCAGCCCACAGCTATTCTCCTCACAGCCAATACAGCCCCCCAACAGTGCTGTAAACAGTGCCCCTAACCCTCAACCCCCAATCAGAAAAGGCACACAATTTCGAATAACCATTCAAACACCAGCATAGAACCCCTCAATGCGGCACCCAAAGAATAATGCAATACATAGCAAGTGATAATACCTATCTGATGTGCACCTACAAAGATCAAGGGGATCCGTGACCATGGCCGTATTACAAACATCAACACCCCTTCAATAAAAATAGGCATCCCACTAACTGTCTATCTGACCCCGAGTCGCCCACTAACCGTGAAAATATAACGCAGTTAGAGCAGCCATAAGGGAAAAAGAGAAATGAACATCCAATGGACCAAGGCTGCAGTGTTGAAGGTGTTTAAAAGACAGATCAGCATGAGGAATATTGGTCTGGGATTAAAGATGGCACTTCATATATGTCAGTGGTACTGCATTGCCCTATAATTATAATAGAACTGCCACATTTGCACCACCATAAAGTGTACACATCAGCACCACTATCCTGCATCAATTGATCTTTCTGCCTTTAATGTTTTTGTTTCTCTACACATATTTGCAGCTTATTTCAACTTGGACATGTTGCATGACCTATGGGCAAGCACTCTCCTAAGGAAGTGGATCAGCGGCGAGCAACACGGGTTCAATACTTGATCAAGCGTGGAGTGCGGGATAATCAATCGCTTTAATGTAATCATCCTCAAACATTGCCCAATCCGTTAAAACATGAGCAACATAAAACTCGCTGTGCTGCCCAATGTGCAACTCACAAATAGCGTATCACCAATATGCCATTGTCATCCCTTTACCGTCGCATAACCTGCCACATTGTCAGCACGTATGCCGATCAGGTGTATCGTGCCTATAACCATCTGGAAAATGAGAAAGCTATCCATTACCCAGAATACATGGTAACAACATTGCCCAAAAATAACATCAATATAAAATGAGCACCATCCATGGCAATATGTACTCACATATAAGCCCAAACGCATCCTCGGGCAAGAGTAAACGCCCAGAAAATGCAGAAAACGCATCCGAGACCGGGAGCGAGTGACGCCGTATGAATCCAGAAATAAGTAGGCCGTCGTCACTCAGCACGCAACGTCGCGTGACACAACAACAAAGGTCCCTTACTCGAATAACCCCGTACTACGCCCATGGCTGCCGGCAACAGAGAGATAACACGCACAGTACACGTTTAAACTGCCGTAATTCGAATCTCAGCAAAATACAATTTGGACAATAACAATACAACAAAATACAATTAAAGTAAGCCATTAACAACAATATTATGTAAATGAATGACCATGTAATTAATTTAAGAGCAACAACAAGAACAATCACGTGAATAATAAATAAACAACAGTTAAATTAAATACAATTCGGACAGTAAGAACAAAAATAATAATAAAACATTAAGGATTAGGTTGAGCCATTATGCAAGGATAATCCTTAAGCCAGGCACAGGCTTGTTCAGGAACCTCTGTAAGTTTTACTCCATCTCGTAGAAACAGTTTCAAGATTGCAGGTTTCAAAAGGGAAGTTTTCAATCCTCTTTCTTTGGCCAAGCGCTTCGCCTCCCAAAATGCTTTCCTTTTAAGGACTACTTCTTTAGGAAAATCAGGGTAAACATTAAAAGAAACTCCTTCCCAGAACAGAGAGGCCTGTTTCCTCGCAATAGTCAGAATATCTTCCTTCATGCTGGCTCTCAAAAACTTCACAATTATTTGTCTTGGTTTCCCGGTTTCCAATTTTCCAGCCCTAAACACCACATCCAAATCCCTGGACTGCACATTGCTTCCTGGCAAACTTTTTTGAAAAATATTAGTGACTAAGGTGAACAAATTGAGTTCAGGTTGTTCTTTGATGCCAATCAAGCGTAAGTTGTTATTTCTGGCCTGGATTTCCAAGTTCATATTTGACAGTTGGAGCCTAGACACACTTTCTTGTAATTCCTGATAGGCCCTATAACTGCCTGCAGTCTCTCTTTCCAAACCTGAAGTTCTGCCTTCAACCTCTTTCATGCGTGTTTCCAGACCATTGACAGCTCCAGATAAATCACCTAAAGTTGTTTTCACTTCAACCGTATCACTGGCCACTTGCTTAAGCAGTTTAAAAATTTCAGCATTGCTTGGAGCATCTTCATTTTCAAGATCTTCCATCACTTGCTTAGGTTTCTTAGGTAGAGGGTTGTCCACAAGCTCATTCTTCTTTTTTCCCGACATTTCAGCCAATATTAACTAGGTTTCCAATGGTTGCTAGGGTGGGAGCAGGAGCTGCTGCCTTAAGCTGCTACTCCCTCAGAGGCCATTCTAGAACACCTCGCCATTTCTTTTTGAAAATGACTTTCTCGTGTTTTTCTCTGCGTGACAAACGCAGTTTGGTTCCTTTGTTCACCGTCTCTTCTCGGGCTTCTACACAGAAGCCCTCCTTAGGCGCCTGAAAGTCTGTGTAGGCCGGATGTGAGGGTGGGGTTTTAGGACCCTTGCCATGGATTCCAATGGTAACCCAATGCCACTCCTGTTTGATTGGCTAAGTGACTGTCCGGCCAGGACAGCCACCCTGCTGTGTGATTGACAGCCAGGCTGTATGAATGGGGGAAAACTGCATAAAAAGCAGGTCTCTGGGTCTGGAAAGGCAGAGTCACCACTGGAATGAAAGAACTGACAAGGAGCGGATGGAAGACTAACCCTACCATGACTGAACCGCCCAGTGAAGCCCTGCAGCAAGTCCGAATCCTCGAACTTCAACAACAGAGAAGATCCTCCTGGAATTATGTTCCCCTGAGCTGGTGGGACCAACCAGTTCGCTCAAACTTCAAGCCAGGACTCCCTCCTCTGGTTGAATTCGCTGTACAGAGCTACAGTGGGCCGGATAGCCAGGAAGGTCAGACCCTGCTTGGGTTTTAAGGAGCGCACCTTTTATTTTGTTGCTTTGCTCTGCTGCTGGTTTCTTCCCTGGGCAGTGCAGGACCCTCCAGTCTTCCTACTTCATGTCAGTCCGACAGTCACTTCAGGAACCATGAGCCTGCAGGAATTGCCAGGAACGACCGCCTCAGCTACAGCTTCTTCTCAATTTAAAGGTACTGTGCAAATCCGGTTGTTCGTTTTGTTTAGCCGCGGTGAAAGTGTGTGAAATCTTTCTCCAATCCGGGGGCTTGTCCTTCTCTACTCTTTAAACTAACTTTTCTGCTGACCAATTTCGTCCGGATCTCTTGGCAAATACTTAACTGTGAACTACCCTGAACTGTGTGATCTAGAGCAAAAGACTTTTGTCCTATTGACTTTGGCCCTAAGCCTTTTTGATTTGGTTCCATTACTGTAGTTCCTCTTTCTAGAATGCCTTGCTTACTGTTGGTGCTGCTCAATTTCTGCCTAACTTTGTCTTTCCCTCGCTTTTTAAATTACTAGAGTGCCATTTTGCTCCCACTTAATTTTGTGAGCTTAACTTGTCTGGAAACTATTGGGACTGGTGTGGTGTATTAAGAGTGTGATTTTTGAACTGCTTTTCTTTAGTGAAAGGTTATACAACTGATGTGTAAATAAATGTATAAATGTAAAAAAATGCATCCCGAAGTGCACGCAAGTGCACACTGTTGGGCTCGTGATTCTGCCTGGTGATTCTGCCTTCTGCTCCTGTGTTCTTGTGCAACGTTGCCCGTTCGCCGGTGTAAAGGAAAACTTTCTTTTAGTGACTGTCATCCTGCAAGCACCAGCCGGCAAGGAGAAGCACGACGGCTTGGAAATCTGCGACTTTTCTACTAGCAACAATTTCAAGTAAATATATTGTGACTGGGGCTTGCGCGCCCCTGCTTAAGGTGTGCGCCTGTTGTTGATTGGGGCTTGCACACCCCTGCCCAAGGCGCGCCTGTTGTTGGCGTTCGCGCCTCATTCAATATTCAAATTCCAACAAAGTCTTTTCTATTCCTCACAGATCCGCCTTGTGACCCACCCCCCCCCCCCGTAGCCCATTGGTCCATTGTTTCCTTAACAAACCGGTGCACGCTGTTGGGCTGTTCGGCTGGCGGGGGTCGGGGGCAGTGTAACTTAAGATTCTGTAGCAGCAAATTGGTAATTATTGTTTTTTATTTTTTCCTTTCTTTTTTCCTTTTATTATTTAGTCTTTACTGTGCATTTTGTCTATTGTGCTATTTGAGTGGTCAAACACATTCCTCTTAATTAAACTTGAGGAAAAACAAACTTCCAGCGATGAGAAAAGATGCTGGTGCTGATTTCTTTAATGCTGTTAGCACGAGGCGCGCGCGCTAGTCTTGCGCATGCAGCTGCCCTCCCGCTACCTGATACTAATGACGAGGAAGAAGCCTTGCTACAATGTGCGCAAGAATGCTCACCAGATTGCAAAACAATTGATCAAATAGATCCATCACAACCTCTCTTTGTTGAACTAGAATCACCTGATCTACGAAAGCTAAAGAAAAAATAATATCTGATAAAGAAGGTGCGCCTGTTGTACCTGATGTATATAAAGCAAGCAGTTTTATTTATGAAAACCTGTCAGACTTTCCCTTCCATTGGATGAGAATAACTCAGCTGCTTATAGCATTGGGAATACGAATGATTCTGTACAATTTGAAGTGGGTTCAATTTTACAGCCATGATGGGCATTTTTAACAGACTTATTCTGTCAGAATTGAGAAAACAAACAGCTGCCATAGCGAGCTTAGTGTCTGAATTTGGTAAACTACCACTGAAAATAAGTGAATCCCTTTCCCTGGTTCTGAAGGCTGAGAGTATTGAAATTGTGCCCAATATGAGATGTGATGTGGATAGAGTGAACCCCCGGTTGGATAATTTCCTATTAAGGGATGAGATAATTACTATACTCTCATCACAGGATATAGATAGGAGGTTATCCACACAAGATGATGTTGGGAATAAAGGTCGGCATGATGAAGAACATATTGATGCCAACGAAGGGAATGTTATTCCTAAATTGGTGATAAAGGATGATTTTGAAGTAAAGATTTCCAAAAGACAGGGGAAAAAAATGGCAAAAATAAGGAAAAAAAATATTAATGAGACACTCAAAAAATCATCTAGGAAAAACATGAGCGATGTGGATCTGAAACATACAATGCAAGATGTGGAGGATGTAATTCCTTCTCCTGTAATTAAAGGAGCAATGTCAAAGACTATCTTAACTACCCAGGACAATCTCTCTGTCCCTAAAACATGTATTGATCTAACCCCCCAGGTAAATTTGCCAAGGGGGAAGATGCTCTTTGTGATGTCATGAAAAAGAAAAGAGAAGCTATGTTTGAAATCTTCAAAACTACACCACTGTTAGGAAACAACAGTGAGTTCCCCAGCCACAATTTTGTATGGGGCCGGAATTCCCAAGGTGGCTTTAGGGAAACCAGCACTACGACAGTAAAGAAACTGATTAACTCTGGTAAAAAGGGTCAATCAGGGTATCAATGGGATCAAAATGATGTAATTACTGTGAATACAGGCTTGGGTAACTCAGATTGGAAAGTAAGTAAAGGTATGATGAAATCGAATAAATCTAAGGAATTGGATCAAAGACCTAATGTTACACTCTCCCCCGCAGTCCCCTCCCCTAAGGCTGTCTATGAGGCACGTACTGGGCTAGAGGTCGTTGATTGCAACAAGAAAGAAGTCGAATTATGTCAACTTATCCTTAAGGTGCTCAGGGACAATCTCTCCATAGATGTCACGCTCACCTGGTCTCCATTGGGGGGTGCTCGTGTTCGAAGGATGATGTCTGCACTGGTGTTGCTCTACTTAACGGAGGGTGCTAGCTCGTGTCTTCCCTTCGTTCTTGCCTCAGGAGATGTTCGTCTGCAAATCGAAACAAGATTTTAGCCAATTGAATGGAGCTGGTTTCGGTTTTCCCCTCCTTCCAATTTTCCCTTCTCTTCCTCTGGCTCACCTTGGTTTTTTAATGGGCGAGCTCTCCGTCCTGTACACTCTGGCAGGGGCGCAGTTTCACAGTCTTTCCAGGATCTAGTTACTTCACTGATCTGATGGAGATTGCTGAAGTGGAAAGGCCGGCATAAGCAGGTAAGTCCCTATTCCAATAACTCCTTGAAATAGCTGTCTTAAGTCTTTGCCCGAAATATCTAATGTTCGTTCTTGTCTTTCAGGTTTGGCTTTAAGCGGCTTTCGGATGATGGATGACTCTCCTGACGATGAGGAGCAGGATTCCAGCTGGTAAGTATAGCGCTGTGCTGGGCGCGCTAATTGTTTGCTGTATTTAGCTTTCCTTGCTGTGTGCGACTAACCTGCTTTGCCTGTTCTGTTCGGCAGGTGCAGCGCGGATCCAGGAAGATGAAGGAAGAGCCACTCGACGGGTTGAGTTGCGGCGCGATGCTGGAATGATGAAGAACTGCTCGATGGAGTTTCTAGAAGTGGCCGCTTTCAGGTGAGTAGCTACCCGGGAGGGTACCTTCAGTTCTGCTCTTCTATAGATGCAGCGGTCCTTGCGTAAGCTGAAGGCGAGATCAGGATGTTCTGCAGGTAAGTCCTTCAATGCTTTTCTAACTCCTGTTCTTCTCTTTCCTCAGGTGCCGATGGAAAGAAGACTCGGGATGGGCGTGGCAGAAGGGAAGCAAGAGCTGAGCTGACACGGTGAGTGTTACGCTGCAGGAGTGCAGAATAACGTGAAGCGTGTTCAGTTTGCTGGGTGCGGTTTAAATAGCCTTGCAAGTAGTCCCAGGAAAATAGTCCCCCTTAACCATATCCTCTCTCCAGGTAAAGTAGTCCCAAGCCGCACCCTGTACTGAATGGCTCAGCCTCTCAGAGCCAAGTATATGGCCCATGTATTTAGCACCTACCATGACTCTGGCGCCAGCGGCGCCAGGACTGAGTCCAGGTGAGCCTAGCTGGGGCCTGGGAAGTCCCCAAGGAAGTCAAAGTCCGGGATGGGCTCACCAGTTTCGGGGTTTTGGGAGCATGCACCATGACAGCACTCCCCCCCAAATCCCCCCTAATGGCAGACTCACCCATTGGTCCTGGTTTGTTTGGGTGATTACGGTGGAACCTTTTTAATAACCGTGGAGCATGCACATTCTCGCTAGGTTCCCATGATCTTTCATGTGGTCCGTATCCTATCCAGTCTATCAAGTAAAATAGTTTTGATTTGGTGATTTTTGAGTCAAGAATTTCTTTAACCTCAAACTCAGGTTCCCCGTTTACTGTGACCGGTTTCGGTGGTTTCACAACTCGTGTTCCAGGTTGCACTGGTTTCAAAAGTGAGACGTGAAACACAGGATGAATTTTCATGTGCGGGGGTAAGTCCAATTTTATAGCCACCAGATTGATAATGGCCTTAATGGTATATGGACCTAAATATCTGGGGTTGAAGGTATGAGGCCCTTTCACTGGTATGTGTTTTGACGCCAACCAGACTTCATCCCCAACCTGATATCTTGGAGCTTCACTTCTATGCACGTCGGCTGATTTCTTGTACCTTTCCTTAGCTTGCTTTAGATGATCCGTCGCTTGTTTGAAGGCTTGGGAGATGGTAGAATGCAAACTTTTCACAGCTGGCATTTCCAGAAGTTGCGGCGGGTCAAGATTGGAAGTTCGTGGGTGCAATCCGTAGATTGTATAGAAGGGACTTTGACCCGTAATGGAATGTAGGGAGTTGTTATAGGCATACTCGGTGATACATAGAATATCCTTCCAGCTGCCTTCAGTTTGATGTAACATGCACCTGGGATACTGCTCCAAGGTCTGGTTTGTTCTCTCTGTCTGGCCATCAGTTTGGGGATGGTGACTGGTGGAAAGTCTTACGTCGATTTGAGCTAATTCGCAACATTTCTTACAGAATCGTGAGATAAACTGGCTGCCACGGTCTGAGATCAGGATGGATGGAAATCCGTGAATTCGGACAATCTGCTCCAGAAATTCTTTAGCCAGAATTGAAGCTGAGGGCAATCCTTTTAGTGGGATGAAATGGGCCATTTTTGAAAACAAATCCACCACAACTAAAATTGTGTTGAACTCTTTATAAGGAGGAAGGTCTGTTATAAAATCAAGAGATAGGGTATGCCAAGGTGTAGGTGGGATGTCTAATGGCTGAAACAGGCCTGGAGATTTTTTTTTCTGGACCTTGTTTTGAGCGCAAACTCCACAGGATAGTACAAACTGTTTGATGCCTTTACGCCATGTTGGCCACCAAAAATGCTGTTTGACCTTGACCTCAGTTTTTGCAATTCCAGGATGGCCTTCTACTAATGAGTCATGGTAATGTGAGACGACCTTTTCCTGAAGTTCTCTGCTGGGTAGATAGAGACGTCCCCGAAAATAGGTTAATTGGTTTGTGACTGAATGGTGAGGACTTTTGGTTGGCCAATTCTTTAGGGTGTTGGAATCCATGAGATGAGAGATTCCCTCTTGAATGTCTTCTAACGTTAGAGACGTAGTAATTCCAAGAATCTTTTCACCAGGAATGATGGGCACTGGGTCGGGATTGGCATATTCCTCGTCTACTCCTATACGGGACAGTGCATCTGCCTTTCCATTTCGACAGCCAGGTCGGTAAGTAATTACAAAGTCGAACTCAGCAAAAAACAATGCCCATCGGAGTTGGCGAGATGATTGACCTTTTACCACCTTCAGGTACTGTAAATTGAGATGGTCAGTGATTACTGTGATGGTGTGCCTAGCTCCTAAGAGGTAATGCCGCCAGGCTTTGAAAGCCGCCTTGATGGCTAACAGTTCCTTGTCCGTAATAGCATAATTCAACTCGGGAGCCGTAAACTTCCGTGACCAAAAGGCTACTGGGTGCAGTTGACCAGTTTTGGGGTCCCTTTGTGATAGGACCGCTCTCATTGCCAGACTGGAAGCATTTGTTTCGACTACGTACGGTAGATCTGGACGAGGGTGTTTCAGGATCGGGGCTGAGATGAATCTTTGTTTTAGCTCCTGGAAGGCTTTCTCAGCCTCTTCGGACCATTGAAAACACTTGTTTTTGCACATCAGAGTGGTGATGGGATGCACTAGATGCAGAAATCCAGGAATTAAATGACGATAGAAGTTTGCAAATCCGAGCATACTTTGAACTGCTTTAATCGAAGTTGGCGATGGCCAGTTGAGAATGGCATCAACTTTTCGCATTGCAAATAGTTTGTGTTGTCGAAGTTTGTCCAAAATGCCCGGACATGTTTTACATGTTCTTGATCTGAACGGGAGTATACCAGAATGTCGTTGATGTATACTACGACGCTCACATGAATAATTTCTCGCAGAACATCGTTCATGAAATACTGGAACGCTGCTGGAGTGTTGCAAAGACCAAAAGGCATCACCTGATATTCAAATAGCCCGTATTTGGTGCGGAAAGTGGTCTTCCATTTGTCCCCTTTTCTGATCCGCACCAGGTGGTATGCTCCGTGGAGATCTAACTTGGTGTAAATTCGGGCATCTTTAACTTGATCCAATAGGTCAGGAATCAGAGGCAACGGGTAACGGTTTTTAACAGTGACCTGATTCAATGCGCGGTAGTCGATGCAAGTCCTAAGGTCACCTTCCTTTTTAGGCACGAAGAATAAGGGTGATGCCGCCGGGGACTTGGATGGGCGAATGAAACTGTTAGCCAGGTACTGGTCTAGATATTTTCTCAAATGCAGGTTCTCGGGTACTGTGAGTGCATAGATTCGACCACACGGAATCTGTGCTCTTGTTACAAGTCGATCTGGCAGTCATACGACCTATGAGTCTCGCGCCTTGAAACACTTGTGTATAGGCGCGTTACAAATACCATATCATATCATATCATATGAGGAGGCAATGTGTTGGCTTGATCCTTTTGGAATTCATCATGACAGTCTTGATATACCAGCGGTAGGGAGTTGGTTGGTTTCATGATCGTTGTCGCTCCACTGACCAAAGGTCCTTTAGTCGGATAACAAGTTTGGGCACAGTTGACTGAGAAGGTCAGCCTCTTGGCACGCCCGCTATGCAAGGATTGTGTGATTCTAACCATGGCATTCACAGAATTATTTGGAATTGTGGAGCCTTGATTATATCAAACACTATGGTTTCCCGATGGCCGTCTTGGCACAAAAGAGTCATCTCTGTCATAGAGTGCGTTACTGGACCTGAAGCAATTTCAGTTCCATCAACTGTGGTGACTAAGTCTGTTGTTGCCTTTTCGCAAAGGGAAAGGTTCATTCTCGAAGCCAATTCTTGATCCATATAATTTCCGATGGCTCCATTGTCAATGTATGCTCTGACTGCATGCATTCGAGATGGTTGTCGGTGGTTTATAAGGACCATAGGCAAAACTAGGTGCGAGGTCTGGGAGTCCTTCTTTTCGCTCGGCAAGTGGACCTCTACGCCTGCCGGGCGGAGAAGTTTTCCGGTTCAGACTCTGTTTCAACCTTACCAGTGACTCCTACTGCCTTTTTAGGTGGCTTCACTGGGCACTCTCAAAGGAAATGGCTGGCTGACCCACAATACAAACACAACTGTTGTTGTCTTCTCCTATCCCTTTCAGCCTTGGACAACGGCCCTCGCACTCCTCCGATTTGCATTGGTTCTGACACGTCGGTGGTCTTGGAGGCGTTTTCCTTTGGGCGTACAAATACTCTCGAATCGATTCTAGCTCAATCTGCCTTACTGTTCTGCAGTCTGTGATCAAGCTGGACCACTAAGCCTATGTGCTCAGCACAGTCTCTGGGCAGGTTAACCAGTTGAGCTAAAACGTCCTTTAACTCCCCTCTCAGACCGCGGTAAAATAGCGTTGTTCTTTTGTCATCCGGCCAATCAGTTTACACAACCAGTCTGTTGAAGGTTGCAATGTATGTTAGCAGGTCCTGGTTGCCTTGACACAAAGACAAAAGTTCATTGTCCAGTGCCTGACCTTGGCAGCGTCGGGCAAACAGCTTCTCCATATCCAATTGGAATCTTTGGAAGTCTTGCAAGATGGGAACATCCCTACTGCCCAGTGGCACCGACCAGTCAGCAGCACTGCCACTGAGATATGAAAGTACAAAAGCCACTTTGGACTGGTCATTTGGAAAAACCCCTGGCCTACATAGGAAATGTAGACGGCACTGATTCATAAACAGCGCATACCCTTTTGGATCCCCAGCTAATCGTTCAGGAGGTGCCAAGGGTACAGCTCCTGGGAGGACCACCTGAACTGGATTGCTTGATGCAGTGGGTACCGTTGACCCCACCCCAGGTAGCGGCGCTTGCCCCACCTGTGTCTGGAGCAACTGTCTGGCAAGATCGTCGGTGCGCTCCTTGGCTACAATCAGTTCTCTTTGTAAGGCATTTGTCTCCTGTCTAGCCGAATGTACCACGGCCCTGAGTTCCCCCAAAAGCTGAGCTAACTGATCAGTTTCTGAGGTTTCCATGGCGCCCAGGTAGAGAACTTCTGTAAGGCTTTGCGTTCTGTCACGCTCACCTGGTCTCCACGGGGGCGTGCTCGTGTTTGAAGGATGATGTCTGCACTGGTGTTGCTCTGCTTAACGGAGGGTGCTAGCTCGCGTCTTCCCTTCGTTCTTGCCTCAAGAGATGTTCGTCTGCAAGTCGAAATAAGATTTTAGCCAATTGAATGGAGCTGGTTTTGGTTTTCCCCTCCTTCCGATTTTCCCTTCTCTTCCTCTGGCTCACCTTGTTTTTTTAATGGGCGAGCTCTCCGTCCTGCACACTCTGGCAGGGGTGCGATTTCACAGTCTTTCCAGGATCTAGTTACTTCACTGATTCGATGGAGATTGCTGAAGTAGAAAGGCCGGCGTAAGCAGGTAAGTCTCTATTCCAATAACTCCTTGAAGTAGCTGTTTTAAGTCTTTGCCCGAAATATCTAATGTTCATTCTTGTCTTTCAGGTGCGGCTTTAAGCGGCTTTCGGATGATGGATGACTCTCCTGACGATGATGAGCAGGATTCCAGTTGTAAGTATAGCGCTGTGCGGGGCGCTCTAATGGTTCACTGTATTTAGCTTTCCTTGTTGTGTGCGACTAACCTGCTTTGTCTGTTCTGTTCGGCAGGTGCGGCGCGGATCCAGGAAGATGATGGATGAGCCACTCGACGGGTTGAGTTGCGGCGCGATGCTGGAATGATGAAGAACTGCTCGATGGAGGTCCTAGAAGTGGCCGCTTTCAGGTGAGTAGCTACCCTGGAGGGTACCTTTAGTTCTGCTCTTCTATAGATGCGGCGGTCCGTGGGTAAGCAGAAGGCGAGATCAGGATGTGCTGCAGGTAAGGCCTTCGATGCTTTTCTAACTCGTGTTCTTCTCTTTTCTCAGGTGCCGATGGAAAGAAGACTCAGGACGGGCGTGGCTGAAGGGTAGTAGGAGCTGAGCTGACACGGTGAGCGTTACACTGCAGGTGTGCAGAATAACGCGAAGCGTGTTCATTTTGCTGGGTGCGGTTTAAATAGCCTTGCAAGTAGTCCCAGGAAAATAGTCCCCCTTACCCGTATCCTGTCTCCAGGTAAAGTTGTCCCAAGCCACACCCTGTACTGAATGGCTCAGCCTCTCAGAGCCAAGTATATGGCCCATGTATTTAGCACCTACCATGAGTCTGGCGCCAGCTGTGCCAGGAGTGAGTCCAGGTGAGCCTAGCTGGGGCCTGGGAAGTCCCCAAGGAAGCCACAGTCTGGGATGGGCTCACCAGTTTCGGGGTTTTGCGAGCTTGCACCATGACAATAGAGCCCCGGCGTACTTTGACAGCTTTACCGGCCCTAACTAAGATACATGATACTATCCCGGACACTAATATAGGGAATGTACCCGAAGAGTTTTGTAATGGTGTTCCCCCAAAAAATGTTAATGATCTGGATTGTGGTAATGATCAAAGGGCCTCAAGTCATCAGGACCCTGTTCTAAGACAGCCAACTAACCCAGAGTTAGCGGGGGTAATCCTTAACGTGTGATTTAACGAAAAGGGACAGATATCCTTGAGTAGACCATATATTTTGTCTCTATTGGCAGTTATCCCTGAGCTTAGTTTAATCTCTTAAGGTGACATCCAGTTGGTAGACTTTATTCATAGATTCAGGTATGACCATGTACATCTTGTCATAACTTCCCCTTGGTGAGGTTGTTTCTTCTTAAAGAGGCTGAACAACTGTAAGTTTGTGGTTTTGATATATATGAATATAAACCACCTGATCAAGCTTCGCTATCGAGGTCGGTGAAACTTAATGGGGGTCATTATGATCCAAATCTTGCTAAAGCGACTTCTAAGGCGGATTTTGACCTGAATAAACAGGATTGGAGGTGGTTGGCATTGTCTGTGAGGGAATCTATTGATACGCTCAAACAGTTGGGAAAGCCCCTCTAGCTTCTGCAACACTTTAAAGTTTGTGAGTTGGAACTCGAGAGGCTGCCTTAACCTCATGCACAATGAGAAACGTATGTGTTATTTGGCTCAGTTTGATTTTATCCTCATTCAGGAGACATAGTCTAGAGTTCCGTTGTGTTGGGAAGGCTTCAGTGTTATTTCTACTTGTGCATATGGCACAATTAAGGGCCGACCTAAGGGGGGTCTGATCATAGCCACAAAACAGTCTAATGGTGTGATAAAAACGGGGGAATAGCGTTTTTTTCACCAATTTCTTGCGGCATCCTTCCAGTTGGGGGTGACATCTGACTGTTTTTATGTATTCATTGTTAATGTATATTGGAACCCTAGTGAATTGACTGATCCTCAGCTTGAGAAGGAATTATTAAACTTGGGATCCACAATTGAATTTTGGCTACAAACGAACCAGGGTGGGCAACTCATAATTACGGGGGATGTGAATGCCAAATTTTATTGTAAGCGTTTATCTGTGGATGTGGCCTTGGCTAACTCAGGAACTCATTTCAGATTGGGGGGAAATTCCAGCTTGCGGGAGAATGTGGACTCATTTTGCCGAATCCTGTGGTCTGGATCTCTTGTATAACGATCACTATACGTGGAAGGCCAGAGGTTTTGAATCAATTATTGACTATATCATGCTTTCAGTCGGTTTGTCAAAAGCCATGTGTACATTTTAAATTAAGGATTCTGGCTGTAGCGATCATTGCTTTCTCACCATCGAAATCACAGTTAGCTATCTAAGACCAACAGCTTTTATGTAAACCCACGGTTTGTTGATCAACCCACAGGGCAACAGAATCAAATGGTGCCATGGGCTAAATGTTACATTTACTGCCACTACGGTGAAAGACTATTATACCATGACACATCTCCAACGTGTGGAGTGTTATTCAGCTTTAAATTTTACTTATTACATCAAATTTACCATAAATAAGCTGCTTAAACACTCATTTAAGAATCCTAGACTACATATCTGTAACGATCATCTTGCAGATATTGCTGTTCATGATCGTAAGAGCGCCCTTAGGAAAGAAATTAGACATTTAAAAAAATCAGATTTATCGTTTTCTGACGCACTGACTGAGAAAAAGAAAATCAAACAAAGGTATAAAAACTGGTTAATCCACCATAGAGGAAGTCGTTCTTAACGTGATGGGGAGGCAAAGTTAAAATCTTTGCGTGGTCACAACTGCAAAAAATTTTGGAATCTAATTTATGAGTTGGAAAGACCACAGAAGGACATTGCTATGAATGTAATAAATGAAGAGACATGGTTGTCCACTTTTCAAAGTTATACATTAACAATAATATTATTGAAACTTTTAATGTCTTAGGCAGTCCTAAATGGACACTGAAATTTACTGTGGCAGACATTGCTTCTCTTATTAAAAAATCTAAAAACTCGGGTGCTCCTGGCCCGAATAATTTGTCAAACAAACTATTGAAACTTGACCCAACCATCTGGGCTAATGTACTGCATGTGTTATACGGAAACATCTTATTTTATAAATGTATCCCTAAATCTTGGAGAGTCTCGATTGTGATTCCAGTCTTCAAAAAGGCTCTTATCTGTGTCCGTCCAGTTATAGGTCAATTGCCATAGCAGACCCAGAATCTAAACTATTTGGTTCTCTTGTCCTATTAGACCTACAAAAATGGATCATGGAAAAACACATCTTAGATCCCAAACAAATCGGCTTAAAAAAAAACATTGGAGCCGACCGTGGGGGACTAATATTAAAATCCTTAATTGCCAACTCTATGAAACTAGGTAAAAGACCCCTTTTTGTTGCCTCTATGGATCTGAGCTCTGCCTTTGATCTGGTAGATAGGAAACTGCTATGGCAACGGTTAAAAAATCTTGAAATACCGCTACACCTCCTTGATATCCTCATTGGCCTGTATACTGATACTAGGCTGAAGGTCCGACTAAACTCTGAGGGCCTCCTCTCTAAGGAACTTATCATTCCCAACGGCCTTCAACAGGGATGTATGTTGGCCCCCAAAATATTTAATTTATATGTGAGTGGTGCAAACACACCATTAAGTAGTAAAGGTTTGGTGTGCCCCATTTTGGACAACATGTGTATATCTTGGATGGCCTATGCGGACGATTTTCTCTTGATGGAGAACACTAAAATAGGTCTGCAAAGACTTTTAAAAGCATTTGAAATGTTTATATCTATACTACATCTGAAAGTTAACCCATCTAAGACAGTGATTGTCCGTTTTGGTCGACCGAACAAGAAAGAAAACTCTTTTTCTTGGTATTGTGGAGACAAAATGATCAAAGCCCAAGCTGTGTTTAAGTACTTTATCACTTTTCTGGGGTTGATTCCATCTCCACGGTAAAAATACAGCCATTAGGCAAATGTGTGCTATTGAAACCAAATTTGGGAAATGTTCAATGTTATCATTAAGGGAGTTCTATGTTAAAAAAAATCATACCTCGTCTCACATATGGTATGGAACTCGTTATCAACGGGCTTTATGAGTACTTGAACTATATAGAAGGCAATATTTGGAGGTCTGTGTTATTATTCCTGCCTAAGTGCATTCCCCTGGAACTGATAAAATACGAATTTGGCCTACAATCTCTTTCCACCCATGCCATTTGGAAAAGAATGTGTCTTTGGAAAAAATGTAAAATGGGGAAAGATAAAACCTTATATGCCTGTGCCTACAATGAATCAACCAACCCTTTCATGCATACTCTCCATGTGGAGATCATGAATTGTTTAGTTCAGTTGGGTATGTCTGTTACATCTCTTTGTAATAAACCGTATGAAATCAAAGCAAGCCTTATGGGCTTTGATTGGCAGAAAACCAAGCATAAAATCTTAGATTCAAAACTATATAAATCTGCATGCTCCACATGGAAATGGTTTCCGGTTATAGAAGGGTATTTCATGAAATATCCAAGTAAGCGTCTGTGCAATGATTATATACGTTTCAGATTTAATGTTGTTCAAACCAATCAAATTAAATGCATAAGAAACTGTAAAAAAAATGGGTGTAGTGGAAACCTTGCAACATATCCTGTTGGTATGTCCTGGACTTAAGTTTCAAAGGATTAGGTACTTTGCTCAATGTGTTCGTTCTACACATGATGTAAATAGAGAATTTATCTGGTATAGAATGCTTCATGAAAACTCGATCAGACTGAATATTCAGGACCTCGTTCTTGAGAAATGTTTGTGATTTAAATGAAGGCAGTCAATTTTACATAGAAACTTTTTCTAGGTCTTGTGTTATCTAGATTAGGTTGTTATACTTTGCTATTGTTACTTTATATCGATCTTTCTTTGTTGGAAAAAATATTGTATGAAATGTTTGTTTTTACTATGTTTATTGTAGAAAGTCTTTTATACATTGTTTGCTTTTTATAAAGGTTTATAATAAACCAAAACAAAGAATAAAAAATAAATAAAATGTATATTCTTTTACTCAGAAACCTTGAGTCAATGTTTGTTTGAATCATAGTATTTGCTGTCCTTTGTGTAACTATTGGTACTGCTCACTTGCTCTTGAGATAAGTCTGGCTGCCCAGCCATCGCTACCACTTTTACTGTGTAGTACAGGCGTGTACCAAAGGTGAATTTGTACTGTCACTTGTAGTCTTAATCGTGTGGTGTTCCTAAAGGGTACTGCATATAATTCTGCCTTACAATCCTCAACCATGGATCATCTCTGAGATCTGTACCCTCAAAACAAACATGACCTGGACCCTATTCCTATCCCACAGAAATTCCTTGCTGCTCTCCCCTGCACTGAGCTCTGCCAAATCATTCTATTTTTTAATCCTAAAATCCTTCCTTCAAAAGAACTCCCACAATCATCGCTCTACCCTTCAAGCTTTGTTCAAACCTCCCATGCCTATGTCCATTGCCCCCTGCCTCTTTGGTAATGACTTTGCCCACTAGAGTTCCCCTAAAATCTCACAAATTATGTAGGACTCTCACAGCCCTCCTCTCTCTGCCCACACCCTCTTTCTGACCTCCCTCTCTCCTCTTACCTCTACTACTAAATTAGCACACATCCTTCAGAGAACCAATCCATCTTGCACTCCAAATTTGCTATTCTAATGTTCAAATGCCAATCACCTGCCCTCATTCCTCTGAACTCTTAAATTTCTCCCTCTGCACTGGCTCTTCGCTGCTGCCTTCAAATCTGCAAATATCCTACCCTTTTTGATAAAACCCTCTGTTGAGCCAACTGTCCCAGTAAACTATCATCTGATTTCCCTCCAACCACATTTTTCAAAGGTACTTAAGTGGGTGATCTGCAACCAGATTATGGTATATAGTTGTTTTGATGCCGTTTTTTATGTGTTTTTTTAACAAAAAATATTAATTGAAAAAACAAATCTAAAAATAGAGGGGGTGGGTAAGGGCATAAAAGGGACCGGGCGGTGGATCAGGGGATTTGGGAGGGGCCAAAATATAAACAAAATGTTGATGTGTTTTTTTCTATGAAACATTTTCATTGATAAAGAAAGTAGAATCACAGATTACTAAGTACCTTGAGGATAATGACCTTGGATATGCACTCCAATCCATTTTATTCAGTAAATCCACCTCCGAAAGTGTACTCATGCATGTCTCCAACTTTCTCTCTGATGCTCAACACACAAAACACTCTTCAATACTCATCCTTTGGACATCTCTGCCACTTTTGATCACTGCTCTATTCTCTTAAATCTGAAGGGCCTTGGGTTTCACAACTTGCTCTAGTCTGGATTGATTCCTACCTGGAAAGTCGCTCCTTAAAAATCTGCTTCATCTTACAAACCTCTGCCCCATCCCGCTCACTGTCGGAAATCCTCCAAGGATTGGTCCCTAGACCTCTGCTCTTTACTCTCTATAACTCTGCCCTAAGATTACTTATCCTGATTTTTTGGCTTTCACTATCCCCTCTTTGCTGACAACACTCAAATCTTTTTTCTCCTATCCCTCCTTCACTTGAGCTATCTCAGACAAGATTACCAACTGTCTCACTGCAATCCATCACTGGAGGGCTCTCCACTGCCTCTTGCTGAACTCCTCAGAAGCAGACGTAAACTTTATCCCAGCTTCCAACACCATTTCTACCCAGCCCTGTGTCATCTCCATCCTGCCTGACCTTCTTTTTCCCTCAATCATGGTTTGCAGACTTGGGGATCTCTCTGATAGAGACCTATGACTGCAACAGTTTCTCATTAACACTACCTCTCCTGTTCATCAGAACGTTTTCAACATTCAATAAATGCATCTAAGTCTAAATGCCCTGAATACTAAATCTCTAATCTCCACCCTCGTTTACAGAAACCTTGACTTCCGCTCAAGTCTAGTCTTTGCATTACACTCTACTCTTTAATCTTCATAGACAAAGCCCTCAACTTCTCTACCTGACTCTCTACAATGTACTCAGATGCACCCCCAGTTCTACCTACCAACCTCATGTTGTATGGATCTGCAAGCAAAACTGCTCCCTTTTCAAGTTCCTTCTCCTAGTCCACAAGGGTGCCCCTCACAATCAAAGCGATCCCAACTGTGGATCATTCCATCCTCTCCCCATTCACAGCACTACTGCACAGGTAGCACATTTTTTGATGCAGCACCACCACATGGGTGAGGTGCATTGCTATATGTGTTGCCAGATTAACATGGACATATAAGTAAAGACAGGCTATTCAGTCAAAAACGATTTTAACATATAAGATGCAAATCTATTTTTACAGTTAAAAGCACACGTGCACATTCAAAAATGCACACTATTTTTCACCTGAAATGCCTATGGTGCAAGAGACACATTTGAAAATTAATAACTAACATTATTAATAAATAACCTGACTAATAAAACTGCATTTAACATAACCCACTAATAAAAATGTGTCTCCACTGCAGAATTAGGCCTACTCTGAAAGTGAATTTTTAAACGCACATTCATTTTTTTCTTTTTCTCTGCTGCTCTGTCCACATAACTACAGGAAGCAAAAGGGCTCGAAGGAACAGGAAATCAGTTGGTTACAAATAATTACTGTAGAAATGAGCCATTGTGTAGTGAGGGAGGAGATGGCATGATTGATTTCTGATTGGAGCAGCGTCATAGCAAGTATCATGCTAGAGGCAGTGATGAGAGTTTTGCTGGGGGAGCTTGAAGAGAGGGGGAGGACAGTCGGGATTTGGCAGAGCTGGGAGAAGGACCTGTTTCCTGGCTGAAACATTCCTGCTGTAAAAGCTGAGAATTCCAGGCAATAACCCCGGTTTGAGAACGAAAGACCCTTGTTTTCACTGGGGTTAATCTTCAAGGGAGCCAAATTCAGAAAGAGAACAGCTGAAGAAAACTCATGCTGAACAGATAAAGTAATTACAGAAGTGTGGGGGCTGAGTGTGTACGAGAATATTCAGTCAGTGTAGGAAAGGAGATTCCTGTGCTTTAATCACATGTTTAATGTTGCAAATTGGGTTCTTGTCTCTGCCACTCTCTTTTCAGTGTATCACAGACAATGCTGTTACTGTGCTATTTTATTTATTTCTGTAAAGAGTGAGATCGTGTTTAAATGCAACTTTTATAATACACAAAAATATTTGAAAGCAGACGGGTGGTGTGTTTTATATTTACCAATACAGTGCTGATGATGTGGGGAGATGTTCAGACAGTGCAATTGTCATTTTCAAGGTAGCTAAATGTCAAATTTGCTGCAGCCGGGTGCACAATGTAATTCAGTATGAGCAATTATAACTAACTGTGTGTGTTGTAGTTTGTCGGAGGTCTATGAGTCGGCAAAAAGGGAGGCCCGGGACATAGTTCACTACCGTATATAAGATAATGAAAATACCACATGATAGCTCACTGCCGTAGATAAGACAGAGAGAAATTGCCCATGGTGGCACACTAAAAATGAAAATGTGGTGTTCCTGAAATGCAAGCCTGAGGTCTCTGTAGTGATTACACGAAAAATCTAAGCAAAAATAAGGGGTTCTGGATATTGGGGCCACAAATAAAACAAGGGAATTATGCTCACCAAAATACCACCAACCACGCATACCAACCACACATACCAAATACGCATGTCTGTGTGCTGAAATAATGCATGTCCACTGTATTATTGTTGTACATGGCCCAATCTGAATACAAGGAGTGATTGTTGCTAAGTTATTTTTCGGCGCTAAGAAAATACCGTCAGGCCCCAAATCTCCACAAAATACCCTACAACTCTGATTTGTGGCACATGCTCCCTTAGATTGTTACTTTTGAAAGTCACCTGTTTTTTGTGGTCCTTGTCTCTGTCCCACTTTGTTCACACCCTCATAGACTGGCTCCTCATTCATTCTCATCTTTGCACTATTGTACAGAGAGCCTTCCATGAAATGTCACCACCATCTGTAAAAGTGGTACTGTAAGTCTTTTCTGATTGAAATAGTTATACATGTTCTTCAAATAAATACAAATGCAAAAACATATACAATAAAAAAAAGAGAAGTAGGTTTAGGCTTAGCTTTTAATAATTGCACACCTCTTTTGGTGACACAACTGTTCCATGGTTTGGGTACTGGACAGGTCAAACATGTATCACAATGACTGGGACTTATGTCGTCTTTAGATTGCACATCATAATTTGGATCTCCTGAAAACCTGAAAATAAAGATAACCAGAGGTGTTCTGGGCTTATGCATTGGGCATCCCTCCATTTCAGGGACACAGTAGATCCTTAGATTGTGACAACCCATTTTGGCCTCGTGCCATTCTATTTGGAGTGGCACCTCATCAAGTCATTCATGAACCACAGAGTGACACCGGATTGCATTTGATAGCCAGCCTTCACTTCCTTTTTCCTACCTAAATATGTCACTTTCTTTATATCAGACAGTTGAGTATTTATATGGGAAGGGGCGGTCTCAACCTTTTATGGATACACCGTATTTAGCATTCACCATCTGGTGCTATCCCCCTACTCCCTATTCTTCTCAATAATCGTCAGTTTGTACATGAGGCTATTGGGGGAATTCCTAGACAACTAAAACACTTTGCAACACGTGTAGACATATGATATACAGCTGTACTTGAAGGGCAAGCGTGGCAATGACATTCACCATCTGATTATGTGCCTAAGCCTCATGTATGCCTTGACATAACATGCCTACTTGAAAATGCCTTAGCTCCTCTACTCAACTAAGCTAAGGAATTCAAACACGTGAAGCCGATCCTTGAGGAACTGCACTGGCTGCCACTGGAGTCCAGAATAGCCCTTAATATAGTATTAATTTAATAGAAGGCTGCGACAACCAATGCTCAATTCTACATGGCTTATTGCCTATCTCCCGAAGCCTGCACAACACAAGACACTTTAACATAAGCAGGCTCCAAAAAGGTTAAGCAAGAAACACCCAGAATGTGTAACAATATGCCAATGCAAAACAGGACAGCTCCTTTCCTCATTGACTTTAGAAAGTTCATACTCTTCAAAGAAGACATTTGGCCTCATTATAAGGCTGGCGGCTGCAGTATGAACGGTGCCGGTAAGGCACTGGCACCGTTCATACCGGGCCGCCGCATTACGAGTTCTGCTCGCCGGTTCCTGACAGCCCGCCAGTTCTTACCTGGCGGGCTGGGCTGTGCGACACCCACGAGTAGAACCATGCTCCCCACCCCCATTCTGCCGAGCCCGGCATTACCGCCTCCCGCGAATGGGCAATTACCGGCCCACTCATCTTGTAATGGTCCGGTTATTGCCCAATTGCAGGGAGGCGGTGCCGGTAGCGAGCATGGCGGTAGCCGTGCCTGCCATACAGGCACTGCTACTGCCATGTCCGTAATGAGGCCCATTGTCAGCCACTGCTCTAGGATTCTGGCTGGGCACATTCCCCCCGTCAACAGTCCTCCTCTACCTTCTACTTTATGGTGCCCTTCCCTTCTTCTGTACAGCACTCAATGTCTCCCCAACTAGGCGTGCTGCATAGAAAGCCACAAGAATACATACATGCATGTTAGGGCATCCGCAGGGGCGTTGCTAGGGGGGGCTAAGGGGCTATAGCCCCTGATCTTTTGGTTGTAGCCCCGGATAGAATCTCAGGAGCTACAGCCAAAAGACTAGCTAGCCCCCAGTCCCAACAGTTCTGACATCAGCGTAGCCCCGGGTCTTTTCCAGACCTAGCAACTCCCCTGGGCATCCGGTTCTCTATGTGGAGTAGGCCTGATTGAGAAGTCAGCATTGCACTGGTATGTTCGCTAGAAGCTGGAAAATGCAGACCTAGACATGAACACAGTGCTGAGAAGGCTTCTAGTCTGATGTCCCCTGTAAAGCTATGGTGATCAACCTGTATCAATATGTGGCAAGCCTAATACTCCGTGCCACCCTGCATAATAGAAGGAATACAAGGTGCAATGCCCACATGCCATGAAAAACAGTTGTCATTTGCTGCTGTATCTTGAGAATGAGGGCCTTATTCAAGGAATGTTTAGCGTGCTGCAAAGTGACTTTGCACTGCCAACAAACACCGTAATTCTCAGAGCCGTGCAAAGAGTTTTTTTGAAGTGCAAAGGCAGTTGAAAGACACTTTGCACTGCAAACATACACTTTGCACTGCTCTGTCAATCAGGGTGTCTGTTGCAGTGCAAAGTCACTTTGCACCAGTGCAAAGTTCTTTTGCACTGTGTTATAAATTCCATGAATCAAGCCCTTGGTGTCCCGCTGAGTGTGTTGGAGTACCTATACCATATAAATTCCCTACTCCAATTTCAGGGCTTTCATTGAGTGGTGGAAAAGGGGAGGCACTGCTACTTGCAGCGGGAAGTCAATCCGCTGCAAAGATTTTTTTGACACAGAAGCATCCTGATGCCTCTCCTCATTGAGGAAGGCAACCTGCTTGACCAACTCCAAACCCCTGATCCTGGACCTGCTGAGCAGGGGCATCGAGAAAATAGGCCCTTTCGTAGCAGACCCCACCGGCCTGGGCCACCTTCCTCCTAAGCCCCTCCCCTCTCATTTGGGTATTAATTGCAGCTGCAACCAGCAGTTCTTTGGAATTGTACAGTAAAATGAGGTACCTCGATGGACACAAAGTGGCGCAAACTCTACCCAATGGTACAGGTCAATGGGCCTTGTTTGTTCTCACATAGTGGCGCCAATGGACTGTTTTTTTGTTTTTTTAAGGGACTAAGGTTTAGTCACCCTAACTTTCCTAGGGTCATCCAGACGTGGAACCCTTGCTCACTGTGCTCAGAGAGGCACAGCTCCACCTCACTGATGAGGCCCAACAAGGCTGAAACATGTGTATGGGGTTGCTGTTGGTACTCTTGTTCTGAAGGGAATTGCCATAGCATTTCGGTGCTGGACTGCCCATGTGGGTGGGACAAAGACTGATATGCAAATGGAAATTTCCGATCTGCGAAAGGTACAGTGAGCTAAAGTGTGGCTGCGAACTCTCAGGTGGGTAGCTTCCCATAGAACAGGTCAATGGGCCTTGCTCGTTTTCGCAGAGGGGCGCTTATGGACTGTTTTTTTATTCTACCCACTGTGAGTCTGGATATACTGCTGAATGGACCCAAACGGGGGCACACTCTGGAAAGAGGCTGTATAAGGGGTGAACGAGAGGGGCCATGACTCCGGCCTGGCAACTGGAATCCTGCTATGGCGCAAAATGCAGTCTCGTGGGCCTCCAAACCATAAGCCTGCAGGACACTGCAACCGGGTTCCCTTCACAGGCAAGATGGCCAGCAGTTGAACCCTGAAGTGGAAAGCATCACAATTGGCCAGTAACACACATCGTGTGCTGTTGACTGCCAAGTGCATGTACGCATTTGGTTGACACTGCTCCTGCATATTGATGAGCCGGGCAAGTGTTGTCTGGTTTGTGAGTGAACTGCTCTGTGCCCTCAGATCTCTTGTGTATGAAGATGGATGAAATGCTCAACGGATCAAATTGTTTTATTTTTTTAATTATATTTGCATTTTTATAGCGCCCACATAGGCATCGAGGCACTGTTACAGGAATATGACTTAGTTGCATATTTATTACGTGGTTAATACCCAGAGGTTTTCTAAGCGCGGACGAGGGGATCGAACTTGTGTTGTTTACAAGGTGAGCATGTTGTCGCTGAGCTATCCTCCCAGGACTATCAAAGACTCACTAGATTCATTTTTCTCACAAATCCATTTATTTACAGGGAAATTCATAATTGGCTGAAAACCTATGATTAACAATTATGAGTGAAACATATTTCCAGAGCGCTATTTGTTACAAAAGGTTGTAGGTGAAAGGGTCGAATGCAATTGTTTCAAATGCAATAGTTTAGAACCAAAAGGATCGGAAAAAGTCGAATGTACGTGTTTTTTTTTTTGTGGGGATCTCCCCCCAAACACCTGTTTTTAGCATGAAACACTGTATTTTTTTCCTATACGAAAGCAAAAAAGATAAATACATTTATAAAAAGGCATTCAATTTTTTTTTCAGTCCTTTTGTTTCGAAACTATTGTATTTCGAAACAATGGGGGTCATTACGACCAGGGCGAGAAGGGATACCAGGCACCGGTAATGACACCAGTGCCGGTAATCCCTTTGCGCCCTATTCCGAAGTCCCTTTGCGCTCCCTTAACGCCTGGTTTTACCAGGCGTTATGGACGGGACCCTCAAAGGGATACCGGGGTCAATAACGGTACCGCAATTTGCGGTACCGTTATTGCTGCCTTCCCCCTTCCTATTGAGCTCTATGGGGGCTCAAATGGGAATGGGGAATGGCTCTGGTGAATGGGGAATTACCGGTCCCGCCGACCTCGGACTGGACCGGTAATTACTCCCTTCACCAGACCAGAGTCGGACCGATTTTGGAGGCAGCCATGGCGCTAATAGCACCATGGCTACCTCCAAACTCGGAATGAGGTCCAATGTATTCGACCCTTTAACCGGGCACTGTTACAAAAGGATCATTGATAAATTGTAATTTGCTTTATCAACGTGCCAAATCGCCACGTCGATCAGGGCTGCCGTGTGTCATGTTGAGCCCTAAAATAGATACAAATGTTCCTAGAGAGATGTTCGCAATATGTGTATATTGGCTTTAGCAGAGTATCAGGTGAATTCCCTGAATAATGAATACAATGCGTAATTGAGCCAACTGCCTTCTTTGTCATGGTCCCCAAGTACCAGTTGCCCAAACCTGAGATGTCAGAAGAAATTAAGAGGTTCTCACTGAAAAATAAATACATTCTTTAATTGCAATAGGAAAGGAAGGGTTGCAGTGCTTAAACCAGCTCTTAAAATGGGGCGTCATAGTTTAATTGTGCTTTCCCATTCCCACGAATACAGGAAGATGATTGATAGAAAGCAGGCCAGGCTGTAGATGCGTGCAGGCCAATTTCAACATGATGGTTGTGGGCCCCCTGCTGAGAGTGAAAACAGTCTGGGGCACCCGTGGGGTGCATACATTACAATGGTCGACAGAGATAAGGTTAATAGCCGCAGATTATCACAAGACAGCAGCCAGCAGGGAGCGTAAATGCTAAATGCCCACTGAAGAGCTCTAACCCCTTCTTTGTCAACAAGAGGCTGAAGTGCAGGAACCAGTGTTAGAAGGCAATGCAGTAGTAACCCTTCTGTGTATCCCGTGTGAATAGAAAACAAAGCTTTTAATGTGAGCCCCGCAAATCACACACTTTATACATATTTTGCTGTGTTACAAGACTGCTGACTGGCAGCATGGAGGAAGTTGCTGGGGGCCCCCTGAGGATCGAGGCTCTATGCATTTGAAAAAGTTGAAAGGCCCTAGCACCGTCCCTGGTATAAAGGCAAGTCCAGTCTAATACTTGGCTGCCTTTGCCAATTTCAATAGGAAAGGTGATCACGAAGTCAGTCGTGTTTGGTACAATGCTCCATGGACTCCAAGGAGCCTGATATGTCTGCCGTGCCCAAATCTGATCGCTGAGAGACGCAAGGCCTGATTTCTGCTGCCGCCCTCACTCCCTGCCTCTTGTCGTCACTCAGTTTACTAATCAAATTTTCATCTAATATGCGTATGCAGGACTTTCTGATCAAGTACTTACATCTGCCCCCCTTCTTCTGCGCCGCTCCTCACCCCCTCCCGTTAGTTAGCATGTGTTATGTGCGTTGGGGTCACCAGGAGTGTAATTCCCAGGGAGTAACCGAACACTGCACTCTTGTCAGCCAGCAGATACCAAGTCAGTGACGCCCTATGCCCTAGACTTTCTGACATCAGCACCGCACCAGAAATCAAGATCTTATTCTACTCTCAGCGCAGACCTGTTTGTTCTTTTAAATTAAGTGCATCAATTTAAGAATGCAATGTTAAACTTAGAGGAAAAAATACTGCAACCTCATTTAAGCCTGGGATGGAATTGAGGGGCAAAGGTGACTGCAATGCTTCAGCATGTAATCATTGTAAACACTATTTGAGTTTTTGTATAGGGCTTCAGCTGTGGATAATTTTAGAGCACATAGGAGACAGCACAGAGCAGTGTGTGGGGCAGGGGGTTGGGAATGGCATGGGGGCAGCTTGCATTATAAGCAGTCCATGAAGTTTCATCACAGAAACCCGCAGAGCAGAAGTTGATCAGAAATGGACACAGCAATGTTGTTAGAAGTGCACCCGATGGTATAGTAAATTAACACAAAGTAAACGGACCCAACGGCTTTCTGGAAAAGTACATTTGAAGTGATCGGGTTTAATTCTGGATCCCAGTGATTTTGGGCCTCATTACGACCCAGGTGGTAAGGGGTTTACGGCAGCGTAAACAGCGCCGACCCTTACCGCCTGAGTACGAGGTCCCTTAGCGCCATGGAGCTTTTAACACCTGCTTTTAGCAGGTGTTAAAATCCATGGCGCTAAGGGACCATGGAGTTAATTACGCCACCGTAATTTACGGTGGCGTAATTAACGCCTTCAACACTCCCATTATGCCCTATGGGGCAAAAATGGGAATGGGGAAGGGTAAATGGGGATTGGGGATTTACCGCCCCGCCGACCTCGGAATGGGGCGGTAAGTCCGCCTACCACCATGGCGTAAACGTAGTTTACGCCATGGTGCTAAAGTCACGGCCCAGGCGGTAACTTACCGCCTGGGTCGTAATGAGGCCCTTTGTATTCCAGAGTTTGGGAATCTTGACATCAATTAACGTGTCCCTACAGTTTTCCTCACTAGAGGACAATAGTAAGACCTCTTCCGTGTTTGACGAATTAAAGTTCATCTGCGGGATCCACTGTTTCGTCCTGTTCGTGATGTGGGCAGCTCTGTGGGTAATGCATAGTCACTTAAATGCAATGGTTTTCAGGATTGCAAGCTAATTACGTCTTTGTAATGCCCGTAAAGTGTGCTCATATTTATCAAGGTCTAGAACTAGACGAGGGGCTCTATTTTGCATGAGTTGAAGCATCTGCATACCAATTTGGTAAGCCCTCTGGAGACCCTTTTTCAGTAGTCGATTTTTGGGAGGTATAAAGCCGTGATTATTTTCATTTGGAGATTCTGGTCTAAAAAAATGAAGACTTTTCTTTAGGACATGCAGTTGGTAGTAGAAATGAGTTGTTAAAATGTCCATTTGTAATCTGAAAGAAAGACCTGCATTGAATAGTATCATCATAAATAACTTTATTCGGCTAATAGACATACAAGTAATCCACAGAACATTCTTCAAACCATAACACAGCGTAGATATACAGAAAATATTTACTGAATAACCATACATTGCATGTGATAAAAAGGATGACAATATAAAATGATTACAAACCCCTTTACATATTCCATTTAATGGATGGTTCAAAAACCTACTGATTCTGAAGCTTGCAATATTAAATATCTGTTTTTTGTAATGCCTGACTTCTTATTTCACCTTGATTGCCTAATGTAACTCAAAGTGCCCAGGCTGCCACAGGGGTTTCAACTTTTAGCAAATAGCATAGTGCTGGGCGGTATTGTAAGATGCCTTGGCCAGTTAACACTGGTACTAAGGGTTGTTACATGATATGGGCGAAAAAAAGGGCGGAAAAAAGAAAATGTCTTAAGTCTTCATTATATGATTTATACCCCATCCATCTCTGTTCCCTGGCATTACCAGATCTAGACGACAACATGGAACCACTATGTGCCTGTGTGCACTCAGAAGCATCGTCGGGAGGAGAGGGCAGGAGCCTTCTCTTCCACTAACCCACTGCGAGGGAAGGGAAGCGCCCGCGACAACATCCACAACCCACGGTGAGATGTGGCTGCGACCCTGAATCAGACTACAAATTGTCTGGTAATTATTGAATTTGAACCTTCATGTTGCCGTGCAAGTAACCGTCTACTCGATCCATCTAAATTCACAATAGCCATGATTCCAGCTATTTGCCGCCATTGCTGAAAGCACAGTCAATGGTCGCCACGTCCTTGGTACACTCTCTGCCCCACTTGCCTTGATCACCCGCCCCTGGCACCGGATTGGCCGATTGCACATACTTCCGCCGTCCGACCCCACCGATAGTCGGAAGCCGGAGTGCGGAAGCAGCTCCTCGTCGAAGGGCCGAGTACAAGGGCCTGTCCATGCCTGTGTGCACTCAGAAGCATCGTCGAGAGGAGAGGGCAGGAGCCTTCTCTTCCACTAACCCACTGCGAGGGAAGGGAAGCGCCCGCGACAACATCCACAACCCACGGTGAGATGTGGCTGCAACCCTGAATCAGACTACAAATTGTCTGGTAATTATTGAATTTGCACCTTCATGCCGCCGTGCAAGTTACCGTCTCCGCGATCCACCTAAATTCGAAATAGCCATGATTCCAGCTATTTGCCGCCATTGCTGAAAGCACAGTCAATGGCCGCCACGTCCTTGGTACACTCTCTGGCCCACTTCCCTTGATCACCCGCCCTCGGCACCGGATTGGCCGATTGCACATACTTCCGCCATCCGACCCCACCGATAGGCGGAAGCCGGAGTGCGGAAGCAGCTCCTCGTCGAAGGGCCGAGTACAAGGGCCTTTCCATGCCTGTGTGCACTCAGAAGCATCGTCGAGAGGAGAGGGCAGGAGCCTTCTCTTCCACTAACCCACTGCGAGGGAAGGGAAGCGCCCGCGACAGCATCCACAACCCACGGTGAGATGTGGCTGCAACCCTGAATCAGACTACAAATTGTCTGGTAATTATTGAATTTGCACCTACATGCTGCCGTGAAAGTTACCGTCTCCTCGATCCACCTAAATTCGAAATAGCCATGATTCCATCTATTTGCCGCCATTGCTGAAAGCACAGTCAATGGCTGCCACGTCCTTGGTACACTCTCTGCCCCACTTGCCTTGATCACCCGCCCTCGGCACCGGATTGGCCGATTGCACATACTTCCGCCGTCCGACCCCACCGATAGGCGGAAGCTGGAGTGCGGAAGCAGCTCCTCATCGAAGGGCCGAGTACAAGGGCCTGTCCGTGCCTGTCTGTGCCGTATGGGCCGTTGGCCAGGAATTCTGCCCAAATCACCTACTACACGCTAGTCCGTAAGAACAATTGTTCCCCTGACTTACTTTTATGCAACTCCTGCTGCCGTATCGCCGGCACTCACACTGACTTTCACAAGCAGCAAACCAAAGACTATGCGGGTTAATCCTCAATAACCAAGGTGTACTGATTGTGTTCTCCTGCCAGCCTCTAGCGGCCTTGCCACTGTGTTGCTTATGCCATTGTGTTCTCCTGCCAGCCTCTAGCGGCCATGTCACTGTGTTGCTAATGCCATTGTGTTCTCCTGCCAGCCTCTAGCGGCCTTGCCACTGTGTTGTCAATGCCATTGTGTTCTCCTGCCAGCCTCTGGCGGCCTTGCCAATGTGTTGCTAATGTCATTGTGTTCTCCTGCCAGCCTCTAGCGGCCTTGCCACTGTGTTGCTAATGCCATTGTGTTCTCCTTCCAGCCTCTAGTGGCCTTGCCACTGTGTTGCTAATGCCATTGTGTTCTCCTGCCAGCCTTTAGCGGCTTTGCCACTACGCACGCCACCACCAGCCCCTAGCTGCCTGCCCTACCAGGGCCACTACACCTACCATGACCGGCCCCTAGCACTAGCATTATACCGCATAGCACCATCCAGCTCAGTGCTCTAATGCATCCCCCTGCCACTCACCTCACAGCGCCCACTCCCCTCCTCTCCTCCTCCTCTATCTCGCTCATTACTCTCTCTCTCTGGGCCATCTGCAGCTTACTCCCTGCCTACCCAGACCTCTCGCCTCCATCCTCTGCAATGCCTCACACCTCCGTATTCACTTCACCACACACCACTCTCAACCACTGCATTACCAACCCCCCTGAACACCTCCTTAGGCGCTACAGACTAAGAACCTGCACTAAAGCCTAATTTTTGCTCTGCAGCTCCCCACCGTCTACCTACAGTAGGAACCAAAAGCTCAGCTATCGCACCCACATAACATCTTTACGCTCACACCCTCCAGTCCACGCACACACCCTCCACCTACATGTGCTCAAACATGCACCCCTCCCTCCATCACTCACAAGTGCTACCACCACCTCGCTCCCACCGAACCCACCACCTACCAACCGCATCCTAAAATGCGCACTTATTAATGCACGCTCCGTCCATGCCCATGCCATAGAGATCAATGACCTCATCACTACCCACAAACTAGACATATTAGCAGTATCTGAAACTTGGCTCCATGAGGCATCCAACCCATCCATACACCTTGCTCTCCCCCAAGATTACACCATCCTTAGGCAGGACCGCAAAACTTCTAAAGGTGGGGGCGTCGCCCTCATCCATAGAAATTCACTTGCCATTAGGCAGTGTAACCAACACTGGCACAACAACGCTGACCTTCTCTACGCCAAACTAGCTCTCTCCCCTAATTGCACCATCAACCTCCTAGTCACATACAGACCACCAGGCTCTCCCCCGGACGTCCAAAAGCATCTCCTCCAAATCATTAGTAACAACCTGAAAAGCTCCACCAAAACCATTCTACTTGGTGACCTGAACCTTGGCCTAGATGACTCTAAGGACAAAGCTGCCACACACGTGGCCAACAATCTTTCCAACATGGGATTCATCCACAAAATCAACAAACCTACTCACTGCAAATGTCGGTCCATTAACTGGGTAGCAGATCATAACTGTTCATCATCCATCACCTCCATCTCAGCCCTCCCCTGGACAGATCACCATCTCATCCAATTCTCCATCTCCACCACACCCACCCGTAAAACCCTTACTTATGCACCCCCCGCCAAAGTCAGAAGCTCCTAAAAGCTCACAGCGACCAATCTTGCCCCTCTTCTTGATATCCCTGAACTCAAGCATCCCTTCATCCAAGACCCCACCTCTCTCGCTAACATCTACAACAACGCCCTCGCCCAAGCCATTGACTCTATCGCTCCGCTGGAAGACAAAAAAGGAAAAAAATCCATGCACTCCAACTCTTAGTTCTCAGAAGAACTATCTGCCTTGCGCACCTTGAAGCGCAAAGCCCTAACCAACTGGCAATCCATGCCCAACCAATCCTCGCTCAACGAGTTCAAAGAAATCTCACGAACCTACAAAAAGGCCATCTTCAAAGCTAAATCCGAATCATACAATCAAAGAATAACCAAGTCCAGCTCCAAAACCAGAGAAATATTCTCTACCTTTAAAGAGCTCACCACTCCCGAGTCCAGCCCAGACGAAATCATCAAGGATAAAGCTTGGTGCACAGGCATCCAGACAGCCCTCCTAAATAAAGTCAAAATGCTTCAAGACAAAATTGCATCCCAAAGTAAAGCACTCAATACCTCCGCCACGCCTCTCTCTCTCTCCCCCCTCACAATCCTCACCCGCAAACACCCCTCTTTGCCTTCAGAGAAGTCACAGAACTAAAACTGCCGCTCTACTCAAAAACATCAAACCCTCCACTTGCAAGGGGGACATATGCCCTCCCACTATCATCAAAGAGTGCTCACAAGCCCTCACCCCCATCATCACAGCTTTCATCAATGCTTCCTTCTCCTAAGGAAACATACCTCAGTACCTAAAAGAAGCCTGGGTTCGCCCACTCTTAAAAAAACCCTCCTTAGATCCCACTTCCCCCAGCAACTATCGCCCAATCACCACCGTCCCCTTCATCCTCAAAATCCTCGATAAAGCAGCCCACAACCAAATTCAGCAATACATAGAGACCCATGCTATCCTAAGCAGAAGAGAATCGGGCTTTCGCAAAGGCCATGGGACCAAAACTGCCCTACTAGATTTAAAAAATCAAATCACCAAAATAATGGACACAGGCAAACCTGCTCTCCTTCTGCTACTCGACCTCTCTACAGCATTTGATTTAGTAGACCATGACATCCTCACATCTCACCTTTTCAATGCAGCACACTTCTCCCTTAAAGCAACCTCTTGGATCACCTCCTTTCTAGAAGGTCGAGCCATGAAGGTGTATTCTGACCAGGCCAATGCTCCTCCGACCACCATAAGCTGTGGAGTCCCACAAGGGTCTTGCACTGCACCGACTCTATACAACCTCTTCACTAAACCCCTCTTCGACCTACTGGACTCCCTCGGCATAGCTTACACAAACTATGCCAATGACACACAAGTCCTCCTCCCCCTCACTGGAGACTATGCCCGAGACACAGAAACCCTCCTTAACATTTACTCCACGATCCAAGCATGGATGGCGATCAATGGCCTCTGCCTTAACGGGGACAAAACAGAGATCACCATCCTGGCACCCAGCGAAATCCTTTCCAAGCTCAGCCAAGACTACTCACACATAACCATCGACAACACCAACATAACTGTCTCCACTGCTGTGAAGACCCTAGGAGTATACTTGGACGCTACTCTCTCCATGACGAGACAAGTCGACGCCATCTCCTCCTCCTCCGCACTGACCACCAAACTCATCTTCACCATAAAATCCTATTTTACCACTCCCAACTGCCTCTCCATCGCTAGAGCCACCATAGGAGCCAGGCTAGACTATTGCAACGTCCTCTTAGCCGGCACTTCAACTAAAAATCTACACAAGCTCCAAACAGTGCAAAACAATGCTCTTCACACTGCCCTGCACATCCCCAAATTCGATCATGTGTCGCAGGCCAGAAGAAATACTCACTGGCTCCCAGTTAAAGAAAGAATTAACTTCAAAGTACTCTCCCTTACACACAAATGCATCAACCACACCGCTCCCTCCTACCTAGCAGAAACCATCATCAGGAAATCCTCACTTCATCCTATAAGAACCCCCCCATGACAACCAACTCCGAGTTCCCACCATAAGAAGAGCGAAAGCTGGAGGCATTGGCTTCCCACACATAGCACCTAAGCTCTGGAACAACCTCCCTAACTCTCTCAGAGCGGAACCCTTGCTGCTTTCCTTTTGGAAATCCCTCAAAACCATGCTCTTCACATAACCACCTCCCACCCCCCATCCGACATGAACAACACATATTCCCTGATGTCTTATGTATGTAACTAAAACATGATACTGTTAATCTAAATGCCTTGTAAACGTATTTTATCTAAAACATGATACCTCAAATCAAAATGCATGTAAACTTAACAACCTTCCTTCTGTAACCAGCCAAATGCTTATATGTAACAGCGCCACGATGCCCACGGGCTGAGCGTGCTCTTTAAAAATACGAATAAATAAATAAATACATAAATAAATAAGCAATTAAACCGTGCATGAGTAATCAGAGCTCTCTCCACCATATGATTACTCCACAAAAGATAGTCCTCGATTTTAAGATCACCAATTATCATATGTCTCCTGTTTGACTGGAAATTTAGTTCTTGGAATTTTCTATTAGTGTGGAAATAACTTTTCATCGGTGCAACCAAATCACTCTGCACCAGCCGGGTTAAGTGATTTGGGTTGATAAAATGTGTCTCAATGTTAATATCATGTCATAGCTGCTTTACATGTTTAAACCATAGGATGTTTCCAACCCCTGCTTCACCCAACAGCTCAGTAATCAAGAATTGTGTCAGTGATGCACATGGATTTGCCTAGATACACAGCCAAAAAGGCAGGTTGCATAAACAGCTTGTCTTGTAAATAGTTTAAGTTCAGCTCAAGGTGTACAGCAGATTTGGGAACTGATTTTGGAACTCCCAAAATACCTTTCATAAAGTATTTTTCTAATACCTGCAGCTCTGATGTTTGTTAAAAGCTACACGTTACACCCCTGTATTTTGCCATTGATTTTGTTTTACTGCGTACATTTTCAAAACCGTGTTAACGGATTGACTTTTGCATTTCTTCCCTAATCTGCTTATCCCCCCATATGATTTTGTCATGTGGATTCCTTGTTTCTCCCAATGAGTCTTTTGAGACAATGTACTTGAGAAGCGAATGCCCAAGTAATCAAATTAATGTACTCATGGAATAAGACTGTCGTTGCTGGTCATTGCTGGTACTTTCAACTGCCTCCTCCCTCTTTCACACACTAAACCTGCAGATGTTGCTGTATTTACTTGTAGATCTAAGGCATTCATATACTCTGTATATTTCCTTCCCACGCCCAATGGAGGAGCTCTGCAATACTCGTATACTTTTTTTTAGTGCTCGCCTTACTGAAGGCTCATATAGTGTCACACAAATCTGCGCCCCTGTGCCCACAGCGAGCCATGAAATGGGGCGAAGTATAGGAAATATATTTGTATTCATTTGGAATATAGATAATAGAGATCACACTAAAACGACACATGCCACCTTCTGTGTGGCTCACAATTAAACTTCTTGTTACACAACTAATTCACAGAAGTCGGTTGATAAAAACACAAATCACAATACTTTAACTTATACAGATTTCACTTCAAGAAATCATTAAACTGGTCATTGAACACAAGCAATTTACGTCTATAGTGCTGTACAATTTCAATTTTCCTGCGCACTTAAAAATCTGCCAGTTTGGGTTATAGATTGATACAAATGCACATGGCAATTAGGATTTCACCAACACTTTTGTTTTAAAATAAACATATGGTGACTTAGTGGTTTTCAGACCCCCCACTCACTGAAAGGTCTGTGTTGGGGAAGTTGGACAGTAAAAATTAGGATGATTTGAGAATGTCGGATTTCAGACCCCTGTCCACTTAAAGGCCTGTGTTAGGGAAGCTGGATATAAAAAATTGAGATGATTGTCGAATTTCGAATTTCAGACTCCCCTCCACTTAACGGCCTGTGTTGAGGAAAGCTGGACCCATGGGGTTCCCCAAATAAATTACAGTCTATAGTTTCCAGTGCACCCTGGGAATGAGCTTCGTTAATTCACCCAGTGGTAAATCAAAATTCACCCAGTGGTGTTCTGCCAAGGGGAATTATTAAATTAATATTTTGTGTTAAATAGGCTAAGGATCTACACAATTCCCACCCGCCCCCCCAACCACAAAAAATTGAAAGAATTTAAGGCAAGCAGACTCCCCCACCTTTTTGTTTCAAATGGCACAATTCTACTTACATTAAACCCTGTGTTTAAAGTTCAAGAAGCCAGCCGCATTTCAAGACCCTCTGGGAGGACAGGGCAGTGGTCTGGTCACTCCACTCTCAATGATGGTCCCCAGCTCTTCGCCACAGGAACCAGTCAGCTTGCAGGCCTTCCAAGTAATAGGTCAATCCACCCAGATGCAATTTCCACATAATCTCTTTTATGGGTTTCCTTTTGGCTGTCAGTTGGTACATTTCAGCAGCTCTTTTCTTTCCTCACAGTGCATTCTCTTTATACATCAGTAATGACACCATCAAGAGTTCAATACTGGACAATGCCCTGAAAGAAATCTCACAACCAGGATTGGACAGTTAACCTTTTCTCGACCCCCAAGTCCAGCCTAACCCTAAGGATTGGTTTAACAGTCTGGAGCGGACATATGGCAACTTCCATTTTAAATTCCCTTTTGTTCCCATATCAACTTTTTGACAAAAATCAGTTATGTGGCAAAAACGTTGTGATTTACAATTACTTGCCATAATGTATATAGATATATTCCGCTTCAGCTAATCATGGGGAATTTAATAAAACAACAGCCAGGTCTGCACTATGTTGAATGGGAATTTGGAAATGTTTTGCGATTTTTACAAAAAGCATAATAGTTATGCATATGCAACATGCTCCTCACATTACCCTCCATCAGTTGGCCAACTCTAAAATGTGGATCATGTTCTGAAGAGCCAGGAACAACTTTTTAGCTGGTCATTATAATTCCGTAAGTCACAGGTGGATGAATTGTATTTCAACAAAATCACGTGGAAATTATTTTTAAAAAAGCAACACCCATGTAATCAGTGTGACTTGTGGTTTCTTGGAAAATCTTCCAATTGTGATTGTTCATTTAAACAAAAGGAATCTTCCTATGGGCAAATATGAGCTTCCCTTACTCCAGAACATTTGCAACTCTTAGCCAGCTTGTGACCAGAGCTTATTAGCCTCTTTGTTGTTTGAATTCAGAGTTCAGGCTTGATTGCCGCCCCTGTTTTCACACCCCCACCTACATTCTGGTCATGCACTGGTGACAACATTTGGCCTGCACAGAACTACCCTCAGAGGGTAGTAACGCTCTATTGCCTAATACATTGGAATCAAGGACTCCCTTGCTCATCACCATCAACAGCATTGTCCCGCCGGAGAAAGTCAAGGTCACTGACGAATCAAGGAGAATCCGCCGGTGGGTTTCCCGCCACCCAAAGTCCTCAAAATGCTGACAAAGATCCGAAAGCCAGCTGTGGTCAAGTCCCGATTTCCGACGCCAACCGCTGCCGACCCAACTTCTTTGCTGGGCCTACGTTCTTCATTGACTCTTTGTGGCAACAAACTATCCTCGTGAGGTTTACCGCACACCTCATCTTCGCAGGACGTCCAAAATCGATCGCCAATGAGCACCGCGAATACCAGGCTGATGTCTCAACAACATTGTTCACCTTCTCTTCAAGGGATCTCGACGATCCGTAGTCTGTGCCTTAAAGGGAGTTCACTCAAGAAGGATCTGTCGGCCACAATTACATACATAAATACATATTTTCTTACAAACAAACGGAGTGGGGGATCTCTTAGTCTCCATCTTTCACACACCAATGCGACACCTACAAATCTAAATTAAAATACTGGTCAAAGGGGTTTTACAGTGATATCAAAAAAAGCTCCTCAAACCATACTTTATTTACAGGTTGCCCAGGTGGGGGGATCCCCACACAGAACTGTGTCTAGTGTTAGGGGCCCAGTATTCTGCCAATTGTTTAACCAACTTGTATTCCTCCAGGTCTATTGTTGAACCCCTTTGCTATTGATTTGTATGCCATTTGAAACTGTCAGCACTTAGTGCATTTTAATGAAATCAAGAGTACGTGTGGTACCACATAGAGACTGTGTCCATTTATCATTATAGTATTACCTGCGTCCAAAGTGTGTTATTGTGTGTTTATATATTCTAAACCTTAATTATATAAAGAACAGTGTTATCACTATCATCATGTGTGGACATTCTATTGTGGGGCTTAAGGGCTACACCGTACTTAAGAACCAGCCGGCATCACCTCCTGAGAGCTTAACCCTTGATTGCTCACCCATAGCAACCCTATAGAGAATCTTGACTGGGGTGCTCTGTGCTTCTACTCTGCCATATAGAGGGCAGGAGTACCCAAACGCCCCTCCAGTCTTTACAGTCACACTCAAAACCTCACAGGAATGGAACTTGTAAAATGCCCTTTTTTTTACCTCTACACAGAGCATTCATAGTGGCACCCACCACCGTCCTAACCTCTGCAAGCACATTCCCAGGACAGAGAAAAGCACTAGCCTATCCAATGTCTACTTCTATTTCCAGTGATTACAGCAGCACAGGTTCAAGTCTGTATTCTTCTAAATGAGATTCCTGTGTTCACTCTAATGCATTGAACCATATCTGGTAAGGTTTAGACACATTTGCAACAGAACAAATGTTCATATCACAAATACGGCTGGGGAATTACTTGAGCTGTTTCTCAGAGATAATGATCTGCTGACTATACATGAAGAGTCTACTCTTTATACACACAGCAAAGTGGAGAGCAGTGGACAACCCTAAGCAGGCTGGCAATGATATATCCATGTTGCTCTGCTGACTACATGAACTCGGAAGACTTCTAGAGAGATGGAGGACATCACAGGACCTAGAAGGACAGGTCACACATATGCTGTCCCAGATTATGAGGGTTTGGGGCAAGGGCAACAGCATCTGTGACATATGAATATGTCCCTGCTGTTGATGACCCAGATATTGATAATGGACAGGATGGCACATCATCCAATGGTGGCTTTAGACTTTTCCTTGCAACACATATACAAACCATCATGCTGAAAGTTTATCTGCTGCTAACTCTAAGTAATGTAGAAACAGAAATGCACAATCTACCCACCAACTTTAATACGCCTTAGAAATTAATCACTGACAAAATAGGGGCATATATTAAGCTAGCCATGTGTGTTGTAGTGTGAAATGTACAGGAGCAGCAACATCCCTTTATAGTACAGATTCTAACTTCACAAGGTCTTCAGACCCTCCCTTCAAAAGTGAGTGAAAAATGATGATTTGAGCCTCACTTTCTGCACACACAATTCACATAATAATAACCAAGCATCTCTACTAAATATTTCACCAGGCAATGCCCCGGATCACATTGTTTCATCCACACCACGACACACAAATACAACAGAAGGAAAGGTCCAGACAAGCTGCATGGATGCCCCAGTAAGAAATCAAAGAACATTCGATCTAACACTTCACATCACATTGATTTTAGTGGTGATTCTACTAAGGAGGTCAACCCAATTGTGCTGATGTTCCATTAACCTACACGCTAATAAAGACAGAGGTTCTAGGACCTCTGCTAGATGGACTTGGCTTAGGAGCAATAACGGTTACACATTTAGTGACAAGTGACATACTATAGTTGAGAGTGTGGGGAGTGTTGAGTCTCTATTATATTCAAAGAGTGAAAGTGAAACTAGCACCTGTGTACTTACAAATGTAATAACTAACCCATCTGACCAACCTCTTTCAGATTTAGATGTTCTCACTTCAGAAGCTAGCATACGCCCTGCAAAAGAAAACACATATCAGTCCGCCTCCTCCTTACCTCCTTAAAGCTATGCACAGGGATTATGAGATTCTGTCCTTTAGTAATAAAGATATTACATCCCACATCATGAAGGTTGTCTTAACGAAGATCTTGGCATGTTCTGGTAACAATCTGTTAACACTAGTCTATTTTTATCAGACCCATCTTTGCCCAATGTGAGAAGCCGAAGATCCAGCACAGAATGCATAATCATAGACAGTGTGGTCTACTTTCTATGACTATGGGCCTCATTACACGGTAGGCGGAGAACCATGGCGCTATTAGCGCCATGGTTCATGCCGGTAAAATACTGGCACCGCCTTGGTGGAAAGGGGAATTACCGCCCCATTCCAAGGTTGGCAGGGCGGTAATTCCCCCTTCCACCATTGCCCTTCCCCATTCCCATTTTTGCCCCATAGGGCATAATGGGAATGGGGAAGGCGCTAATTACGGTACCGCAAATTGCGGTACCGTAATTAGCTCCCTGGGTCCCTCTGCGGGTTGGTTTTTAACGCCTGCAAAAAGCAGGCGTTAAATTCCCCAACCCGCAAAGGGACCTCGTAGTAAGGTGGTAAGGATTTACCGGTACCGGTAAAATACCGGTAGCGGTAAACCCTTACCGCCTACCGTGTAATGAGGCCCTATGCATGCAGCGCACAGAGGAGGAGGAAGCAGAACGAGGTGGTATGGAAGAGGAGGTAAGGAGAGGATGGGTGTGGGTGAAGAGGTATGGCATGAGAGTGCAGTAGCTGGGGAGGGATCAGCAAGGCGTGGGGGTAGTGACAGATCCCCCATTGAGAAGAGATATATAGCAGGGGGGTGTAATGGGGCCGAAGCCCCCCATTCAGAGGTCAGATGTGGAGGGAGAAGAATATGGGTGGCAGAGCCTCTCTTCCAGGGGAGATGAATGTAGCCAAATCTATTCATCAAAGAGGGGAGGTTGGTTTGTGAGCTTCAATGAGTCTGAGTCAGAGATTCGAGTTTCAGTGTGTTGCACTTCAGTGCAAACACATAGAACACGCAGAATATACAGATGATGCAGAGGCATACACAGACATTACCCATAAGTCTAAACATGACAGCTATTCACTCTGGGATATTATCACTTTTCCAGATTCAGGACCACACAACCAAAGGATCCATCAAGGAACTCTCTAACAAACCAACCTTCACTAGCTTCTCATGTACTTAGTCAGCGTCAATCCTGGGAAGAGTTTTCCCTTGTGCTACTAGATGGAAAAGAAGTAACTGTAACTGCTTCTAACAGCTTTCAAGTACTTTGGTGTAGGGATTGTGAATGATCATTGTGGGGAGAGGTATGCATGCATTCAAATATTCCAACCTTCTGCTCATCATCAGGAAATCTCTCCCCAACATCTTCTGCATCCATGGAAAAGAGTCTTATATGGAAGCAAAACTGGCCCTCTCTCTCTTTTATGGAAGCACAGTCCCTAATAGAGTTGAAAAATAAATGAATGAAATGATATACCAATCTAGGGGACTGAGAAGATTATGAAATGAAAGAGTGGTGGTTGAGGATTTCCTTGACAGAAAATAAAGAGAGGAAAACATTTTTGTACTCCAATGACATTACCCCCATGACCCAGTGTTCATTACTTGTCCGTCAATCCTAGTGGACTCCAGTTAGGGTGCCTCTGTTTCTATTGGCACTGGGTATTGTTGTTTGCAGTTATCCAGACTGCGCATGAGTACCTAATTCGCTGAGTATGAACATGTGTCCTTCTTCGTGTGACTGAATCAAGGCCAAAGACTATGTGCCAGTGGATCATGCCAGTCTGAATTCGCCCCAACAAAAGACTGTTGATTCGCCCTGGATGTTGTCTTGGGGCTGGAGGCCCTACGACCTTTGCTGAGGAGGATGTGCCCGGAAGAACGTCAGCACTGCATTGATTCCATGGGAAGAGGTTATCCACTTGACTCCTTATGGACATAGACATAAATGGTGGACTAATCCCTCAAGACGACTGCTCTTATTTTAGAGAAGTCAGGAATAGTGTTCAGGAAGGACTTTACAGTTAGTCCTCAAAACAACATAATGAGTAAGGAGACTTGCCTCTAGCGTGCATCAGCATTAATGAAGTAGGTGATCAAGTATAGGGCCTGCCATGACATGTGCCATGCTGCCACATGCAAGTTTACTTAGTTCATCTAGGAGACCTTTGCCAATATAAGCGTAGCATGGAATCATACCAGTAGTACATTAGGCTCTCCAATTTCCCCAAAAAAATGGGTTGAGCACTTTATTGCTCTTTACAATCCATCAGCACTCATCAACCTCAGGGTTGACCTGTGCTCTACATCTCACTTTTTTTCTTGCGCTCGTGAGAAGTGCTGTGAAAGTGCACAGTAGTTTGGTGGGAGTTGCCTTCACTCATGACTTTCCTGCATCTGGGTTCCACCTACGGATATCAGCTGGACACTATAATAGCCGGCTTCCCGCTCGTGAAAAGTGCTGTGGAAGTGCACAGTGGTTTGGTGGTTCGTGAGATGGTGAGCATGTTTTCATACTTGAATATTCGAAATCTACATGCTGCGTAGACACAGCATTGGCTTAACGCTGAATTTTAATTACCCAGACTTAAACGTGTGTTATCAAGACTAAAGGATCTGCCTATAATAGTGACTATATCAAAGTTTAGGAAAGCAAAAATTAACCCAGGTACGAATGGGAAAGAGACCATTCAGCAAAAAAGTGCAAATGTTATCGGCACCGAAGAAACAGCAGAGCAGATGTTGTGTACGCAGAGCAAGTTTGAAAGTGTGAATGTGACTAGAGATGATAGAAAAATCAGATCTTACATCTCAGCGGATAAAGGGGCTAATACCAAGTGGGCATGCGAAAAACCAATAATGACGAATGCACAAGACACAGCACTTTCATTCGAGATTGCTAACAACTCGTTGCTGAATCTGTGTTACTCGCTTCAGACTGAAACCGCTGCACAAGCATTGGTTCCCCCCATGACAGACTTGATAACATCTTTTCTGAGTGTTACGCCTAATGAAGATCTAATATCCCTTCTGGAAGAGACTTCAGTGCCTAGATAAAGTGCCTCACCATTACTTTACCCAGAGTCGATAGAAGAGTTAAATGAGAGTGTAAATACGACTCATGAGTCGTCTCTGGACATGATGGTCATTATATCTGCAATCTCTATGATGCAATTTACGTTAAAGCTTGTATTGAAATGGGTTGACCAACTAAATGAAGAAATGGCCCTGATCGGGGCTGCGATAGCAAACATCGAATCCAAACTGCTACAACCAAGCGTAAACATTCTGGTGGGTCATGGTGCAGCCTTCGAAGTTAAGAATCAACAGGGGGCAACAGACCCAGCGGTTCCTAAAACCACCAGGTCGACAGAAACAGTGGGAAAGCAAACTTCAAACTAACATCATGGACATCAATAATTCAGAAGAGATTCAATCTCGAAAACAGCAGCGTTCTTTGATAATCCAGCAAATACAATTGAAAAGAAAGTCAGAACGGAAAATAAAATCAATTCTGATAATGAAATCAACAAATCTTGCCCCCCATCTGGTGAGAATCGTAGAGCCAGAACAAAGAGAAACCGTAAGAGAATGGAGGAGGCGAAAAAAAGAGGCTCATTCACTGGATGGTTGATTCAGGACCATTTGCCTGCAAACCCCTTGAATAAAAAGCCAATCGAGGTCTTTGTGACCGACCTTACTGCGTCAGACGTCTCCACCGATTCAGTGATTGAAAGATGCTCTCCCCCCGAACCATTGGCCAAGCAGTGCGAAAGGCAGAAAAACAGCGGCTTGAATGATAATGTGGTGCAAGAAATTGACAACAATCTCTTGTTTTCCATCGAACCCTGGATCATATCTCTGACTAGTGCATACTCGACAAAAAGTGAGAATGTGATCAACAGGGCGGTCCTCATAAATATACTGTAACAAATTACTTCTCTTAGTGTCCTTGGCACAGTGGAACTTTGAGTTTGTTGAGATTATGAAAAATGTTATAACATGCTCATTGCATGTTCATTGCATTTCTAAGGAGGTGGCGGACATGTTTAGAAACTGGGTTTTCTACTTAAAGATGTTGAGCAGAAGCCTTTGACACGTACACAGTCCGATAGGTCACGGTCCAGTTTCCAGCTGCACTAGAACAAAAAGGCTGAACCCTGTGGAAAGACAGAAGGTATGAATGAGATTCAAGGGTGGAAGTGGCTTACTAAACTTCTTCCGAATGTCCTAACGTATCACAGGTGAATCGAATTACTATCTTGGAATTCACTCATTTACTGGCCCATACCAGTTCATTGCCCTTGTTGCAATCCTCAGCAATCTTTGTACTACAAGAAACCTGGATGATTGGTGATTTGTTAGTTGAAGGGTTTTCTGTTTTCCAAAATAAGGCCCAAAAAGGTCCTGAGCTGAAATGTCCAACAAGCAATAATAATGATTTAGCAGTTAAACAATATGTAGGAGTATTCTAAAACATCTACGACCCCTGTGGTGGAAAAAATACTGGCGGAATATTTGCAATGGTTTCTAAACAAATTTTAAGAGGGTGGACATCTATTTCTGATTACAAAATATTAGCAGGTGACTTAAATGGTAATTGTAAGGATCTTAGTAAGATTAATGCAAATCAATGGGTTTCACGTGACTCTATATTGCTGCAGGAACACACAAACAGGTCTAGACAGCAAAAGCCCAGGTTCTTTTCTGAGTGTGACCTTACCATGCTCAATGGGTGCACACCGGGTGACTTGCTGGGCGATTACAACTGGTAGTCTGGATCCAAGAGAGAGACCTTTGACTATGTGTACTGTTCATAGGAATTAATCCATGCCATCAGAGGTTTGTCCCTCTTGCCAAATGTAAACAGTGATCATTGTGTAATCAAACTCTCCTTTGACTTAGCTACAGCCAGTAACTGTATAGAACTTCTGGGCGGGATTCAGTTGAACAATCCTAAAAACAGAATCTGTTGACCTGGACATAATATGTGCCATATGTGCGAATAAATGGGGAAAATTGGTGCCATAGAATTAAGTGAGTTGAGCCGTAAAAACCCTGATGCGATTGAAATAAGGATTGCATAGTTAACATCTTGGTTTGATAAAGCAAACTTACCTGTGGCATTTCAAATTAAGAATGCCCAAGGTGCGAACAATGTTGATATCAGCATCAGGAAAGCCAAACGGACTTTGAGATTGAAGATCATGGCCATATGCCGTACAGTGAAAGACGGGAAGGTGTGTCTTATTTCAATTAGACAAGCTAAAAATAAATAGTCTAATTGGCTCCGAAGGCATCAATTCTCCTTCAAAAATGCACAATGGCCAAACACCTTATGTTTCCCAGATCTTCCTAATATTCCCACCTTATCCTGGTGGGAATATTAGGAAGATCTGGGAGGCCCTAGGTGCATATAATGGAAACAGCAAAAAAATATTCCATCAATCCCATTTCTGTGAATTACTGGACTGTATATGTTGAAAAGACTTTTGAATGCAAGACGGCACAGGCCTCAACTAAGCTAACTGATAATATTCCATTCGGGCTAGTATATGACGAGGATGACTTGAAGAATTACATATCTAGAGTTAAACGCTCACAAGCTCCGGGCCCTAACAGCCTTGCTAATGTTAATTTAAAAGAAAACCTAAAGAGTGGACAGCTTTGCTTAAAATATTGTTTGACATGGTTTGCTAATCTGGGCATATCCCAAAATCCTGGTGTTGTTCAATTTTGATTCCAAGCTATAAAAAGAGCAGCTATACCAATCCTGCCAATTATCATCTGTTATCAATGTTGGATGTGACTGGAAAGATTTTCCTAACATGATTATTAAGATCCCTGTAAGAATGGGTGGTGGCACAGATTATTTTAGGTGCATTTCAAACTGACTTTAGGGCTGGCTTGTCAACGACTCATAATCTACTATTGTTTGACATACTAGTGAGAAGAGCGTCCTCCCACGATATGCCCCAGTTAAATATGTCATTTGTAGATCTACGGGTGCCATACGATATGGTACATCGAGTAAGGCTAAGACAAAGGATATCCTTATTGGGCATTCTGGGGTGGTTTTGTCTGCTATCTGACAGTTACATGAACAAACCCATCTGTCAGTACAGCTGGACCGTAGTGGTGTCAGCATGCTATCTATACCAACTGCATGTGGGTTTAAACAAGGTTGTGTGTTGGTCCCGCTATTGTTTAATCTCTATTTTTCCAATTTACCAGGCATTTTGTTTTTGATCCAGTGCTACCTTCCAAAGATTGGGAATACGCATGTTGACTGGCTGTCCTATGCAGACGATTTTATAATCTTTGACCACACTTTTGTCGGTCTGCGTAGGGCAGCCAGGGCCTTCGTGTCTTACTTAGAAGATGAATTATGAGAAGACCAAGTTCATGAGGTATGGCAAGTGTGGAACGATTCCAACTTTAAGATTAACAAGGAGATTGATTGAAAAAGTGCTTACCTATAAATACTTAGGATTAGAAATGGACATGGACAAATACGAGGCAATGGGGGTGGAGGGACACAAATCCAGAATTCAAACCTTCCTTATAAAGAGATTTGCATCGAATACTGATGGACACAACTATGCTGTAGTATTGAATATTGAAGCTTTATGAACAAAGCTTCTGCTCAGCAGTATTATACAGTTTGGATGTGTTTTGCATTAGCGACTTGTAGTGGGTTAATAAACTTGAAGGGAGATTCTGTCAAACTCTTTTAGGCCTTCCTCGCTCAGTACCTATTGAGCGCATTAGACTGGAACTGGGTCTGATTTCACTAAGGTCAGAAGTTTCTAGGAGAAGAGCGTTGTTTCTATTAAAGGCATGGAAGATTCCACAATGTCCACTGCTTGCTCTTTTCGGTCAGGAAATGAAAAAGAAACCTGGAAACAAGAGTGTATTTGCTTGGGTGAAATTATCCTTTTTTTTTCAAAAGTATCAATTGGTTACTGGACTTGACGTTGGTTTTTTGGAAACTGAAAGAAAAATTTACAAAAATAAAGTGAAGGCATCGGACTGGACAGAAAATGTTAAACATCCGGGAAGCTTAAAAAGTAGCAAAAGCATTATGAGCTAAATTATAAATTCATGTCACCTCAACAATATTTTTTTAAATGTCATGATGTTCAAATTAGACGTTTTTTATCTATTGTTGAGGCTTGACCAACTTTCAGTCGTGCCTGCACCTGGTCCTCAACTGGGTGTGATGAAAGACATGCGAAATTGTCACATTTGTTTATGGTTGGGCGTACAAGAAACGGGGGTAATTAATGGAATCAAGCGCAGAAGTGGTGCATGCGGCTGGCGCACAGAGGGAGCATGCGCCAGCTTGCACCAGCCGCGTGCGCCAAAACCCATTTTGACGCACCGCGTATTCATGGATTTAAACATCCACGACCAGCCGTGGCACAGCGTGGCACAGCGACACTGCAACAGCGCCTGTTACACCCCCGACCCCGCCCTGTGGGCCAAAAACATCCACACAAATCCCCTACATGGCGCAAAGGCCAGTGGACCAGCATACAGCCCCCCAACCACGAAATCATGCCAAAAATGCCACACACCCCTCACGTGACAACCCAGACATGTGTAAAACTCCCTGTGCACCACTCGGAATACACGTACCCCGCTCGCGCCTGCCCAATCGTGTGTAAAACTCACTGCGGACCCCTCGGAATACACGTACCCCGCTCGTGCCAGCCCAATCGCGTGTAAAACTCCCATGCACCCCTTGGAATACGCGTACCAAGCTCGCGCCAGCCCAATCGCGTGTAAAACTCCCAGCGCACACATCAGAATTCACGTACCCCGCTCGCGCCAGCCCAATTGCATGTAAAACTCCAAGTGCACCCCTCGGAATATGCGTACTCCGCTCGTGGTGTGGGCTGCCTGTGGGGCATGGTCAGGGTGGATGGGTTGCCTGCGGGGCATGCCCAGGGGTGATGGGCTGCCTGCAGGGCATGGTCAGGGGATGCAGGGGTCCCCCCTGTGGTGGGGGCTGCCAACAGGGCATGCCCAGGGGTGATGGACTGCCTGTGGGGCATGGTCAGGGGTTGCAGGGGTCCCCTCTGTGGTGTGGGCTGCCTGCAGGGCATGGTCAGGATAGATAGGCTGCCAGCGGGGCATGCCCAGGGGTGATGGGCTGCCTGCAGGGCATGGTCAGGGGTTGCAGGGGTCCCCCCTGTGGTGTGGGCTGCCTGCGGGCCATGGTCAGGGTGGATGGGCTCCCTGTGGGGCATGCCCAGGGGTGATGGGTTGCCTGCGGGGCATGGTCCGGGGTGTAGGGTGGATCCCTGTGGTGCGGGCTGCCTGCAGGGGCGACATGTGGCTCCTACACCTGTCACAGTGCAATCATCGACAACTAAGTCACATCTGCCATTCAGGTACCCACATGTCCGGGTCATATGCATCCACCGCGTCTCACAGTCACACACATGCCAAACACACACATGTACACCCTGCACGTACATGAAGGTGGGACCAGCGTCCATGGGTCACACCCCAACCATGGCATAGTACATACACAGAAATGCAAACATGTTTGCATCTCCACATGCAGTTGGGCATCATGCATTGGAACACATACACCATTGATGTGCATCACACATGACTGGACTCACATGCAGCAAGGGCATTTACCTGCACACACACATCCATACATGGGCCATGTCAGACATATGTCCAAGCTGCACACTCCTGCCACACCTCAACATGCACTGTGTGGAATGGTATAGCCCAGACACTCACCGCTCGGCTTCAGACGGGTATGCCTCTCTAGGTGGTGAAGCACTGGGTTGATGCGTTCCAGGACACTCATCTGGTCAATCGTAAATTGCACCTGGCGCCCCCCCTGCATCCGCTGCACGCAAGAGGCACCGGGCCTTCATGAGGGTCCTGGACCTGAAGTCCTCCCAGCGCTTCTGGATGTGTTTCAAGTCGCGGGTTGCCACCCCCTCTGTGTTGATGGCAACCACGATTTCCTACCAGGTCCTCTTCCATCTATCCTTGTTGGCGCATGGTTGTCTGAAGAGGGCATCATAATGCCCCAGGACTTGCTCCACCAGGATGCCAACTTCTGTGGCTGAGAAGCTGACAACCCTCTGCCTCTCTGGCTGGGGGTTGCCAGTGGTCTCAAATGGTGTTTGCCCTGACATGGAAACACCCAAGGCAGGTGTGGGTGGGCAACTGGGTCCTGGGGTTTGGCTGTGGAGCGATGGAACAGCAGTCGTGAGTCTTCTGTTCCAGCAGGGGTGGTTGCAGCAACTGAACCCCTGCAGATGGCTAATGTGCAGGCACCAAATAGCAGGGCACGTGGGCAGCAGAGAGGCAGAGAGCAGCAGATGGCTCGTGGGAGGCTGCTCGGGGATCTGGGGGGCAGGAAAATGGCTTTCTGGGCAGGAGCGTGGTCTTCTATGTGTTGTCATGTGGCCAGCTTGATGCAGAGTGAATCCGCATGTGAAAAACAGCACATTTGCGTGAAAATCGAGGAAAGGCCCTTAGCGTGGGCGTTTCCCTCTGCAGGTGTTGATGGTCCGCGTGGGTCTCCAGCGTGCTGTACGTGCTTTCAGTGGAGACCGACGCGTGTGTTTTTCCTACTTTGGGGTTCACACGAGATTACTTCACAGCAGTTACAGTGCCTACGCGTATTTCTTTTCCACACAAGGCAGACAGTGAGTCGTGCACGCTATTGCATGCTATTTTTGCCACTGCGGGTGCCCCTGTTTGTCGTGTACCCCATTTATTGAGGTCATAGTAGTCTGCATGTTAATCGCGTATGCTTTTTTGCGTTCCTGGGTGCCACTGCGTACTGCGTTAGTTTTTTTTACACGCACGTGGGCTACAGGGGTTGCGTATATGTTTTTCTTGTATTATTGGGGTGCCTGAGTGTTGCATGATCGTTATTTATCCTCAGGGTCCACAGGCAGCCTTGCTGGAGCACAGGGGTGCATCTACCATCACGTACCCTGCCCCTTCACCCCAATTGACCAGGTCAATTGTGCAGTGCACCTCCCATTGGCATTAGTACATCCGTGCCATGGTTGGGAGGCCACCAAAGGTTAAGGGGGGCTCAGCTGGGCATCCTGCCAGTGTTGGGAGTGGTCGGGCACGTGGCCGGGGTGACCAGGGAGTATGTGGATTCCAGGGTGGCCAGGGTGGCTGCCGAGCGGGAAGAGGCAGGGGTGCACCCCAGGGGCAGGATGTCCAGCCATGTGCTGGTGCAGCCATGCCACCACCCCCTGCGGCTTCAGGTGATGCTGCTGTTGCATCCGACCCTGGCACCCTTGCGACCCAACAGTCAGTAACATGTGCTGACACGGGCCCACCGGTAGTGGTACCACACAGCCCGCCACCCGCCAGGGTTACTCATAATATGGCTGTACGGTATGGACGGTACCAGTGACGTACCACCACCGTCTATGGCCTACCGCCATACTCATGATGACCCGCTTTATATATGTGGGAGATATTTGCCAAGTGAGTCTTTCGGGTTCCATGTCAGGTGTGACTGTCTCGTGCCTGTTTACATTTCTCACGTTGCACTTAATGACAATAGTGTCATGTGTTGTGCATTTGGTTGGCTGTTTAGCTGTTTCATGCCATGGCATGGCATGGAGGACTGGGGTCATGGGGTTTGGGAGGATTTGGGTGATGTACCAATTATTTTCATGGCCTGTTTTGCAGGGAGGGGGTGGGATATGCACCTTGCATGTGTTTCTTTTGGTCAAACAGGATTGGTTATGTTTAAGTAGCTAGGGATGCACACAATGTAGCACTTCTGTGAAAACATTCTCAGGGTGGTAAGGTTGTGACAGTTGACTGTCTCTTTGTCATCATTGATTGTCACCTGGTATGTGCCAGGCCTGTGTGCACTCTGCAGGGGTGGGAGTTTAGGTAAAAAATGTGGCCACAAGCTGGGTCCGGGCTGCCTCGCCACGTGCCCTTTCCCCTCCCATGAGCAGTGCCTGTGAGTGGGGTTGGGATGTGGGGGCACCACCTTGTCCACCGGTACGCCCTGCCGTGTTGCAACATTGTGCAGGACACATGCTGCCACAATGATCCTGCACACTACTGCATATAGTAGCTGCCCGCCAGAGCGGTTAAGGGAGTGGAAGCGTGACTTGAGCACTCCGAATGTGCGCTCCACTATGGCCCTGGTTGCAATATGGGCTGCGTTGTATCTTACCTGGGGTGGTGTGGTGGGGTTCCGCATTGGCATCATCTTGTGGGTGCTCAGAGGGTAGGCACTGTCCCCTGGGAGGTGAAGATGGTTGTCATTAGTTGGGTTTGTGTGTTTGTCTGTGTCTGACTTGCATGCATGTGACAGACATTAGTACTCACCAATGAGCCATGTGTCGCCATGCTTCCCATCTTCCAGGTCCAGGCTCAGGGCAGACATTCTGTATATGAAACTGTCATGGGTAGACCCAGGATACTTTGCATAGACAGAGGTGATAATTCCATGGGAATCGCATGCAACCTATATGTTCATGGAATGCCAGTGCTTGCGGTTGCGGTAGATGTTTTCAGTGGCCCTAGATGGACGTAGGGCCACATGGGTGCAATCTACGGCACCAAGCACTTTGGGGAAGTGTGCCAAACTGTAAAAGTCCAAGAGCATGGCCTGCCTTTCTGCGGGTCTTCTGGGCCACGCAGTCATGATTCCCAACACCTGGTGTAGGCAGCATGACTGCGTGGGCTGTGAGACACCACCAACTATGGCAGTTGTCCGCTGAAATGACCCAGTGTGCAAAAATGCAGGACATTGAGCACCTTTTCCAAGGGGCTCAGTGCTTGGAAGCGCAGGGTGGGTGATGTGAGGTCATCTTCCCACACCCTGACCAGGTCTAGGATGATATGAGGTGGAAACCTATACCTGCCATAGACCACGTCATCAGGCATCCCAAAAAGGCTGGTCCTGGGCAAAAAAAAATGCAGGGCCTGGCTATTCTCCTCCTCCTGTGGTGTCCCACGATCACTGCTGCGAGAAATGGGACATTCATTGTAGCTGTATATATGTGTTTGTTGTTTGCGAGCACTTTTATACTGCGCAGGCCGCTTCCGCCTGCCTTCGTGCGGCGGACGTGTTTACGCCTGTGCATGTGTTTTGGTGTGCGTGGGTTTCCCCTATTCCATTCCATGAATACGTGTTGTTTGCGTGCATGTGGGCATTCCGTGTATTTCCCAGCAGTACTTCCCCAGTTACGCCCTCATTTTCACGCGTTGTTCCCCATTCCGTGTGTTCCGCCCCGTTTTTGGTGTGCGCGCTACACGTTGTGCTCTTCGCGCAAGTGGTTCTGGATGTCACAGTGACGTGTGCGCCACATGCGTTTTCAGCACAGCTTGCAGGAAAAACACGCACACAGACTTCCAGGAAACGCTTGCGTGCGAATCGCATGCGTGCGCTGGATTTTTCTCGATTGTGCCACCGATTTTGGTGCACAATTATTCCATGAATCGGCCCCTGTGTGTCATGCACTGGATGGTTGTAATCAAGACCTAAGATAAATTATTCGTTTGTTTTGTCACTTCCTTGCTCAGTTTAAGTGAAGATGCTTTATGGATTTTTTGTATTAACACGTGCAACATAGCTCTAATGATTGCCTTGAATAATGTTTGGAAGATTGTTGAGGACAAATTAGGCAAGGGCCAAATTGGTTGATTTGTACGGTATGTCATTTTCTATGGTTTCTTTTAACCTGGTTTGTGGTATATTTTAATTTAAATGTATATTTTTGTATTGATATTTGGTTAAAACAACATTTCATAAAATTCATCAATCAATTATATTTTCATATTCATTAAATCATTACAAGAGAAAAATATTAAAAACCTTCAAACTAAAGATTTTAAACAGGAAGACATAAGCTCATCAAAAATTGTGCGGCGCATGATGAAGTCATACTTGTCATAAGGCTAAACCGCCTTTCGAAAAGTGTATTGCAGCAGTCATCCAGTTGTTCTGACCATAGGAAATCATAATACATTGCTACACCCCTTCAACATAATTAGAGGGATACTGTTCCAACAAGTGACCAAAGTAATGAAGACGTTGCCATTCAAGACCTGACAGTGTAATATAATGTGGCGTAGGATTTCCACCTCTACAGGCGTGTGGCAGAACCTTACTGATCTCTGTTCCCTGGCAATCTTAATCCTGGCACCAAGTATCTCATTAGTGGGCGGTAAATTCAACCTCAGCCTCATTTCCTGGGCACTCCAAAAGCCACTCAGGAACCTATTCAAATAAACTGGACAAACACCCATTGTATATTATGATTAATTAACATGTGAATATTGAAGTTTTACGTTTGATTAGTTTGTGTGTATATGTATATTTGAAATAGTTAATTTGAACTAATATACACATTAAATTCTAATAATGTTTTCTTGCAGTAGGAAAAAGCCCAGGTCCACATGTTGATCCTGCTAATTTATTCTCTTATTGTGTTCCTCTTTGCGCTCCAATTTAAAATACACTAAAGGGGGGGGGCTCAATTTTCTGGTATCTATTCTGGATTCCACAGCAAAGGGTTTCTGAAAAACCCTCTTGTTGAGGTAAAAAGATTGGCCAAAAGCCAACACTATCTTGTGTGATTTTCAAAATGGCTCTACACCCTCCCTGCTTGACCACCCACCAATACCTGAATATGCTTCCAGCTGTCCACCTTATACATGGATTTCATGATTTGAATACTATTGTTAATGGCATACATGGGGAAGACTCTGGATAATATCACCTTTGAATCATTACTGTTGATAAGCTCAAGTTCTATACATCTCAACCTCCGCAACAGTGAGTTATCGTCCATCTGCTCTGCAGACATATTTCTTTAAGTAACACAAATGTTCAAACAAATATGTACTCCCACATTGTATTTAAAACGGGAAATTGTTGTTGTTGCATTAGAGGGGGCACTTCAGAATGCACCAAAGGTTGGGGTTTGCCACATTCTTGTTTTCTATATGCACACAAAGCAGTCATCCTATCCCGCTGCATGCCTCAGGGCCTTGAATCATTGGTAAATGTCTACACTTCCAATGTGGCAGAGAGACTATACAATCGACTGGATCAATGTAATAAGTTACAATGAATCAGGCAACAGACACACAAGCATTGTAATGTGCATTATGTTATGGTGTGTTATAGTATTAGGATGTGCACTGCACACCACCTGCATGGTATAGAGGTGCTCAATTGCATCTGGACGAGAGTGCTTGGTTTGATTAGTTGGGAGGACAGAGAAAAACAAGATTCCAGTGCTTTGTGCTGAAGATGGAGATTATAACTACCCTGAGCTTTGCACACTTGTACACTTTCTAGGTGTCAAGTTTATGAGCCATCAAAGATTTTGTGTCGTGAGGGACAGCATTCTACCGATAGTGTTTGCATGTGTTGGTCATGGGTTGGGTATGTCCGTTGTAGTTCGTCGAGGTGTTGGTTATTTTTGTCTGAGGGAATTTCTTTTTTTTAAACCAATTTGAAATTGGCTGGTTTTCATTTGAGTGTGGAGAGTAAGGTAGAGAGAAAGTAAGGGTTAGTCAAAAGGTGGGGAGTGCTCCTTGGTTTTACGTTGGCCTTTCAAATTATTGGTCTTGCTGATGGTTGCATTATGCTGAGAGGTGTTTGGGTTTACTGGTTGATACGTGAAAATGTCCTGCGTTGAGGTTTAGATATTCCGGGAGACTGGGAAAGTGTTCTCTTAATGTCTGTGCAGTGTCTCCATGGGATATCTTCCTGTATTTTAAGTTGCTGAATGCTGTGTGACGTGTTTTAGGCAGAAGGCTTAGACCAATATGGCATTCCCCTAGATTTCTTCTGTGAATGAAAATACAACTTTTAAGAAGCGTCATTTTCACTGTTTAATGGGTGTATGTTAAACGTTTGAACTGTTAAGCATTGAAGAGCCATGTTTTCAGACTTTTGCTGAATTTCAGGTAGTCCTTTGCGTTTCAGATTCCCCTTGCTTGCTCATTTTAGTGTTTCAACACCGTAGTGAAAAGACAGATCCTCTGTGTCTTTCTCTGAAAAGACTTCTGGTTTCTCAAAGTATGTCTTTTCATAATCTTAGGTCTCTGATTGGTTATCTGTTACAGTGGGATTATGTTTTGGTGGAATTCTGTCCCTTAACTTTCAAGTGCTCTGTGGGCAATGCAAACGTCATTAAACCTGATCTTTTTTTGTTATTGGTAGTCAATGGGGTGCACTGAGAACCGGTGTGATATGTTTCCTCCTGTCGAGTCTGAGTAAACCTCTGGTTACGGTGTTTTGGATCCAGTGATGGGTTTTAGGAGGTAATCCGGCATACCTAGATAATGCTGGTTGTGAAGACAAGAAGGAATCAGGAAGATAATGGCTAGCAATCTGTGTGTGAAAGAGGGGCAGAGCATCATCTGTCAGATTATATGAATGGTCACTATGATTATCACATATGGTTTAATACCGCAAGCGGGGAATTTTTCTACACGGTGATACAATTTCTTTATTGATATAGTGCTTTTGCCAAAGCGCTGTACATAGAAGATATTTACATACAATTATCACCCAACTCGTTTATTGACCTCAGAAGGGTGAAAGGCTGAGTTGGCCTTGACGGGGCTTTAACCTGTGACCTGGAGATCACACACAAATGGCAGCAGTGTCTGCAAAACCCACTGAGCCATCTTACCGGCTGTAGAACAGTGTGAAATTAATCAGTTTTCCGGGACTTTTGGCAGTTTAGGTAGAACAAATTAAAATTAACTTAAATTAGATGTTAAAGCCAGGTTTTGAGGCAAATCTCTAAGCTAAGCACTTGAGCACATATCTTCTCAGCTCTTCTTGGTAGACATGTGCTGTTGGGTTTCAGAATATTCTTTTTTTTTATAGAGATGACTTTAAAAGTGCATACTTCATAATATTCCACCCTAGCAAATGCTTAAAACCCTGTAGAAATATGCTAAGCAAAAGGAATATGAGTAGCTTTATTTTCCACACCCTGAATGGAAGAATAAATGTACCCGATTGCAGAACAGTGTAAAGCTAAAACGTGCCCTTTGAGTTTTGTCAATGTAGTTTTTAAAACCTAAAGACACAAACTAAAATGTATTGTGTGATACGCTCCACCAGATGTAGTAATTGTTTGAAACTGGCACTCTACATATACAATGTGAAGAAAAGGTATGTCGCAAAAAAGCAAACACTTTTTTCTGTGTCATATCAGCACACATGAAAAACTTCTCACAAGAAGCTGCAGGCTGCATTAAATCCTTAACAAGTAACAGATCGATGAGATTCTTCTCTCCCTCTGCTGCTGCGGACCCAGCCCCCATTACATGCAGAGTGTCACAAGGCTCTTGCATCTCTCCAACAATGATTAATGTATTTACAACGCCTCTATTTGACAAACTGGATAATTTGGGTGTGATCTACACAAACTACACTAATGACACCCAGATACGTATACCTCTCTCGGGGAACTATGACATGGACCTTGCCTTACTAAACAACATCTATCTCATCATCCAGGCATGGATGGTAGGCCATAGCCTCTGCCTGAATGATGAAAAGACTGAAATTCGAATCCTAGGTGCCCCTACCAGCCTCAACAAACTCATGCACAGTACTCTTCTTTCAACATAGACGGCAACATTATTAAAACTGCTAAGGAAACCAAAACTCTTGGTTTCTACCTAGACTCCACTCTGAACCTTAGAAAACAAGTGAACGTGACGGCCTCGGCTACCGCATACACATGAAAACTTATACATGCCTGCAAACCATACTTCTTGACAAATAGCTGCATTAACTAGCAAGAGCTTTAATCTTGTCAAAACTTGATTACTACAACACACCCTGTGCAGGTGCAAACTAACAAATCTAAAACAAACTCCAAATACTACAAAATAATGTTCTTAGAACAGCCTTGAGCATCCCTAGGAGAGATAATTTCTCTGAAACTGGAATCAATCACAAATGGCTCTCCGTCAATGACAGGATTTACTTCAAAGTAGTCTCCATTATGCACAAATCCCTCAATAATGCTGCTCCACAATACTTAAGAAAGAAAATCATTAAAAAAAACTTCATCTCGACCGACCAGATCCATCAACTCCTTTTGCATCTCAGTTCCTTGGTTGAACCTGAAAGGAGCTGGCGGCAACAGCTTCCCTGTTCAAGCAGCTCAAGCCTGGAATGCACTCCCACTTCACATGCGCACAGATCAGACCTTCTAAACTTTTAGGCCTAACACCAAAAAGTAGCTATTTAGGAATAACTCTCCTCACCTGAGTGCTTAGAGTACCCGTTGATATCCAACTGGTGTTCTCTTGATAATGCACTGGTCCTCCGACTCTTAAATATCCTGCTGGATATGCTCTATTGCTACCGCCTGACCTGCCATGGCTTAAGTCTTTTGCCTTTGCTTATAGCCCTCAGTTGCTTCTTACATATTTATGTTATGTACTCATTCTTGCTTTGTTATAACTATTCTGTATGTATCGATTTCTGCATCTAAGCTGTCTTGTAATGAGCCCAGATACCCTAGGGTGTGTTGCACTTTATAAATCAATAAAACAAGCAAAGAAGGGGGACCGTTTAAAACTGTTTTGTATATGCTGCCTTTAATTCTTCTTGAAGGAATGGACAGAAGTGGGTACATACCTTGAGATGTCTGAACATATGTTTTTTTTGGTGCATGTGTGTGTGTCCAGCACAAGGCTGGCGTGATGTTGTGGAACTTAAGAGCCAGTGCTAACCTATTCTGTGGCCGATGCAATCAAAGTGTTTGCAGTGGCAATAATTGCATACATTGTGGACACCACCATCATAATGTATTCATTATTTTATGTATGTATTTATTTATTTATTTAATTTATTTATTACATTTCGAGTACGCCCAAACACTGAGGTATCACGGCGTAGTTACAGACATCTTAATTGTAGTTAGGTAGCATATACAGTACATTCAATTGCGAGGCATTTACTGTACATTCAGTTGCGAAACAAGCTAAACATGGATTCACAATACTATCCTTTACAAGGTAATAATACAAGAAGTTACATTTTTTGGAGGATTCATTATCAGTGCATCGTGAATATTTGCATAAAGTCATCATCGGGGTAGAAATCAACTTTTCATACATGTCTGTAGTGTTGGCTAGGTACCGCTGAGTACAACTGGTAAAATAGCAAGTTTTTAGTGACTTTCTGAAACTCTGGAAAGAGTCTTCGTTTTTGATGTTTATAGGGAGTGTGTTCCAATGTTTGGTGCCATTACTGGGAAGCTGCTTCCCCCTGCTCAGGAGCTTTTGTAGCGTGGGACCACGAGAAGGGAATTTTTGTTAGATCTGAGCATTCTGTTAGATTCTTTTTTGACAATTGAATTAATGATGTATATGGGTGCTTTCTTGGCAAGGCATTTTTGGGTGATACACAATGATTCTGGCTTCAATGGGTAGTCAGTGGGTCTACCTACTGATATTGGAGATGTGGTCAGACTTTTTTTAGTCCCAATGCTGCTGGCAGTGCTTTATTTAGCATTAATTGTAGTTTGGCCAGATTAGTGTTAGAGGCATCTAGTAGGAGTACATTGCAGTAATCCAGCTTGGATAATATCAGGGCCTGGCTAATGTGGTGCAATTATTAGGCATGAGGAACTGGTGACTTAATGCAATTAATTTGGAGATGTAGGTGGTTACTGAGGATAAAACATTTACATGTTTCGTCATGGTTAGGTTAGCATCTAAGTAGACACCTAAAGATTTTGCATGTTTGAGTATTGGAATAGAGGTACTGTCAAATTTGATTGATGAATAGTCTGGGTGGAGGGCATTAATTTTGGTTGGGGAGCCCACAATGAGAATCACTTTTTTATCATTGTTGAGGCAAAGGCTGTTGAGAGCCATCCAATGTTGTATTATTGCATACACTTTGTTAATGGTCATAGTGTCCTGGTCATAGTTCCCAGTGATCGGTATTAGGATCTGGGTATCATCAGCAAAGTTTTGTATATGATGCCCATGGCCTCCAGTGCCGCAAATAGGAGCTTGGTGTACACATTATAGAGGTTAGGCGACAGAAAGGATCCTTGTGGTACAGCCATAGGGACTGAGATGGGGTCTGCTGCCTCTTTACCAATGCAGACCCTGGAGGTGCGATCAGCTAGAAAAGATTTCACCCAGAGAGTGGCCTCCGTTGAAAATCTGAAGTCATTCACTTGTCATGGTCCACTAGATCGAATGCAGCAGATAAGTCTAACAACAAAAGAATGGAAAGTTTGCCAGTATATCTTATGGCGTCCATGTGGATTTTCAATTCAAGGAGTGCTGTTTCGGTGCTGTGGTTAGGCCGAAATCCAGATTGCCTAGCTCCCAGGATGGAATTTGGGTGTAGGCTATTTTTATTGATTATCTTAAGCAGAAACGGGACCGTCGTTATTGGTCGATAGTTTGTGGGGACTGTCGAGTCCAGGGATGTTTTTTTTTAGAAGCGGGGTCATCCATGCTTCTTTTATGCTAGCTGGGACCGTATTCTTGTTGAATGAGGCATTACAATGTTTTATAGTGTCTAGGATTACATGTTCTAGACATCATGAACGTGTTTTACAGAGGTAATGCTGACATATATTGTGGTCCCATCAGCAGGAAAGTATAATTTCGTTTCTATGCTGACATATATTGTTGGCCTCAGCCTTATTGAAGTGCTTTTGAGGCGCAATGATGACATATATTTGTGCATTAGCACCATTAAAGTATTTTACAGTAGTAACGTTGATACATATTAGGAGGACAGTCATCCGGAAATGTTTTTCAGTTGCAATACCAGCATGTGGCAACATACATTATGAACATGTGTTTTACAGTGTTAGTGCTGGCACATAGAGTGGGCACTGTGATCATGAAAGTGTGTTTTACAGCATCAGCGCTGGCCTATTTTGAAGGCACAGACATCTTGAACATGTGTTTTGGAATGGCATGCTTGGCAAATAGTGTAGACAGATGAGTATTGATTGTAGCATTATTCTATGCACTGTTGGTGATACAGGAATGATTGTAAACTATATGGCATTTTAGCCATTGCGAGCACAAAATATTCTGTAAAATTCACCATTTCAACCCATTATCGTAAAATATTTCTCAGGGCCAGAACTGTGCCTCCCACAACTTGATAAGCCGAATGGAGCTCAAGGTATTGCATTGTGCCTTGAAACACATGTATTCCAACATTATTTCCAGGATTGATGGTCAGACATATAATAAGGGTTTCGGTATAGCCACCAAAGGGACACATGTAGCCAATATAAGTGGTAGCCTTGGGATCCCCAGCCCTAGCCTCAGGAGGGAATTGAGGAAGCCTTTCTCAGCATGAACTATCTGGTGGGACGCAAAAACCCTGACAGGCAGCTACATTTCAACTCATCTACCTACCACTCCAAACAAACAAGATCTCTCTTCAATCCAATGCATTAACGGTGGCAGCGGGAATTGCTTTTATTTTATTTCATCACAGCTGCAGAAAAATGTACATCCTGTCTCATGAAAATGGCCTGAACATAGATTTCTCTGGGCTGTCATAGTGTAACACAATGAGATTCACACATAAGACATTAAGATATATGTATTTGCATTTGAACAATGCACTTGATAACAGAATATCCTCCAATTTTGAGGGGCACAGCTTAACAGAGCCAAGATGTGCTAGTATACAATTCTGCTCTTCCCACCCATGTGACACAGTCTCCACCTCTAGCGGATCACTCCATCACACATAACAAGCCATGATCTGGTGACCAGCACAGGTGACCGTTATTCTGGTTCTCACACAAGGATACCTCGCCTAATGTCTAATGTGTCACTTAGTATACATAATTGAGCTTGCCTAAGCCCCAAGCAGAAACTAACATCATAGTTGCACACACTTTTGGTTTCTCTTATTGTCTTCCCAACCAATCCTGGCTTCTCACGAATCATGGATTTGGTGCTGTTTTGCTTATCATAGTTACAAGTCCAGCCATGAGAGAAAATAAATGTGTTATAGCAAATGAAAATCGGCACCATCTTCTAACCATTACTACGTGATGTTTACAAATCGATTTATGAAACTATAATTGGTGCTAGTCAAAAGCCTGGATTTGCACTATCCAGGAAGAACAGGACACATAGAGACCTCAGCCTCACCCTAACTGATACCACTCCCTTCCTTATCTATGTCTTAGCTCTTGCACTATCTGAAATGTCTTGTGGCTAATGCTGGATTTCACTTTTATGGACTTCATTGATTCATGCTGCATCACCTTTTCTCAAATCTCATGCTGGACTTCCTTTGCATCTTGTACTCATGGTGGCCCTGAATCATGCTGTTCCCATCTTCCTCTTGTATCCTGGCTTGCAACATTATGTGTTGCTACTGACTTCTGCAATTTTATTCGCTCTCCCCTCTTGCTTCTCCACTCTTTTCGACTGCTTACTCTGTTCTCTCCTCCCATCCCCTCTCCCTATTCCTATCTCCTCCCCTTATTTTCTTCTATGCACTTACTCTATTAGAATTGTCCCTGGACCTAGTATGATAGCAACCTCGCCTGTCGCTCCCCCATCCCCTAAATGTCCCCCCATCCCTCCAGCACTATCTGAAACATTGTCAGGCCTAGTACGATAGCCGCTTGTTTTGTTCCTCCCCTCCCTTTCTGCACCCCTCTCCCTCACCTTTTGTCATCAGGCCGAGTATGATAGTTAATTTCACATCCTTACTGTTCATGGCCTGTAAGAATGTCGTTGTTTTTTCCCTTGTTTCCTCCCTTGCCTTGAAGCACTTTGAAACACATTGTGTATAGGCACTATATAAAAAACTATCATATCATATCACTAACAACAACCCACTACTGTAATTAGAGTTCAGAAACATAAGGTCTCCATTCCTTGGTGCACACAGAAACACACAGTCAGTAAGTGCACCATATGCAAACAAAATAAGTGCTGCAGAAAATCCTTTACTCAGAGAACTCAGTGATCTGCATTGAAGACATCCATCACTACAGCCAAGGGAAACTATTACCCAACAACCATGATGGAAGCATGCAGCAAGACTAGAGCAATCTTCACATCCATGATAAACTACATGAACCCCCTGCCAAATGCTGCAAAATCACAATACACTAACAAATGCAATGCCATCAACATTCTTACATGCAAGATAGAAAACCTAAGAAAACACAGTGACAGCTCCAAACACACCACAGACTTCCCACCCATAACAACCTGCAACACGAAAATAATGTGAACTGTAGCTACACACATAAATGGCTATCTTCTTACACACAACCTCCATCTTATTTCCCTAGTGTACATCTCTCGACCCATACACATGCTAATTAGATATGGGTGGCTAGCAGGGACTCAGGAAAGCCCTCATAATCTTTCATGGTCATTATGCACACACGCATACTCGCACCTCCTAACGCCAATTTTCCAATCTGAAGCTCCCTCCATTACCTTCCCCTCCTTTTCATCCCACATCCTCTGCTACGTTTGCACTCCCCGTGTTCTCTATGCACAGTGCACTGTTTCTGCTCATTGAGCTTTGTGCTTTATAAATCCCATAAATCCAAACTTGAGCAATTTACAAAAGCTTAAACACACTCTATAAATAGTAATATTTTTTTAACTCTGCCATGTACTTTCCCTAAATAGCATTTGTTATGGCACACATCTGCCTATCTGATTTGAAACAACACAATGACACACCTCAAGCAATATGTAGTATTTGGTAGTTGCTCGTGTGTGGTAAGTCACTGCTCATCTTCCCCACCACACTGTGTTGCTGACAGTTATATTACAAGTGGGACAAGAGTTGGACAGAAAGAAAAGTAGCCTCACTAGACATGCCTTTTCACCAGCTCTGAAGGACTATTTACTTTTCTGGTAGAAGTGGTGGGAGCAATCTTGCTAACATGGGTCAGAGGCAGTGGCATGTTCAGACTCTTTTGACTGGGGTGTCCCAAGTTGGGCACTGACTTATCCAGGGGTGGCATGAAGTACAAGCGCACACACACATCATATTTAGGATAATGGGGTGACACCCGGGATGGTCAATCAGATTCTAGGTGTAACATGTGCCACCCCAGGCTACTCCCTGGACATGCCACTGGTCAGAGGCAATTTATATGCAGTCAGACATACATCATTGTGAGAGTTTTGGTAAAGTAGAGGCTTCTTCTCTGTGAATACTGCAGACACACGAGTAATTTATCACCCAGCATTAACCATTCAAGTATAACGATCTTAAATAATGAAGCCTGAGCTGTGTATTTTAAAGCAGTGCATACCCATTTATTAATGTGTATAATTATTCAAGTTCTGATAATTTATCTGGCACCTAGATTGTGCTAGCTGACCAATACCTGCTCATATAGTTTAGATCTATAGCTGAATACTGAATGTTGTAAGAATCTTTAATAATTGATTGAAAAATTTACTTAATCAGTTGATCACTATGGAGGATCAAAAAAGCAAAATCACAGGAAGGATTCATTCAGCCTTGACTTGACATTATTTAGCAAACAAATGTTAGTTTGAAACCAATGCTGACTTTGTCACAAGTAGAAACAAAATGAAATGAATGTGAAAAAGCACTTTTGACTACTTCTGTGTGAGCATTGCAACATGTATGCCCCATTGTTCATGAGGAGCGGTTATTTGTTGAAACTGATCATTTGCCCCTGCAATCCGTACAGAGTAAAAGAATCAGATCAGGGAATTTATCCCAGTCAAGAATTACATCATGGACATTGACATTGAAGCGATTCCCAGTGGAAGTGAGATATGGGCAGAATAAAAAGAGTCCAATTGCTCAGGGGCTGGCAGGCTTACATGACTGTTCAGCTATGGGTGCTAAAGTTGATTCAGAATTAGAGACAAATTTGACGAAATTCGAACAATCACCACACAAGACCTTTGATGAAGGAGCGTGCATGAATCTCCCAACTGTGTATGTGGAGGGATGTGCATATCAGGTGTGGGGTGGCAGGCATAGGGGTTGTGTGGGTCAGATGGGTTGAGATCTCAAGAGTGAGCATGAGAATCGGTCCCAAAAATAGTAAGTGGCAGAATTGTCTGCGATTTACAAAGCAATTTCAACAGCAGTGGAAAACAAATGAAAGGAAATGGTTTTAGTTACCGACTCTGATTATGCCAGGAATTGTTTTGTAGAGTGCTTAATGGGGTGGAAGCTGAGAGACATGTTCACGTGTAACTTGAAACCACTCAAACATAAAAAAATTATTCAGGCCTTTGACAATCTTGTTTCAGTGAATGAGATGAAAATTCACTAGAGGAACATACGAGGGCACTCCAGAATACCAGGGGTAGACAAAGAAGGGAATGACAAAGCTGATTAATTGGACAACAATCGGAGCAGTGATGGGGTATGGGGGAATTTCTTTCCATTGAGCAAAAGAGAGTTCAACTGAAAGACGGATTTTTGATCGAGAATTCATTTCAAGTCAGCACCATTAATGAAGAGACGTCTGACACTTCCCTGGTCAGATTTGCAAATAGATTACATTGGTCTAGTCCAAAGATCATCATGAGAAAACAAGTACAAGCACAGTTACCTGTTTATTGTCTAAATGGTTGAAGTGCATACCAGCACCTAACTACAGGGCACATACGGCAGCTACTTTTCTGGTGAATCACATATTTTCTAGGTTTGATTTACCTCAAAGAATAGAATCCGACCTTGGAAGCAAATTTACTAGTGCAGTGATGATTAAGATGTGGCAGGTTTTAGGAATAAAAAGGAAGCCACATAGTTCCTACCGGCCATCTTCTAGTGGTGGTGTGGAACATTGCAACCAATCAATAATTGATATTCTTAAAAAATGTGTGGCTGAAGCAAGGTCTAGTTTGGATTTGAGACTCTCTTTGGTATTAATGGCCATTAGGTCAACACAATCTGGAAAGGGCAGCTGAGGGTGACAAATCATACTATGAAAATAAATAATCTGTTAGGGAGGATGAAGTAATTGACCAGTTGAATCATTTCAACTTTGTGAAAGGCAAAAATAAAAATTCATGGCATCCTTGTGTGGTTCATTCAGAACTGTAGACATGGTTTCACCTGTTGCATCCAGAATAACGACTAAGGAAGGTGATCTGGTCATGGAACAATTTGTCCAGGTGAACCAGATTAAACTGGTTCACTTGAAACATGAAGTGAAAAGGATAGAACAGTCTGGAGAATTCCATAGGGTGTGAGAGGTGTAATGGTCACATTGAAATCCAGATGAGTATGTCAATGGTAAACCAATAAGGTAAGTAACTCACGCAAGGAATGAAAGGGGTTTATCAGAGGAGATAAGATGGGTGTAGTGCGTGGTATTCCTGAAGATATGTATGAGAGGTATATTGTTAAACATATGTAATATGTACATCAAATGTAAAACTATAGATAATATATGCATTTATTTTAACGTTATTCAAAAATAAGAGGAGTTTTAAATAAAAAAGTGACTTTTACTTAATACTTAACCTGTCTGTCTCTCTTGTCTTATTTAGATACTTTCACTCGTTTGCTTCATCAGCGATCCCTGGAACTGGATGTCCACAGAGGAGGCTGTGGTGTGGAGAAAGTGATTCCCAGGGACCAAAAGGGGGAGAAAACGAAATGGGACTCATGGGCAAAGGAGAAAAATACAGATGATGTCACAGCAGCCCATATGACATGGGAGGCAACATTGTATTATGTCATTTAAAAATATTTTACTCACGTTAGGTTTATTATCCTGGACATATGCTGTGCAGCAAATAGTCAAGTGCTGAAAGAACTGGGGCCTGCATCAGGGAGTGTAGTAGAGGAAGCCCCGGGTTTCATTTTATTGAACAAGAGACTGTTATATCAGAATATTTACACCAGTGTGAACCCGAATCTGGTCATGAAAAATGTCTTAATATCTCTAAGGTTAAGTCTGCCCAAGTGAAAAGTGGGTGCAAATGTCTGAGGAAGGGTTTCAAAGAGCAGTAAGAGAGACCCTGTGGCAGTTGGAAAATACTTTTATATACTCGTATCATTCTAAAAATAAAGAGTGGGCGAGCAATGGTTTGTTTTCTGATTGCAGCGATGGTTGTGACTATAATTGGGGCCATTGTTCGGACAACTGTCTGAACAGCTAATACAGTGTCATGAATACATTAGATGACAAAGCCCAAGAGTTTGGGCAAGAGTTAATTCAGCAGACACCTGATAAACTTAGGTTTGATCAGAAAGAGGTGGTTCAATGCATAAGCCAATCTATCCTGACCCTTAATGAGCAGTTAACAATACTGATCGTAGCATCAATGTTATAGTTACACAACAGGGTTAGAAGACATTAGGCCTCATTACGACCCTGGCGCTAAGTGGTTAACGGAGCCGTAAAAGGCTGCGGCGCTGTTAACCACTTAGCGCCTTACTACGAGGTCCCTTTGCGGGACCCGACCTGAATGCCTGATCTAGACCAGCCGTTAAAGTAGGACCCGCAAAGGGACTCTCGAGGTAAGTACGGTACTGCAATTTGCGGTACCGTACTTACCGCCTTCCTCAGTCCCATTGAGCCCTATGAGGCAAAAATGGGAATGGGGAAGGGCCAATTTTCAATGGGGAATTACCGCCCCGCCAACCTTGGAATGGGGTGGTAATACACCATTGAACATTGGCGGATTTGTTACAATACCGGCACCAACCATGGTTCTAATAGCGCCATGGTTTAGCGCTGGTGTTGTAATGAGGGCCATTGTGAATGTGTCGAATCCAGTGGAAAGTTTTTTTTTTGCACACTTCCAGTGGGAAGTTCAATGCGGGGTGTCTCAGCTGGTACAAGGTCGAATTCCATTGTATTTTGGGTCATCTGATAGCATCCGTCAAATTATGGCAAGGATCACACAAAGAGAGGTGGAAACAATTCAAGAGAACATTGCATTTGAAATGGGGTGTGCAATTCCCCTTTACATAGATGTGGAGCGGATGGAGATAGGTTTTCTATTGAGTATTCCATATATTAATCTAGAGATAATCTATCAGGCTAAGTTGTTTCACACTGTGGGTTTCTGGCAGAGAGACAAATATATCAAAATTATAACTCCTGAAATGGTGGCTTTTCAAACTTTTGAGCCCGATTTGTATCTAGTCCCAAAATTAGTTAGCTGTGTAAAATTCAAAGAGCAACACTACATATGTCCTAGGAAACCATTTGTACCTGACAACACATGCAATTTGTAGGTTTAGGGGCAGATCAGGGCATTGCTGAAAGGTGTGCAGTGTCTGTAAGCATGCAAATGCGGAGGATTTAGTGTATGCTAAATTGATTAAGCACAGGTGGCTGTTCAGTATTGGTGCAACATATTTTACAGTCACCCATCTGAATCACGGTTCATTTGTTGTCAGGCCATTACAATATAATGTATTTTATGTGTCTGTTCCCAAAGATACCATTGTGAGAATCAGGGAGTTTTCAGGTGGATGGAGACCTGTGGGAAGTAAAAGTAGAAAATAATGAACGTTTCCAAAGAAATAGGTTTCACGCAGATCCTGACATTGAGTATTTATTGAAGCCTAAACATGTGCATAAAATAAAACCTAATATACATCAGAACAATATCACTATAAGTGACATGGGCTTGACAGACAGAGATTTGTACATATGGGGAACATGGACAGAAAAGGCTTAGGTGATCATAGGTGTGTCCATAGCATCCATCCTTTTGAGGTTGATTGTTCTTACAATCAGGTTTCACATCGTGACTTTTGCCTTGTTAGCTGGTGAAAGAGGACATTTTCTATTGATTGGAGCACACGTCTTTTAGCCAGGAGAATATTAAGCAAAACACATACTCACATGGTTATCTGAGGATCACATGGGTTGATGAGGTGTAGCTAGGATTCGTGCTTCTGCAAAGACCTTTGTTTAATCAGGCCTCTATAGAAGAAGGAGGGATGCTGGAATAATGCAGTGCATGAATTTCAACTGTGCGCTAATTTCAGCTGGCCCCTTATTTCAAAAGAGGCAGTTTGCACCAGTTACAAATGAAGCTAACATGGCAGCAGATGCCATGTTTGGTGTGCTTTGGTTTTATTAACAATACTAATTACTAATATACAAACAAGCATTTGCTTGTGGGGAAATAAATGTAGCAGTAGAAACTAGAAGGGGGTACTAACAGCTAATATAGGAATCTTTGTGGGTGGCAGATTTGCAGGCCACAGACTCTGTGTGCAGTAGCACCACGGTAGGTGTTTAAACACACTGGGCCTCATTACGACACAGGCGGTAAGTTACCGCCTGGGTCGTACCTTTACCACCATGGTGTAAACTATGTTTACGCCATGGTGGTTGGCGGACTTACCGCCCCATTCCGAGGTTGGCGGGGCGGTAAGTCCCCAATCCCCATTTACCCTTCCCCATTCCCATTTTTGCCCCATAGGGCATAATGGGAGTGGGGAAGGCGTTAAATACGCCACCGTAAATTACGGTGGCGTAATTAACAACAAGGTCCCTTAGCGCCATGGATTTTAACACCTGCTAAAAGCAGGTGTTAAATCCTCCATGGCGCTAAGGGACCTCGGAATCAGGCGGTAAGGGTCGGCGCTGTTTACGCTGCCGTAAACCCCTTACCGCCTGGGTCGTAATGAGGCCCACTGACTGTGGGTCAGGAACTGTGGCGGAAAATGCATCAAGCACAAGACTCTAGCCATAATATGCACCAGCAGATGTAATTTCTGCCCTTATTGCAGGTGTTCCTGCCGTCTCTCTGGCCTAAAATGCACCAAGACACAGACACGGCAAAAAGAAGCACCAGAAGCACCAAAACCAGCAAAGCTACAAAGCTTTAGCGCCAGGGTAGCAAAAACTATATTTCCCAGCTCCAGTGGGGGTCCTCAGCATGGGCTTCGTGAAGCCCAGGACATGCCCAAGCCAACGCGCATGCACTCGTGGCAGAAACCAGCCAGCCGCTCGTTCTCAGGACAGCAACCTGAATGGGCATGTCTCCAGAAAGCTCCTGCAGTGGTTACCATAAGCGGGGTCACACCCATGCCTCTTCCTCTCCAAGCCCCACTACTACCAAGATAAGTAGCTCAATTTCTTCTGCTTCAACATAATCACATGACAAATGCTGCTTTGTATTTAAAGGCATCCTGCTTGCATTGTAAGAGCCACTTTAACACAGCAAACATTGCTCTGCCCAGAACTGCATTGCTAACTTGACTGTGCTACTAATAGTACCGCAGGTTTTTGGATAGAAACATAAGGCTTGCAAGGCATATGGCTAATCATTTTCTTTTCTTTGTCGTCTGAGCATTCAGCATCATACTGTTCATGCCCCAGCCCACAGGCTCGACTCGATGCACCCTGAATAAGGCACACGCACAAACAATGTAGCATTTGCATGTAATTTGTACTGCACTAATCAGACCTTTGGGTTTCTTGTCTGTGCAGTATTCACAAGTAGTTGCATGAAGCAATGCAACCAACCACACTCATGTTTGCATGAGTTAATGCAAATACACCAATGTATTGCATGGGGTAATGCAAGTACACCAATGTAGTGCATGAAGTAATGCAAGTACACCAATGTATATTGTATGGTAATGCACAAAAAGCACACCAATGTAACTGCATGAGGTACTGCTAAAGTCCTGGTAATGCTCTATGTGCTAAGGTAAACTCAGACATTGCTCACCATCCCAAGAGTGTATGTTTTGTATGTTCATGATTGGGCACAGCACCCCGGAGTCTAGGAGTATTACCCTAATTCCCCCTACCCACCCACAACCTCTCCCTAGCCCTCTTTCCGGTTACCCTAACACCCCCTACCCATACAATCCTGCAGACCCTAACTCTCTTTCCCCTGAGGGTCACGGTTGTTCTGTGTTCGGTAAAGGTACAGATACCAAGACCCCATGGGGAGGCAGGGGTTTGCGTTACCTCCACGCAAGAACCTCAGGACTGTGACACTGTGGGCTGCCAGTTTTCAGAAAAAAAAGCAAAGCTGAATTTGCAGGCGTGATAGCAGTTTTCAGAAAATGAAGCAAAGCTACCCTTGCTGTTCAGTTGCAGAGACTGTGCTGGGTGTAGTTGTTGAAAAGACCTTGAGTATAAGCCTCCATTATTCTGAATAGGAAAAGGGGAAGAAAGAATATGTTACATTGTCGGGTGATGTTCTTTGAATAATGTACAAAGATCAGGAGACTGGACTGGAATAGAATAGAAGGCACTGGAAGTTTTGCGAGGGTTGTGTCATGTGTTTAGTGACACAAGGGGCTGGGACAGAAGGAGGTAACACGGCGAGAGAGGTGGAGGAGAATGTGCATTTTCCATATGATCTAGATGTTTTGGACTGAGTTCTGAGGAGGACTATATAAGAAACTGCAAGCTGAGAGGCCAGGGCTTTTTGACCTGTTGCTGTGTCTAGTTGCTGGTTCTGACTTCCTTGCAGTCTGCGGCCTTTTGTACATGAGAGCACCTTTTTGCCACTGCTGAGTCCACGAGGAAAAAAAGAACAGAGTTTAACTATTACAAATTTTACTTGCAAAAAAGAAAGCTCAGGCTGTTTTCTTTCATAGGGTTTGGAAGTTGGGCTGTGTCATCGAGGCATTCTGCCAAGCCTGGCTGGGCTGCTGTGAAAGCTGCGTGACAATAGGAGCTCTCTGTGCTTTGTTTTTCGACAGGCCTTTAAGCTGCAGTGTTCGAAGGACAAGTGGTGGGGCCTGTCATGAGCTGAAGCTGCAATCAGGTTAGCGGAGCTGAGTCAAGTACAGTTCCAAGTTGAGTTGAGTTATTATAAATAGGGATCACAAAAGAATTGTTTTGTAATTTCTTGCAAGGGAATTTTGATTTGGCCAGGTCAATTTGACCTAGAAAGGATTTTCCTTGTTTTTCCTGGTACCCGAAATACACAAAAGCTCCCTATATTTACATTGATTATTGCTAATATCAGACTAACCTGCCATGTGACTAAAAATGAAAAAGAGGTAGATAGTAAGTGGAACTGGTCTATAAAGTGTGTCAGTCTCCATAACTAATTGAGTTGCATTCCAACGTGTGTCCCGACTACACCCCAGCCTATACAAGTGGCAACCATGCTACATATATTATCAATGAATACTATATAGCTCTTAGAAGTCAAATAAAACTGTCTATATGAAACTGCACAGTCTGACTCCCTTTCTCTAATAACGTGCATGAGTGAATCGATTGATTTGTGTTGACCTTAGCTGACAACATGGAGTAAATGGAGTTGAAGGTCAGATTCCCTTCATAGCATGGGGATGTGATATTGTGTTGGTTTGCAAACAATATTTGTTTTTCTCCTAATGGAATGTGTTTTTCCTGTTTCTAGCATATGTTCAAAGGAAATGTAACAATTACGTTTCTCTGTTGAAGCCTTGGCCTGACATTATTAAGCAAACAGATGTGGGTTTGGATACATGTTAACATTGAGTATCATGCCATACAATGTAGTAATGTATTTGATAAGGACAGCTATACGTTTCTCTGGCAGATCAGGTCGGTGTCAATGAATAGCTCATACAGAGTTCGAGATTTGGATGGGAATGATAGGTCAGCTGCATGGATGAATGGCTACACACCGAAGTATGTTACAAAACCCCAACACTATTAGATTTATAGGTTGAGTCTATGTCTATGTCTATGAGCTTATAATGCGCCAAAAGCTTACAGGCATCATGGCACGGAAAAACCGGTAATGTAAAATTCACAGATATGGAAACTTTCCAGATTCTTAGTGCCCTGGCAAAACCTGAAAGATACCATACATTCTTTAAACATTATTGGGATAAGAGGGTTTTCAGTGCTTTCCTGAAACTAAGGTAGTTTCCATCTTGTCTCAGGGCAGCAGGTAGCTTATTCCAATAATTAACGGCCTTTACTGGAAAAGATCTGCCTCGTCCAGATGCCAGTTTAGCATCAGGTATGTCCAGAAGAGCTACGTGTGCTAGTCTTAGACATCTCTGAGGCGCGTACAGTGAGAGTTGTTTTTTGAAATAGGTTGGCGCCTCTCGAAAAAGGCATCTGTTGACTATCGTCATAGCCTTAAACTTGACTCTGTCCTCTATTCTAAGCCAGTGTAACTCCTTTGTTCCTGCTGATATGGGATCTCTATGTTTCATATTCTTAATTATGCGAACTGCATCATTTTGCATTACTTGACACCTTTGTAACTATCTCTTGGTGGCTCCCAACAGCAAGGCGTTTCCGTAATCTAGGCGAGACAGCAAGATTGCTCTCGCTATGGTCGCAGTATTTACTTCATTAATGAAGGGTCTGATGGCTCTTAGAAGATGCAAGAAGTACACATTATTTTTGTACAAATAATTGACCCGGGCTTCAGAACCTACTGACGCTTCGACCATCATCCCCAATGTTTTTACTTGGGGCAATACCGGTATGATTGCTTCTTTGATAGGGAAGGCTTTATATTGTGCTCCAAGTTTGGATCTTGCCTAACGGGATCCAAAGATCATTAATTCTGTCTTGGTATTATTTAGACACATCCAATGTCTTTGCATCCAGATATCAATGATGTTGTAGACCTCCTCTATTTTAGCGCTGTCGGTGAGTTAGTCTCTTTTCAGTTCAATAATAAGCTGCATACCATCGGCGTAGTTTGTAAAAAATACACTAATGTTTTCCAGCAGGTCACAGAGGCTTCTCATATATAGGTTGAATAGTAATGGGGACAAATTGGCTCCCTGAGGAACTCCAAACATGATCGGCGATGCCTCTGAGAATTTGTCGCCCCAATGTATTCTTGCCTTCCTGTCCTTCAAGAAGGAGGCTAGCAATGCCAGCAATATTGTAGAACACCCAGCGATTTTGTCATGTGCTGATTGAAGTAACTGGTGGTCTACCAGGTCGAAAGCTGCGCTGAGATCCAGCAGCATGAGTAGCCCGGGTTTACCTTTCTCTATCAGCTCCAGCATATGAGTCTGTAAATCCAGCATGGCTGACTCTGTGCTGTGAGCTGCCCGAAAACCTGATTGCTGTTCATAGAGTGTGTCAGATGCTTCCACGTGTTTTTTAGCTGATTTGTGGCTATGTTATCTAAGATCTTCAGGATGAAGTTCGAGTTAGTAATAGGACGTAAATTGCTGGGGGGCTAAACTAATTAGGCATTGCAGTGAGAATTGTCCCTTAAATTCCAGCAGATATTCTAAAAAGAATTCATTGTATGAAGAGCATCTATCAGTTTGGACCATGGATCCTGTAAACAACTAACCAGCTTTCTTGAAGAGAATAACATTTCTGTAGTTGTCGGGTTATAAAATGAACTCCAAAATAAAATGCAATTATGACCTGAAACATCCAGGAGCCAATGGTAAAGTAAGAGCATCAAATAGGATGCTTGTGTGTGCAAGTTATGATAACTGAGAATGAAATGAAACAATTTTAAGCTCTTCCTGCCCGACATAACATTTCTTCTCCACGCCACGCCATGTATATACATAAGGATGTTCTTAAGATGCATTTTATCACTGAGGTGTACTCCCTTGAAAATTCAGTGCTCCTTATCTCAAGATGAACTTCTAGACTATTCAGAATCACAAAAATATGACTAAGGATGAATGGTCTATGAGATATAATACATCATTTAGCACCCGGCGAGGGCACAATCAGAATGAAAGAAGCATTCTGATTGGCCCTCGCCGGGGCTTTACCTGGCTGAGAATCCCTCGATTCTCGGCCGGGAATCCAGCTGCCTTTTCCCCGGCGTGGGGTGTGGCAGCCCCTCAGCCAATGAGGAGGCTCGAAGCAGGGCCATCCTTGCTCTGAGCCTCCCCACAGCTGAGAAGCTGCCTTTGCCCAACGCCGGGGACTCAGGTATTTTTTTTGTATTCCTCCCTTCCCTCCCACATCCCTGCCCTCCCCACCCCACCCACCCCACTTAGCTAAAGCCTGTTTTGTCCCCAGCGTGGGATGATGGCAGCTTCCAACCGTGTGGAGACTTGAAGCAGGGCCATCCCCGCTCCGAGCCTCCACGCAGCTGAAGGCTTCCATAGTCCCCCACCGGGGACCCAGTTATGTTTTTCCCCCTTCCCTTCCTCCTCCCTCCCAAACCCAACCCCACTTACCTTCTTGTCTTTTTTTTCGGGAGTGGATGCGCTGGGAACAGAAATGTTCCCAGTGCGTCCACTCCCAATCGTCGCCAGGGAAAGGGAAAACGGACTCTGTTTTCCCTTTCCCGGCGGCCATTTTCTTGGTTGTATATTTTTTTTTCTTCTGTCAAACATTTCGGGACAGAAAAAAATGCTTTTAGTGCCCCAGTCACGCAGATCTTACAGGCCGGGTTACTAAAAGCAATATGACCCTTGCGGCAGGGGCATTACCGATTCAGGTAACTATGGGCCCCAGGCATTACCTGAGTCGGTAATGCCCCCACCGCTCGGGTCATATTGCTTAAATGTGAAATGCTGCATCACAAAAGCTTTTAATAATGACATTTTAATGGATACATCCATACAGACACTTAAGATGAAGTACTCAGCCAACTGCTATGCATGCAGGGCATACCTTGGAATGTCTTACCAATTCGTATTCCATTTGTATTTATCTGCCCCTTTTTTTTGCAAATCTGTGAAGCCCATTTTCAGTGATGCATTATGTCTGTATACAGCTTCTGTTGTTGTTTAGGTTATGTGACAGCAAATACAATCCTTTAAACATTAGATACTCAGGAATAGTAGATTCAAATTTGCACAAGAGAACTCCCCTTGTTTTGGAAAATGAGTGTTTGCAGTAAGGTGTGTAGTTGTTCTCTTGGAAAGGAAAGTCATTAGTAGTGGGTCATACAGGAAATGGTTCTCTCTCTGTTACTTGAAGTTCATGGATACTATTAAACTGAAAAAAGTCAGTGGGTTTAGGATCTGCAGCTGGAATTCTATTCTATTATTAGTCATTATCAACAGCGTACCTAGGATTATAAACCCAGCCATTGATTTAAGACCCTAACAAATATATTTTCAGGGAGATTTGATAAATGGAGAGCTAATGAGGCAGACATTCATGTACATATATGCCAGTATATATACTGTTACTCTACCTTGTTCATATATCTCCCTCCTTTGCATCATCTGGATTTATATGAAAATTCTCTCACCCATCCTTAAGGACACTGGTCCTCCGCTCTGTAAATCATAGTTAAACATTTGTGAAAGCATTTCTGAGCCAAACAGGCATTGCTTGCCTTGTCATTTTCACTAAATAAATACAAGTATGCCAATAATTACCAGTTGAATGACTAGCTTTTTTCACCATACATTGTGCTGGTCAATTTAGTTAAGTGAAGTAAACCTCTTTTCTCTGGGGTAGTGAGGAGGCTAATAAAATGGTTGGCGAGGAGGGGAAGGTGTTTTGTCATCTTCACTGATCACCAGATTTAGAATCTCTCATTGTTGGCTTGTGAACCCACCTCAATAGAAATGCAGTGAGATATGGTATTGAATGTCATTGCCATGGAATAAACTATTGCCACATATAATAAATGATAGCTCACTTCTGTGAATTTGACTATTGGAATTCTACATATGTTAAACGATTTTTAGAAACTGATTGTGATATAGATGGATCACTTTCTTATTTTATGCTTACAGAAAATGAGTTTATATGACAATATATTTCAATGGTTACCACAGTAAGGACCTGTTAGGGAATGGCACATGAATACACCATATAAAGTCCTAGGGGGGTCATTCCGAGATTGGAGGTAGCCATGGTGCTATTAGCACCATGGCTGTCTCCAATACCGGGTCCGGGGCCGGTCTGGCTGAATGAGGACTTACCGGGTCATTCCGACCCTGGAGGACCCTGTAAGTCCCCATTCAGTAAACCATTGCCCATTCCCATTCGAGCCCCCATAGGGCTCAATGGGAATGGGAGCTAATAACGGTACCGCAAATTGCGATACCGTTATTAGCTCCAAGGTCCCTAAATGGGACCCGCTAAGGACGTGTGGTCTGACCACACGTCCTTTGCGGTTCCCGCTAAGGGACCTCGGAATTGGGCGGTAAGGGTTTACCGGCATCGGCATCCTTACCTGTAACCCTTACCGCCCAACTCAGAATGACCCCCCTAGATTGATTGTAATTTTACTATGGCATTAACCCCCTGTTCCAATGGCTGGAACGCGGGAGAATGGGCCGGTACCCCAAGTTCTCGGCCCGAGCGAAGCAAGGGTGGATAAGAAGGGCTCCGGGCCGCTATCCCCCGTTCCAGCCATTGGAATGGGGGATTAAGGCTATTAGCACCGTGGGTTGCCAAAGCGGTAACCCAGGGTTCTAAAAAGAAGGGAAGCAGGCTGCATCCTGTTGTATGAAGGAAAATCCTTTTCCAGGATGGCCGCCATGCAAAGGGAAGCGGGGCTCCATATGGAGCACCTCTTCCCTATATGTGGTGGCCTGAGGGAGTCGAGTGGAAGGAGCAGATGAGGTGGCGTCACCCGCTGCCATCGAAATAATCTAAGTAGGGGCTAGGGTAGAAAAATAAATAAGGGAACGCAGGGATGAGGCAAGATGGCGTTGGGGGGAGCCGGCTGGCCATCAAGTGGCTTGAAATGCAGGCTTGCACCGGCGGTTGAAGCCTGCGTTCCTGGCATCTGATTGACTGACTTCCCCTGCCAGGGTGCTAATAAAAAATATATGTGGCATCGGTGGTAGTTCCGTAACAAATACAGGCAGATAGTAAAATTGCATCTAAAACCAAAATAGGCGATGGAATTAATCTCACCCTTCAGTGGTGTGATAGAGGTTTAGCTGTAACCAGCACTCTCTGTTCTTGTAACTTTAATCCTAAGGAATGCAATGAAGCAATACATGCTAAAGAGATGCTAGCATTGTTGTAGTGCCTCTGTATATATTAGCAATTATTTGGAAGACCCGTAAGTGACTTTTGGCAGCAGGACTAATCAGCAAAATTGGTAGTATTTCACAACTGTGTGCTGTTTGAATAAACAGCTGGCACAACCGAGATCATTATTTTATCAATTTAATTCCAGCATCACATTTTGCACGGGAATTAAAACATGTACATGCTAATGCGTTATCCCATGCTAATTAAAAGAGTGTTTTAAGTTGACATGCACTACCTCTTATTCCCATTGAACCGGCTGTCAAATATCTTGAAGTGGTGAACTTGGATTAACAAACTGAAGAAGTTGCTGTTCCAGTTTCGGAGCACATTCAGAAAGAAACTGTACACTATAAAGTCGAGGCTAGTTTACCTTGGAATCGTGATCAGTGGCAGCCTCAAGTCCAAGTCATAGAGATTCAACCTTATATTGTTTAGGATCTTCATTAACTTGTCTGTAGATTTTATTTCCGACATTCCGATAAGGCAGTATCATGCCTGGCGTCAGGACCAAAGTTGTGCCCAGCTGGTTCAGGGACATGGTGACTCCTGTGTGTGAGGCTCTGGGCATGGCACCTAGTCCAGCAAGGACGGCTAGGCTCATGGTGCCGTATTAGGTAAAGTAGTAGAACAAGACCTTGATCTCCTCACACATTAAGGTCTCCAATATACTTTCACATGTTCCGGTTGCATTATTGTTGACATCATGAATTTTCATTCACGTTTGCCACTACAACACAACACATTTTGTTTCATGCTCTCCTCCCACCGTGTGTTTAGTATTTACCCAGTTGATTAAGGAATGGAAGAGGGGCTAAACTCTTCTGCCCCTTTGTCTGATGACAGCCGCTGTGAAGTAATAGCGTGTGAACCCCAACGCCTGCAAAACACACGCACCGCCCCCACGAAAAGCAACGCCCATGCGCGATACATCACAGATGCGCATACGCGCTAAGGGCCTTTGGTCCAATGGAATCGCGTATGCGTGCTGACGGGCTTACGCGCTAAGGGACTTTCCTCGAATTACACACTGACGTGCAGAATTTTCACGTGCCAAATCACTCCGTATCAAGCTGGCCACGCGTAAGCACACGGAAGACCACGCTCCTGCCCAAAAGGCCGAATTACTGCCCCCCAGAGCCCCGAGCAGCCTCCCACGAGCCATCTGCTGCTGCCTGCCTGCCTGCTGCCACCGTGCCCTGCCATTTGGTGCCTGCACATCAGCCATCTGCAGGGGTCCAGTTGCTGTGTCCACCCCTGCTGGAACAGAACACCCCAGACTGGGATACCATCGCGTATTTACGCAGTTGATTAAGGAATGGAAGAGGGGCTAAACTCTTCTGCCCCTTTGTCTGATGACAGCTCCCAAGCAATGTATTCTATCATGCCCTCACCTCAAATTCTTGATAACCTCTGGAACAGTTGAAGGTTTTTTTATGTGCTGGACTCTCTATCCCTATGGGGCCACATAATTAAAACGTTGTCCTTCTGCAAAACGAATGGAGCAAGAGGTGCTTAGCACACATTTTGCTGCTTAGAGAATACGAAATAGAGCAAAAAGGTTCAAACCCAATCCGTACAATCTAAACATGCATTAGACTGCGTTATTTACTTCGTAGTATAACATTAAAATGAATGAAGTAAACATATGTATTTCTGAGTTAGGCGACAAAGTACAAATAGTCTGATACATTTTTGCCCTAATACAAACATTTTCGATAACATGGATTATGTCAAAACCTGCATGCTACATTCTGTGTTATGAAAGCATTTCTTTTTTTTTTTTTTTTTTTGCAGCGGGGAAAATGTGAGATAATCTGCACTTGCAGTCTGTCTCAAGGATGCAGCCTGGCTTCGTCAGTATTTACAGGCCGATTCATGGAATTAATGTGCGCCGAAAATTTCGGCACGAGCATGCGAAAACGTGCGATTCGCAGTGAAAGAGCGAAAATCGCAGTGCAAGTGCGAAAATCGCAGGGAAACCAGCGCACATCGATTCATGGAAGTCCGTGCGCGAGAAAAATATTGGATGTGCGCTGAAAAAGTGCGCGGCGCACGCTGGCGTACAGGTCATCGAACACCGTGCGATAAGGCCACAGCGAATTCGCACATAGCGCGGCGCACATAACAAAAGTAGGCGTAACACGGGGCGTTACACGCAGAATGGGGAACAACTCGTGAAAATGTGGGCGTCACGGGGGAAGTACAGGAGGCAAGTGCGCGGAACGCCCACACGCTCGCCTACAACACGTATTCATGGAATGGAATAGGGAAAAACAGCGCACGGCCAAAGACGCGCACAGGCCCATACATGTACGCCACACGAAAGCAGGCGGTAGCGTCCCTGCGCAGGCAAAAAATGAGCGCCAAAGTTCTACACGCGCGAGAAGTTCCACACGCGATCGGGCCTGGGGGAGCGTGTGCGTGTATTTCAGAGGTGCGCGAGAAGTTCCACACGCGATCGGGCCTGGGCGCGTGTATTTCAGGGGTGTGCGAGAAGTTCCACACGCGATTGGCCTGGGCGCGTGTATTTCAGAGGTGCGCGAGAAGTCCCACACGCGATCATGCCTGGGGGAGCGTGTGCGTGTATTTCAGAGGTGCGCGAGAAGTTCCACACGCGATTGGCCTGGGCGCGTGTATTTCAGAGGTGCGCGAGAAGTTCCACACGCGATCGGGCCTGGGGGAGCGTGTGCGTGTATTTCAGAGGTGCGCGAGAAGTTCCACACGCGATTGGCCTGGGCGCGTGTATTTCAGAGGTGCGCGAGAAGTTTCACACGCGATCGGGCCTGGGGGAGCATGTGCGTGTATTTCAGGGGCTTGCGGGTGGTATTACACGCGATCAGGCCTGGGGGAGCGGGGTACGTGTATTTCAGGGGCTCACGGGTGGTTTTACACGCGATCGGGCCTGGGGCAGCGGGGTACGTGTATTTCAGGGGCTCGCGGGTGGTTTTACACGCAATCGGGCCTGGGGGAGCGGGGTACGTGTATTTCAGGGGCTCGCGGGTGGTTTTACACGCGATCGGGTCTGGGGGAGCGGGGTACGTGTATTTCAGCGGCTCGCGGGTGGTTTTACACGCGATCGGGCCTGGGGGAGCGGGGTACGTGTATTTCAGGGGCTTGCGGGTGGTTTTACACGCGATCGGGCCTGGGGGAGCAGGGTACCACTCACCGTCTGCCTTACGTGTAGAAGAACGCATAGCCAACACCCACCCACTGTGAAGTAATAGCGTGTGAACCCCAACGCCTGCAAAACACACGCACCGCACCCCACGAAAAGCAACGCCCGTGCGCGATACATCACAGACGCGCATACGCGCTAAGGGCCTTTGGTCCAATGGAATCGCGTATGCGTGCTGACGCGCTTACGCGCTAAGGGCCTTTCCTCGAATTACACGCTGAAGTGCAGAATTTTCACGTGCCAAATCACTCCGTATCAAGCTGGCCACGCGTAAGCACACGGAAGACCACGCTCCTGCCCAAAAGGCCGAATTACTGCCCCCCAGAGCCCCGAGCAGCCTCCCATGAGCCATCTGCTGCTGCCTGCCTGCCTGCTGCCACCGTGCCCTGCCATTTGGTGCCTGCACATCAGCCATCCGCAGGGGTCCAGTTGCTGTGTCCACCCCTGCTGGAACAGAACACTCCCGACTGGGATACCATCGCTCCACAGCCCAGCCCCAGGACCCAGTTGCCCACCCACGCCTGCCTCGGGGGTCGCCATGTCAGGGCAAACACCATCCGAGACCACTGGCGACCCCCAGCCAGAGGGGCAGAGGGCCACCAGCTTCAGTCAGAAGGAAGTTGGTGTCCTGGTGGAGCTTGTCCTGGGGCATTATGTTGCCCTCTTCGGGTCACCACGCGCCGACAAGGAAGGACGGGACAGGATCTGGGACGACTTTGTGGTTGCCATCAATGCGGAGGGGGTGGCAACCCGCAACATCAAGCAAGTCAAGAAGCGCTGGGAGGACTTGAGGTCCAGGACCCTCATAAAGGCCCGGCGCCTCGTGGGGGGGAGGGCCGGGGCAGCATGAGTACCATCCAGCTGAGGGTCCTGGAACGCATACTCCCAGCGCTCCATGCCCAGATCCTTGAGAGGCAGACCCGTCTGGAGTCGAGCGGTAAGTGGCCAAGCATTGCTGTGTGAGACAGGGCATGTTGCAGTGTGCTGGTTGTCTGATACTTGCCTGTATGTGTGACATAGGCCATGTACACTTGTGTGTGTGCAGGGACATCATGGTCATGCATGTGAGACCAGTAATGTGTGAAGCACACGGTTGGTGTATGTGTTTAAATGCAACATGGGGAGCCCTATGCGGAATGGACACATGAGAGCATGCCAGTCTCTGTTCCTGGACATGGGTGGGGGTGAGGGATGGGTGCTGATGCCATGTACATGTATGGTGTCCATGTCTGTGTTTCTGACCTGCGTGTCTGTGAATTGTGAATGCCATGGATGCATGACACATGTCTGTGACAATGTTCAAAATCACTGATGCAGCCTAGTTATCCTTGCATCCACTGTGTCTGGGGTGCACAAGTCCAGATGGATGAAAGTACGTTGAAGTGTGTGCATGTGATAGGCATGACCCATGATGCATGTGAGTCCAAAAACAACATTGTATGCTTCAAGAGTCCCTTGGACATGTTTGCTTATGTCCATAGCATGCGCCATGCCTGTTACTGCATGTGTTTTGCCTGCACTGACCCATGTGTTGTGGAGGGACATGATGGAAGTGATCTTTGACAGTGCCACTCATCTGCTATTGCTTCCTGTCTAGCGGACCATTGTACAGTACCCTGATGCTTGTGTTCTATGTCTCCCTCTACACAGCACAAAGTGAAGAAGAGGGCGGAGATGGCGCTGTGGAGCTAAGCGGCGGGGATGCCCCCACGGCTGCAGCGGAAGGGGTGGGTGAGCCCCCACAGTGGCTTGCAACGGCGGAAGACGGTGTGGAGCCATCCAGGTTGGTGGTTTCCACAGAGGAGGAGGAGGCCGCTACTGAGCCACACATGGGGCCTGGTGGGGGCACCCCTGCTGGTGCAAGTGGTGCAGTCCAGGGGCAGGGACAGGAGGCAGCACAGGTCGCCGTGGAGGTGCCTGTGCATGTCACTGTCCCTGTGACTGCACCACCATGCACCAGCAGGGATGCCCCATCCCAGGCCCGTCCGCAGGTAGGGGGGATGTCCATGTCATCTGATTCCCCTCCACCTGCGGACGAGGGGACCCCTGGCCATATGGAGAAGGTCCTGATTGGTGTCGCGTTGCGCACGGCTGTCATTCGTGATGAGGTGCGTGCTTCCCGGGGGGAGCACGCACGTCATCACGAAGAGCACCGTGCCAACGTGGCCCAGTTGGGAGCGGTCATGGTCGGGGGTCTCGTACATGTGTCGGGCACTCTGGCGACCCTCTCCTCCTCTGTGGAGGCTATGCGCCAGTCATACTCCATGCTGTCTTCCGGCCCAGATGCCACCAGGGCCCCCTGTGGACCTGCCCCGACCAATGCAGCCACCTCGGTGGGGATCCCATCCCTGCCACAGTCGGGAGTCGGAGGTCCAGCAGGGGTGGACACACCGGCAACTGGACCCCAGCAGATGGAGGATGTGACGGCATCATCGGGCAGGACACGTGCACGACGGCGTCAGTGGATTCCATCAGCCTGGATGCCGTCGTGCTGGCACAGGCAGTTGCGTCGGAGGCAGCGGCAGGCTCGACGTGGGAGGCATCATGGCTCACAGCCATCAACATCAGGGGTGCAGGCATCGGCCGGAGGGCAGGAGAACCATGGAATGGGAGTGGCTTCCGTGTGGGAGCGGTTGGGCCAGCAGATAGGTGCGGAGCGGCAGCGGGCAGAGGAGGAACGGCTCACAATGGTCAGGGCGGAGGACTCCATGCGGAGGGCGCTGAGGCGGGCTGAGTGCCTCGAGGGTCTTCGCAGGGAGTTGAAGCTGGACACTGCATTACCCTGCGAGACCTCGGGGCCAGGCAACATGCCCGCCTCTAAGCCATTGAACAGGAGTTTGATGATGTCCTGGCCCATGTCAACAATCAGTGAGCCGTCGGACTAGCCCGCTGCCCTTGTAAATAGTTATGTAGTTAGTGTTAGGTTTCCTTTGCTTTTTTATTTATTTTGGACCTTTTGGACAATGGACCACATTTTTGTATATAGTTTTTTTATTAGGTAGTATTTTTATATAGGTTTCATTTCTTCAGTTGGGATCATGGACCCTGGATTGTTTATCTGTATATAGTTGACTGTTGGATTTTAGTTTTTTTTTTTGGATTTACCCATGGAGCAATGGTTTTCGGTTTTGTTTTTACCTTGGATTTACTTTCTTGAACTGTAACTTGGACACCTTTCCTTTGGATTATGATTTGTCGTTTTTCATTATTTTACAGACATGCTGCTTTTGGTTTTTGATTCCCATTGTCATTTGTTTATTTTTTATTCCATTTATGCTGTTTTTAATACATTTTTTTCATCAAACTTCAATGTGTAGTATCATCTCATTGGCATCATGCATATCATGATATGGGTTTTGAGATTCACTGACACCCATTGGGTGTATGTGAGGGACATGTGTTCATTTCCAAACTTGCAATTGGGGTTCTATCATGTCATTGCCATTTCTAAGTGGGTGGATGCAATACTCGGGTGGGTGTTTGGCATTTGGATGCTGACCATAAGGGCCAGGGATCTAGATTGTGATGACATGTTGGCTGGGGGACATGTGTGGGGGCCTGATGGCAGGTGCCCCGCAATGCTGGGGGGTGGGGGTGCAGGGGGACATGTGTGGGACATGAGTGGGGGCCTGCTGGCAGGTGCCCCGCAATGCTGGGGGGTGGGGGTGCAGGGGGACATGAGTGGGACATGAGTGGGGGCCTGCTGGCAGGTGCCCCGCAATGCTGGGGGGTGTGGGTGCAGGGGGACATGAGTGGGACATGAGTGGGGGCCTGCTGGCAGGTGCCCCGCAATGCTGGGGGGTGGGGGTGCAGGGGGACATGAGTGGAACATGAGTGGGGGCCTGCTGGCAGGTGCCCCGCAATGCTGGGGGTGGGGGTGCAAGGGGACATGAGTTGGTGATCAGTAGTGCAAGGAGACATGTGCCTTTGCTGGGGGGCATGCCCATGTTGGGTGGGCTGCCTGCGGGACATGACCAGGGATGCAGGGTCGTCCCCTGTGGTGTGGGCTGCCTGCAGGGGCCGTGGAGGGTGTACAAGGAACACCTGGGAGGACCCACACTGCCAAATCACATGTAGGACTCCCCGGCACCCCTGAAATACACGTACCCTGCTGAAATCGCGTGTGAAACTTCTCGCGCACCCCTGAAATACACGTATCCTGCTGAAATCGCGTGTGAAACTTCTCGCGCACCTCTGGAATACACGCGCCCAGGCCAATCGCGTGTGGAACTTCTCACGCACCTCTGAAATACATGCACACGCTCCCCCAGGCCCGATCGCGTGTGGAACTTCTCGCGCACCCCTGAAATACGCGCACACGCTCCCCCAGGCCCGATCGCGTGTGAAACTTCTCACGCACCTCTGAAATACACGCGCCCAGGCCAATCGCGTGTGAAACTTCTCGCGCACCCCTGAAATACACGCACACGCTCCCCCAGGCCCGATCGCGTGTGGAACTTCTCGCGCACCCCTGAAATACACGCACACAGGCCAATCGCGTGTGAAACTTCTCACGCACCTCTGAAATACACGCGCCCAGGCCAATCACGTGTGGAACTTCTCGCACACCTCTGGAATACATGCGCCCAGGCCAATCGCGTGAGGAACTTCTCGCGCACCCCTGAAATACACGCACCCAAGCCGTTCGCGTGTAAAACTTCTCGCGCACCCCTGAAATACACGCACACGCTCCCCCAGGCCCGATCGCGTGTGGAACTTCTCGCGCACCTCTGAAATACACGCGCCCAGGCCAATCGCGTGTGGTACTTCTCGCGCACCCCTGAAATACACACACGCAGCCCGTTCGCGTGTAAAACTTCTCACGCACCCCTGAAATACACGCACACGCTCCCCCAGGCCCGATCGCGTGTGGAACTTCTCGCGCACCTCTGAAATACACGCGCCCAGGCCAATCGCGTGTGGTACTTCTCGCGCACCCCTGAAATACACGCACCCAGCCCGTTCGCGTGTGAAACTTCTCGCGCACCTCTGAAATACACGCACACGCTCCCCCAGTCCAGATCGCGTGTGAAACTTCTCGCGCATGCGTGTTCCCGAAACCCGTAATACACGTTCCCCGCTTTGCGTTTGCTGTTTGCCAGTCCGGTAAACTGGTACAGGGTTGGCGCAGCCCTTTGCGATGGTTTTGCGATCTTGATGGCTTTTCCTTGCGCAAGGGCGTTCTTGGGGGCGTAACTGCCGCTGCTGCAGGGCCGCTGCGCCACTCTGCGCCACGTCTGCTTTTGGAGGCGAGAATCCATGAATACGCTGTGCGCGGAAAATGATTTTATCGCACGCAGCTGGCGCAGACATTCGCACGGGCACGCTGTGCGCCAGCCGCGTGCGCCACTTTTGTGCGAATTTCCATGAATTACCCTGTTAATCTCGAGGCGGCAGGCTGGCTTTGATAGAAGATTTGTTTTAGAAAGTAAAACATTGTATTAAACATCTTACCTGTATCTTTGATGTTAGTGTAATGAGCCGCCTTTTGCACTGCACATTTGCACTCCCCCATACAAATGAGTACCCGTTTTCTGCCATGCTCGAACGGGAGGCAGAGTTTCCGATTACAACTAAACGCTGATTACCATGCTCTTGGCAAGCAGAGTTTAAATATAATTGTAAACACTGCCTGCCATGCTTGCATGTTGGGAAGCATTTGCAATGCATCCCATTGGCGTCTGCCTCCTTTATGATAAAGCCAGCAGGCTCCAAAGGGATCCCCAGCATTTATACCAAGAAAATGCATGCTGGCTCAAATGCTCAGGCATTTTTAAGGTGGAAGGAAAGGCAGGCAGAGGAAATGCGAGTTCCATTCCTCTCCTTCACTCCACCATACAAATATATGAAAATTGGCCGTAGCATTAGCAAAATGCATAAAAGCCTTTCTGCAAGACTTTTACGCATTTTGCTCTTGCTACGCCGGCCGAAAATGAGCCCCATGGAGTAAGCAAAAGAGGCTTACAATGGTCAGAAAGATAAGAAGGCGAAACAGGCACCAGATTGCCAAGTTGTTGCTCCTAAATGGTTTATTTTACTTATTGTATTTGTTGGTAGCACCCAGACCTGGGGGTATCACGTCGCTAAGAAAGCAGTACATAGTGAGTTACAATATGGTAAGAACAGTAAGATTACATATTTACATAAACAGCTAGTCATGATCATACGTGCACAGTGGGCTGTGTGAGTTACATTTATTTGTTAAATAGTGAAGATGTTCTTTTCTTTCAGAAGAGCGTATGACTGTCTTCATTCTGGATCTGCAGAGGGAGGGCGTTCCAAAGTGTGCGAGCGATGGTAGTAAAGCAGGTGCCTCCAGCTCTCTTCCTGGCAAATCTGGGTATGTGCAGGGTAGTTGTGGAGGAGGAGCAGAGATTGTATGTGTTATGTTTCTTAGTGATACGGTTCATGAGGTATGGGGGGCAGTATTGGGTAGGCAGCAGTGAGTGATAGTGAGAAGTTTAAAGTCAATATAAGCTTTGATGGGAAGCCAATGAGCCTCCCTTCTGATTTGTGAAATGTGATTGGAACGATTCATGCCCCAGACAGCTCTGAGAGCATTATTTTGGAGCAGTTGAAGTTTGTTTATATTTTTTGTAGAAGTCCCTGCTAAGATGGCATTGCAATAGTCCAATGTGCTGTCTATGATGGCTCTGACTAGAGTGGGGCAATTGTTGGGGGTGAGGAATCTTCTGTAGAGGTTAATGAGTTTGGTGGAGTAGGTTGCAGAGGAAGCGATTGCCTTGACATATTTTTGCATGTTGAGTTCAGTGTCCATATAAACACTAGTATTTTGACATGGGCGGAGAAAGGGATGGTGTTGCCATCGATGCAAAAGGATGAGAAGGCTGGGCTAAGGTGTTTGAGGTGATGTGGGGAGCCCACGATAAGGAGACCTGTTTTTTCATCATTCAGAGGTGGGGAGTCGCCATCCATGACTGAATGATACCGAAGACAAGGTTGATGTTGGCAGAGTCTTGTTCGTGGTTTCTGGTGATGGTGAGGAGGACTTGAGTATCATCAGCGAAATTGGTATAGGGTATGTTGAGGCTGTCTAGGTTGTCAAAGAGGGGTTTGGTAGACATGTTGTAGAAGCTAGGGGAGACGTAAGAGCCTTGGGGACACCACAGGAGACGGGTATGGGGTCAGCTGATTCAGACCCTACGAAGACCCTAGTAAAAACAGTGTGTGCATTCTACTCTCATAAAATGTTACAGATTCATCCATCCATGTTCATTTAGTTTAAAAAACAAACTGGCTACTTTGCAAAAAGCATTCAATATTCCATATCAGAAAACCCTGTGTGAGCTGGAAGTGATTCTATGTCACATCACCAAAGTCCTGTGAATTTGAGGAACTTTACGTGTATGAAAAGGGTATGGTCTAAAGCGTTGTCCATGCAATGCATCAGTGGAGGAGATGGGTATGAGGTTTTCTAATTACCGTCCTGATAAGCCCTGAGAAGAAGGGGAGGAGGACAGGCTTGGACTGGCCTATAGGACAATAGGCCTACGACCGAACCAAAAACACAAAATGCTGTTATGGGCCAGTTTGATGAGTTACTTCACTATGCGGCTAGTAGTTTTGACCAGCGTTGCTGAATACATATTCTTTAAAATGCACAATGTGCATCACATTTTACCAAAAAACTCCCCTTTGGGTACTATCCAAACAGTGTCACAAAAGGAATTAATAGTAATTTGCAACTGTGAGCCACTTTTTCATTGGTGCCCGAGACAATTTTATGGACCAGTGCGACCCTGGAGGAAGCTTCTGAGGGGAACACCAGTAGTGGGCTAAAGTGCATAAATAGAATTATGACAAGACTCACAATGCCCCAAGATTAGGTACACAAGGTGGGTCGAAGTTGTCACAAGTGAGAGGACTTTGCATGTTAACATGTGTACATGACCAAAGAGAAGCATTGCATAATTGGAGTATTCATATGCTCTTTGCAAGTATCAAGATCCATGTGTTGATTTACTTTGAACAGTCAATGATTTTTGTAATTAAATGTTCAGCCACAGATTGAAGCCTTTTTAATTTTACTCAGATCAAGTTCAAGAGAGCATTAGCTATGCAGGGAATTTGAAATGTGTCCCACTGCCAATTGAAAGAAATTCATGATCAAGTTCTTTAAAATGTTGAAACACCATATTGCTCAATGGGTTCTGATTTCACGAGCAAAGCTGTAGTAGAGTTGCTGCTGATTTAGGACACTCTGAAGACTGGGGATGTGTGGGCACGTTCACATAGACTGTTGCCTTTGGTTTTCCAGTGGATTTAGGGGCATAATTGGTTGGAAACTGACCTCAAATGCATCATGCTCGACAGAGGCACTGTCGGTCATTGTCTGTTTTTTCAGCATTACAGATATTCCATATCTCTTGGTCACACTTGATGATTTGTGCGTCTACATTCATTGAGGTAAAACGCACAACTAGTGGCCACTTGTTTATGTTTCTTTACAGAAAAAGATCATAAGAGGGGCTGTGCCCCCAACGCCCTAGAGCAGTGCCCCAACTGATAATACAATCCTGCAGAGGTTTGTAGATTGACCCATTAGTTCCTCCTTTCACCTGTTCTTAGACAAGGAAGTAGTTATCCTTGAAAGATGCATGAAGAATCTCTGTTAGACCACACATTTTAGGGCATTTGCGATGTTATATGACCATGGCAAGTCTGTGATAACTATATTCAAACAAGAGAAATGAAATATCACAACAATTATATTTTAAACAGTCAAAACTGTGTTCTGTTAATTTGGGATACAACCTACGCTGGCACGACTCAAGAGCATTAATATGATGAATGTGTTTTATATGATTAGCTCAGAATATTAATACAACATTTAAGAAAATAACTCTGAGTAACACTGTCAAAATGCTTGTGAAATTGATGTTACGAAATGTTATGAAATGTTGTAGAACAGAGTTCTACACAAACTGAAACACACATGCTTAGATCAACACATCAACGCAACATGCTTCACTCAGAATCAGAAGGGATGTGACCAAGCAGTTCGATCTGGACTAGCCCTTTTGGATTGGGTCCAAGCCTGATTTGCATACGGTCTTTCCCCTTTTGTAATGGCTTGGAAGGCATAGAAAAAGGGTGTGGAGGTTTGCCCAGAGTAATGCCGTAGTTTAAGATTAATTCAAAACCTTCCAGCCATCACCTCTTTTGTTTTGTTTTATCGCCCTAGTGGGACGGTCATGCCCAGACAGCGGTCCCGTGCCTGCTGTTCCTAGAGACCCAAGCTACTCCTCACTGATCAGGCCCAAGAAGGCTGACACATGTCGCAGATGATTGTGGTCTGGTGCAGAAGGGATGTGACCAAGCAGTTTGGGCTGGACTATCCCTTTTGGGGTGGGACCATGCCTGATTTGCATATGGTCTTTCTCCTTTTGTAATGGATTGGCAGGCGAAGAACCATGGTCTGGAGGGTTTCCCAGAGCAATGCTAGAGGTTAAGACTAATTCAAAACCATCCAGCCATCACTTATTTTGTTTTGCTTTGCCACCCATAGAGGGACGGGTATGCCCAGATGTGGTTCCTGTGCCTGCTGGGCTTAGTTGCCCTAGCTACTCCTCACCAATGAGGCCCAACATGGCTGAAACATGCCTGAGGGTGCTTGTGGTTTCATACAGAAGGGATGTGACCAAGCAGTTCGGACTGGATTACCCCTTTTGGGGTGGGACCAACATTGATTTGCATATGGTCATTCCCCTTTTGTAAAAGCTTGGTAGGTGAAAGACAAGGGTCTGGTGGGTTGTATAGAGCAATACCAGAGGTTAAGATTAATTCATATCCTTCCAGCCATCACCTCTTCTGTTTCGCTTTGTTACCCAAGGGGGACAGGTACGCCTAGACATGGTCCTGTGCCTGCTGGGCTTAGAGCCCCTAGCTACTCCTCACTAATGAGACCCAACATGGCTGAAACATGTCAGGGGATGCTTGTGGTCTCATACAGAAGGGATGTGACCAAGTAGTTAGGATTGGATTACCCCTTTTGTGGTGGGACCAACCCTGATTTGCATATGGTCATTCTCCTTTTGTAATGGCTTAGCTGGCGAAAGACAAGGGTCTGGTGGGTTGTATAGAGCAATACCAGAGGTTAAGATTAATTCATAACCTTCCAGCCATCACCTCTTCTGTTTTGCTTTGTTATCCATGGGGGATGGGTACGCCTAGACATGGTCCTGTGCCTTCTGGGCTTAGAGAGTCAAGGTACTCCTCACTGATGAGGCCCAATTAGGATGAAATATGTCTGGAGATGCATGTGGTCTTGTGTAGAAGGGATGTGACCAAGCTGTTCGGACTGGACAACCCATTTTGGATTGGGACCAAATCTGCATATGGTCTTTCCCCTTTTGCAATGGCTTGGCAGGTGAAGAGCGAGGGTCTGGGCAGTTGCCCTGAGCAATGCCAGAGTTTAAGAATAATTCAATACCTTCCAGCCATCACCTCTTTTGTTTCGCTTTGTCGCCCTAGTGGGACGGTCATGCCCAGACAACGGTCCTGTGCCTGCTGCTCCTAGAGACCCAAGCTACTCCTCACTGATCAGGCCCAAGAAGGCTGACACATGTCGCAGATGATTGTGGTCTGGTGCAGAAGGGATGTGACCAAGCATTTTGGGCTGGACTATCCCTTATGGGGTGGGACCATGCCTGATTTGCCTATGGTCTTTCTCCTTTTGTAATGGATTGGCAGGCGAAGAAACATGGTCTGGAGGGTTTCCCAGAGCAATTCTAGAGGTTAAGATTAATTCAAAACCATCCAGCCATCACTTCTTTTGTTTTGCTTTGTCACCCAGAGAGGGACGGGTATGCCTAGATGTGGGTCCCATGCCTGCTGGGCTTAGTTGCCCTAGCTAATTCTCACCAATGAGGCCCAACATGGCTGAAACAGGTCTGGGGGTGCTTGTGGTCTCATACAGAAGGGATGTGACCAAGCAGTTCGGATTGGATTACCCCTTTTGGGGTGGGACCAACCCTAATTTGGATATGGTCATTCCCCTTTTGCAATGGCTTGGCAGGCGAAAGACAAGGGTCTGGTGGGTTGTATAGAGCAATTCCAGAGGTTAGGATTAATTCATAACCTTCCAGCCATCACCTCTTCTGTTTTTCTTTGTTACCCAAGGGGTACAGGTACGCCTAGACATGGTCCTGTGCCTGCTGGGCTTAGAGCCCTAGCTACTCCTCACCAATGAGACCCAACATGGCTGAAACATGTCTGGAGATGCATGTGGTCTTGTGTAGAAGGAATGTGACCAAGCAGTTCGGGCTGGAATACCCATTTTGGATTGGGACCAAATCTGATTTGCATATAGTCTTTCCCCTTTTGGAAATGCTTGGCAGGTGAAGAGCGAGGGTCTGGGGGGTTGCCCAGAGCAATGCCAGAGGTTACGAATAATTCAATACCTTCCAGCCATCACCTCTTTTGTTTTGCTTTGTCTGTCCAAGTGGGACGGGTATGCCCAGATGAAGGTCCCGTGCCTGCTGGTCCTAGAGACATAAGCTACTACTTACTGATGACGCCCAACAAGGCTGAAACATGTCTATGTTTGATTGTGGTCTGGTGCAGAAGGGATGTGACCAAGCAGTTTGGGCTGGACTATCCCTTTTGGGGTGGGACCAAGCCTGATTTGCATATTGTCTTTCCCCTTTTTTAATGGCTTGGCTGGCAAAGAACGGGGTTGTGGAGGGTTGTTCAGAGCAATGCTAGAGGTTAAGATTAATTCAAAACCTTCCAGCCATCAATTATTTTGTTTTGCTTTGTCACCCAGAGAGGGACGGTTATGCCCAGATGTTTGTTCCATGCCTGCTGGGCTTAGAGACCCAAGCTACTCCTCACCGATGAGGCCCAACATGGCTGAAACATGTCTGGGGATACTTGTGGTCTCATGGAGAAGGAATGTGACCAACCATTTTGGGTTGGATACCCCCTTTTGGGGTGGGACCAATCCTGATTGGCATGTGGTCTTTCCCCTTTTGTAATGCCTTGGCAGGTGAAGAACAAGGGTCTGGAGGGTTGCCCGGAGCAATGCCAGAGGTTAAGATTAATTGAAAACCTTCCAGCCATCACCTATTTTGTTTTGATTTGTCACCCAAATGGGACAGCCATACCCAGGCATGGGTCCTGTACCTGCTGGACCTAGAGACATAAGCTACTCCTCACTGGTGAGGCCGAACAAGGAGGAAACATGTCTGCATATGATTGCAGTTTGGTGCAGAAGTGATGCTGTTTTGGCTGGACTATACTTTTTGGGGTGGGACCAAGCCTGATTTGCATATGATCTTTTCCCTTTTGTAATGCTTTGGCAGGAGAAGAACAAGGGTCTGGAGGGTTGCCCAGAGCAATGCTAGATGTTGAGATTAATTCAAATCTTTCCCACCATCACCTTCTTTGTTATGCTTTGTCACCAAGAGTGGGATGGGTATGCCCAGACGTGGGTCCCATGCCTGCTGAGCCTAGAGACACAAGCTACTCCTCACTGATGAGGCCCAACAAGGCTGAAACATTTCTGGGGATGCCTGTGGTCTTGTGCAGAGGGTTGTGAGCAATCAGTTCAGTCTGGACTACCTCTTTTGGGGTGGGACTATGCCTAATTTGCATATGGTGCTTCCCCTTTTGTAATGGCTTGGCATGTGAAGAACAAGGGTCTGTAGGGTTGCCCAGAGAAATTCCAGAGGTTAAGAGTAATTCAAAACCTTTCAGCCATCACTTCTTTTGTTTTGCTTTGTCACCCAAGTGGGACGGTTATGCCTAGACATGGGTCCCGTGCCTGCTGGGCCTAGAGACCCAAGCTACTCCTCACTGATGAGGCCCAATAAGGCTGAAACGTATCTGGGGATGCTTCTGGTCTGGTGCAGAAGAGATATGACCAAGCAGTTTGGGCTGGACTACCCCTTTCAGGGTGGGACCAACACTGATTTGCATATGGTATTTCCCCTTTTGTAATGGCTCGTAGGCGAAGAGCAAGGGTCTGGAGGGTTGCCCAGAGTAATGCCTGTAAGAGGATTCAATTAAACACTACAGCTAAGTCAATGCCTAGTCTGGGATACTGAATGGAAACCCTTATTGATATATCTTTATGTCCAGTTCATGAGTTCTGGATGACTACCCCTATATAACACCCCTCTCTTGGAATCCCCCTGACCCCACTGAGCCAAGAAGTAGTTCTGTTTTGCAAGTTTAAAAGGTTTATTTGAGAATTTAAACAATATATATATATATATCACACTTTTATAATGAATTAATAATTGAATATCACACTTAATCTGAGCAGTAATCAATAATGGATAGTCTGGCACTAGCACACTTCTTTATAATCAATGATGAGTGGGTATAGGATGGATAAAATAGCAACAATACTTTTATGGTTTCAAATAGATGCAATGTGGAATGAAAATGCAGTACAGAAAATAACTTGATAGGATTTCAGCAAAAGACAATGTAATCACTTTCTTGGACAATTCACCCCCCCCCTTATGCAATGTAAGGAGATGAAGATGAGAGCACACAGTTCTTAGGAATGCAATCAAATAGAATTCAGTTCAATTCCCCCCCAGCAGCTTATACAACAGGTAGGAGTTTTGAAACACAGGCAAAATGCTTTGAATATGGTGACAATGCAGTGAGAATATGCTGAAAATGCTTTTAATTCCCTTTAGGAGGTTCAGGGTGAGTGAGAGATACTATGGATGAGTGCAGGCTCACTTTAGCAATGATTCAGGGATGGTGATTAAGAGGCAAACGAATTTTTTGGCAAAGGAAAGCAAGGAAGCTGCTGTTTTCACACATGGCTGGATTTTTAACCAAATCGCGAATCGCGGCAAAATTCTTGAATGCGTGAATCACGATTATGGCAAAAGTTCTAGGTCCGTTGACAAGCTAAGATTCTAAGCTTTCAGAGGAAAGTTAAACCAAGTTTCTAGCCCAAACGGTTCCAAAGATATGAACGATTTTGTAAAGGTCGTTTTTCGAATTTAAAGTAACTCAAATTGACAGGTGACAGCTTTTAAAAATGACAGGTGACAGCTATGCGGCTGCAGAGTTGACAAGTGACAGTTAGGAGGCAGTTCTACTTAAATTAAATAGATTGAATTATATCACTGGAAACTAAGAGATTTGGTTTCACACCGTCCTAGCTGTACTCACAATGTATTTGGAAGGTCTAGGTCTCACGGATCGGGTCAAGATGGCTTCGGTTCTGGTTTCGCCCCGGTCGGTTTCTGCGCACAGCGTCTGGTCTCTGCTCTGCTGGTCTGGTCTGACACTGCTCCTGGCCAGGCTCCTGGATCTCTGGGTACAGCGTCTGTGCACAGCTCCTGGATCTTTCTGCACAGCTTTCTCTGGACACAGCGCTGATCTGCACGGCTCCTGGATGCTGCTACCGCTGTTAGGTTTGCTGGAAGCTGAGGCCTGCTGAGAAGAGTTCTCAGTTTGTGGGTTTAGGCCCTTGCTTTGAGTTCTGAATCAAGTTCTTTGGAGTTTTAAAGTCTAAGTGTTGGATCTGGTATCTTCTGGATGTTGTGTGGTCCGACAGAGCGCGTTGCAGCAACTGGATTTGAATCTCTCTACCTGTCCCAGCAGTCTCTTTTTATGTGTTTTGAAAATGGGTGTGTGCCTGGGCCTAGCTAAGCCTGCTCCTCTCTGCTTGTCATTGGCCAAATTCTCCCCTCTCCCATGATTGGGGGAAGGAAATGTGAGTCAGAGTGATGCTGTAGGTTTTATGGGTCAGAGGATCCTCCCCTGGTCAGTTTGCCCACAAATCTATATTTGATTCAAATACATATTGCAGAGATACACAGTTGTTTAAAATTACATGCACCCATCACATATCACATGAGGTATACTCTGTTCAAACTCTGCTCTTCCTGGGGGCTTGCATTCAGAAATGGCAACATTTTGCACTTTTTAACTGGTTTTGCAATATCGGACATTTACCCAAATGTACACATGTGTGCACAAGGAGTATGGACATTAATTGATGAAGTGTCAGATTTTTAACATGCAGACATTTGGAGTGAAACCCTATTTTCCGCTAGCAACCCCCCAGATCATGCCACCAGGTCCTAAAACCTCTTAGAATGTGGGCAGAAAAATCACAAGAATGATGGTATCATTTAGATAATTTTGACAAGTCCGCACCATGAGTTATACATCTTTCTTAAAATCATATTCTGGCCAACAGGGGTGTGTCTTCCCAGGTCACATGGTGGAGAAACCAGTCTATCCACTTTCTTTAAACTCAGCCTGTCCTCAGAGGGGCTGCCCCTCCCCGTTTCTGCCAAGAGGAAGCCACTTTTACGACGCCCCCAATATAACTTCTGCCTGAGTCAAGGAAGGGCTTTGTTCAAAAGGAAGCCATTTACGATCCTCCCAATAAACCATCTGCCTGGGCCCAGGACAGGCCTTTGTTCAACTCCCTGTAGCTGCTCCACCCATAATCTAATCAGAGAGGTGACAACTCCTTTTGGCAAGGTGAAGAGTGGCTGAGCAGGTTTTAACTCCTGTGGGGGTAGATGTCAGGCAGAATTCAGTTTCATTAAGCCAGGTTTCAGCTAAATGTCACTTTTTGTCCCCCAGTTTAAGTCTATTATGATTTTTACATACACATTAAATAATTACTTCCTTCAAGTCATTTCAGAGTATAGTTTTACATTGTATCCACCTCTTAGCAAGTCTTTCCTTGGTCTGGTTTTGTTTCATTTGTTCAGTTTTACACAAAAGTCTGGTGGTTTTAAAACGCCGGCTTTCTGGTGGTGAGTACTGGTAATGCAACCATTTTTGGGATTTAAGAAAATGAATTCCCCACAGTTCTAGGTTGCTTTTGGCAATCAGCATTGCCATTCCCAATGGTTTCAGGCTACTATGTGGGTAGCCCAATGGTGGTTTTAGGCAGTGCCCTCCTGTGCTCACAACCTAGCAAAAATGGGTGGCAGCCTATTCTTCATGCATTTCCCTGTGCATTTTCTGGGAAGTTCTGGCCATCATGATGTTTTCCATGCCAGTACTGCACAGTTTTCCTATTCTGGCGTACATGTGGGCTTTTTGGCCATCTTGGATTTTCTAAGCCCACAGCACCAAATGTTGCAGCATGATAGCCCAAACGTGGGTCAGAACACCCAACAAAGCCCCCCACGCGACTGCACTTTGAATTTGAGTCGATGGGGAGTCGGGTGCACAGAAGGTTATGACCCACGCACTGGTATGTCCGCATAATCTTCTTCCAATTCTGCAAATGGCACAGTTCAGCATCTTTTCCTCCATCCGGTACTGATCGATCGATTCTCCTCGCTGGTCCTGATGGGAGGATTGGGCGGTACCCCGGGCCCCTCGGGTCTCTGCTCCCGGTCTCCGGATCGTCCTCCTTGGCCAGTCTCCAGGTTTTCTTTCTCCTAGGACGACAAAGGAAGAGCGGCAATACCTATTCATGGACATTTCTCCCCCACCATTTATATAGTGGGGTGGCATATATATTTTAGAACTCAACAGATATGAACATGCACATTTTTTTGAATTAAGAGACAGGAACACATAAACTTGAGAAACACAGAATTTGTTATGCTATATGTAGGATATTTTAGGGTTGGAATTGAATTACTCTGGAGGGGTACCCTCTGGGATTACAGAGGACTCCTCCAGTTGCTGCAAAGTGTGCCTGGGGTGGCAACACTTCAACTGGTTTATGTGGACCCACTTGTCTTCCCCCTCTGCCAAACCGCCTTTGGGGATGCGCATCTTGTAGGCCACAGGGGAGATCTTGTCTATAATCTCAAAGGGTCCCTTCCATGTAGGCAAGAATTTTCGCTGTTTTGCCTGGTTTCTTTGGAAGTTGTATAAATAGACCTGATCCCCCACCTGATATTCCTTCTTGGAAGTTTTCAGGTCATAGTGGGTCTTCATACTCTCGGCTGATCTTTCTAGATTCCGCTGAGCATAGGCAAAAGCATGTTGAAGGTGTTTCCTTAAATTCTCCACATACTCATGAGTTGTGGAGGCATTTATCAACGTTTGCTCTTGGGTTCTGTAGAGCAAATGCTGGGGAAGCACCATCTTGCGTCCAGTCATCAACTCAAATGGTGACATTTTGGTTGCAGATGAAGGGGTAGATCGGATGGCCATTAGGACCAGAGGTAATCGGATATCCCAACTTGGCCCAGAATCTGCCACAAACTTTTTTAAGATGCTCACAATGGTTCGGTTATATCTCTCCACTGCTCCAGAAGAAGCTGGCCTGTAAGCAATATGTAGCTTTCTTTTGACCCCCAGTATCTCCCACATCTTTGTCATTACTTCACTGGTGAAGTGGCTTCCTCTGTCTGACTCAATCCTTTGAGGTAGACCAAAACGGGAAAAGATGTGGTTAATCATCAGGGCAGCTGCTGTTTCTGCCTTGCAATTTGGGGTTGGGAGACATTCCACCCACTTGGTAAACAAGCATGTAACAGTCAACATGTACTTCTTTCCTCTAGACGAGTGAATCACAGGGCCTACAAAGTCGATTTGCAAATCTGACCATGGCAGTGTCATCCCCCTCTTTTGGAGGGGTGCAAGGTGCGTGAGGGATGATGGCTGAAATTGTGCACACACAGGACACCCCTCCAAGTATTGGTCAAGGTCCTGCCCCATGTGTGACCAGTATGCAACCTCTCTTAAGATTTCCAGTGTTGTGTGACTGGCGGTGGCCGCATCATGGGCGTGACTTAACATCAGGCTTCGGAATGAGTAAGGAACCACCCACTGATCGTGGCCAGCTTTGGATTTACTTACCAACAAACCGTCTTGGATCCGGAACATTTTTGGACATTTCATCAACACTCTTAGGTCCTCTTTCCCAATGTAATCGGTATCCGTCAAGGGAAAGTTCTCAGGGTCCTCAAGGTGTTGGTAAAACTTACCAATAATTGGATCCCCCTTCTGAGCTGTAATCAAATCAGCATCAGGGGTCTCCTTGCTCCATTGGGCAGTTGAAAGATCATTGGGAGCATTTGTCTGGGACCTAGTGATAGCAGTGACCTGGATTTCCCCCAACAGGGACTCTATTTCGATTAGATCCCCTTGGATGGCCCCGGTTTTGGCCAGCTGATCAGCTAAGTCATTTCCAGTTTTGTCTGGTCCCTCTACTTTGGAATGACCCTTGATCTTTTTCCAGTAGATGGTCATCCCATTCGATGTGACCAGATCATCAATGTTTTGGATTAACTTCCCATGTTTCAAGGGTTTGTTATTGGCACATAACATGCCTCTGGTTTTCCAATTAACCAGGTGCTCCACGAACCCGTTCCGTACATAATCCGAATCTGTGATTATGACCAGTTCGTGGAGTTGATGCTGGACAGCAGTGATGATGGCCTGATGCACAGGCATCAATTCTGCCACCTGACTAGTTCGGGGACCAATTTTGTATCCAGCGGAGGGTTCTGGGAACTCCTTCACCCATGCATTCCCTAAGCCAGCCACCAGCTCTTTCTCCCCGTCGTTGTCAACATGGTAAGAGCATCCATCCACATAGACAGTGGGCATTCCCTCACACGTGTCTTCTTCAAAGACTTTGTGTGGGGAATTAAGGTATGCCTCCGTGTTGTCCTTGATTTTTAGACTTTCGTCCTCGAGACAGTTTTCTCTGGCACAATCATGCAAGTCAGCCAGACCTTGCGTGAGGGGACTCTTCTTGTTTTGGCCATATCTGACCTCCACAGGAAAGCCTTGCATTGAAAGAATCCAGGAAGTAATTCGGGAATTACTCACATTTCCGGCCCGGATTCTGTCACTTTGGAGATATTGCAGAGGCTGGTGGAGTCTCCACTATGATGTGTTCCCCAGGGATAAACGGGCGGTAATTCTTCAATGCCCACACCGTTGCCAGGAGTGCCTTCTCACAATCGTTGAATTTTCCTCCACAGAGGATAAAGTTTTGCTCGCATAGGAGATTACTTTATTGACCTTGTCATGCTTTTGGTATAATACTGCCGTCAAGCATGTATTAGAGAACCCCGTCTCCAGGAAGAAGAACTCCTTGTTTCTGACAGGGTAAGCTAGGCAAGGCGCTTGTGAGAGGCTTCTTTTGAGTTGTCTTACCGCCTCGGATTGTTCTGGACCCCATTCCCACTTGACCCCCCTCCCTTCAAGAGATGAATCAGGGGTCTAGTGATCTCTGCGTAGCCTTCAATGAACTTTCTGCTGTAATTAGTCAGTCCAAGGAGGCTCCTTAGTTCCTGCAGAGTTGTGGGGTCTTTCAGTTTCTGGAGTGCTTCCACTTTCTTTTCTTGGGGACAGAGACCCTGAGGAGTAATCTAATGCCCCAAGAAATTAACACGGGTTCTACACCACTGTGCTTTCTGAAAGATAAGTTTTGCTCCGGCGGCCCTCAACTGTGTCAGAACATAACGGATCTCCGCTATGTGTTCCTCCGCAGATGAACTTTTGATGAGGACATCATCTACATAAGCCAGGTTACCCCTCGCACCCAGGTCGGGCATGGCCTTATGTAGGAAAATGTTGAATTCATTGCCGGAGTTGAGGTATCCGAAGGGAGTCCGGGTCCATGTGTACTGCTGGCCCCCAAATGTAAAAGCCAGTTTGTATTGGTCCTCCCTACTGACAGGCACAGTCCAGTATCCATTGGTCAGGTCTATTGCAGTGAATACCTGTGACCCCTGGATCTGGGCCAGCCCTTGGTCAATGTAGGGCAGAGGCCATCGGGAAGTATGGACCCGTTTGTTGAGTTCCCTGAGGTCGGCACAGAGTCTCCACTGGCCGTTTGGCTTCAATATTCCCAGCACCGGGTTATTGAAGGTTCTGTGAACTGGACGGATTATTCCCCGGGACTCCAGGTTCTTAATTATTTCAGTAAGGGACTCCATGGATGCGAGAGGCAAACGATATTGCTTCACAAACACTGGAGTCATTACAGGGTCCGTGGGAATTGTTGTGGTGTGGATGTCGGTGCGACCACAGTCATATGAGTCTACCGCAAAGAGATCTTGGAAATCATCCAAGAAAACTTGTTTCAACTTTTGCTTCTGTTCCAGAGTCACACAGGCATCAGCTAGGTTGACTCTTTCTTCCACCATCTGCCTGAAGCCTGGAAAGACTTCTGGTTTGGCTATCTCAGTGGCCTCCTCCAGCTGGGTGGAGAAGTCCCTGGTCAGAGTGCTGATTTGAACTGGAGGCTTCAGGTGGGAAAGGCAGCCCTCATGGACCTGGAAAATCACCTCATCCCTCCGGAAGTCACAAGTCACATCTTCCTTACCATAAGGGCAAGAAGTGTACACCAGGAAGATCCCCCCATGCCGGGTGAAAATCCTGTCTGGTGTTGCATTGTCCTCACTGTCACTGTCAAAACAGTCCTTGGGGATTGGTCCTGACAGTTCATTTCCTAAATCAATGGAGAAATGTCGGTCATCAATCGCCATTCCAATAATGGTGCCTGCGGCTAGATGTCATGGGCGCTACTCCCGAGGGGCCAGGACTTGCCCAGCGCCCTTGGAAGCAGACCCGTCTTCCACTACTCCGGACCCAGAAGACCCCTACAGGGGCCCTTTGGACCGTGTCCTGGCGCCTTTGGCACCAGGCTCATGAAGGGTTTCAGTCCCGGCGCCATAGGCGCCGGGCTCATATTGATAAACAGTGTAATAATGCTTGGGTGGACTTACCTGAGGCAGACCATGCTGCATATTTACCCAGAACAATCCAGTCTGGTTGAAGTACCCAGCCATCAGGGCTGGGAGGAGCTATTCCCTCCATTCAGGAACTCTTTTCTTACCTGGGTGGAACCGGTGGAAGAACACACACTGGAAGCACTTCTCTGCTATTTAAACCACGCCCGATGGAAAACACGTGCTTCGCGTTATTCTGCAGCAGCAGCAGGACGCTCACCGAGTCGGCTCCTGCATTCCAGGTCCAGAGTCATCTTCAGCTTCCGCGCAGCAACCTGGGGATGAAGAAAGACACAGAACAATACTTACCAGATCCCAGAATCCAGTCACCGGCAAAACCTGCAAAGAATAAACATAAGGTTAGAAAAGTGCAACTCGCTCGCAGCCGCGCCCGCTTACCTGATCCATCCGTGATTGCAACGGAGCTAACCGCGGCCTTCTCTTCGGCAGCTTCTCTGTACCTGAAAGGCAAAGGACATAATTAAAAAGGGGTTCGGGTGAAGGCAGTCGCATTCATCTTAACTTACCAGTTTTTGCACGCGCAGAAGCGGCCGCATCAACCGCAGCATCCCGGCACCTGAAAACTAGTAAAAGGACATTATTAGAGGTGCCATTAAAAGCGGCCAACGAACATTATACTTACGTGCATCGGCACCAGCAGCGGCAACGGAAAACTACGCCCACAGCATCCCGAGGCCTGAAACAAAGGAAAAGGGACATTATTGAGGTGCCCATCTTTTAAAGCCTAAAGACTACAGTATACTTACAGGCATCCGTTCGTGCAGTAACAGCGGCATCGCTCTTCGGCATCCCAGCACCAGTGCCACAACTAAGGCCGCAAAAGACTTGAGCCTCAACACTGAACTCATCCAGTGACGTAACTGGAATCCACGCACCCCTGCACCAGACACAGGATGGAGAGCTCAGCATTTATACGCCTAAGGTGAGAGCTCGCCAAGACAAGTAGAAAGCTAGGCTGTGGGAGAAACTGGCGATTGGTGGGAGAAGGAATCCCATCAAACGGTGATTAACCCTTTTTCTTCCACCTGCAGAAAACTTACCCTGCAAGTCAGACATTCGATAAGAGGAAGCCCAGTCCTGAGAGTCGTCCGAGCTCTACGCTTCTCAATTGAAGAAACGATAGCAGCCCAGCCGGGATCAGCGCCTCTGTGGGAATCAGGTGAGCGTTACACTAGAGTAATACTCTTTAAGTCGCTGTTATCCACCTCTATTGGAATGGTGTCAAGTTCTATGTTGACTAATGGTGTTGGGTTTACCCCCAACCCTTGCTGTTGGAGAGAATCGTTTAGATGTATGTAAGCATCAGGGTTTTGCAATGTGTGTCCTCTTTTAACTTTCACTTCCATGGAGAATTGTCGGGTCCTTTCTGGGATGGTGACTTCCTCTTTGATCTGAATTTCAACTGCATAAGTTAGCAATTGAGCTGACCTAAATGCTTTTTTTGGATCATCAAAGCCCATGGGATTATCCGCTAATCGGGACCAAGCTTCGAAGTTTATTAGGTCCAAACTAATCGCAAAGCGATTGAGAATGTCACTGCCTAAGTAAAAGGCGGCAGTGAAGTCTCGCACAACCCAACAATTATGGACTATGCTCTTGTTGCCAATGGAGATTTTGAGCATACACCTGCTTGGCAGGAGATGTTTGGAATTAGGTGCTTCCAGGTCCATTTCCCATTTGTCTATCAGTTTGAATGTGGGAATGGCTGGATCTTTTGGGAGTTGGCGGAACATGGCTTCGCTGATGAAGCTCTTACCGTGGTTCACGCACACTCGAGCGAGAACAGAGTCCTTCCCATCATTTAACTGAACAGGGATGAACAACTGCTCTCCAATTTGCTGAATATCAGCCAGGCTCTGAGCTGATTTCACATCTTTCTGGACTATAGGAGTGGGAGTTTCTGATTGTAGATTAGTAAAGAATTTCAGGGTGTTTCCTTCCAGTGTGGAATACCACCTTGAACTGGAAGGAAGGTTGATTTTCAGAAATAGAGAGGACCCCCCATCACCAGTCTGTTGTTCTACTGGTATTACTGTCACGTCTGGAGTTTGGTTGTTCTGGAAGTGAAATTTTACTTGGTCAGATTTTTGTTCAACCATGTGGCAGGTGCCATTTAAACTAACATGGTTGACACTCTGTTTTAATTTTATTGGTCGGCTAGTCTGGGTCCAGAGGTCCTTGTTTACACAATCTATTAGGGGTGACAACCTTCTCAGGAGGTCATTCCCTAGTAAACAGGGGGTGCCCTCTGGAGTCACTACTATGACCGGGTGTTTCACCTTGTGTCGCCCAATTTTAATGTCCAAGTCTGCAGTCCCCTCAACAGGAATTTCCTTCCCGTCAAAGTTCTGCAGTTGTCCAGGAAGAGAGGTGAGAGGAATTCAGTAATTCTCCCCCCTTCCTGCATTTAGTTCCTCAAAGGCCCTTTTGGACAGAAGGGTAGCTTGGGATCCAGTGTCCACCAGTGCCAAGATTGTACCCTGCCCCTGTACTCGTACCGGGGCATAGTATCTTCCCCCCTTCTCCTCAAGGGGGCACAGATAATGCACATTTTTGGACAACTGGTGGGCTAACTTTCTGGTTTTGGACATTGCTAGCGAAGAGATTTGGGCAGAATTCTGTGGAGAGCCTTGGGAATCTGAAAGACAAAGTTGGCAACTGGAGATCAGAGCCATTGTGGGTTCCCCTGGTTCCGGTTCTGGGCCACCCCCCCCCTTTTTGGAGGCAGTCACCAGGATGGGTTTGAACCAGGGGATTTTGGTATTGTCGGTTCTGGGATGAGATGATGGGCAGCGGTAGCTCAGTCTCCATATCTCCCCAGTCTGTATTGGCATTCCTTGGGACCCATTTTTCCTTGGGAGGAGTTCCCCCATCTCTAAAGGAGAAGATCCTTTCCCCAGGATCCTCTGAGGATCCCTCTCCCTCAAATTGGAAGACCTGTACCTCCTCCACAAAGTGGGTCTGTTTGGGTCCTTTGTTTCTCCTACCCCCCCTCTGCTCCTTACGAGGCAGGCTTTCAGGGGCAGGAGATTTTGTTTTTGGTTCCTAGTTTTCCAGGGGCTGTTTACAAGTTGGGAAGGAAGCTTCCTCCAAGGCTTTACATCCCCCTTCCCCTTGTGCCTCCTCCCTGGGAACCGGTGGGTTATCGGGGTGCTGTCCCCGTCATTGTTCTGGAGCACCAGGTCCTGAGTTTGGGGCATTCTGCAGTGGCATGCTCAGCTGAGGGTTCTGTTGAGCCCTCAGTATGTGACCCAGATCTCGTGCCATATTTTGGACCTGGCGCTCAAGTTGTGAAACCCGCTCAGGCTGATACGGGGCTCTATTTTCTCCCCTGAGCGGATCCCGGGAAGGGTAGCTATCCCTTCTCTGGTAGTACCCCTGGTTGAGAAGATTTTGGTACCCTTCCACCCTTGGCCTCCCCTCTCCCGGATTAGGTTGTCTGGGCTCAGGGAATTGGGGAAAGAAGGATGGATGATTTTGGGGCGGGAAATTGGGTGGATACCTGGGGAAAAAGTTCTGCCCAGGATTTGGAGAATTTCTGCCCTCCTGTGGGAAGTTGGGAGGGAAGTCCCCTGGGTTAGGTGCTTGGCTGGATCCCCCCCTTGGGTGGAGGCGTCCACATATAACCCAGGATTGGTCTGTTTCCCTTATAGCGGGGACTTACATAGTCAGGGGAGCGGGGGACCCCATTTGTGGGACTACCTCCTCGACTCCCTGTCTGGGACTGGCCCGAGGGCCTTCTGGGCTGTGAATTATTTGGTGCAGGCAGGTTTTTAGGCCCCCCCATCTCCAAATCTAAAACGGGGGCAACCTTTACCTCTGCCACCTTGGCAGCAGCAGGGGGGCTGTAGGTTTTGGGGTTTTTCGGCGCGTTATTTTTATTTTCGATAGGCTTCTGCACCTCATAGATACGGGTAGCCTGTTCAATGACCCAGTCTAAAGATCTTTTCTCATGAAAATCTCTCACGAGCTGGGTCATTATATATTTAGGGAGAGCATGGAAAAATGTATTGACAAACTCTTTGATGTCTGTGCGCACCCTTCTGTTGGTCTGCGCAAAAGCACGCTTTAATTCTTGCACAAACTCTTGTGAGGCCTGATCCTGCCCACATTCCAAATTGTAGGCTGCCTTGCGAGCCTCTTGAGGATTTCTGTGAACAGAAAAATGTTTCAAGATGGCCGCCTTATAGGAGGACCATCTTAAATGATTTTGGTCCTCCAGCCCTGCAAAGAAACTGGAGTATTCTGGGGAGAATGTCCATTTGACGTACTGGATGCAGCTACTGCTGTCCTTCAAATGGAAAGTCTCCATCATTTGCTCATAGAGCTCCAAGTGTTCCCAAACGGAATACTTGGCGTTCTTATTATAAGGCGTGATGACACTCCTTATTGCCTTTATTTGCTTCAATGGGTCCTTAAGCAAGGCCCTTTTTGCCTTATTGGCCTTTTTGGTTCGGGTAACCCTGGTCCATTCATCCTCTGACTCAGAGGCACTGCTCCCAGAGGTTCCTGTCTGCTCTTCCAGGTTTTCCCGGATTCTGCAAGCCTGGGAATGGCTGGCAGAATGTGGGGACCTGGTCTCCTGTGTCCTGCGCCGTTCAGAGGAGTCTTTAGATTCCTCCTTGCTGCCAGGATTTGATGGGTACCCCCCCACTGACCTAACTGGGCAGAAGTTTTCAGGATGCCCTCAATGGGCCTACTCTCCTGGGGTTCCCCACTAAATTGCACCGTGCTTGGGTGCCCATACCCGGATGCCCACCCCTCCATTCCTGGGAGGTACTGGCCTATGAGCCCCATACTTCTGGTTGGATAGTAATCTGCTAACCCCGTGGCCCTGGGCTCATGTGCACAAGGGGACATGGGGGTGGCAGAGTCCAGGGACTGAGAGATATGAAGGCCTCTGGTACTAGGGCTCCTGAGGTTATGCTCAGGAGTCTCCCTCTCCCAGCGAACCTGGTCTCTATCCGCCCCTGCTCCCTGTTGCAATGCAAGAGCCTGCGCTTTCAGTTCCTCAGTTAAGGCCTTACTCGACTCTATCAGTCTCTCCTGCATCGCTACCTGTTGCTGGAGCCTATCATTGTGCTGACAGAGAGCCTCATTTTCTCTCTGTGCCTCCTGATTGGTCCTGGAGTACTGGGCCAGTCTCTGCTGCAGGAGGGTTACTTCCTGAGCTGTGTCCCTATTGGCCTGCTCCTTTCTTGCCAGAGCATCCTCCACCCTTCTGGTGTTCTCTAACAAGTTCTGGTGTTCTTTTTGGAGGTCAACCAGTCCCTGGAGGGCCAGGTGATTTTCTTCCATTTTCCTTTTTAAGTGGCAGACTTCCTGGCCTAAGGTGTCCCTTTCCTGACGAAGAGCCTACATCTGTGCCGCTAGGTCGTCCCTTTGCCTTTGGAAGGCACCAGCTTTCTGGTGCTCCTGATCAAACTCTGCCTGGGTATCCAGGCCTTTCAGAATCAATTTATTGCTTTCCTCTTTCTCTCTGTCTAATCGAATTTGCAGGGTGGCTACCTGTTCTGTGCATGCCCTGTTGAAGTCCAGTTGTTGCTCCAGCTTTTTCTGGCTCTGCAGAAGGGAGTCCAACCCTTCTTGGTACTCCTTCTGCTAGGCCAGAAATCTGGTATCCTGATCAGCCTTCTCCTGTTGCAGTCTATCCATGTCCTCTTTTATTTTAATGATACCGCCTACTATCATTTTCTGACTCCTGGCTCCCCTGCAGCCTCTGCTCAGAAGAGACCAGGTCAGATTGGACCTTCTCTAACGCCATCTGTCGCTTATTCGCCAGATCTTGGCTTTCAGTACATTTATCCTGCATGTCTCCCATATATAGGTACAGGTATGCCGCTATCCTGGCAATCTTATTGTGTTCATCTTTGGCTTTAGGAGCCATATATAGTTCACTCAGGGCCACATGTAATGGACCCTGATCTCTCCATCTGTCTGACCCTGTTTCAGTGACCTGTTGCGCGATGGCCTGCAACCAGACTGTTTGGTCCTGGTGAGTCCATTCACCTCTCACAAATAGCTTATGTAAGAGGTGCTCCCTCGCTATTTTCATGTCTACCAAGGTCGTCATTCTAGAGATTGATCTCTGTCCTGACTTACAGAAATTAGTATTTTATTTTTGCAAAACAGACCTTTTCCTTAGAGTGTCCCTTTGAAGAGTGCTTTACAGCGTAAAACAGCGTGGTGATCCGACCGGACGTATGTATCCCGTCAGTTAGCACACTGTATTAAGCTGCACAAGTGATAGATCTAACCCAGATGTCCGGCTCAAGCCCCCACATTGTAAGAGGATTCAATTCAACACTACAGCTAAGTCAATGCCTAGTCTGGGATACTGAATGGAAACCCTTATTGATATATCTTTATGTCCAGTTCATGATTTCTGGATGACTACCCCTATATAACACCCCTCTCTTGGAATACCCCTGACCCCACTGAGCCAAGAAGTAGTTCTGTTTTGCAAGTTTAAAAGGTTTATTTGAGAATTTAAACAATATATATATATATATATATATATATATATATATATATATATATATATATATATATATATATATATATATATATCACACTTTTATAATGAATTAATAATTGAATATCACACTTAATCTGAGCAGTAATCAATAATGGACAGTCTGGCACTAGCAAACTTCTTTATAATCAATGATGAGTGGGTACAGGATGGATAAGATAGCAACAATACTTTTATGGTTTCAAATAGATGCAATGTGGAATGAAAATGCAGTACAGAAAATAACTTGATAGGATTTCAGCAAAAGACAATGAAATCACTTTCTTGGACAATTCACCCCCTCCCCCTTTATGCAATGTAAGGAGATGAAGATGAGAGCACACAGTTCTTAGGAATGCAATCAAATAGAATTCAGTTCAATTCCCCCCCAGCAGCTTATACAACAGATAAGAGTTTTGAAACACAGGCAAAATGCTTTGAATATGGTGACAATGCAGTGAGAAATATGCTGAAAATGCTTTTAATTCCCTTTAGGAGGTTCAGGGTGAGTGAGAGATACTAGGGATGAGTGCAGGCTCACTTTAGCAATGATTCAGGGATGGTGATTAAGAGGCAAACACGTAATCACGATTACGGCAAAAGTATAAGGAGTAGCAAGTCAGTTCTAGGTTCGTTGGAAAGCAAAGATTCTAAGCTTTCAGAGGAAAGTTAAACCAAGTTTAAAGGTCGTTTTTCGAATTTAAAGTAACTCAAATTGACAGGTGACAGCTTTTAAAAATGACAGGTGACAGCTATGCGGCTGCAGAATTGACAAGTGACAGTTAGGAGGCAGTTCTACTTAGATTAAATAGATTGAATTATATCACTGGAAACTAAGAGATTTGGTTTCACACCGTCCTAGCTGTACTCACAATGTATTTGGAAGGTCTAGGTCTCACGGATTGGGTCAAGATGGCTTCGGTTCTGGTTTCGCCCCAGACGGTCTCTGCGCACAGCGTCTGGTCTCTGCTCTGCTTGTCTGGTCTGACACTGCTCCTGGCCCGGCTGCTGGATCTCTGGGTACAGCGTCTGTGCACAGCTCCTGGATCTTTCTGCACAGCTTTCTCTGGACACAGCTCTGATCTGCATGGCTCCTGGATGCTGCTACCGCTGTTAGGTTTGCTGGATGGTGAGGCCTGCTGAGAAGAGTTCTCAGTTTGTGGGTTTAGGCCCTTGCTTTGAGTTCTGAATCAAGTTCTTTGGAGTTTTAAAGTCTAAGTGTTGGATCTGGTATCTTCTGGATGTTGTGTGGTCCGGCAGAGCGCGTTGCAGCAACTGGATTTGAATCTCTCTACCTGTCCCAGCAGTCTCTTTTTATGTGTTTTGAAAATGGGTGTGTGCCTGGGCCTAGCTAAGCCTGCCCCTCTCTACTTGTCATTGGCCCAATTCTCCCCTCTCCCATGATTGGGAGAAGGAAATGTGAGTCAGAGTGATGCTGTAGGTTTAATGGGTCAGAGGACCCTCCTCTGGTCAGTTTGCCCGCAAATCTATATTTGATTCAAATACATATTGCAGAGATACACAGTTGTTTAAAATTACATGCACCCATCACATATCACATGAGGTATACTCAGTTCAAACTCTGCTCTTCCTGGGGGCTTGCATTCAGAAATGGCAACATTTTGCACTTTTTAACTGGTTTTGCAATATCGGACATTTACCCAAATTTACACATGTTTGCGCAAGGAGTATGGACATTAATTGATGAAGTGTCAGATTTTTAACATGCAGACATTTGGAGTGAAACCCTATTTTCCGCTAGCAACCCCCCAGATCATACCACCAGGTCCTAAAACCTCTTAAAATGTGGGCAGAAAAATCACAAGAATGATGGTATCATTTAGATAATTTTGACATGTCCGCACCATGAGTTATACATCTTTCTTAAAATCATATTCTGGCCAACAGGGGTGTGTCTTCCCAGGTCACATGGTGGAGAAACCAGTCTATCCACTTTCTTTAAACTCAGCCTGTCCTCAGAGGGGCTGCCCCTCCCCGTTTCTGCCAAGAGGAAGCCACTTTTACGACGCCCCCAATATAACTTCTGCCTGAGTCAAGGAAGGGCTTTGTTCAAAAGGAAGTAATTTACGATCCCCCCAATAAACCATCTGCCTGGGCCCAGGACAGGCCTTTGTTCAACTCCCTGTAGCTGCTCCACCCCTAATCTAATCAGAGAGGTGACAACTCCTTTTGGCAAAGGGAAGAGTGGCTGAGCAGGTTTTAACTCCTGTGGGGGTAGATGTCAGGCAGAATTCAGTTTCATTAAGCCAGGTTTCAGCTAAATGTCACTTTTTGTCCCCCAGTTTAAGTCTATTATGATTTTTACATACACATTAAATAATTACTTCCTTCAAGTCATTTCAGAGTATAGTTTTACATTGTATCCACCTCTTAGCAAGTCTTTCCTTGGTCTGGTTTTGTTTCATTTGTTCAGTTTTACACAAAAGTCTGGTGGTTTTAAAACGCCGGCTTTCTGGTGGTGAGTACTGGTAATGCAACCATTTTTGGGATTTAAGAAAATGAATTCCCCACAGTTCTAGGTTGCTTTTGGCAATCAGCATTGCCATTCCCAATGGTTTCAGGCTACTGTGTGGGTAGCCCAATGGTGGTTTTAGGCAGTGTCCTCCTGAGCTCACAACCTAGGCAAAAATGGGTGGCAGCCTATTCTTCATGCATTTCCCTGTGCATTTTCTGGGAAGTTCTGGCCATCATGATGTTTTCCATGCCAGTACTGCACAGTTTTCCTATTCTGGCGTACGCGTGGGCTTTTTGGCCATCTTGGATTTTCTAAGCCCACAGCACCAAATGTTGCAGCATTATAGCTCAAACGTGGGTCAGGACACCCAACAAAGCCAGTGGTTAAGATTAATTCAAATCCTTCCAGCCATCACCTCTTTTGTTTTGCTTTGTCACCCTGAGTGGGATGGCATGCCCAGACGTGGGTCCTGTGCCTGCTGGGCTATGAGACCCAAGTTACTCCTCACTGATGAGGCCCAACAAGGCTGAAACATGTCAGGGGATGCTTGTGGTCTCGTTCAGAAGGGATGTGACCAAGCAGTTCAGGCTGGACTACCCCCTTTGGGGTGCGACCACGCCTGATTTGCATATAGTCCTTGCCCTTTTGTAAGGGCTAGGCAGTCAAAGAATGAGGGTCTGGAGCGTTGCCCAGTGCTATGCCAGAGTTTAAGATTAATTGAAAACCTTCCAGCCATCGCCTCTTTTGTTCTGCTTTGCCACTCCGTTTCGCAGCATATTCAGACCTGATGGTCTGTCCATTTGATGCATCTTTTGTAAAATTGTCAGCACCTTCAATGTAAGGTAAGAAAACATTGATACAATCCTAGCATAGCAGTAGTCACCTAGAGAAAGTCGCTTTCAGTGCCGCAGTGAGAGAGAAGAGTTCAGTTGAACAAAATAAACTCCAGAGTAGAGTCAGTTCTTTTCACCATCTTTAAAGTTGGGCTTGCTAAAATCCTATTGAACAATGCTCAGGATATGGAAATGAATAGGGATAAGAAGAGGAGCGTGGTCTTGAAATCATTGAGTTTAAGAGTGTGTGACATATCCACAGATCTATCGCTTTCAGACTATTGGAGATAGGGTGCAGAGGCTATCCTAAGCAGAATACACACACTCTGATCCTTGCTGACCTCTTTCTGAGAACATTTCCCAAAAAATGTTATAAACGTAGCATTTCTTATTAGTCACCAGCCTCAAATCCGTCACACAGGCCCTATATGACCCATAACACCCACATTTGTCAAACTTCAATCGTGCCCATCACTTTCAAAGCCAGCTGCATCATATTCAAAACTTTCTCTGTTTATGCTCCTTCAGACCTTGCGATAATGACATCATCTTTGGAAGAGCGGCCATCACAAGAAGTCAGGTTTTGGCCAGACTGAATCAGAAGAATTGCAAAAAGTTCAAACATGTTTTTCAAAAAAAGGAACCAGTCATTCTCGCTCTATGCCCCCAGAGTGTGGAGCTCCTTAATGATCAACATCAGGCTCACCCCTACCAGCATGCAACACAACATTAAATGAGGACCCTCCTCTTTATGGAGATCCTTATCCTTTCCCCATAATAAACATCCCTCCTGATAGCTACCCTTTTCAGCCCATTCTCTGGTTCGAATTTATACCCCTTTTCAGCACCGTCACGTGTTCGACAAATGTCCAATGAAGTGTAAAAGTTTGGTATTGCTAGTCACTATAAGTGGGATGCTGGTGTATCTGGTCTTTCCATCTAATGCCATTGCATCTACTGCCATTCCATCGAATGGTTTCCATTTAAGAACTTTGCATCCAATGCATATTTTTGGGGGGTAAAGTATTCATTTTTGTTTAGGTGCATTATAAAGGGTAAAACACGGGGGTTTGGAGGGGGTGGGACGTGGGACCCCTTCCCCCCAAAAAAATGCATTTTAAATGGAATTTTATGGAATGCCATTAGATGCAATGGGATTAGATGGAAAGACTATAAACCGCATGCTGGTAATAGATGTTATGTTTCAAGAACTAACCATGTAATGCATGCCTGTACTCCCTACCACTGATTCATCTCAAAGTTGCATTGGCACTCAATGAATACTCAAACAAAATACATTATTAAAATATAACCTTGTTGATGTGCATGAAAATACTGTAGTTTCCAACATTTTACCAGAAGAGAACATATACTTTATTAATATCTAAACATCTCCTGCACATAGTCTCTGTAAAACTATCTGTGCCTTTGTGACTGAGCATGCTGCCCTTAAGAAGAGGCCAACGAGCCCAGAGACGGATTACTTCACTTCTAAGCACCTCGTTTTCTGAAATGTTGCAAGGTTCAAAGACCCAGGCACTGTGTGAATAATGTATTACTTGCATCCAAATTCTGAAGGTGTCCTAATGTGTATTTTTGATTCTCATCAATGGTCATTGTCAAACATACAATCCTTCAATCACAGGCATACATTTTAGACAAACATAAAGATCTGTACTGATTCTATTGCTCCCAAACTGCTCTTTGAAGCATTTAGGGGGCCTCATTGATGTTTTCTGTCCCGTTCCCCTTTCTCCTTCTGATATTTGGACAGATTACTATAGGAGTGTCCCAGACTGTTACTGTTGGAATGATAACTCTTTATCAGAAACTAACTTAAATGGTTTTTCTGGGTTTTGAAAATGTACTTTCCTCGTTAAGACACGTGTAACGTTCTCAATGTAACTACAATGTATACTGAAATTGATCACAAAAATGAACATTCTAGGGCCAGTTAAACATCAGATTGAAAAACGCTCTGTGAACCAGACCCATATGAGTTTCTTCCCAAAACGTCCTTCCTTCTTGGAAAATGTCACACTCATATTAAAACTAATCATCTGTTCCTTCTCAGAGTACAAAGTTAATGTTTAAGCACCCCATACGTGGAAAAATGTGAATTTCTACGGCAATTACCATGTGCTGAGAACAACACTGCGCGAGCCTGCGTGCAGAATAAAAAATGTGCACCCCATGTATTCATGGAATTCACAGTGCAAAGTGACCGTAATCGCAAGTTGGCCCGTAACGCTCCCAACACCCCCCCCACACAAAGCCTAAACAGCCACAACAGCTACCTCTCCGTGCTCCCCCGGGCACGAATATTCGCACACTTCAAACAGTGCGTGGTGTCCCCCGCAAGCAGGCCTGCAACTCGGGGACCCTGTGCAGAGTCTCCCGTAACTATTGCTGGCACCCAGACAAAATGCCTATGATACTTCGTAACTCGAGTAAAACTCTGAAAATCTGCATGCGAAGCCCCATAAACCATACCTGCACCGGCTACACTGTGTACGTGCATCCCTAAGTTAGATCGAAACCCTGGTTGTGTACATGCACCCCTAAATTCAACATGCAAACCCACTTCTGTGCTGCGATTCCTATGCAGAAGTGTCATTATGCCCGCCTTCGGGTGGAGCAGATATCGAGGGATTTGCACAGCCATTTCTATGCAGAGGGGCCTCCATGGGTGGTTCCATGAATACGTGTCATTTGGCGCAATTGTGGGCATGTGAGGTTCTGCCTGCGGGTCGTCCCTTGTAATGCCCACTTTTTTGCATATTCTTCCCATTTTCTGTATTCCGTCCCCTTCTCAGCTCTCTGTGCATACTAAGCCCACACTCTGCGTGGAGTCTCGTGCAAGAAGCTCGACGGATCGCAGAGACATGTCAAGTCTGCACAAACTCATCGCAAGTGCAGGAAAAGTCCTGCACATTCGATTCCATGAATTGACGAATGGGATTCTGCATGCATTTTGGTGCGCAAGTTCCCTATTTCCTGTGCAAATAGTTTCATGAATCGGGCCCTACATTTTGAGTACTGACCACTGATTGGTTGCTGACCCACATATTTGTTAGCTTGCACAAACAGTAATATTTACCCAAAATATAACATAAACACAATTTTAGACCCTGCAACCTAGTCCTCTGGTATCTTGCAAGGTCTGTCAGAACCGCATCAGAGCTCACAGAACCTGTCCTCATTCCCCCCCGCACAGACAATACACTGCATTTTGAGTTTGTCAGTAATCGAGCAAGAAATCTGTGGTATTTAACACCCAGCACATTAACTAGTACTTCCTTGCAGTCCTGTTCCATTACCCCAAGGTTACATGTAGTGTCACGGTGGTGTTAGCAGCCATCTGTGGAGCCCAAGGAACTCCATAGGGAATTTTCTGCAATCGGAAATTCTCCTATGGTAATTGGGGTGATTTTCATCCGCTCAAGTTTACCATTATTTTTACTATACTGACTGTGGTACTCATATTGAGGCTCAATGTGCCACTCATTGATGGTAACATTTTTGAAGGAAACACATGAAGACTTTGGGCCTGATTTACAAAAATGTTTTAACATGAGATAGTCCCATTGAAAACATGTTTCTAATTCAGGCCCAAAGAATACCAGGGGCCAGATTATAAAAACGTTGCACTGGTGCAAGTGCAAAGTTGCACCGTAATTAGCACAAGGGCAAAGTTTACCTTATTGCAAAACACATTGAGGGCATATTCAAAATCATTTTCACCATGACAAGTGCAATATTTCATGATATAAGCATCATGGCAAAAATTGCCTTAATACAAAAAACATGCACTTGCAATGCATTTAAGCAAAAAAAGTATATAACCACCTCTGAATGATTTTACAAAGTTCAGTGTGCTTTCTTATGGGGGAGGCAACGTTATAGGGGGGGTCCCAAAAACCTTTCAAATCCAGATAGACATGAATGGAAAAAAAGTTGCTCATGGCTACAGCCCAAACCGCTGGATGGATTTGCACCAAACTTGCACGATGAGCGGCAGCATGGTCACGAAAGCGTATTTTTGCAGACTTAGGGCCTCATTACGACCCAGGCAGTAAGGGGTTAACAGCGCCACAAAAGCCCTTACCGCCTAATTACGAGGTCCCTTTGCGAGTCCCCACCTTAACGACTGGTTTTAGCAGCCGTTAAGGAAGGAACCCGCAAAGGGACTTTTGAGGTAATTACGGTACCGCAATTTGCTGTACCGTAATTACCGCCTTCCCCATTCCCATTGAGCCCTATGGGGCAAAAATGGGAATGGGGAAGGGCCAATGGTGAATGGGGAATTACCGCCCCGCCAACCTTGGAATGGGGCGGTAATTCTGCCATCCACCATGGCGCAATCGGTAAAATACTGGCGTCAACCATGGCACTAATAGTGCCATGGTTAACGCCTGGGTTGTAATGGGGCAATGAGGCCCTTAGTGTTAATCCGTCCAGCAGATTTTTTTTTTAAATCCCAAAACGTAAGTTAAAATAATTAGAGATACCTCTGTGCAGTCCGGCAAATCTATAGGGGGTCCCTATCAATGGTATTTGTGATGTCCTCTTTGATGTCCTGGGTGTTAGTCTTAACAGTGCACGGTGGTGGCGTGAGTTATGGTTGCTTAGCTTACCAAAACTGGCAAACTTCAGGGGTTTTTCGATTTTACTTGTAACCATAACGTCCTTTTAACAACGTTTTTTTACTGAATTTCATAGGTTTTTATTAGTGCAACTTAACCATAACGTCCCTTTAACAAAGTTTTTTCATTGAATTTGATAGGTTTTTATTAGTGCAATTTAACCATAACGTCAAATTATATATATATATATATATATATATATATATATATAATTTTTATTATTTTTGCATTGGAAATATAATGATCGTCTGCCAAATGCTCACATTTCCTTAACATTTTATCATGTAATTACATTTGTGCTTGACTTCAGAAAGAGCTAATGGAACATGGCCGCTATGGGCCGGCGAGCTGAAATGAATGTCTGGGCATAGTAACATGATGCAGGAGGGATATCAGCATCAGGGATAGCAGATGGAAGAAAAATTCATTTCCACTTCATTATGTTGCAGAAACAAAGATTGTGTTTGCGTTCGGGGCAATTTATTCCAGTAACACTATACAACATCCTGAGTGTTGGGAAACCCATTGCATCCAACGTTAAATTGAATGCCAGAGTAAAGTATTTATACTTTTTTTTTTTAGTGGTCTGATCTAATTTTGCAGTGTAAGAAATAAGAGCCTCTGGTATCTGTTACACATTTATCGCCTTCTCTTTCTTCATGACCCTGGAAGCTCTTATAATTCCAGGGGAGCGGTGGGAGGATGGGGCATGTGCTTTCTTTTTGGTGATAAGGAAAAAACGACTCTGTTATGCGCAATCTTTCTGTCTTGTGGTAGTTAATTCTGGTCATTATTGCATGTCGTTATATTCATTCTATTGTATGTATTCTATGTATATTCTGATTGCATTCATTTCTGCAGAGCTCGTACTGATTTGGACACTCTTGCTGTCATTTGCAGGAGTGTTTCCATGTTAAATCATTCCAACTCTTTATTTTCTCGTTATTTTTTTTTTAAACGGGTTTGATATCTAAAATGCAAATTAAGTACCAACGGGTGATTTCGCATAAAACGATATAGATGATGTTGGTTCATTATTCAAAATGTTCTATTTGTTTTCATTTTTAAAGTTACACGTGTTACTTTAATTTTAGATGCCAACCTAGTCGAATGACCCATCTCTCGTTCATCAAGGGCCTTGAAATTAGTTGTGTGCTGTATCTATGTGCTGGGTTTAACAACGCGCAAACATAACTGTGAAACAACGGAGTGATGTGCAGCGAAGGAAAACAGTAATGAGGGCCCTTTACATAGATACCCCAAGAAGGGTGGAGCCTTAAGGCTGCACTTGGAAGGACATGGAGAGAATGCATGCAGGGGGTTGCAGTCATGTGCTAAACCTCAAGGAGCGAAAGGTGGACACAGTCTTGGCTCATTGGTTGGTAGACCTCTAAGTGTGATCTTGCTGAAGCTATATTCCAGTGAATTTAAACACGATCTGACATTCCTAATTATTCTGTTGCCACCCTTGGGCTGTATCAGGGATTCCTTCTCACGCCTTCTTCTGATGTAATTAAGTCCTGAAGGACCCCCCTACTTGAATTGCGTTTTCTATTCATGTTATCTCAATGATTATGCTGTAATTGGGTAACTACAATGCAGAATTCAGGCATTGACCGGTTTCACAGATGGTTTCAATAATCGTCTGACTCTGAGAGAGGATCCAAGGGTTCTTATTAACAATCTGTCAAAACAGTGCTTTTCTATTCATGTGACGGCTGTCTGATGGTGTAATCTAATGGCGATCCCTAACGGGTACCTTCACCATAGCCAAGGCGTCCCTATTCCATAGGATGGTAGCCAAGGCTAGAGATCGGTAAACCATAATGTCTGATCTGCTTAAGCTTCTGGTGAGAGCTTAAAGGTTAGGCCTTTTCAACTGTCTCCCTCGCGGACTTTCTAAGGGTATGCTACCCTTCCCCAGAATCGTACCTGTTTGGTTCAAGACTGATTTGGCTCTTCCAAGCTTCTCTCTCTCCCTCTCTCTGTCATATTCACCTTTCACCCACTCTCCCTCCTCTCCCTGGTCTTATCCCTCCTAGCTCTACCTTTTTCTTCTCCTGCTCCCTCCTTGTCTCTCTCCCTCTCTCTACCTCTGGACCGCCAAGCTCGCTCACCTTCCTCTCCTATTTGTCTCATCTCTCTCTCGCTCTCTCTCTCTGTCTCTCCTTCTCTTTCTCCATCCCCTCTTCTCTCCTCCCACCTGTCTTTTCTTTCTGTGTCTCTTCATCCCCTTTTTGCTACTTCCACTTGTCTCCCTTTTCTCTCCTGGACCTGTTCCACCCTCTTCTGTCTGTCCAATCTTATCACCCTCTTTTGCTGCCTCTCTCCCCTTCTCTTCTAACTACTCCATCCTGTCTGATGCCTCGCCTATTATACCTACACTCACTCTTTCCCTCCCACTCATTCTCCTGTCTCCCATGCCCTTCTCATACCACACTTACACATATACGCTCACAATTTCAGCATCAATCCCTCTCTTGGCACCAATCTCTCTCACAGTCAACACCTTACTTGCACTTGCATACACCACCACAATATAATACTCACTATTCTTCTCTGCCTTCTGTCTTCTGCCTGGTCTCTCAGTCCACCTCCATAACTCCTGATCTCAACTTAACACCTTTCATGCTGACTCGCCATTCTGGCCCTTTCATACCTGTAACTTCCTATTTTTTTCCATTTCCTCCCATGTTATTGGCTACTGGTTCCATCTCACTGCAGGAGTCAATCTACTTGCATTTTTCTCCTCATGGGTGTGCCAATACTCTGCACAGTTTGGAAAGCACCTTTTATCCCTGCACCCTTTCTATGTGTGACAGTTTCTGCCCTTCAGTGAGTGCGGTGTTCATTTGGCATTGTGTTTCTAATGGGCTTTGGTGGGTCACATTCTCTTTGCTTTTCTGTGGCTGTCAAGGTTGCCGGTGTCTCAACTGCCATATTTTGAGCAGCGTCTTCTCCCCGCAGTTCATTTTGTTTCCCGGCTTGTAAAAGCAAGAAAATATTAAGGCTGAGTACCACAAAGGAAATACCCCAAACATGGGCTATAAAGATTCACAGATCTTTTATTCTGCGCATTTTACAAAGGAACATAGATACAGATAGCTATCTGGCTCTCAACACCCCGCAATGAGTACCAGCCTGTCAAAGAGTGGAGAGAGAGTGCTGGACATCTAGACATTCATACTTTTATGCAGTTTTCAGAAATATTGTCCAGCTCCTCTACATGTTAACAATTCCTGGTCCAGAGTTTGTGCCAAGTTCACAAACAGCTTATACAATAATATGCAGAAGGATTACATGAGTTTGCATTTCCATCAAGTTACAATTGTGATGTATATTCCCGGTTCGCACGGTAAGCCTTAATCTACATCCCTACACAATGCAGTTCGGCCTGTGTCCACGCTTGAGATTTATTCTGCATTGCCACAGCATTTACACAGGGATGAATTATGTGTGCAGACAATACTCAGATGGCAGTTTATACGGAGCACAATTTCTCTTTACCTAGTCTAAACAGTCGGCCCTCGGACAGTCTAACCATTAACAGAACTCAACGGTCAGGAGGCTTGGTTGCAAGTTGAAAACACAGTCCACCATTTTAGAAAAGAGAATATACGAACAGAAATCAAAATGGCGGATGATTCTAAAATGGCAGTAAAGTCGATCCAAAATCAGAACTTTGCAACGCGGTTTTTCCCATAGAGCAACTAGGCTTAGGCCAATATAAATCAAAAGGAGGCACTATATGATTTCTGTTTAGCAAACCCTCCTTTTGGCCTAAGCCAATTGCTAAACTAGAGATTAGTTGCTTCACGAGTAACTCCACGTTCCAATATCCATACATCCTGAATCACATTCATCAGATATATCAATTTCCATAAGATCTGCGGCGGAAATTTCCTTCATCACAAATTCGTTGGTCATTCTTTCCGGTGCGTGTACCTTTGGTCCTAATGTTCCCATAGTCTGTGCATAACATCCACCTAACATTGAACATATGGAAGGAAGACATTGTATACAGCAACAACAGAACAACAGAACACCCAGAATTATCAATAAGACCGAGAGAAGCTTCCATCCCCAAGATCGTAAGAAGTCCCAGAACCAAGTACTAAGATCCCAATTTCCCTCGGGAACATGTACTTCTGAACTCAGGACATGCAGATTTTGTATTGCCTTAAAGATAGTCGGGGAGGAATCTGGTGCGAAAACGCAGCAAGCGGACACCACTAATTTTCATACTCCACCACGCTCAGCCAAGATGACGTCTAATACCATCCGTTTTGTAGCGCCACTAATCTGATTGCTTTTTGCTCTAGAGTCATGTTATAGAGTATGTCAGTGGTCCGGTTGATGGTTTTCTCCAGTATTCTTGCTAGTCTCCTGATATCCTCGGAATTCATGATCTGCCACCAAAAAGATACAAAGGATTTTGCTACGTCGCCCAGAACTTGTGACGGCGTATCGCTATTCTCGTTCGTCCTAGGCCGAGCACTAGAGATTTCAGTGGTACTAGCTACATATAAAACCCTGGTAGCAGAATTCCCAAATAACAAGTTTGCTGCCAATCCCTAGGTAACCATGGATAAGCTTCATTACCGCAAACAAAGTAAACAGGTTGGCCTACATACAAAGGTCTGTCCTCACTGGTCAAGTGTGCAACACTAGTGCAACCCTTGATATCGCCCATTGACTGAGTACCATTCCTTTGTATGCAGAAAGAAACTGAGTTGGGGCTATGGTTAACAGTGTAGGAAGGTGGCGTGGCATCCCTATTGCCTATAGGAGCCATCTTAAAAGGAATTAGAGATTGAAAAGGTCGGGACAGTCTATGAGAAGGCCTAATAGAAGCAACATTAATCTTGCTCCTATTTACGAAGAGTGAGCATCCCAGAAGCGTAAGGACTCGCCTTTCAAATTCATTCAAATTCATCCCATCAAAGTTCCCTGAGATGCTATCATTCCATCGACCAAAGAATAGTGCCCGTAGAGAAGCATAACATGCAGTAATTAAAGGCAAGGGATGAATATACCAGCCCAACCCTTTTTCCCCATGTTGCGGTAAATGGGAGCAAATCCAGCAGTTTGTTCTGTTCAAAATGGCATGAGTTGTGTTCATTATAAGCAGTGATGTATTATTGTGATAACTCTGTCTATGTTGAGAGTCTCTAGGAGATAGAGGGGCCGATTCATGGAACAAACGTGCGCCGAAAATCTACGCGCAAGCAGGCGCAAGCAGGCGCAAGCAGGCGCAAGCGGAAAAAAAGAGGCGCACGCGCACGCGTGCGATTCATGGAAGTCCCTGCGCGTGTCTTCCTCGGGATGTGCGCCAAACCCGTGAATGGCGCACACGTCACTGCAACATCGTGAAAGGCGTGCGCGACGCGCACAGTGAAAGCGCACAACCGCAGCGCACACACCAGAAAGTGGGCGGGACATGGGGCGTAACGCGCGGAATGGGGAACAACGCGCGAAAATAAGGGCGTAACTGGGGATGTACTGCAGGGAAGCAGACGGAACGCCCACACGCACTCGAACCACACGTATTCATGGAACCGAATAGGGCAAAGCCACGCACAGCCAAAGACACGCACAAGCTGAAACACGGCCGCCACACGAAGGCAGGCGGTAGAGTCCCAGCGCATCAAAAAAGTGGCGCGCGGGAAGTTAAATACGCGATTGAGCGGGTACGTGGATTTCAGGGGTGCGCGAGAAATTCTACACGCGATTGGCCTGGGTACGTGTATTACAGGGGTGCGCGAGAAAATCTACACGCGATTGGGCTGGGTACGTGGATTTCAGGGGTGCGCGAGAAAATCTACACACGATTGGCCTGGGTACGTGTATTACAGGGGTGCGCGAGAAAATCTACACGCGATGGGCCTGGGTACGTGGATTTCAGGGGTGCGCGGGAAGTTCCACACGCGATTGAGCAAGGTACGTGTATTCCGGGGGTGCGCGGGAAGTTACACATGGGATTGAGCGGGGTACGTGTATTTCGGGGGTGCGCGGGAAGTCAAATATGCGATTGAGCGAGGTACGTGTATTCCGGGGGTGCGCGGGAAGTTCCACACGCGATTCGGCCGGGTACGTGGATTTCAGGGGTGCGCGGGAAGTTCCACACGCGATTTGGCCGGGTACGTGGATTTCAGGGGTGCGCGGGAAGTTCCACACGCGATTGAGCGAGGTACGTGTATTCCGGGGGTGCGCGGGAAGTTACACACGGGATTGAGCGGGGTACGTGTATTTCGGGGGTGCGCGGGAAGTCAAATATGCGATTGAGCGAGGTACGTGTATTCCGGGGGTGCGCGGGAAGTTCCACACGCGATTCGGCCGGGTACGTGGATTTCAGGGGTGCGCGGGAAGTTCCACACGCGATTTGGCCGGGTACGTGGATTTCAGGGGTGCGCGGGAAGTTCCACACGCGATTGAGCGAGGTACGTGTATTCCGGGGGTGCGCGGGAAGTTACACACGGGATTGAGCGGGGTACGTGTATTTCGGGGGTGCGCGGGAAGTCAAATATGCGATTGAGCGAGGTACGTGTATTCCGGGGGTGCGCGGGAAGTTACACACGCGAATGAGCGGGTACGTGTATTTCGGGGGTGCGCAGGAAGTTCCACACGGGTACGTGGATTTCAGGGGTGCGCGGGAAGTTCCCCACGCAATATGGCCGGGTACGTGGATTTCAGGGGTGCGCGGGAAGTTCCACACGCGATTGAGTGGGGTACGTGTATTCCGGGGGTGCGCAGGAAGTTCCACACGCGATTGAGCGGGGTATGTGTATTACAGGGGTGCGCGGGGAGCAGCACACGTGAATTGCACGTGTGGGTCCTCCCAGGTGTACCCTCTACACCCTCCACGGCCCCTGCAGGTGGCTCACACCACAGGGGCCTACCCAGCACATGTCCTGCAGGCACCCCATCCACCATGCCCATGCCCACCAGCCAACCCACATATCAACTAGCACTACTGCCCACCAACGCATGTCCCCCTGCACCCCCAGCCACCAGGGGCACCCTCCACCAGGCCCCCACCCATGTCTCCCACCACCCCCACCCACCAGCCACCAGGGGCAGCCTCCACCAGGCCCCCACCCATGTCTCCCACCACCCCCACCCACCAGCCACCAGGGGCAGCCTCCACCAGGCCCCCACCCATGTCCGACTCATGTCTCCCACCACCCCCACCCCCCAGCCACCAGGGGCAGCCTCCACCAGGCCCCCACCCATGTCTCCCACCACCCCCACCCCCCAGCCACCAGGGGCAGCCTCCACCAGGCCCCCACCCATGTCTCCCAGCACCCCACCCCCCAGCCACCAGGGGCAGCCTCCACCAGGCCCCCACCCATGTCTCCCAGCACCCCCACCCCCCAGGGGCACCCTCCAGCAGGCCCCCACCCATGTCTCCCAGCACCCCCACCCCCCAGCCACCAGGGGCACCCTCCAGCAGGCCCCCACCCATGTCTCCCACCACCCCCACCCACCAGCCACCAGGGGCAGCCTCCACCAGGCCCCCACCCATGTCCGACTCATATCTCCCACCACCCCCACCCCCCAGCCACCAGGGGCAGCCTCCACCAGGCCCCCACCCATGTCTCCCACCACCCCCACCCCCCAGCCACCAGGGGCAGCCTCCAGCAGGCCCCCACCCATGTCTCCCAGCACCCCCACCCCCCAGCCACCAGGGGCACCCTCCACCAGGCCCCCACCCATGTCTCCCACCACCCCCACTCCCCAGCAGTGCAGGGGCAGCCTCCACCAGGCCCCCACCCATGTCTCCCACCACCCCCACCCCCCAGCCACCAGGGGCAGCCTCCACCAGGCCCCCACCCATGTCTCCCAGCACCCCCACCCCCCAGCCACCAGGGGCACCCTCCACCAGGCCCCCACCCATGTCTCCCACCACCCCCACCCACCAGCCACCAGGGGCAGCCTCCACCAGGCCCCCACCCATGTCCGACTCATGTCTCCCACCACCCCCACACGCCAGCAGTGCAGGGGCAGCCTCCAGCAGGCCCCCACCCATGTCTCCCAGCACCCCCACCCCCCAGCAGTGCAGGGGCAGCCTCCACCAGGCCCCCACCCATGTCTCCCACCACCCCCACCCCCCAGCAGTGCAGGGGCAGCCTCCACCAGGCCCCCACCCATGTCTCCCACCACCCCCACCCCCCAGCCACCAGGGGCAGCCTCCACCAGGCCCCCACCCATGTCTCCCAGCACCCCCACCCCCCAGCCACCAGGGGCACCCTCCACCAGGCCCCCACCCATGTCTCCCACCACCCCCACCCACCAGCCACCAGGGGCAGCCTCCACCAGGCCCCCACCCATGTCCGACTCATGTCTCCCACCACCCCCACACGCCAGCAGTGCAGGGGCAGCCTCCAGCAGGCCCCCACCCATGTCTCCCAGCACCCCCACCCCCCAGCAGTGCAGGGGCAGCCTCCACCAGGCCCCCACCCATGTCTCCCACCACCCCCACCCACCAGCCACCAGGGGCAGCCTCCACCAGGCCCCCACCCATGTCCGACTCATGTCTCCCACCCCCCCCACCCCCCAGCCACCAGGGGCAGCCTCCACCAGGCCCCCACCCATGTCTCCCACCACCCCCACCCCCCAGCCACCAGGGGCAGCCTCCACCAGGCCCCCACCCATGTCTCCCAGCACCCCCACCCCCCAGCCACCAGGGGCAGCCTCCACCAGGCCCCCACCCATGTCTCCCAGCACCCCCACCCCCCAGGGGCACCCTCCAGCAGGCCCCCACCCATGTCTCCCAGCACCCCCACCCCCCAGCCACCAGGGGCACCCTCCAGCAGGCCCCCACCCATGTCTCCCACCACCCCCACCCACCAGCCACCAGGGGCACCCTCCAGCAGGCCCCCACCCATGTCTCCCACCACCCCCACCCACCAGCCACCAGGGGCAGCCTCCACCAGGCCCCCACCCATGTCCGACTCATGTCTCCCACCACCCCCACCCCCCAGCCACCAGGGGCAGCCTCCACCAGGCCCCCACCCATGTCTCCCACCACCCCCACCCCCCAGCCACCAGGGGCAGCCTCCACCAGGCCCCCACCCATGTCTCCCACCACCCCCACCCACCAGCCACCAGGGGCAGCCTCCACCAGGCCCCCACCCATGTCCGACTCATGTCTCCCACCACCCCCACACGCCAGCAGTGCAGGGGCAGCCTCCAGCAGGCCCCCACCCATGTCTCCCACCACCCCCACCCCCCAGCCACCAGGGGCAGCCTCCACCAGGCCCCCACCCATGTCTCCCACCACCCCCACCCCCCAGCCACCAGGGGCAGCCTCCACCAGGCCCCCACCCATGTCTCCCACCACCCCCACCCACCAGCCACCAGGGGCAGCCTCCACCAGGCCCCCACCCATGTCCGACTCATGTCTCCCACCACCCCCACCCCCCAGCCACCAGGGGCAGCCTCCACCAGGCCCCCACCCATGTCTCCCACCACCCCCACCCCCCAGCCACCAGGGGCAGCCTCCAGCAGGCCCCCACCCATGTCTCCCAGCACCCCCACCCCCCAGCCACCAGGGGCACCCTCCACCAGGCCCCCACCCATGTCTCCCACCACCCCCACCCCCAGCAGTGCAGGGGCAGCCTCCACCAGGCCCCCACCCATGTCTCCCACCACCCCCACCCCCCAGCCACCAGGGGCAGCCTCCACCAGGCCCCCACCCATGTCTCCCACCACCCCCACCCCCCAGCCACCAGGGGCAGCCTCCACCAGGCCCCCACCCATGTCTCCCACCACCCCCACCCACCAGCCACCAGGGGCAGCCTCCACCAGGCCCCCACCCATGTCCGACTCATGTCTCCCACCACCCCCACACGCCAGCAGTGCAGGGGCAGCCTCCAGCAGGCCCCCACCCATGTCTCCCACCACCCCCACCCCCCAGCCACCAGGGGCAGCCTCCACCAGGCCCCCACCCATGTCTCCCACCACCCCCACCCCCCAGCCACCAGGGGCAGCCTCCACCAGGCCCCCACCCATGTCTCCCACCACCCCCACCCACCAGCCACCAGGGGCAGCCTCCACCAGGCCCCCACCCATGTCCGACTCATGTCTCCCACCACCCCCACCCCCCAGCCACCAGGGGCAGCCTCCACCAGGCCCCCACCCATGTCTCCCACCACCCCCACCCCCCAGCCACCAGGGGCAGCCTCCAGCAGGCCCCCACCCATGTCTCCCAGCACCCCCACCCCCCAGCCACCAGGGGCACCCTCCACCAGGCCCCCACCCATGTCTCCCACCACCCCCACCCCCCAGCAGTGCAGGGGCAGCCTCCACCAGGCCCCCACCCATGTCTCCCACCACCCCCACCCCCCAGCCACCAGGGGCAGCCTCCACCAGGCCCCCACCCATGTCTCCCACCACCCCCACCCCCCAGCCACCAGGGGCAGCCTCCACCAGGCCCCCACCCATGTCTCCCACCACCCCCACCCACCAGCCACCAGGGGCAGCCTCCACCAGGCCCCCACCCATGTCCGACTCATGTCTCCCACCACCCCCACACGCCAGCAGTGCAGGGGCAGCCTCCAGCAGGCCCCCACCCATGTCTCCCAGCACCCCCACCCCCCAGCAGTGCAGGGGCAGCCTCCACCAGGCCCCCACCCATGTCTCCCACCACCCCCACCCACCAGCCACCAGGGGCAGCCTCCACCAGGCCCCCACCCATGTCCGACTCATGTCTCCCACCACCCCCACCCACCAGCCACCAGGGGCACCCTCCACCAGGCCCCCACCCATGTCCAACTCATGTTCCCCACCACCCCCACCCCCCAGCACTGTGGGGCACCTGCCAGCAGGCCCCCACCCATGTCCAACTCATGTCTCCCACCCCCCAGCACTGTGGGGCACCTGCCAGCAGGCCCCCACCCATGTCCAACTCATTTTCCCCACCCAACATGTCATCACAGTCCAGATCCCTGGTCTCTATGGTCAGCCCCCAAATGCAAAACACCCACCCGAGTTTTGCATCCACCCACTCATATTTTGCAATTACATCACAGAACACCAATTGCAAGTTCCAAAACAAACACATGTCCCTCACATACAACCAATGGGTGTCAGTGATTCTCAAAACACATAACATGAAATGCATGAAAACAATGAGATACCACACATTGAAGTTCAACAAAAAAATAATGTATTAAAGGAAAGATGAATAGAAACAAAAATGAAGAAACAGAAATGTGAATGGAAAAAAATGAAAAGAAGCATGTCCGTTCAAAACTTAAAAAAATAAAGAATATAGAAATCCAAAGTAATGTAGTATAAAGTCAATGTCCACCAAACAAAATCCAATGTGAAATAAAAATAATAAGCCATTGATCCATGGAGAATGTTAAAAAAGAAAGTATGTACAAGTCCACAACTATGTACAATGCAAGAAGCCAGGGTCCATTATCCCAACAAAATAAAGGAAACCTAACTAACTACACTAACTAATAAAAAAAACTATATACAAAAATGTGGCCAATGTCCAAAAGGTCCAAATGAAATAAAAACAAAAATGAAACTTAACACTATCTACATAACTATGTACAAGGGCAGCGGGCTAGTTCCACGGCTCACTTCTGGATGTGCCGGGCCAGGGCATCATCGAACTCCTCCTCAATGTCCCGGAGGCGGTCCTCCTCCATGGCCCCGAGGGTCCGCAGGGCCATCGACGTGTCCACCTCCAAAGCCCTGCGGATTGCCTCGAGGCACTCGACCCGCCTCAGGGCCCTCTGCATGGAGTTCTCCGCCCTGACCATAGAGAGCCGTGCCTCTTCCGCCCGCTGCCGCTCCGCATCTATGGCGTGGCCCAACCGCTGCCACACGGAAGACACATTTAGTCCTGGGTCCTCCTGCCCTCTGGCCGATGCCTGCCCCTCCGATGTCGAAGGCCCCGAGCCTTCATGGCTCCCACCATGGTGCTGCTGCTGCTGTGCCTCTGCCCCTGCACTGCCTCCTGCTGCCTGCACATCCTCCGCCGGCTGGGGTGCAGTCGTTGACGTGGCCACCCCTGCTGGACGTCCGACTCCCGACTGTGGCAGGGATGCCTCCTCCACCAGCCTGGCCGCACCGTCAGAGGCAGCTCCACAGGGCACCCAGGTGACTGATGGGTGGGAAGATGGCACAGAGTACGACTGGCGCGTAGGGGGTCCAGCTGAGGAGGGGGTCGTGGCAAGCCCCATCAGACGGAGGAATCCGGCCTGGGTGACCTGTCCCAGCAGGCTGACGTGGTCAACGAGCCATTCGAGATGACGTGCAGTCTCTTCATGAAAAGACTGCAGGTCACCTCGCATGGCCCGTTGACGCAACGCCACACCAGCCAGGACAGGCTCAACCCGGGCCTGGATAGCCACGTCCGCAGGCAGAGGAAGGCCAGTTGACGTCAGCTCATCCCCTGCCTGAAAACTGGTCTGGACATAGGCATCCCTGCTGGTGCAAGATGATGCAGGGACAGGATCAGGGACAGGATTGCACACAGGCACCTCCGCGGTGGCCTGTGCTGCCTCCTGTCCCTGGTCCTGCACTGCACCACTAGCACCAGTGGGATCCCCACCCCCAGACCCCGTCTCCGGTGCTTGCACGGCCTCCTCCTCCACCAAACCCCCCACCAACCTGGATGACTCTGTGCCATCTTCCCCCGTTGGGCCCTGTGGGGTCCCAGCTGCCCCTTCTGCTGCCGAGGAGTCCAACTGCAACCTCCGCCTCTTGGACCTCCCCCCGGCAGCTGCGGCCTGGGACGCGGCACCGGACTCCTCACTCCCCGACGAGATGACAACATGGGAGGGGAGCCGGGCCTTGCGTCTCCGGCTGGCGGTGGGATCCCCGCCGCTGTGCTCCACAGCACCTTCTCCGCCCTCTTCATCAGTTGACGCTGCAGACAGGGAGAAACAAAACACAGGCATCAGGGCACTGTACAATGGACACATACACACATGACAGTTGCACATGAGTGGCATTGGCAAACCTCAGACATGTCATCACGATCACCAACACACATGTCATTACAACTCGCACACACGAGCCATACCACAGCCATTTCGCAACTGCCAACACCATCCATACACATACAACAGCATGAGCAGACAAAGGTGAGCCAGACATCACATGCAACACATGAAGTGCACCACACATGTACACACACCACCACACTTGCATGCATGTGTACACATCTGCCAAGTGTCGCAGTGTTCAGACGGGCATCCATGTCACATCTGCCCATCAGGCTTCCACTTAAAGCTGTCACATGCATCCATGTTGCATCACTGTTGCACCCTTGTCAAATACACACACATGCACATGTACACAGCGCTGATACATGCAGCTGAAAACAACATACATGCGTGACATCACGGACATGTCTACTCACATACACATTCATACAAACTTGTGTGCCCACACAACTGCATATGGCATGCAAGCCCACACACACAGGCACCATCCATGTCTCACACATTACAGCCCTCGCATGTGTCAGCCCCACGGCCCTGTACACCTGCACCCATACTCGACCCCATACAAACAGATGTGCAACCTGCACACTACTGAACAATCACCACACGCACTGCTCACAATCAGGATGCATGTACACTCACCGCTCGACTCCAGACGGGTCTGCCTCTCAAGGACCTGGACGTGGAGCGCTGGGGATATGCGTTCCAGGACCCTCATCTGTTCTTCCGACAAGTGGCCCCGGCGCCCCTTGGCATCCGCTGCCTTCAAGAGGCGCCTGGCCTTGTTCAGGGTCCTGGACCTGAAGTCCTCCCAGCGCTTCTTGACATGTTGGAAGTCGCGGACTGCCACCCCCTCCGCGTTGATGGCAGTCACGATGTCAGTCCAGATCCGAGTCCGTCCTTCCTTGTCGGCGCGGGAACTTCCGAAGAGGGCATCATACTGCCCCAGGACTTGCTCCACCAGGACACCAACTTCGGTGGCACTGAAGCTGGTGCCCCTCTGCCTCTCTGGCCGGGGGTTTTCAGTGGTCACAGATGGAGTTTGCCCCGACATGACAACCCCAGAGGCAGGAGTGGGTGGGCAACTGGGTCCTGGGGCTGGGCTGTGGAGCGATGGAATCCCAGTCGGGAGTCTTTGGTTCCAGCAGGGGTGGTCACACCAACAGCACCCCTGGCTGATGTGCAGGCAGCAAATGGCAGGGCACGTGGGCAGCAGGCAGTCAGGCAGCAGCAGATGGCAGGTGGGAGCGTGCTCGGGGCTCTGGGGGGCAGTAGTTCGGCCTTCTGGGCAGGAGCGTGGTCTTCCGTGTGCTTACGCGTGGCCAGCTTGATACGGATTGATTTGGCACGTGAAAATTCTGCACGTCAGCGTGTAATTCGAGGAAAGGCCCTTAGCGCGTAAGCGCGTCTGCACGCATACGCATTTTCATTGGACCAAAGGCCCTCAGCGCGTGAGCGCGTCTGTGACGTGACGTGCGAGGGAGTATCCCTCATTGCACGTGATGACAGTACACACGTGGATTCCAACCAATCGCGTGTGAAAGTTCACGGGACCCCGGAACACACGTACCCAGGCCAATGGCGTGTGGAAGTACCCGCGCACCCCGAAACACACGTACCCAGGCCAATGGCGTGTGGAACTACCCGCGCACCCCGAAACACACGTACCCAGGCCAATCGCGTGTGGAACTACCCGCGCACCCCGAAACACACGTACCCAGGCCAATGGCGTGTGGAACTACCCGCGCACCCCGAAACACACGTACCCAGGCCAGGCCCCTCCGATCACACGCGATGACACCCGAATACGGGAAACCAACGAGTCCGCCCACACGGAGGCGTCCCGCGCCCGCGCACAGCATAAAAGTGCGCGCAAACAACAAACGCGTATATACAGCGACGATGAATGCCCCATTTGTTGCTGCACTGATTGTGGGACACCGCAGGAGGAGGAGAATAGCCAGGGCACGCATTTTTGCACCACGGACAAGCCTTTTTGGGATGCCTGACGACCAGGTCTACGGCAGGTATAGGTTTCCACCCCATATCATCCTAGACCTGGTCAGGGAGTGGGAAGATGACCTCACATCCCCCACCCTTTGCTCCCAAGCATTGAGCCCCTTGGAGAAGCTGCTCAATGTCTTGCATTTTTTGGCCACTGGGTCGTTTCAGCGGACCACTGCCATAGTGGGGGGGGTCTCACAGGCCACGCAGTCACGCTGCCTACACCAGGTACTGGCAATCATGACAGCGCGCCCCTCAGTCCGCAGGCACATATACATGCCCAGAACACCCGCAGAAAGGCAGGCCGTTGTCCTGGATTTTTTCAGGGTGGCACACTTCCCCAAAGTGCTCGGTGCCATAGATTGCACCCATGTGGCCCTACGTCCACCTAGGGCCACTGAGCACATCTACCGAAACCGCAAGCACTGGCATTCCATCAATGTACAGGTGGTATGCGATGCAAAGGGAATCATCACCTCTGTCTATGCAAACTACCCTGGCTCCACCCATGACAGTTTCATATACAGAATGTCCGCCCTGAGCCGGGCCCTGGAAGCTGGGCAGCATGGCGACACATGGCTCCTAGGTGAGTACAAATGCCCTTGCACATGCATGCAAGTCACACACAGACAAATATACCAACCCTAATAATCTCAACAATTATCACCTCCCCAGGGGACAGTGCCTACCCTCTGAGCAACCACATGATGACGCCAATCCGGAACCCCACCACACCACCCCAGGTAAGATACAACGCTGCCCATATTGCAACCAGGGGCATAGTGGAGCGCACATTCGGAGTGCTCAAGTCACGTTTCCGCTCCCTTGACCGCTCTGGTGGGCAACTACTCTATGCACCACCAGTTGTGTGCAGGATTATTGTGGCAGGATGTGTCCTGCACAATGTTGCAACACGGCAGGGTGTCCCGGTGGACATGGTGGTGCCCCCACATCCCCAACCACAGGCACAGGCGCTGCCCATGGGAGGGGACAGGGCACGTGGCGAGGTAGCCCGGACCCAGCTTGTGGCCACATTTTTCACCTAAACTCCCACCCCTGCGGAGTGCACACAGGCCTGGCACATACCAGGTGACAATCGATGATGACAAAGTGACAGTCAACTGTCACAACCCTACCACCCTGAGATAGTTGCCATGGAAGTGCCACATCGTCTGCATCCCTAGCTACTTAAACACAAGCTATCCTGTGCAACCAAAATGCACACATATGACATGTGACATGACATGAGCCATACACAAGTATTCAAAGGCACAATGAGGCAGTGGGGGGGGAACAAGGGAACACAGAGAACGGTACTACTAGGCCAGGTGTCATTGAGATTGTGCAAGTGCAGGGGTAGGGGGAAGGGAAAAGTGCAAGGGGAAGGGTGGGGGGGAGTCCAGTACAGGGGAAGTAGGCCAAAAAAATAATACATAGGTCGCCTGGTGGCAACTGCAAAGGTAAGTGCAGACAAGTGCTGTGAAGGGAGGGCTGTAGGGATAGAGAGACAGTCCCGCAGTGCAGGGGTTGCCAGGGTGGCAGTGCAAGTGGACAGTGGCTGGCCCAGGGACCGAGGTTGGTGAGAGTGTCCCAGTTGCAGCTCCTGTGCAGTTCCAGTGAAGAATTCTGCAAGGGAGAGGCAGAGAGTAAGCAGAAGCAAAGAGGAAGGTCTTGAGGTGCTTCCAGAACTGGAGATGGTTCCCCTCAAGTTCAAGTCAGGCAGGAAGTCTGTTCGAGGGGGAGGGCCCTGCTGCGGAGAGAAACCTACCCCCAGCTAGTTGCTCTGAGAAGCGGATGACCTGGACATGCAAGGTGTGCATCACACACACCTGCAAAACAGGCCATGGCCATCACTGTCATGTCAGTCAAACCCTCCCAAACATCAACATGACATGGCAAGCAATACCCATACACCGACCCAGTAACGATAAGGTACACATTGCCATGTCCTAAATGTACAGTGGCATCGGACAATGATGCCTGACCCGGAATCCGATGAAATGACAGACCAACAAAAAGTCCCACCCAAAATACGTCGATTCCAAATGCATTACAACAGTCGTAGACGTAACATCACAATGAATGCCTGTCAATATGCACATTATGCATTGCAAAATCAACACTGCAGCTCATGTGTGCAGTGTCCTACTCCTGCATCACACTGCTCAGCGCACAGCACAGTGAACAGCCATTGCGTGTGATGCACACCCTGAGCATCACATTTAAGTGACAGGCTACATCAAACATCAAATTAGGCATGTACTGGAACCATAACCGGTCACAGAACATGTGCTGCCGGGACACAGTGGGCACCAGAAGGCAAACAGTGTACACGTGGATATGCAAGGGGGGGGAGTACATGGAGTGCATCCGAGTGCAAGTGTGTGGTTCTGCAAGGACATGCACTCCACATATGCATGTGCACTCAAGTAACCATCAGTGTTCCCTACACATCACATGTGAACATCCACCATGTGCACACCCCAGCATGTCAAACCACTACTATCCCCTCGCACCTGAAAGGAAAACACAACACATGAACAGGCATTGATCAGCAGAACACAACATGTACATAGGACAACAACATTACAATGTCAGAGTTCCCATCACACTGCAGGGCAACGCAACTATCAACAACAACCCCCCCCCTCGCAATTGACCATGCCCACTGAACAACTGCACCTGGGTCATGGAGCCTCCAACCCTCATTCCCACCTGGCCACAGGATCACCTTTACCCTTCGTGTCCATCTCCCACCATGTGTGTAAAGAGATGCCTGAACCCTCAGAATCCACACTCATTTCCTAAATCACATAATCCAAGGCATGAAAAGGAACCCAAACACCCTCCAGTAGATGACTTGACGTAGCAGTACGTCTCAAAGGCCAAGTACTACCACAATGATGCAACAACCAAGGTAGCACAGCAAAACAATGTCACGACAGGATGTGAGACATGTGTGGTACATGACATAGGATGATGCACCATGAATGGATGTGTACTGTCACGGGTCCCCTGTACAGGCGCCGGAGTCTCATGAAACAACCACCCACACCATGTCCCGGGGGCCTGCAAGGTCAAACTCACACAGGCCCCTGAGATTCTGGTGGGGAATGAGGTTCAGGGATATGCAGTCGGGACAGGTGTAGACACACTGGATGACTGGAATGCGTGGCAGGTGAGGGGAGTAGGAATGAAACATGAAACCAGGGAATGCACGAAAATGTACAACCTGCATGAACACATGCACAATCCAAACAAACTTGGACATCATTGTCATGGCCTTCTGAAGTCCAGGCTCAGGAGTGGTACGAACCAACCACCCCCTCTAGGGTTTTGGCGCCTGCAAGTTCGGGGCTTACACAGGCATCCGCAACCCCAGTGGGGAAAGAGGGTCAGGGAACATTGCTTGGATAGGCATGGGAAGCAGGAACACCGGGTAGAGGGTACAGGTTTCAAAATTGCATAGGATCACGGGTGATTAGGGTAAAAAACATACCAAATAGGACCACACATACATCCATGCATCAGTACACTCCCCAGCAAGCCTATGCAGGGCAGTTTGTAAGAAAATACAACAAGACACTTAGCTCTGGTTTTGAGTGCTGGCCTCCTGCCTGCGCACTCTCAGGTCCGGTTACAGGAGCACTGCAATGCTGCAAAGAGAGACACAGTCAGCAACCTGTACGTGCCAATTACACAAAAACACAACACAAAACATGCCCCATAACAACATACAACTCTACAAACAGACAATCTGTGCTCCATGCTTCGTACCCATATATAACATCACCCCTGTGACGGGTCATTCACAGTCAATGCAGTAAGTCAGCCGCTGGTGGGTGCTTGGCAAATGGAACACCAATGTGTCACAATTCACACAACATGCAAGTTTCCCTGGGTAAGCAGACAGACCCATATGGCAAGCCATGTCTACAGAGCAAGTTGCGTACCACCATGACCAAAACAAAGTTGCCAGTGCATTTATCATGAAGTACGTGGAATAGACATGCACTGCACCCGAGTATGTCCCTTGCTGTATGTCCCTGTGAGCTGCCCCTTTCCATGTCTTGGAAGGCTACATGGTTGATACAAGTGCCTCAATGAACCTTGGTGTACCGCAGGCTATGTGCCACTGCCCCCGCATGTGTCCCAGACAACCCTACTATCAACAGCCATCAGTCCACAAACACATCTGAGCTGCATTGTGTGCTTCAACACCAATATTTGTCTAAGCTCACCCTCAGTGCTGTGACTAAGCCTGCACGTGCAACTCGCCTGGTGCAAGCTTTGCTGTCTCGTGGCCCCCCTGTGATGCTCACCTTGCCTGGAGTTCCTTGGAACATGTCAGCAGTTCTAGGATGTGGGTCTGCAATCACTGTGGCTCTGCTTGTGCACACATGTGCATGTGGGCACCAACAAACGGGTCAGGAATTACGTCGTCCAATGGGCCATGTCTGCTGGCAAAGGTGCTCTGGTGCCTCATCCCCCTGCAGAAAGTGCATGAAACACATGATTAATGCATCAAAGTGATCTGTGTGTGTCTCATCAGGCATCTCATTACTTGACCATGTCAGAGAGTCACATCACAAATCACACCATCATTCCGTCTTTCACCTCCAAAGTGTGGAACACTATCTACAGTATGATTTGCAACAAGCACGTGTACAGGAAAGATATGAAACATAATACACAATGCATAGCAATCAATGTCCACATTAATCATGACACGCCCCATCTAGCAAAAACTGAACAGTGGACAATTACACCTAAATCATCCCCACTAGGGGTGTCAACACAAGTCAAAAAGCACCAGACATGCCACAGATATGACAGTCCAAAGCCCTTGTGTAAAATTCTGTTACACCGAACCATCCTTGCGAGCCCATGGATAAGGGAGGCAGGAGTGGCATATGTGAGTCAAGGAACCCAAGCAGCAAACACATACACAAGACAACCATGAAGGGCCCAGCTGGAACAGACAGTGGATGCCTTCAAAAACCACAAGGCACCGCACTGTCACATGTAAGCACAATAGACTACAAATTTTAAACTAACTCAACTATTAACTAATTACACTAACTATGGAAAACCTACATTACCTATTTAAACTAACTATCAAACAGAAACTTAACTAACTAAACTAAAAGAAAAATCAAAAATGGCCACTTACGACCCGGGGGGGAGGGGAGGCACCCAGGAGGGGGGAGGTACAGGGTGCTGCTCAACATCCACATGCGATGATGCTGAGCCAAAAAAAAATACCTCCATGGGCTCAACGCCTTCACAGCACGACCTATGTGGGAGATAGATGGTCGTCCGAGTCTGGCTCATCCTGGTAAGGAGGACGTGGCACAGTAGCCTGGCCACGCCTAGCCGCAGCTTGCCCCTCGTCGGCAGCAAGTCTGCCGGACAGGTGAGCCTGGTTCTGTGTGGCGATGTTACATAGGTCTGCATGCAGGACCTCACGTGATACACGTGCTTCCTCTTGCAAGGTAGCACGTGTAACACGGAGTTCCTCCTGCAAGGCCTGGCTGGACAACCGCTGCACCTCCCGGCAAGCCTGTAGCTCAGCCGAGATGGTGCGCTCAAGCTGTGCAAACCTCTCCTCTGCCCGCTGCCTCTGGGACATCATAAGGACACCCAGAGTGGATCTGAGGGAGGCATACTCCTCCCTCAGGGCATCCATGTGCGCCTCTGCGTGAGCAGCAATTGCTTGACGCAGAGACGACATTTCAGCCTGGCGTGCCCTGTCTGAGGCCGCCATGCCCAGCCTGAGTGAGCGGGCCGTGGACCGTGCCGCCTGCTGCTGGAGAAGCACCTGCCTAGCAGGGGGGAGCACAGATCGGGCCACACGCTCCATGCTGTCAGCGATGTTCTCCATTGCTGCCCCCTGCCGTTCTGAATTGGCAGTCATGTCTTGCTCCCACTCAGTATACAGCGGTTGCGCGCGGCGACCGCGTTGCCGGGCTTGACCCCTGCGGGACCCAAGGACCGGGGGTCCTCGCTGTGTTGGCACCGCCTGCGGCTGCACGACTACATGCCCCCGTCGACGTGATGTCCCAGGCACATCAGTGACTGGTGTGGAGGGTGACCCTGCGTCCCAATCCACCACGGGCGGAGGAACCAAGACTGTCTGATCCCTCAGTGCAGGGGTCGCAGACAGAGGAGTGTCCACATCAGAATCACTCACCCCTGACACATGGACTTGATGCTCATCCAACTCAACATGGACGTCAGAGTCGTCATCAAGGCTGGACTCATAGGCAGCCAGAGACAGGATGGACTGCAGCACTTGGGGGTTTTCATGGCCTACCACCCCACGACCCCCACTAGTGCCGGGTTGATGTGGTCTTACCAACCCTGTGTCTGGCATGACAACACCATCCTCTGCATCCATTGCGTCATCACCTGAAAAATAGAGAGGAAAAGGTCAGTACACATGTCAGAAGCACACAACACACACACACCGACAGCAAAGGCATCCGGCAGACATGTGACACACAACATATGACCTTGCATGCATGCTGGGTCTACTTAGAATAGCTTCTGTGATCAGACCTGTCGAAAGGTGGCAGTTTGCATGGAAGTGGGTCTATGCAGTGCAGAAAATGTGTACGCCACTCACTACCTACATGTACAAGCACTCCATGGTGTGTGCCAGGAAATGTGAAGGCAGTGCAATGTCAAAATCAGACATCACGTGCATTGTGTATTCAATGTGTACCATGTCTAGAAGGCAAGCACCCCTCCACCCCAGTACCAAAGCAGGGATGCCTAGCATGGTATCAAAAGGCTGACCATACACCTGTGGATTGACAAGCAGTGTTGACTGGCATCAACAGCTTAATGTGATTGAAATTACAACACTGCAAATGATGCTGGGACAGTGGGCAGGACACATGATGGAAGATCCGGAGGCCGGCCACGTGTGAAGAATACACAACAAGAGTTGGACAGAGTCATTGGCCATTGAACAGGCTGAGGCCTGTGAGCCACACAGATTGTCAGAGCCTAAACATGTGTGCAACGCAGGACTGAGCCACAGTTGACATGGGGAGGCCGATGATATGGCAGGCAATGTATGTAACCAAGGACTCATATTACAGTGATCATCCAGTCAAGGACACATAGGGGCATGCGTGCAATGCACATGGAGCATGAATGGGCACTCATGTCCCTGCGGGACATCTGACCCATGCACAGTACAAGTGGGATGCCCTGCATCAAGTACTAAGGCTGTACCACACGGCATATGTCTGGCACTTTCTAAGCTGGAAGTTAGCATCTACACAGGACACATGAACATGAAACTACACATTGGCAAGAATGTAGCAGACCAGTGCAAAGGTGGAACTGGGGTGCAGAGTGGCGGAGGAGAGCCAAGGGAGCATGGCCACATGGAGTCCCGCATGCAGGCAGAGGAGACATGCATGACGGTGGGATTGCATTACTTACACATCAGAACCATGTACACGTCACATGTAGCAGCAATCATGCACAACACATCCCACAAGTGAAACACACACGTCCTCAACAACTACGCATCAACACTCACTGGACTGGGCATCAAAGTCCAGCATCTCTCCCACACCTTCGACCAATTCAGGTGGTATGAACTCCGCAACGAGAGCCTCATGCGGAGTGAGTTCTTCCTCCTCTGGTGCAGGCCCACCGCCAGTCACCAGAGTCAAGTTGTAATTTGAGGCACGCTTGGCCTTAGTGCTGCGCTTGATGTCATTCCAGCGCTTTTTGCACTCCTGCGCCGTGCGCACCTCATGGCCGAATGAACTGACATGTTCCGCCACATGCTTCCAGTGGGTGTCACGTTGGGCAGCCGTAGTCTGACTATTGGCACCCACTAGCATGTCACGGCTGTGTCCCCGCACGTAGTCCACGAGGAAGTCCAGTTCCTGCTTACAGAAAGGCTTCTTCCTCGACGTGCAGGAGGTCGTGGCTGTGTGTGGGGTCCCAGCCTGTGCTGCAGATGCAACCTTCCTCCTCTTGGACTGTGGCGCAGACCCTGGCTGGCTAATGCCGCCCCGACCAGTATGGCCAGTGGGTTGGGTGGATTGAGCCGAGGGAGTGGCAGGTGGAGGGATGACCAAAGGCCTGACTTGTGTCAGTGGCAGCTGGGTGCCCACTAATGGACCCTGCGCAGCAACATCAGCTGTGGCAGGGTCATTGACCGCAACGGTCCTGGTTGGCAGACTCACAACCGGGGTGCTGTTGGGTGCATCTGCCCCTGCACTTGCCAACACCCGGCTGTTCGGGGCAGCAGATGACATGACTGCCCCAGGGACACGTGTCTTGGTCTGAGCAGCCCGGCCTGCCCCAATGGTTTCCCCCCTGGCCTTTTGGAGATCTACCAAGGGCTCTTCAAGTGCCAACGCAGCCTGCGCTGGCAGACCCTGAGCCTGGGTGGCGGTGTCCACAGCTGCACCTGCAGCTACCGCTACCCTTGGGCCCGTGGCAGTCGATGAAACGGACTGCCGGGTCATACGGGTGCCAGTGCCAGATGCAGGAGCTGCATCCCCCTGAACCACAGGGGGTGGTGGCATGGCTGCACCAACACATGGCACAACATTGTGCTCAAGTGGCGCACCCCTGCCTCTTCCCCCTCTGTGGCTGCCCTGGACACCCTGGAGTCCCCCTACTCCCTGGTCACCACGGCCACGTCCCCGACCACGCCCGCCACGAGGAGGACGCCCAGCTGAGGCGCCCCTCACCTTTGGTAGCCTCCCTACCATGGCACAGATGTAATAGTGCTGGCACAGATGGAGTGGTGCCAATGGGAGGTGTACAGCACAATTGACCTGGGCAATTGGGGTGAAGGGGGTGGGAAGCAAGATGTTAACAGCCACCCTGCACCTGCAAGGCTGTATGTGACCCCGGTGATGTGTTGACGGGTCACGCAACGCTCAGGCACCCCAAAACTGCAGTAAAACCGTGCACGCAACCCTGCAGCCTACGTGCGTGGATTAAACCTCCCGCAGTACGCGGTGGCACCCAGTAACACGTATAACGCGTACGCGTGGGACACGCAGGCTACGATGACATCGAAAATGGGTGCGATACACAGGGGCACCCGCAGTGGGAAAAGGAGCGTTTGCGACTCACCGTCTGACTAGCGCGATGCAGAAAAACACGCGTAGCCAATACCCCCGCCAAAAGAAGAGATACGTCCTTGAGAGCTGTGAAGTAGATGGCGCGCGAAACAACTGGAAGCAGCAACACACGTCGGTCTCCACGAAAGGCACGTACAGCGAACTGCTGGGCCCGCTCACCTTTAACCCGTGCTGAGGGAAACGCACGCGCGCGTCACGTCACATGCGGACGTGCACTTTTTCACGTTTGATTACGCGCATTACACGCGGACGTGCAGTTTTTCACGCGCGCACGCTTATGCATGGGCCCTTTCCTCCTATTACACGCGGACGTGCAGTTTTTCACGCGCGCTTACGCGCATTACACGCAGCGTGCAGATTTTTCACGTGCCTAATCACTCCGTATGAAGCTGGCCACGCGAAAACACACGGAAGACCACGCTCCTGCCCAGAAGGCCAATTCACTGGCCCCCAGTGCCCCAAGCAGCCTCCCACATGCCATCTGCTGCTGCCTGCCTGCCTGCCTGCCTGCCTGCCTGCTGCCACCGTGCCCTGCCATTTGGTGCCTGCACATCAGCCATCTGCAGGGGTCCAGTTGCTGTGTCCACCCCTGCTGGTACAGAAGAGTCCCGACTCAAATGACATCGCTCCACAGCCCAGCCCCAGGACCCAGTTGGTCACCCACTCCTGCCCCTGGGGTTGCCATGTCGAGCACATCCACATCTGACACCAGTGGCAACCCCCGGCCAGAGGGGCAGAGGGGCACCAGCTTCACTGCCACCGAAGTTGGTGTCCTGGTGGAGCATGTCCTGGGGCAGTATGATGCCCTCTTCGGATCGTCCCGCGCCAACAGGGAAGGACGGGAGAGGATGCGGAGGGGGTGGCAACCCGCACCATCCAGAAGGTCAAGAAGCGCTGGGAGGACTTGAGGTCCAGGACCCTCATGAAGGCCCGGCGCCTTGTGGAGGGGGGCCGGGGCCGCATGAGTTCCATCCAGTTGAGGGTCCTGGAACGCGCACACCCAGCGCTCCACAGCCAGGTCCTTGAGAGGGAGACCCGTCTGGAGTTGAGCGGTAAGTGGCCAAGCATTGCTGTGTGAGACAGGGCATGTTGCAGTGTGCTGGTTGTCTGATACTTGCCTGCATGTGTGACATAGGCCATGTACGCATGTATGTGTGCAGGGACATCATGGTAATGCATGTGCGACCTGTAATGTGTGAACCACATGGTTGTTGCATGTGTTTGAATGTGACATGGGGAGCCCTGTGCAGATTGCACACATGACAGCATGGAAGTCTCTGTTCCTGAACATGGGTGGGGGCCTGGTGGAGGGTGCCCCTGGTGGCTGGGGGGTGGGGGTGCTGGGAGACATGGGTGGGGGCCTGGTGGAGGCTGCCCCTGGTGGCTGGGGGGTGGGGGTGCTGGGAGACATGGGTGGGGGCCTGGTGGAGGCTGCCCCTGGTGGCTGGGGGGGTGGGGGTGCTGGGAGACATGAGTCGGACATGGGTGGGGGCCTGGTGGAGGGTGCCCCTGGTGGCTGGGGGTTGGGGGTGCTGGGAGACATGGGTGGGGGCCTGGTGGAGGCTGCCCCTGGTGGCTGGGTGGTGGGGGTGCTGGGAGACATGGGTGGGGGCCTGGTGGAGGCTGCCCCTGGTGGCTGGGGGGTGGGGGTGCTGGGAGACATGGGTGGGGGCCTGGTGGAGGCTGCCCCTGGTGGCTGGGGGGGTGGGGGTGCTGGGAGACATGAGTCGGACATGGGTGGGGGCCTGGTGGAGGGTGCCCCTGGTGGCTGGGGGGTGGGGGTGGTGGGAGACATGGGTGGGGGCCTGGTGGAGCCTGCCCCTGGTGGCTGGTGGGTGGGGGTGCTGGGAGACATGGGTGGGGGCCTGGTGGAGGGTGCCCCTGGTGGCTGGGGGGTGGGGGTGCTGGGAGACATGGGTGGGGGCCTGCTGGCAGGTGCCCCACAGTGCTGGGGGGTGGGGGTGCAAGGGGACATGTGGCTTGGCTGGGGGGCATGGCCATGGTGGATGGGCTGCCTGTGGGACATGACATGGGGTGCAGGGTAGTCCCCTGTGGTGTGGGATGCCTGCAGAGGTCGTGGAGGGGGTAGAGGGGAGACCTGGGAGGACCCACACTGCCAATTCACGTCTTGAACTTCCCACACACCCACCACCCGCGCACCCCTGAAATCCACGTACCCAGGCCAATCGCGTGTAGACTTTCTCGCGCACCCCTGAAATCCACGTACCCAGGCCAATCGCGTGTAGACTTTCTCGCGCACCCCTGAAATCCACGTACCCAGGCCAATCGCGTGTAGACTTTCTCGCGCACCCCTGAAATCCACGTACCCAGGCCAATCGCGTGTAGACTTTCTCGCGCACCCCTGAAATCCACGTACCCAGGCCAATCGTGTGTAGACTTTCTCGCGCACCCCTGAAATCCACGTACCCAGGCCAATCGCGTGTAGTTTTTCTCGCGCACCCCTGAAATCCACGTACCCAGGCCAATCGCGTGTAGACTTTCTCGCGCACCCCTGAAATCCACGTACCCAGGCCAATCGTGTGTAGACTTTCTCGCGCACCCCTGAAATCCACGTACCCAGGCCAATCGCGTGTAGTTTTTCTCGCGCACCCCTGAAATCCACGTACCCAGGCCAATCGCGTGTAGACTTTCTCGCGCACCCCTGAAATCCACGTACCCAGGCCAATCGCGTGTAGACTTTCTCGCGCACCCCTGAAATCCACGTACCCAGGCCAATCGCGTGTAGTCTTTCTCGCGCACCCCTGAAATCCACGTACCCAGGCCAATCGTGTGTAGACTTTCTCGCGCACCCCTGAAATCCACGTACCCAGGCCAATCGCGTGTAGTTTTTCTCGCGCACCCCTGAAATCCACGTACCCAGGCCAATCGCGTGTAGACTTTCTCGCGCACCCCTGAAATCCACGTACCCAGGCCAATCGCGTGTAGACTTTCTCGCGCACCCCTGAAATCCACGTACCCAGGCCAATCGCGTGTAGTCTTTCTCGCGCACCCCTGAAATCCACGTACCCAGGCCAATCGTGTGTAGTCTTTCTCGCGCACCCCTGAAATCCACGTACCCAGGCCAATCGCGTGTAGACTTTCTCGCGCACCCCTGAAATACACGTACCCAGCCCAGCCGCGTATGGAAACACCCGCACACCCCTGGAATACACGCTCCCAGCTCTGCGTTTGCTGCTGCCCTTTGCGCTGGGTTGGGGATTTTGATGGCTTTTCCCTGCGCGAGAGGCGTTCTTGGAGGCGTAACTGGCGCTGCTGCAGGGTCGCTGCGCAACTGTGCGCCACGGCTGGTTTTGGTGGCTGGAATCCATGAATACGCTGTGCGCGGAAATGGATTTTAGCGCACGCGGCTGGCGCAGGGATTCGCATGCGCACACTGTGCGCCAGCCGCGTGCGCCACTTGTGCGCTGAATTCTATGAATCGGCCCCAGAGTGTCCAGGTGCACGAAAGGTGTAGATACAGTGGGAACATTCTCAGTAGGCAAGAATGTTTCAAGTGGGCGTACTTCTGCCATATACCCAAATCCTAAGGTGACTAATACTATAAAACTGGTTAACACAATTGCAAGAAAGCAATACGTCTCAAAAGACCACGTATTTGATCGTCCATTGTCATTGTTGGCCACACAGTCACTTGTTTGTTCCGTACGAGTAGAGACAATAACAGGCATTGTTCCTTTGAAGCTGTTCTTTTTTCCCAAAAAGATTCCTGTGAAAAACTCTGTAGTTTGTTTGCTGGTGACCTTCTTATCACACGTTTTCTTAGTCTTTCCCTATCCCCAGCCACTTACTTTCCTTCAGATGCAAAAGATATGGCGAAGCTCAAGCTCTGTAGTTAATTCCCCTGTGGGCACAGCCGAACCATGCAGTAAGTCTAGCTCCGTGGACGCAGATTGTACCTTGTGACTCCTGGTACCGTGTGATCTGCGAACAGTGTGTCGTTGCTTCCTGATGGAAGTGGTGAATTTGCAGCAGAACCAGACAAAGGTGCAAAAGGATCGGTAGAAGAGTGTGGAGACAGAGTAGCAGTTTTCCCAGGCCCCACAGGCTCAGGGAGTGTCTCCGGAACACCCTCAGTGCTGCTCAATGCTGAATGATCGCTGGGAACAGAGCAAGTAAGTTTCTCCTTGTCTTCCTCGTCGTGTGGCAAAAGGAAAGGTATCCTCTTGACATGCGAAGCGTGGATCCAGTGACGCTTCCCTGCTACTCGTACAGCAGCCTGTGTGGCCAGTAGGACCTGATGGGGCCCTCTCCACCGCGGTGCGAGGCAGGATGCTCTCTCAAATGATTTAGTCAGCACCCAGTTGCCAGGTCGGATGCTGTGACCTGGCCCCTCGTATTTGGCTGGGAGGGCTTCTTGCACCTGTTGATGAATCAAATACACATTTTGAGTTAACCGGTCACAATATTCAGAAAGAAGCACATGCTCTATATCCCTCAAAGCCCACAGGTTTAGGAAGATTCCAAATGTTAGCTGGCCTGCCCATTACCACCTCGTACAGGGAGTGCCCAGTCCTAGTCTGTGGGGTCATTCGCATGGAGAGCAACACTATCGGTAAGGCGTCCGGCCATTTCAAATTGGTGCCGGCACACGTCTTAGCGAGTTTGTTCTTCAAGATCCCATTGTGTCGCGCTACCGATCCAGAACTCTGAGCATCTCTGGCCGAATGGAAACGTTTATCGATCTGTAATCCCACACATATTTGTAGAATTACAGCAGCGATAAAATGTGGACCATTGTCCGACCAGATGACCCTTGGCAAACCAAACCTGGGAAAATATTTCTTAAGCATGGTTTTCGCTGTTGTCATTGCTGTGGCATCTTTTACAGGAAAGGCTTCAACCCATTTACTAAAAGCACAAATAACAACCAGGACGTATTTCAGATTATTACAACGCTCCATTTCAATAAAGTCAAAGTGAATCACCTCGAAAGGCACAGAAGGTGAACCAAAACTACCCCTTGGTGTCGATGTAACCTTACCCCATATTGTGCTGTAGACAGACCATACAACTCTGGATGAAACGCTCAGCAGTCTATGGGTTGTTAACATTTATCCAGACAGTTTCTAACATTTTGCACATTTTCCTAGCGCATATGTGAGTGGGACCATGAGCCATTGAGATCATCATAGTGATGTACGCGTCTGGCAGCATCCATTTTCCCTCTAGGTTATCCACCCAACACCCATCATCATCCAACCTCGCCAAGCCCTCAGCCCATTGCTTTGTTTCCTCTAGAGTGGCATCTGCTTGGATATTCTTTATAGAATCGATTCATTCATCTATAGTACAGACATGTGTGGCTTCCCTTGCAGTGTACATATCTGAATAGAGATCAGTGGCAGTCTGTTTGGCTATCTGGTCAGTGAAAGTGTTCCCTTTTCCTACATCATATATGATTTTCTGATGTGCCGCGCACTTCATAATTGCTAACTGAGTGGGGGAGTGCAAGCGCTGAGAGTAGCTGAACTATCAAGGTGCCATATTGGATCTTCGTTCCATGTGAGTTCAAGAAACCTTGTTCTGCCCAAAGTCTACCGAAGTTGTGAACTACCCCAAAAGCATACTGACTATCAGTATATATGTTTACTCTAAGCCCTTCGGCAAGTTCACAAGCTCGAGTGAATGCAATAACCTCTGCGGCCTGCACAGAGTTATGCAAAATTCTATTGGTTTCCACAATCGTGCTTAGTGTAGCGATGGCATAAGCAGCAGTGGATGTACCATCCGGAAGTTTGAAACAGGAGCCATCGCAAAACAGCTCCCCTTGTGGATCGTTGAAAAGTGTATCTTTCAAATCAATCCTGCCTTTAGTTTCTTGCTCTGTGGTATAAAGGCAGTCATGTGACATTTTGTCACAATATGTTGCGGAAGAGTTAATAATTCAGCCGGATTCAGTACACACCATCTCTTAATTTTGATATGCGGTGCAAAAAAGATAAATTTTTATCTCATTAATCGTGCGGAATTGAGATGTTGTGTTTGCCTTCTATTTAATAGAACGTTTACATAGTGAGGACCAACAAGATTAAAGCATGGCCTAGGACCATACCCTCGCTCTGTTTTACAGACACAGCAGCAGCAGCAACAGCTCTCAGACATCCCGAAAAAGCGCATGCAATAGGATCAAGGGTGGAGGAAAAGTAACTGCACGGCCTATTCTTCCCCTCATGTTCCTGCGTTAACACAGCCAAAGCACATCCATCACGTTCATGCACATACAACTCAAAGGCCTTTTCATAATTTGGTGTGCCCAAAACCAGTGCTGAACACAGTGCGGTCTTGAGCAGATCAAAAACTTTCTGGTGTTCCAAGTTCCACAGCAATGGCAAAGAAATTCCCTTCTTTGTCAATGCCAACATTGGTTTGATCACTAGTGAAAGGTTCAGGATCCACTGCCTACAGTCAAGGCTTTGACTTCCTTTTGTGTATTTGGGACAGACATGTTAGAAATGATTTTAATCCATTCAGGTGTCAACCTTCTTCCCTCCTTTGACAGGAGATAGCCTAAATAGGCGACCTCCTGTCGACAATATTGAAACTTTTTCAGTGAATCTTTATGTCCATGCTTTGCTAGATGAATAAGCAATAACACGGTGCCCTCCTTGCAAGCACTTTCTGAATCTGCAGCTAAAAGAAGGCTGTCGACATATTGAAGCAATGTAAAAGTAGCAGGCAACTCAAGTGTATCAAGCTGCTCTTTCAAAGCCCTACTGTAAATTCTTGGACTTTCCATGTACCCTTGTGGTGCACGGGAGAATGTAAACGAGCATCCCCGTAGGGTGAACGCAAACAGATATCTGCTATCCTTGTGTATAGGAATGCTAAAGAAGGCATTCTTAAGATCTATGACACTAAAATAAGTAGCAGAAGCTGGGATCATCGTTAATATCGTTCTTACATCAGGCACAATAGGAAATTGTGGAGCAACAATCTTGTTGATAGCGCGTAAATCAATGATAAAAAGAAAAGGGATTGCATTATCTCCTTTCTTATACACCGGTAAAAGCGGACTATTGCACAAACTACCTGCAATTTCTTCAATTACCCCATGGTGTACAAAATCGGAAACTATACATTTCAAAGCTTGCTCACCATCAACCGAAATCTTATACTGTGGAATACGTGGCAACTTTACTCCTGGTTTCAAAATGATTTTAACAGGCTCAATCTGTAAAACACTGACATCATTTTCATCAATCGCCCATAAACACTCCGGAACGTCACTAAATTCCGGTGGCAAAAGTCTAGTCAGAAACTGTGAGGCAGAAAATTGCTGTGATGAAATCATCAAACACACTCCATCCGGAGAACAATGAATTACCACATTTAATTCCTTCAACAGATTCAACCCCAACAAATTCTCACCACAGTTTGATGTCAAAAGAAACAGACAGTGATCCGTAAATGGACCCAGTGAAATCGGTACTGCAGAAGAAACCGGACTAACCACTGGCGTACCAGATAACCCTACAGAAACATTAGTTTGCCCTGACAGTGGAATGTCTGGAACCCATGAATGATCAATGGAACACTTCTGTGCTCCTGTATCTATCAAAAATAGATGTTTCCTATTTCCCACTATCATTTCAACGTAGGGACCATTCTGATTAACGGGAATAGGCGTCGGTTCCAAACCCTTTTTTCGGTCAATTCTAGCGAAACAATATATCATCAAAGGGAAGGTCTTCAGAGAGATAAGCAGTAGAAGGGTGATAAAAAATATTTCTATTATCCATATTCGGTGGCTGATTGTCTTGCGAAAAATACTGAGAATTCTGAGAAAACTGGCTTCTAACAGGACCCCATGCCCCAGGGTGGCCCCTGGATCGTCTACTCATGATACCAAATGTGTTATTCGACCTCTGCTGGAGGATCGGGCATTGTGCTCACCAATGACCCTCTTGTCTGCAATAAATAAGCACATTGGTTCGAGTGTACAGGACCCAACGGCACATTACCTTGTGGAACATACTGTCCCCTAAACTGTGTACTACCCGTTCTAGGACCTCAACAATCTGTTGCAACACCACCTTAGTTTTCAAGTCTCTTTTTTTCTTTTCAATCCTTTCCTTCTCATTATTGACTCGGTTTTCATTAATACTGAGCCATATGCAACACTTCAGACTGAGACTTAGCTTGCCAAGCACTCTCAGAAGTCATAATTTGCGACTGGATGTCAGGTAACAATCCACGCTAAGGGACCTAGTAGTAGGGTGGTAAGGGATTACTGGCACCGGTCTCCTTAACAGTGCCCAGTATCCCTTGCCGCCCTACTCGGAATGAGGCCCTATATCACCCAAAGTGAATACTGACGACTGCAAGACAGATTCCATTTCTTTATAAAACCCTGTTGGATTCTTCCTAATATCTGGGATAGATTGCCGAATGGTATTCATCTCCTGTCTTGAGAACGGGACGTGAACAAACTGTGATACATAATGTGCATCAATGTCATAGGCGGCTACACCCGTTGCGGCATTAGCCGGAACCTCAACTTTAGGGACAAATGTCGGAGGAACCTTTCTCATAGGCAACTGAGAAGTAGGCAACTCTGAACGCTTACTGAGCAACAGAGCTAAATCGAGCGCTAAAGCAGCTGAAGGAGTGTCAGACGAAAAAGCTCTTTTATAGACATTCAATAATTCTGCGGGACAAAAAACGTTCTTTTTATACATTCATCCTGCAGGTATTCTACCGTTACCTGTATCACTTTCCTCTGCATTTCTGGGGTATACTGACTATATGTGTCATATACTTCTATGGGAGATATCGACATGTCTGAAATCCATCTAAGTGCATCTCTTGCGCAAATTCGCGTTTCTTCACTCATCAATTTACAAAGAGGAAGGAACCGTTTCTGTACAAACATAGCGCCCAAACTATCACCATCTATTTCATCATTCCGTAACCTTTCCAACTCCTTTCTATACTCAAAAACCCTCTCGACGTGCTCAAATACCTTCTCCGCAGTATCTCTTGAATATGCTAAAACATGCAGATCCCTCAACCCTTGTGGGATATCTTCATCATTCAGTCTGTTCCACATTACGGATAAATGAATTCCCAGCCCTTCAATAAAAACAGTTTTCTCAGGAAAACTTTCTAGATTTGAGAGTGTAGAAAAAACATCAGATTGTTCACCTTTCTCCATGCGCTGTCTAGCTCATGCATTCAGATCTCGCTTCCTTTCTTTAGACACTGTATTGCGAGTTACAATTTTCGATCCAGCTCCCTTATCAACTACAAGCGGAACAGAACCACTCGGAAAAGAAAGAGTAGACAAATCTTGTACAATAGATAACGAAGGTGCTATCACTGGTGAAAAAGACAAATCTACCGGACCCATGGCAGCAGGCAAAGGTGGAGGAACAGGTGGAGGAGTAACAATAGGAAGCGGAGCAATAGCTAATTGCGGAGGAGTAATAAGAGGTGCAGGAATTACTACGGAAGGAGGAACAACAGCAGGAAGAGGTAAATCAACAGGAATAGGTACATAAGGAGGTGGCACAGTGGCACCAGGCCTTCGTTCATTTAAAAGCTTGTCAATCAGTTCATCTGATGCATGAAAATCTTTAGATGGGTATATTTTCTGGATGCCAAGTTGAAAAGCCCTATCCATGTTTCTAACTGACTCTGACTGTTTTTGTTGATCATACAATAACGCTTTCTCTGCGTTCGACATATGTCGGCGTGCGTGTTTCTCTCTAATTTTAAGCTGCTGCATAGCTTCTTTTTTACAATTTTGTAATACATCAAATGCTGCAGGTCTAGCTTTTTTCTGTAATAATATAGATTCTAAATATTTTATGCGAGAAATCTCAAAGCTACCATTGATTGGCCACTGAAGTTAGGAAGCATGTATAGTTTGTCTGTGCCAAATATCGTTAAACACTATACTACCAATGCCGTACTTACAGTACATAGTACATGCCGGCGACCCCTCCTGTGGTGCCGGATGGCCATATTCCAAAGATTGCCTGTCTCTGCGGAATAATGCCCTGAAACAGGCAGACAATTTCTCAGACATGTCAGATTACTGGTGTTACCTGGTCAATAATTGTACTTGCGATTATAATGTGCCAAATCAAATATCAGGATACTTAGGAATCGGGGCACAACTCACCTGATCAAAGAACTAAGGGAGGTCCGATCGGATTACTAAGGACAGTAAAGGACCCTCGTGGTTGGTGATTTCGGAAAAACTGCCCGCCTCGATATATATGGACCCTCGTCAAGATGCCGTCTCGGACTACGAGTTTACCGTCCGGGGATCAGGTTGTGCAGTATTGTTGAGGCGTTGCGTCTCATCCAAGAAGGGGCCCCCTTTCTCACCATCTGATCCCGGTCTGATAGCCGCGTCAACACTTCAACGAGATGGCATCAATCTTGAGGGGGGAGAGATATACCAATGGGTACTCCCAAATTTTTTGTTATCGGGGGGTCTGATCTGTGAACAGGGAGAATCTTGAGAGACAAGGAAACGCGACAGATTGACTACCCCTCTCTCTTAGGTCTTTCGACAACACAGGTATAGGTGCATCAATCTTGAGGGTCCATATTTGGGCGCCATCTGTAAAAACATGAAAATATCGAGGCTGAGTACCACAAAGGAAATACCCCAAACACGGGCTATAAAGATTCACAGATCTTTTATTCTGCGCAGTTTACAAAGGAACATAGATACAGATAGCTATCTGGCTATGAACACCCCGCAACGAGTACCAGCCCATCAAAGAGAGGAGAGAGAGTGCTGGACATCTAGACATTCGTACTTTTATGCAGTTTTCAGAAATATTGTCCAGCCCCTCTACATGTTAATAATTCGTGGTCTAGAGTTTGTGCCTACTTCACATATAGCTTATACAATAATATGCAGAAGGATTACATGAGTTTGCATTTCCATCAAGTTACAATGGTGATGTATATTCTCAGATCCCGCGATAAGCCTTACTCTATATCCCTACACAATGCAGTTCGGCCTGTGTCCACGCTTGAGATTTACTCTGCATTGTCACAACGTTTACACAGGGATGAATCTTATGTGCACAGACAATACTCAGATGGCAGTTCATACGGAGCACAAGGTCTCTTTACCTAGTCTAAACAGTCGGCCCTCGGACAGTCTAACCATTAACAGAACTCAAAGGTCAGGAGGCTTGGTTGTAAGTTGAAAACACAGTCCACCATTTTAGAACAGAGAATATACAAACAGAAATCAAAATGGCGGATGATTCTAAAATGGCGGCGAAGTCGATCCAAAATCAGAACTTTGCAACACGGTTTTTCCCATAGAGCAACTAGGCTTAGGTCAATATAAATCAAAAGGAGGCACTATATGATTTCCGTTTAACAGGCTACAGCATGGGCTTCTGGGTCTAGCATTCCTGAAACAAAACAAATTGTACTCTGTCCATAAAAATGTTGGTGAGGAATTGAGTGTATGACAGTGGTACCAAGGTTCATATTCAAGGGGCATTCAGGAGATTCCGGAACTGGGGCCCTCCCAACTCCCTCATGTCGCTTCTGGGGTAGGATGGGATGTGGCATACTCCTTGATAGGCAACCTATCTCAGGTATGGAGGGGTCCCTGTCTTCCTTGACAGGGCGAAACCCCTGACCCTCCCACATACCTCCAATCATTCTTCCCAGCCACCCTTTAACCAACAAATGCTAGCTATCTGAGAGCACGGGGAAAACGAAATCAGCATTAGCCTTCTGTTTTCAGCCCTGTGTTTGACTGACAAAGTATATGGCTGTGAGGCTATAAACCACCTCATGATTTCAGGTTTTGTTTCTTTGTTACGGGCCATCCATAATAGGGGTGCATGGTCATTAATCAATTTGAACTTTCTGCCTGTCAGATAGTAAAACAGGCTGTGTTTGGCCCATGTCACTGCCATATGTTCCAGCTCTACTATGGGTAGTTCCTTTCTTGGGGATCAATTGTGTGCGAATGTAGAGGATATTTGTTTCCTCTACTTGTTTCACGTGTCATAGGACTGCATTTAGATCTACTAGGGAAGAGTCCATCTGTAGGATGAACTCCGTAGATAAATGAGGCACAGTCAATACTGGGCGAATACACAGTTAGGGTTGGTTTGGGCCTTTCCCAGTTTGTCAGTGAAAGGTGACGCTGGTTCAGAAAATTTAGAAATGAAGCAGCGATAGTGTTTCACCAGCCCAAGTTAAGCTCTTACATGCCTTTTTTGTTATTCTAGTGTGTGGGTTTCTCTTAACCACTTCTACTTCTATTTTACTATAATTAGACAGTAACAGGTTGTTTCCCTCTTGGAAAACCAGGTATTTTCACAGAATACAAAATTCTGAGCCAGGTCACATTTTGCTGGGTTGGCTGTGAATCCGGCTTTCCACAGGCAGTTGCAGATGGTATAAAGGTGTTTAAAGTGATCTGGTGAAGCAGGAGACCAAGTGAAAAACCAAGTCACACAGCCGCTCTCTATAGAACCCAGCCCGGGTATGTGGTTAGTCAAAATTGCTGAAAATTCGATTTTGCAGTAATTAAAAAATGCTTTTAGTTGAGAAAAAACAAGAATGAGGTTCTGTTGTTTTTCAAAACAATTTTTATCAAAAAAAAATCTCAAGAATGAGAAGTCACTAATATTTTCTTAGTGAGGAAGAATTTGCCACAATTAATTAATCAAACAGACCAAAATTGCCAGTGCATTTCGGAAATAGATTTTCTTCATCAGGGCCAGTCTAAAGATAATGCATACAAATTCACAAATGAAGAAAACAGTTCAAATTTGTGCAAAATAACATATAAGTGTCATACATCATCATAGTAAAGTTAAGAACGTACCATTCAGTTGTAGTTTCAGAAGTAGATGAGTAGTCAAGGAATTAAAATAAATTAAGAAAAAAATAGAAAAAAAGAAAAAAATGAATCACTGTTCAATGTAGATATCCAATAATTAAATAAACGAAGAAAACAAATTACCTGAGATTGGTAAATTGCATGCAGAGTGTGTGGCGAAATATGGTCATGGAGGCCATGTGGTGATCGAAAAAACTGCCTGACAGGAATCTGCGCAGAGAAACAGCCTACAATGTAGTGGCTGAAAACAGAAGGAACCCGTTATTGTGAAGGGTTAAAATCCGTAATTGAGTATAATTTTAGGGGTGTAGAAAGTCTTACCATGCGTAATACGGGAGCGGAGGAGTTCTCCTGTTGCTGGCATGTACAAGACTGTGGCTGTCGCATCAAAGCGTTGCTAGGGCAACGCTTCCTTTAAACGACACGTGACCGCATCGCGGCCCGAATGGGCGCACGGTCGATATCTATGGCTGCAATCAAGCCAATGAGCTTGATATAGATAGATTTAAACATTTATCAGACATCATATGTATTAATAAGGAATTGTAGTGTGATAAAAAATGAAAAACAAAAAGTTAGGATTTCGTGGAAATAGAAGACATACTAGTAATAAAAGAAAAGAAACAGACCTAACAGTGAGTGGTAACATATAGGAAAATGAAGAATGGTTACAGTAATAAGTGAAAACATGTGCAAAGAGATAAAGAACAGTCTTATTGGAATCAAACCCTGCTGCCGTTGGTGTCGTCCTAGGGCAGCACCTTGGGTCATAGACACAATGTCCAGGAGGTGCAGCAGTGACCTTAAGAGTCCAGAAAAGTAGTCACAGTCAGGATAAACAAATGTATCTATCTTGCATAGTGATATACAACCCTGCTGTGGTCTGTGTCGTCAAAGGACGGCACCTTGGGTCCCAGACTAAGGGTCCAGGAAATACAGAAGGGTGGTCGGTAGGTCCGCAATATTTTGGCACGGAAAATACCATGCAGAAGTTAGTGATATCATCTTATACAGTATTAACTAGGAACATAGCAATCATAGCAGTAGAAATAACACAAGATCATAAAAAACAGTGTTAATTGATTTCCTCGTTGGGTCCATTGGGCGCTAAGCTGCCAAGTTTGTCAATCCAAAAGGTCTCTCTGCGGTTGAGCCGCTGACCCAAATCTTCATGTGGATTTTTTTTTGTTAGTTCTCCCAAAATCACAAATCTTATCTGTGTCAGATTATGTCCATTTTCAACCCAGTGGCGTGATACGGCCGAGTTAATGTTTGCATTCCGGATGCAAGACCGGTGTTCGCTCCACCGTGTTTTGGCCGTTCTTGTGGGTTGGCCCACATAGAATTTTCCACATGGGCATTTGATGCCATAAATAGTGTTGATACTGTCACAGGTTCCATATGTTTTAAGGAGAATCTTCTTCCCTGTTCTGGGGTTGTTAATGACATTACCCTTAATTATTGAATTACAATTAATACAATGAAGACAGGGAAATGTTCTAGTCCATTCAGTTATTGGCTCTTTAAGGGGTGGTCTTGTATGTACCAATTTGTCTCTGAGATTCCTACTACATTGGTAGGCAAATACTGGTGATTCACTGAATACATTTTGTACCCTGATGTCATTCTTGAAGATCCCCCAGTATTTTTTGATGGTTTTCTTGATCTTATTGCTTTGAATAGAGAATTTGGATACATGCACCGGTGACTTCAATTCTCTCTTATTTTTAGGGTTTTCGGTAGACAGTAGGGTCTCACGTGCCAGGGTGCTAACTCTTGCAGATGCTGTGTCGAGTTCTTCTTGTTTGTAACCACGTGCTAGGAATTGTTCTTTCATCTCGAGTTGTTGTGCTATACAGTCCTCTGGATCACTAACAATCTTTTTAACCCGTAGCAATTGGCTATATGGGAGGTTTCTGAGCAGACTAGGCTGATGGAAGCTTAGACGGTGTAAAAGGTTATTGTGGTCAGTTGGTTTGTGGAACAGAGAAGTGCTGTAGCCAGTTGCTTGCTTTTTGATGAGAACGTCAAGAAAAGTGATTGTGTCATACGAGATCTCTCTTGTGAACTGAATGCATTGATCTATGTTATTCAGGTATTCAAAGACGGCATCAAAAGTTGCCCTAGTGCCTTTACACACTCCAAAAATGTCATCAATGTAACACGTCCATAAATGAATGTCCTTGTTCCATTCCGGTTTGTTTAGTACATTGTCCATCTCAAACTTGTACATAAAGCAGTTGGCTTATGTGGGTGCCATAGTAGCCCCCATCGATGTCCCTGAGGTTTGTAAGTAAAACTGGTTGTGGTATTGGAAGTAACAATTCTCTGCAATGAACTGTAAAAGAGCCAGTATAAATTCTTTCTATGCACGAAAATCAGATGTTTGTAATAGCAGCCATTCTACTGATTCAATCCCAAGGTTGTGTGGTATAGAAGTGTATAAACTTCTGACATCAATGGTAAATATCAGATCATTCTGTTGAAAAGTTGTAGAGTTGAGAATTTGCAGGAAATGAGTAGTGTCACGGGTATATGTAGGGGTTTTCTGAATAAGAGGCTGCAGGAAGAAATCAATGTAGATACCTAGCGGTTGGTTAATGCTTTCCATCCCTGCAACTATCGGTCTTCCTGGTGGTTTAATGGTATCTTTGTGGATCTTTGGTAATGTATAAAAGTTTGTGATCCTGGGGTGGCTTTGAGCAAGAACTTATGTGTGTGTTCATTGATCCATTCTAGCTCAAGAGCTTTATCCAATAAAGTTTCCAAGTTCTGTTTAATAGCAATAGTCGGGTCATCGTCCAGGGTGGCATATATTGTACGATCTTGAAGTTGTCTAGTACATTCTGTGTCGTAATCAACCGTGTTCTGGATAACAAACGCACCCCCCTTTGTCGTCTGGGCGAATAGTTATATTTTTGTTGCTGTATAGGTCCTTGATTAGTCTTATGTCGTGGGGTTTGAGATTCCCGTTTGGAGGAGTTTTGTAGCTGATCCATTCTAGGTCGCGGGTTACTAGCTTCTAAAAGATATCAATAGACGGTACTGTGATCGGTGGTACAAACCCGCTCCTTGCTCTGAATTCCTGGTAATTGGGAATCTTGGTCGAATTGTATTGAGTTTATAATTCTTCAAAGAAGACCTTGAGCTTAAGTTTTCTAACAAACTTATATAGTTCAATCTTTGTATTGAACAGAGTGGTTCCATAGGTAGGTACAAAACTAAGACCTTTCTGTAGCGTATCCTCCTCTGACTTGCTCAATGTCCGATAAGATATGTTAATAAGTAAGTTTTCCTCAGCTGAAGTCTCGTTTGTGGTTTGTTCCTTTGGTTTCCTCCTCCGCCTGTGGGTTCTTTAGGGCGAAGAGGAAGGCGCTTGTGCTAAGGGGCCAGTTGTTTGGTTTGAATTGTCTGTTGTCTGTTGTCTGTTGGTGTTTCAGAGTCTCTCTGGGCCTCCGAGTCAGAGCTGGAGGTATTGCCGGATGTGTATTTGAAGAGCTTTTTGGGTGCTACTGGGCCATACCTCTTCATTCATGTGTAAACTTCATCATTAATATAATCATAAGTATCTTGTTTGAAATTTTTAAACCTTCTTCTGTTCAAGCTCTGTTTTGTAGTCTTCAAGTTTTGTATTAATGTCTGTCAAAATGGCATTGTATTCATCTTTTCCTAATGAGCCAACCAGCTCTCTCTCTATGTCCAGAATTTCTGCATTAAGGGTTGTCAAATTCTTAGAGAGTTCTTGGATAGTTAGTAAAAGGAGTTCTAGGGAGCATTTGTTCAGGATGGCCTCCCACTTGTGAAAAAACTCCTTATTCTCCTTGCAGAGGGTTGGCCGGAGTTGTATACGTAGACCTCTGGGGATCTGTTGGTTCTTGAAATAGCGGCCAAGGGTAATCGCGTGTAATTTTCTGTTGATTTCTTTGCGTATAAAGTATTCTAACTGCTTGATCCGTTTGGCTGGATCCTTGAGCGTAGTTCCATGTGCACCAATCGACGTTTCACTAATGAGTTCAAGAATAGCAATCCTCAGTTGAAAACCCTAGGGTTTCAGCGTATTTAGTTGATAATCCTTCAATGTCCTCAAACGACATATTAGTTCATATGTTTTAAGTTGCTAAAAATGTGTGCCTCCACTGCTGTGTGTCTCACCAAAAATGGGGGGAGAAAAAGAGCAAGAAGTGAAGTGAGCGAGCACCACTTGATGATAAATCCACGTGTCTCGGTGTTCAAAATTGTAAACAAAAAGAAAACTTATTCAAACAATTTGTATCAAAATTCAAAAGGAGCTGGCTGCGACGAGTTTGGAGACACCCAAACTCAAAATACATGTGAAGCAGGAGATGCTTCACTAAAAATGCTTTTAGTTTAGAAAAAACAACAGAACCTCATTTTCGTTTTTTCTAAACTAAAAGCATTTTTTCATTAGTGCAAAATCGAATTGTCAGCAATTTTGACTAACCGCATACCCGGGCTGGGTTCTATAGAGAGCGGCTGTTTGACTTGGTATTTCATTCGGTCTCCTGCTTCACATGTATTTTGAGTTTGGGTGTCTCCAAACTCGTTGCAGCCAGCTCCTTTTGAATTTTGATACAAATTGTTTGAATAAGTTTGAATACGTTTTCTTTTTGTTTGAAATTTTGAACACCAGAGACACGTGGATTTATCAAGTGTTGCTCACTCACTTCACTTCTTGCTCTTTTGCTCCCCCCATTTTTGGTGAGACACACAGCAGTGGAGGCACACATTTTTTTAGCATCTTAAAACATATGAACTAATATGTTGTTTGAGGACATTGAAGGATTATCAACTAAATGCGCTGAAAGCCTAGGGTTTTCAAATGAGGAAGCAACTGCTATTCTTGAACTCATTAGTGAAAAGTCAATTGGTGCACATGGACCTACGCTCAAGGATCCAGCCAAACAGATCAAGCAGTTAGAATACCTTATACGCTAAGAAATCAACAGAAAATTACACACGATTGCCCTTGACCGCTATTTCAAGAACCAACGGATCCCCAGAGGTCTACGTATACAACTCCGGCCAACCCTCTGCAAGGAGAATAAGGAGTTTGTTTGCAAGTGGGAGGCCATCCTGAACAAATGCTCCCTACTCCTCATTTTACTAACTATCCAAGAACTCTCTAAGAATTTGTCAACCCTTAATGCAGAAATTCAGGACATAGAGAAAGAGCTGGTTGGCGCATTAGGAAAAGAGGAATACAACGCCATTTTGACAGACATTAATATAAAACTTGAAGACTATAAAACAGAGCTTGAACAGAAGAAGGTTAAAAAATGCAAACAAGATACTTATGATTATATTAATGATGAAGTTTACACATGGATGGAGAGGAATGGCCTAGTAGCACCCATAAAGCTCTTCAAATACACATCTGACAATACCTCCAGCTCTGACTCAGAGGCCGAGAGAGACTCTGAAACACCAACAGAACAGACAACAAACAATTCAAACCAAGCAACTGGCCCCTTAGCACAAGCGCCTTCCTCTTTGGCTTTTTTAGGCGCCCGCCCAAAAGAACCCGCAGGGGGAGGAGGAAACCAAAGGAACAAACCACAAACGAGACTTCAGCTAAGGAAAACGTAGTTATTAACATATATAATCGGACATTGAGCATGTCAGAGGAGGATACCCTACAGAAAGGTCTTAGTTTTGTACCTATCTATGGAACCACTCTGTTCCATACAAATATTGAACTATATACGTTTGTTAGAAAACTTAAGCTCAAGGTCTTCTTTGAAGAATTAGAAACTCAAGACAATTTGAACAAGATTCCCGATTACCAGGAATTCAGAGCAAAGAGCGGGTTTGCACCACCCATCACAGTATCATCTATTGATGTCTTTCAGAAGCTAGTAACCCGCGACCTAGAAAGGATCATCTACAAAACTCCTCCACACAGGAATCTCAAACCCCACGAGATGAGACTAATCACGGATCTATACAGCGACAAGAATATAACTATTCGCCCAGCCGACAAAGGGTGCGTTAGTTATCCAGAACACGGTTGAATACGACACAGAATATACTAGACAAGTTCAAGATCGTACAATATATGCCACTCTGGACCATGACCCGACTATTGCTCTTAAACAGAACTTGGAAACTTTATTGGATAAAGCTCTTGAGCTAGAATGGATCAATGAACACACACAGAAGTTCTTGCTCAACAGCCACCCCAGGATCCCGAACTTCTATACATTACCAAAGATCCACAAAGATACCATTAAACCACCAAAGATTGTTAGTGATCCAGAGGACTGTATGGAAGGAAGACCGATAGTTGCAGGGATGGAAAGCATTAACCAACCGCTAGGTACCTACATTGATTTCTTCCTGCAGCCTCTTATTCAGAAAACCCCTACATATACCCGTGACACTACTTATTTCCTGCAAAGACTCAACTCTACAACTTTTCAACAGAATGATCTGATATTTACCATTGATGTCAGAAGTTTATAGACTTCTATACCACACGACCTTGGGATTGAATCAGTAGAATGGCTGCTATTACAAACATCTGAAGTTCGTGCACAGAAAGAATTTATACTAGCTCTTTTACATTTCATTGCAGAGAATTCTTACTTCCAATACCGCAACCAGTTTTACTTACAAACCTCAGGGACATCGATGGGGGCTACTATGGCACCCACATATGCCAACTGCTTTATGTACAAGTTTGAGATGGACAATGTACTAAACAAACCGAAATGGAACAAGGACATTCATTTATGGACGTGTTACATTGATGACATTTTTGGAGTGTGGAAACGCCCTAGGGCAACTTTTGATGCCTTCTTTGAATACCTGAATAACATTGATCAACGCATTCAGTTCACAAGAGAGATCTCACATGACACAATCACTTTTCTTGACGTTCTCATCAAAAACCAAGCAACTGGCTACAGCACTTCTCTGTTCCACAAACCAACTGACCGCAATAACCTTTTACACTGTCTAAGCTTCCATCAGCCTAGTCTGCTCAGAAATTTCCCATATAGCCAATTGCTACGGGTTAAAAAGATTGTTAGTGATCCAGAGGACTGTATAGCACAACAACTCGAGATGAAAGAAAAATTCCTAGCACATGGTTACAAACAAGAAGAACTCAACACAGCATCTGCAAGAGTTAGCACCCTGGCACGTGAGATGCTACTGTCTACCCAAAACCCTAAAAATAAGAGAGAATTTAAGTCACCGGTGTATGTATCCAAATTCTCTATTTAAAGCAATAAGATCAAGAAAACCATCAAGAACACTGGGGGATCTTCAAGAATGACATCAGGGTACAGAATTTATTCAGAGAATCGCTGGTGTTTGCCTACCAACGTAGTAGGAATCTCAGAGACGAATTGGCACATACAAGACCACCCCTTAAAGAGCCAATAACTCAACAGACTGGAACATTTCCTTGTCTTCATTGTATTAATTGTAATTCAATAATTAAGGGTAATGTTATTAACCACCCCAGAACAGGGAAGAAGATTCTCCTTAAAACATATTGAACCTGCGACAGTATCAACACTATTTATGGCATCGAATGCGCAAGTGGAAAATTCTATTTGGGCCAATCCACAAGAACGGGCAAAACACGGTGGAACGAACACCGGTCTTGCATCCGGAATGCAAACATTAACTCAGCCGTAGCACGCCACTGGGTTGAAAATGGACATAACCTGACACAGATAAGTTTTGTGATTTTGGAAGTACTAACAAAAAACAATCCACATGAAGATTTGGGTCAGCGACTCAACCGCAGAGAGACCTTTTGGATTGACAAACTTGGCAGCTTAGCGCCCAATGGACTCAACGAGGAAATCAATTATTGCTATTTTTATGATCTTGCGTTATTTCTACTGCTATGATTGCTCTGTTCCTAGATAATACTGTATAAGATGATATCACTAACTTCTGCATGGTATTTTACATGCCAAAATACTGCAGACCTACCAACCACCCTGCTGTATTTCCTGGACCCTTAGTCTGGGACCCAAGGTGCCGTGCTTTGACGACACCGTCCACGGCAGGGTTGTATATTATTAAGCAAGATAGATACATTGGTTTATCCTGACTGTGACTACTCTTCTGGACTCTTAATGTCACTGCTGCACTTCCTGGACCTTGTGTCTATGACCCAAGGTGCCGCCCTAGGACGACACCAACGGCAGCAGGGTTTAATTCCAATAGCCCTGTTCTTTATCTCTTTGCATATGTTTTCACTTATTACTGTAACCATTCTTCATTTTCCTATATGTTACCACTCACTGTCAGGTATGTTTCTTTTCTTTTCTTACTAGTATTTCTTCTATTTCCATGAAATCCTAACTTTTTGTTTTTCATTTTTTATCACACTACAATTCCTTATTAATATACATGATGTCTGATAAATGTTTAAATCTATCTATATCAAGCTCATTGGCTTGATTGCAGCCATAGATTTTGACCGCGCGTCCATTCACGCCGCGATGCGGTCACGTGTTGTTTAAAGGAAACGTTGCCCTAGCAACGCTTCGATGCGACAGCCGCAGTCTCGTACATGCCGGCAACAGGAGAACTCCTCCGCTCCCGTGTTACGCACGGTAAGACTTTCTACACCCCTAAAATTAACCTCAATTACGAATTTTAACCCTTCAAAATAACAGGTTCCTTCTGTTTTCAGCCACTACATTGTAGGCTGTTTCTCTGCGCTGATTCCTCTCAGGCAGTTTTTTCGATCACCACATGGCCTCCATGACCATATTTTGCCACACACTCTGCATGCAACTTACCAATCTCAGGTAATTTGTTTTCTTCTTTTATTTAATTATTGGATATCTACATTGAACAGTGACTCATTTTTTTAGTTTTTTCTATTTTTTTCTTACTTTACTTTAATTCCTTGACTACTCATCTACTTCTGAAACTACAACTGAATGGTATGTTCTTACTTAACTTTACTATGATGATGTATGACACTTATACGTTATTTTGCACAAATTTGAACAGTTTTCTTCATTTGTGAATTTGTATGCATTATCTTTAGACTGGCCCTGATGAAGGAAATCTATTTCCGAAATGCATTGGCAATTTTGGTCTGATTAATTAATTGTGGCAAATTCTTCCTCACTAATAAAATATTAGTGACTTCTCATTCTTGAGATTATTTTTGATAACAATTGTTTTGAAAAACAACAGAACCTCATTTTTGTTTTTTTCTAAACTAAAAGCATTTTTTCATTACTGCAAAATTGAATTGTCAGCAATTTTGACTAACCACATACCAGGGCTGTGTTCTATAGAGCGGCTGTGTGACTTGGTATTTCACTTGGTCTCCTGCTTCACATGTATGCAGCCAGCTCCTTTTTGAATTTTGATACAAATTATTTGAATAAGTTTTCTTTCTGTTTACAATTTTGAACACCAGAGACACGTGGATTTATCATCAAGTGGTACCCACTCACTTCACTTCTTGTTTAAAGTGATCCTCCCAGGTCTCACTATGGATGGAAATGTCCTCTACATAGGCTCCACCAAAACATTGGAGCTCTGTGCAAAGCAAAGGGCTGCACCATAAAAAAGAAGAGTGCATCTGGGGCGGGCAGCACTGTCTTTTTCTTGGTCTTCAGTACCAATGGTACTTGCGACTATCCCTTGGTATGGTCAAAGGTAGACATAAACCTGGTGGTCGCCAGTGTTTCAACTTATTTGTCAATGTGAGGCACAAGGTAGGCGTCAAATTCAGACACCTCCTACAATCTTCTGACGTCGATATAAAAGCACCATGTTTATTCAGTTTTTGACAATAGCACTATTGGGGAGAACCAGTCACTATAGGATCTTTCAATAACACACAATTCACGCATTTTCTTCAACTCTTCCCAAACTGTTATTTGCCGGCCTCGGGTAACCTATAGGGTTTTACCCGAAAAACCTTTCCAGGTAGAGTTGGATTTTGTGAAATATCAATGAGACCTTTCTTAGTTTCATGAAGAAAATAGCTGGATGAACTTCTAGGAACTCCACTAACTACTTGTGACGTTGAACAGGCACGCCAGGTGGTATTGTCACCGCATGCATTTTTATTGGTAGAGGTGACTCTCGGGTGCTGTTTTTTATAAATGGCTAGTAGGTGGGGGGGTTCTCTTTTATCACCAGGTCTTGGTTTCTTGACGTGGTACACCTGGGATGACTTCTTTCAAACTGCTTTTTGAATTCTATATTATGTCAACTTGAACACCACTTCTTTAATAATGTACGGTTTGTGCCATCTTGCTTAATGCTTGGTCTGAGCTAGCCACCACTACGAAAGTGCCTAGCTTGGTCTTCTGATTAAAAATGTTCTCTTGTCTGGCCTGAGCTCCATGGTGAGGGATTTTACAAGGTTCAGACTTTTTCTAATTCTTCAAGGGTGTTTTTTTTGCCCCATAGGAATATCACTAGTTTGACGATTATTGGATCTTCTCATTCCTCTCACATTTTGTTAAGTATATCTGTGAGGTTTCGCCCATATACAAATTCAAAAGGGGAAAATCTGAATGATGCTCAATGTGTTTCTCCCCTCATCAACATCTAGCCTTCTCAGCATACATTTCACCGTCTGATTGACTCTCTTGACTAGCCTGTCGCTTTGAGAGACCTAAGAGACCCATAAAGTTTTCATATTTATTAGCCTTCCTTAACTTAAACATGAAGCTGATTCCCTATTCAGTCAATATGTCTCTGGGAAATCCCAATTGAGTGAAAAAAGGGATCACAACTTTAAGGATCCCCATTGTGGTGTTCATCCTCAGTAGGAAGACCTTGGGATACCTGGTTGTATAATACATAATGACTAGTATGTATCTGTTCCCTGCTCTGGAGGGCTCCAGTAGGCTGATAATTTCCACACCAATTTGATGGAAGGGCACTTTCATACAGGTAAGGGCTGCAGAAGGACATTTGGAACAACATCTTTGGAAGTATTTTGGCATATGGGGTAGGTTGTGCCGAACTACTTGATGGAGGTATTGTCTCTGGCCAGTAGAATCAATTGAGAACATTATTCTGGGTTTATTCAAGCCCCATGTATCTGGCGGTAGCATTGGAATGTGTCATCTCTATTATGGCCTGCTAGAAGGTTTTCAGGACAAACAGTTGAAAGTTATTGATCCCATCCTCCATCAGGCTTATATCGACTGTGTAGAGGAGTTCCCTTCTCTCTATGAAATTTTGGGACTTCACATTTCCAAAACCAGTGTCTTCCTGTCCTGTTCCAGCAATGGCTTTGCTCGTTGTCCCTCTGGAAATTTCCAACAATAACGGATTGGGCAACCCATCCGATATTGGTTCTCATCATTTCCCCACATCTGGCATCAGCCCTCTCAATACCCTCTAGTTCCTTGACCTCTTCCACCTCTTCGACTAGGATCTTGTTGCATACTATCTGGGTAATCAGTTGGCCAGGCTACACTACATCTATGTTATTCCCCAGTTAAAAGAGGACCACCTTAACTTATCCTCAATAGTCTTAATCTATTCCTCCTCTCCCCAAGTCTAGTGAGCATTTGTATGCTACACCAGACTTTGGAGAAACTCTTCCAGAGGTGTACTCAGAGACTTATACCAGGTGACCTCGTTAAACCAGTGCCTTTCCTTTTGGCAGGACAAAAAAACCTCCTCATCCCAATCAGGTTGCAACCAGTAGCTTTGCTCTTAGCTCTCAAAGATAATTGGGCAGAATTTGTAATCCGACTAACTTCAACATCTTCCTTGGCAATGGGTGACCTTTGTGTCAGCGTCTGAATGATCTCACAATGACACCACTTGTCACAGATGGTTTCAATAACCTCCCAACTCCAAAAGATGGTTCAAGAGTTGTTATTAACAACCTGGCAAAACAGTGTTTTCCCTTAGTATGAAAGTTGTCTGGTGGTATAATCTAATGGGGAACCTTAATTTGTCCCTACACCCTGGGTTTGCTCCCTCATTCATAGCCTGGGGTATACTTATCCCCAGGGGGTAGCTAAAACTAGAGTTTGTTAACCACTCCTGTCTAACCTTTTTAAGGTCCTGGTCAGGTTATAAAGGTATACTATCCTTCCCTATCATAGTATCCTTATGGTTCAAGCCTGGGTGTGCGCCTTCACAGACACTCTGTCTCTGGTTATCCATTCACTACTTCTCTCTCCTCTGCCTGTTCTTATCCCTCTTACCTCTGCCTCCACTTTCACTCCTATGCCCTGCCTGTCTCTCTGCTCTCTACCCATGATCTGTCCTTCTCTCTTCCTATTCCTGCCTACGTCCTCTATCCCTCTTCTCTTCCCCCACTTCCTCGTCTCTCTCTCTCTCTCTCTCTCTCTCTCTGTCTCTCTCTCTCTCACTGTCTCTCTCTCTCTCTCTCTCTCTCTCTTTCTCTCTGTTGTCTCTTCTCTCCTCCTCTGTCTTTTCTCACTCTCTTTGGTTCCTCTCCTCTTTTCTCCTGTGCCTCTGATCTTATCACATTTTGTCCTCTCAATTACTCCCACATACATGTTCAATATCACAGCCTCACTCACTCTCTTGTTATCTCTATCTTTCACAGTCAACACCTTATCTGCACTCACATCCACCAATGCAACATACCCATCAGCACTCTGCTCCACCTGTGTCCTTTGCCTGGTATATCTGTCCACCTTCACACCTCTTGACCTCACCTCAACTCCTTTCAGACTGCCACTCTCCTACAGGTGCATTATACAGTGATTTCCTTATTGTTCCCTTTCGTTCCCACCCAATTGGCTCCTGGTTACCCCTGACTCTAGGTGGAAAATGTACTTCCATTTTTTCCCCTGTGGTTGGGTCAATACTCTGCACAACCCTTGTTAGCTTTTCCCCCTTTTCATGTTGGGCAGTCTCTGCACTTCTGTAAGCATAGTTCTTTTGGCATCCTTTTTCTGCTGTGCTTCAGGTGAGTCACATTTTCTTGGCTTTTTGGGGGCTGTCATGGTTGCCAGAGTTTCTACTGGTGTATCTTATATGGTGGCTTCTCTCCGGGATCCATTGTGGTTCTAGACTACCGCACAGTCTTTAGGTTCTTTTAGTATTAAATCAATACAAAGAGGACTCTGGCCAGAAATGAGAAAACTGGTCTATGAAGCACACAAAAATCTTCTGTTTTAATAATAATTAATTAGACTGGTATAGATGGAGTTCAAGGAATGAGTGTGCAGCTTCAGACAAAAATGAATAAGCTATGGCACCTCATTGTCCTTTTCCATCTGATATCACTATATATTAGGATGCACAGGTTTATCACCTTTTATCTCATTATGCTCTTATATTAAATGCATTTTTCTTCTTCACTTCAACATCGTAGTGGTGAGATGCTTGTAATATTTTGCATGTGTAGCAGCCCACCTCAATTAGATCAAAGGAGGTGCGCACTTTGGCTGTCAATTCTGTGATGTCTGTAATAGTGAGCACTATTCTGTGGGGATGGTGTCATAATACTCATCATCAAACACTAATAATAATGTTTGGCTGTGTGATTGGTTTAAGATGTGTTCAAGCACACTATTGAAGTGTGGAGTCTTATTTTTCAGGGTTACATTTTACCTTCTCAAGACACATATCTGGATAACAATTCTGGGAGCTCCAAGACCAAATGTCAAGAATGGCAATCAAGAACTGATTGTGGTATAGGAGAATGTATTAGTAAACGTTTAGAGTAAGCAGTAAGGGATGGTAGGGTTGGCCCTTACATAATTGGAGGATCCTAGTGGATGTGTGTGAGGACTGTACTGTAAATTGAAGTGAACTTTAACATTCCTGACTGAATAGGGGATACTGGTGGATAGAAGTGAGATGTTTACTGTGCAATGTGGTATCATGTTATAATGCAATGGTGTGGAGTGTTCATTGTGTCCGGGACTCTGCTCCATTGCTGCCTGCTTATACTGGAGGATTATGTCCTTGCTGTTCACTAGTTCAGGGGAGGAGCTACACTTTCAAAAACTCACCTCCGGACGTGGAGCAGCGCGGAGTGTGTGGAGTGTTCATTTTGTTCGGGACTCTGATCTATTGCTGCCTGCTTCTACTGGAGGAGTGTGTCCTTGCTGTTCACTAGTGCAGAGGAGGAGCTTCACTTTCAAAAACTCACCTCCTGACACGGAGAGTCGCGGAGTGTGTGGCGTATCCACTGTGTTCCTTGTGATTCCTTGAGATGCAATTCGGCTCTACCTCATCTGAAGTTGCCTGAGTGCGAGCTGAGGGGCAAAAACCTACCAAGTAAGTGGGAGTGGCTCAAGGGAGGGACTCAACTTTGGAGTCGTACTTGATAAAACAACTCCTGCCAAAGCCAAGGTTTTTGTACAGCAGACACAAACGGGACAAACCATGCTTAAAAATATGAACAGAAACATAAACATTGAAGACGCACCAAAAAACAAAATGGCATGCCCTCCCTCCTCAACAGATGGCAAATATCAAGTCTGTGTAAGGTGATAACTTGGGAGAAGGTGTCGGAGTCTGCTTCGGTATCGGCTCCCAATACCCATTGTAGAAATGATCGAGCACCCGTAGCCGTGTGTGGAATAAATGGCTGGACTTCCGAAAAAACTTCAGAAACAACTCTGGAAGGAAGTTCTCTTCTTTCCAGCACCAAACTCTCCCAGCTGTGCGTTCTGGCTTGGCGTGTGGCTGAGAGGAATAACAAGAAGGATGTTGAAAGGGGAATGCTAGCAACTAAGTATCACACCGCTAAGTCGTATGATACTAACGAAAATGCCGACACATCTGGTGGCAGCCTACAGTCGTTCGAGGAACCTCTAACGATTGAGGAACAGCCTCGAGCTAATCAACCATACAAGGCATGTAACCTTTAACTGATCCCTTATGGAGCGGACATGGTGTTAGTTGAAATGCTATAAGTAAGACTGTTGTACTGTGCAATTGCAATATAGTGGGAGAAGGTTGTGAGAGTGGGGCCTTAGATGCTACAAGTAATGTGCGCGACAAACTAAAACATCATGACGCACATGTTGGCAGCACGTTAGACTCCTACACTGAAAAACAATTAAGTCAAACTGTGCTGCAAGACCCTTTTAACCCCATGGAACTTAATGAGCACCGGCCTATGCAATACGAGGTCTTGGAGTGGACGAAGGTGAAAAGAAGTGTTCAGGAAGACCTTTGCCCAAAAAAATGATGCAACTCTTTGGCAGTTGCCGATAAACTCCTAAAAGACTTGACCCAGCTAAATGATAAAATCAAAATGAGCGGTATTCGGGAAAGTAGACCAAATGCATCTTGTAGAGACTTTGACGCAAGTACTCAGCTGGCTGTTGACCTGAATGAAGACTCATCATCTTGGGTTGATAGAACCATCCCAGATACCCAAAATCCAGAAAAGCAATCATACAAATGAAGACGAGTCGACTCTTGCCCCTCTATCACTATACTATGCTCTCAAAGTAGGCCTAAAACAGATGCCATCAATGATGAGATCAATCATTTGCAAAAACGCAGAACTCTTAAGAGCAAAACTCCAAGTCACCACAGAGATGAGTCATCCAATGAGTCATCTTCGGATTCATCATTTGTGGAAAGAGAATTTCCAAAAGTGAAAAGATCGATGCCAGTACAAGGATCAGTAAATGCAAAACAATGAAATAAAAGAGATGGCTGAAAAGGTGTTTCAAGAGATCAGCTCAAAAATAATGTCTACAATGACAATTGCCGTCTCGCCATTTTTGAAAATGTACGAGCAACTGAATGACAATGCCAAAGATCAAAACACCTTGATTGCCCGCATGAATTGAAAAATTGTTAATATCGAAATGGGGCTAAATGTAATGAAAACACAGATCTTCAACGATAATCAAAAATTGGAAACTTCTGCTAATTTGTTAAAGGACCAGGTACAAAATAACATGGAAGACAAACAATTCCTCTTTGAAGTTGCCAGAGAAGCCTTGATGATCTTAAAAAGAGAGCAGTATGACTGAGGATGTAATACTGCGAAAAACGTAAGCAATGATAAACAGATAATGCTGCATAATGAGCAGGCCCATGCAGCTACAGAATGTGACCCTCTATTGAGCTGCCAAAACTGGGACATATCCATCCGAGAAGATAATGACAATAGTTTACGGATCGTTGCTCATACCCAAATGGAGGATGCTAGCACCAGTCGTACTTCCTTGAAGCAAGTTGCTAGCACGGAGAAGAATACAAATCTGGAAATTGGGTCAATCACAAAGCTTATTGAAGCAGATGACTTGCTCCCGAGACCTTCAACCTCTGGCAATGCCGGGGGGATTATTGCCAATTTTCTGGCCATGATGCTAAAAACATAGCCGGCACAACTAATGGCAATGAAAGTTATGCTATTTTTGGTAAGAAAAAAGGCTGTTCAAGCTAAAACAAAAGGAAAAAATGTATCTCAAGACAGGAAGAAAATGAAAAACCTTCCCAAAGTCAAGAGTCAAAGTAGCAACAGTTCGCGCACATTTTTGCACAATATAAAATCCTCGAATGTCACAATTCACACTTCTACAATGCAGAAATTGTCGGCATCCTCGGAAGCTGTTGCGCTGCCCCTTCATCCACAACAGCTAGAACTAAAAATGAAACTGGAAGAGCCATCCCTGGACGTCCAGAAACAAAGTGAAGTGGCACTGCAGACTGAGATGCTAAATGTATCTCCATATGACACAGAAACGATGAAGAACCTGACGATGAGTCCCTGAGGCAAGTTGGAAGAAGAATAATTTGTATCGAAGCAGAAGATGAGATGGTGTAATCTATAAATGAATCTCTGCAGGAGCAGATAGAAGACGTACCAATGAGATTATGCACGATTACAATGACCCCAGAATCAAAGACACATCAGGAAGGCAGAACAAACGACTGTAATGAAGATTTATACCGTTTTCGAACGATTGATGAAAGGAGGGCCCTATTGAAGTGAAGTGAAAAAAAACAATTTTGAGGGCTTCCTTGTTATGAAAACAAAAACATCCATTATCTCAACAAGATCACTTGAATGATCTAGAAGAAATGTCCTCCTCTACATCACAGGGAAAAAATAAGTGAAAAGCAGTGACAAATGATGATTTTGAGGAGGAATGGAGGGTCGACAAACGTAAGACCCACATAACAAAATCCACAAACTCTAGTGAAAAACAGAAAATATGTTCAAATTACTGCCTACTCTTGGAACGTATGACACCATCTAAGGATGGCCTAATAATAAACAGGAAAAATGTGCTGTGTCTGCTTCACTATGGCCCTCACTTGAGATGGATCTCATCAAATGATATAAAAACAGTGGAATTTATCGATGAAACTATGTTTAATCACGTTCTATTACATATTCAGTCAAGAACTGTGTGTGATTCAATTCTTAACGCGCTACCTGACATTAACCCATTGGGCTTTGACATACTGGAAGTCACTGGGCCTCATTACGAGTTTGCTGATCCGGATACAATGGTACCGGTAAGTTTGCTGGTACTGTTGTATCTGGACCGGCAAACTTCGAGTTGTGCTCGCGTGTGCCTTTCATTCCGCCAGGTCTGACCTGGCGGACTGAAAGGCACCCGTGAGAACAGCATTTCGGATGCACAGACATCGTTTATAACGGTGCCTGTGCATACGGCTTCCCCATTCCCATTGTGCCGTTATGGGTCCCAAATGGGAATGGGAAAGAATTATTTCCGGCACCCAGGAATGGACAAATACTGGGTCTGGCAAGCCTCAATGACCTGCCAATTGCCCATTTCGGGGCACCAGAAAAAATGCAACTTCGGCGGCAGCCATGCATGTTTTACAGGCACGGCTACCGCCAGGGTTGTAATGAGGCTCAATGTAGCAGACAAAGAGGCAGAAAAAAAAAATAAAAGTTGGAACGATAACCAGAATCGGCGTCAACATCCTAATATCGGAAAACTACCAAGAGTTAGCACTACCTCGAATAACTATTGCACTAAGAAAGTATGTTCAACAACAAGCACTGACGAATTAAAATCCAGACCCCAAGAGGAAACAGCATGCACACAAAAGCAAATAAAAATTATGTTTGCATGCAATAACAAAGAAGGGAAAAGGAAGAACAATAAACAAGATCATAATAATGCCATAGAAGAAGTTGACAATTGGAGCTGGATTGCAAGTGTGTTCAATGACACGCACAGTAGCTAATGCCAACCGCATTATCAAAAACATGGGTACAGACAGGCTCTTGGAACACTCGGTGGTTCGCCCACCTGTTCTATAACTCATCTCACTCATTAAAATCCTTGGATATACTGGGCCTCATTACGAGTATGGAGGTAGCCATGCCGCTTTCAGCATCCTGGTCTGCTAGTGGGTCCTGCTAAGGACTCCTGGTCTGATCAGGTGTTCCAGAGCGGGACCCGCTGCAGACCTTGTAATAGGGTGGCCCGGAATGAACAGTGCCAGTCCCTTGCCAGCACCGTTCATTCCGTGGCCGCCTAGGTTGTAATGAGGCCCACTGTGTCTACAGGAAACTTGGCTCTACACACTGTCATGTGTCGAAGGGTACGAAATAACTATCAATCCTGCCATTAATAAAACAAAGGGATGCTTGATGGCAGGCTTGATTACATTAATCAAGAAAGAAAGTGAATAACGGCTATTGAATAACTATAATCAGTCCCCATACATCCAAGTAACTATTATCGAATCGGCTTCTGGCATGAGAGACAGAGAACAAAAATTATACATTGTGAATATATATTGGCAACATCAGGAGGCAGGTGCCCAGGCCTTCATTGACGAGATATGCGACTTAATCGATAACATCATGTCTACAGAATTGAATTCAGAGATTATTCTATGTGGAGACTTGAACATGGAGTGTATTAATCTGGAGCTTATCAAAAAGATCAATGAGATAAATAATTGAAATCAAATCAAAGCTGTATGTATAGAAGAAACGGAAACTAGAAACATGGCTTTATTAAATGGAAATACTGACAGAGATATCCCACCAAGTGCAACTTGGAGACGAGGTAATAAAAAATCAGTCCTTAATTACGTCTTTGTATCAGAAAAAAATGTCCCAGAAAGTAAGCACGCTTTGTGTAGTCGATATGAAACAGAGTGACCCCAATCGAGTTCAATAATATCACAAGAATTCTGGAGAAAGAGATAAACATGAAAGGCACCAACGAACTTGAATACTGTGCCTTACTGGAACAATATACAGAGGTCCTGCGGGGAACGAGTAACTTGTGTTTAAAAAAACGTCATGTGTATGATACTGAAATTGTAAAAAAGAAGCGGGAACTTAGAAAAACGATCAGAACTCTCATGAAGACAAATAATGTAAACCGGGTCACAGAGAAAAGAAAAGCTAAAATGAGGTATAAAACCTGGTTAATTTCTCATAAAGCTATAATGGAATAGCGAGATTCAGAAATGATCCTGAACAGCTTGGCCCGAAAAAACCTACGGTAGTTCTGGTGAATCCTCAATGATACAGATGCTTCACAGCAATCAGTACTATGCAATATGGTCTCAGAAGAACAGTGGATTGATCATTACACCAATGTATTCATGAAGACAGGGTCTAGGAAAGATGTTTCATTCCCAGAGTTAGAACAATGGGATATCGCTATCAGTAAAGATATATTATGAACAACATCATGCAAATAAGTGCCTCTCGGACTCCCGGTTCCGTTGGGCTAACAAACAAGATGCTAAAACAAGAGCCTAACGAGTGGGCAAAGTGCTGCGACATATTGTTTGGAATAATATTGAAAAATTGGGTGATACCTACGATAAGGAAAAGAGTCATTGTTGTACCCATATTTAAATTAGTCATTAGGTCAGAGCCTACAAACTATCAGCCAATCGCTCTCTTGGATGTGGTGGGAAAAATCTTTGCCACCCAACTGCAAGGTCAACTGGCAGATTGGATAAAAACGTCCCTTAAGTTTGATCCAAGACAAACAGGTTTTGTTAAGGGCATAGGATGTGGGCTAAAGCTTCTAATGCTCAATCTTCTTAAAATTGAGGCAATTAAACAAGGAACACAAATCTACCTTGCCTTCATTGATTTGGCTCACGCCTTCGATAGTGTGGACAGAGAACCTTTGTGGACGAAACTAGTGCATTGGAAGTGTCCTGCAAGCCTAATTAAAGAACTGCACTCCGGAACAGAGATTCAAATTTGCCTGGATCAGAGGAGAAGCCTGTCAACCCCAGGAGGAACACTTGGAGGAGTGAAGCAGGGCTGTCCACTGGCAGCAATATTGTTTCATCTCTTTTCAGACCTTCCAGGATTTTGCGGCATGAAATGGCAAATTTTGCGGCACAAACCTTTATTTATTGCGGCATTTTTGCAGGACATTTTGTATAAACTGGAGGGTGTAAGATTCCCACATTGAAGGAAATAGGCAGAGTGCAAGGCTACAAGAGAGCAAGGGTATCATTATTATGTATCTTTTGTATTAATTTAATAGGAAGAGTCCCAGATGTCTCTGGCTTGGCAGAACAGTGTTTGATTTGGCTACATTTCTGGTTTAATGTTCATGCCCATTTAATAGTATTAACTAAATTGATCATTATCAATTGTAATGCTGAAAATATTCCCCTTCTATGTTCTCCAATTCCCCAAACACCCACATACCTCTCTCACCAACACACATCTCACCAACTCTCCATCACAACTTAAATTCCTTAACCTCTCACTCCGTCACACAAATACTCACGTGCTATGTCACACTGTCAAGTCACAATTTGCTCTGCCCAGCCCCTGCCACACTCCAAATCATACTCCCAACTCACACCTTTACACTCTACCATTCCTCCCGCAATATACAGTCCTTCATTCTTTTGTGCTGCTTCTGCATCTTGCATCCATTCTCTCATTCTATTGCACTCTTCCCTCAACCTTTTTCCCAATCTGCAGCTCACTGCCTCTTTCTGGCCAACCGCTTGCTCTCTGCTTTCTGGCTCACTGACCACACGCTCCCTCTACTTTCTGTACCTCTGCTCGCTCTCAGATTTCTGGCCCACCGCCTCACTGCTTCCTCTGCTCTCTTATGCAGCGCTTCCTCCTCTGACCCACTGCTCTCCCTCTGCTTTCCTGCCTATCGCTTCACATCTCACCCATCACTCTCTCTCATAGTATAACCATTTTTTTTTATTTTTTTTTTAATGTAGATTTTGACCCAGTTCCTCAAACAATGGGGCATTTAAAAAAAAAGAACGGAGGATATGATATTTTTAGACAACCCATTTTTGGAAATGAGCAGGTCACCTTATTCTCAAAGGTGACCGGCGCATTTCCACAGGCTTGAGCTGTAGCGCAAATTGTGCGCTGGCCAGCTGCCTTGAATGGGGTTATGGGTTGTTTGACCGAAGTGCAATTATTAGCGGCAGAATTGACCGTAGTCAATTTCTCTGCGAATTGATTTGCACTTCAGCCAAACAACCCAAAATGTACCTTTCACCACCACCCCACCCCCTCCCCTACTTAACTGCTTGGTCGCTGCCGCTTCCCCTGCAACCCTGCGGTGCCAGATCCGTCCCTCTAACGTGGGTCGGATCCGACTCCGCAGGGTCCCTTTTTCGTTTTTTTTTCCTGTCCCCGCCTCCAATTTTGAGGAGAAAGGGCAAAACACTTCTGCAACCACCCTAGACCAAACATACTGAACATGGGGAGCGGGTGACACCCTCGCAACACATGTTCAGTATTTATAAAAATTGATCGAATAGTACTGGACGAAATAGGTCAAATTGTAACATTCGATAGATTTTTGTCATCAAAATGGCCAGTACTTTGAATAGAATTGCTCTCCCGACAGTGTTCTGCAAGCTCCCAACGCCTTTCACAGGGACAGGCCCTCCAGGTGCCTGCCGCGGTAAAATGTGACCCAAAAAATGCATTTTTATCCTGTTTGAAGAACAGAAATGCAAGCGACACAGCAGCGGTTCATACCTCAAAAGAAATGCATGACAGGGTCAGGAAAGACCCTGTCATACAGTGGCAGCCCCACATCCTGTGCGCGTAGGGTTGCCTACAATTTCTGCACATTTAAAAGTGCATCTTGCTTGGAAATGAGAGATGCGCTTTTAAATTGACAGAAACGCCACTTTATTAGATCAAGGAGGTGAAAAAGGCCATCTGAATGGGTGCGCATATAAAATGTGGCCATTCATGTGTCCATTGTGGATTGGGTTGCACTTTTTTTGGGGCGCAAGTGATGAGATGTGTTAGCGCATTTCATTTCATGTGTAAAAAAAAAAGTTGAGAACCTGGCACCCTGAGTATTCTTTTTATTAAAACAGGAATTTTTGCAGATTACTTAAATAAAAATGTAAAAAAATATGTTTTACATTTTTTAAAAAAAGTTTTTGCACAAAACGGCCGATTTTGCGGCATTTTGCACAAAACGGCCGTTTTTGCGGCATTTTGCGTGATCGCAAAATCGCTATAAGCTGGAGGGTATGTTTATATCTGACATTGGGGAAACGTTGGGCAGTGTGGATGCTTTTGCACACAAAATCAATGGGAACAATCTAAGTTGGATGCTATATGCAGGCGACTTAGTCCTGCTGGGCGTAACCCCAATTGGCCTCCAGCAAAGACTGTCTGCTTTGGAGAAATATCTGGATGATCATGGTTTACAGATAAATCCTGCCAAATCAGAAATTCTCATTCTCCAGAACTTGAAGGGAAAAGAAGTGGTGAGCAGAAAGCACCATCAATGGAAACTCGTGAATGAAACCTTAAATGCATTAACCAGCCGCAGTATCTTGCCATGACAATCAACACAAACATCAATAACGAACTTCGAGTTCTGAAGATCAAGGCAAAATGTAAACAGCTTGCTCTGCGTGCTAAACAGAACATTCGGGATGTTTTCACTGAAACTTGTTGATTTTTACAAAGCAAACGTCATGCCAGCTTTGATTCATGGAACTGAAGCTGCCAGGGGATGCTCGTACTCAACATGGGATACATGCGAAAATGTGTTTCGGTGAAAAATCTCACTGCTGCCAAAAGGAACTCAAACTGCGTGCATTAGGTATGAGCTTGGTGTCATATCTATACATGCAAGAGTAACTTGGAACATGTTGGCTCTCTATCGAATATTGATCTGTATAGACTCTCCCCCACAATTTAACCTACTGAAGATGCAGACCAGTGGTCAGAAAGAATCAATCTTGTGCAAATGGGTGGAACACTGCGAAGAGATCATAACACAGTTGAACACTGACAATATCACTCGTCAAGGTAACCCGAACCTGGTCAAAAAGAGGACTGGGTAGAAACCTTAGAGAAAAGAACCCTACATAGATGTATGCAATATGCTGCGCCGGAATCCAAGGCTTATAATAAGCTACCAAAATATCTGGAAAAGTTCCCTGATAAACTTCACAGACAAATCTTTATGAAGTTCTGGTTAAACCTATTTGAACCTAAGGAAAGACTAAGCCTAAGAATAAACACTACACTTCTAGATCAAAGATGCAGATACTGTGCTAACGATAAAAAAAACCTTGAAACATATGACCTTGTTTTGTGTAGGGCTAAAGCGTTAAGAACAAAGTATCTTGGCTCTGACATTGCAAAAAGGCCAACCCTATGCAGAGAAGAAGGGTGGATCTTGATGTCAGAAGGAAGTAACAAAAAACGAACATTTGCACTGACACTATATTTGTAAAAAGTGAATAAGTTGCTGCAGAAGACTAACAAATAATTTAAAGGACGAGAGATGAACATATTTAAAACCGTGTAATGTGGAAAAATAAGCAAGGTAAACTTAAGCTGTGGCTTCTATAGATCAGTGTATTTTATAATGTTTGTAATAAACTATATAATAAAAAAAAATATATATATATATATGTATATGTATACATATATATATAATGCACGATTATATGGTTGTCACTAGTGTATGAGAGTGAAAAGCATGCAGTGCAATTTAATATCTTGGAACAATTTCGAAGCTAGTAATGTGCAAAATGTCCCACCTAAAAAACAGCTAGTAGACCTAACTTAACTATAGGAGGCCCCTATCTAGTGACAGCTATTTCAAAGGCTGTGGTACTTCAATTGGTTTAATTAGTGCACAAAGACGGCTACGGGTAAATAATCCAGTTAGAAACACAAGTAATAACCTTTGTAATAAAATGCTGGAAACAGTGACATTAAATTATAGGAATATTTAAAGTTAAGTTACTTTTGAAAGGAATCCACAACCTAGTCAATTTTAAGTACACATAAGAATACGCAGTAATAATAAAATAAGTCCCCATTTCACCCTACCTGTATCACAGAGACAATGAAATTAGGCAGCGGTTGTCTAGTGAGGGGCAGAGAAAGGACCCATTTAATCAGCAGACAAATAAAGAGAATCTCCAGTGTGCCTTCTTGGAATTTGAAAGCTCCTCGGCAAGCCCTGATACTCTCACAGCAATAACAGACAAGAAAAATGAGGTTCCAGCTCTGTCTGTGCTTGCCCCTCATTTCGACCGGCTGGGATCTACACTCACCAGAAATGAGAATCTGCTTTTAGCACAAGAGGGCTTTAAATAAAGCAGGCAGTAGAAATAAAGCCGAGGACACTTCAGACCAAAACAAAAAGGAGCTATAAAGGAGCAAACTGCTGGTCTTAACTTGCAGTAAAATCACAATGGGGTAACAGAAGTATAGTGGGGCACACCTAGAAGAGAAGTAATAATAATATGTTACACATCTGGACGGTTCCATGTGATAATATTGCAGCAAAAATATCGCCATACAAAAATGTTGCCATATTTTTGCGGCAATATTACCCCATGTAACCAGCGGGGGACACCCCTGGAAACCTCATATATTTTAAAAGGGAGCGGGGGACACCCCCGCAACCCTCCCATCCATTTACCCCATAAATTATCCCCACCAAAAATATCGCCTATGGCCGTTCCCGACGACCATATGTACGGCGATATTTTTGGTGGGGATAATATTACCTGATATCATATAAGACAATGTATGCCTTATCCCCAGGGGGGGAGCCACCCCCTTTGAGGCTAAGGAGGTGAGCCTGCGAAGCAAGACCCTCGATAGGTGTCTGGGCAAATGGGACCTCACTGAGAGTGACTCCCCTCTAGGGGACAAGTACATCCGGAGCGCAGCTCCCAGTACAAACCACTTTTTCTGCATATATGGATTTGGAAAATACTTAAATATCTCCTGTAATGACTATATCCCACAACAGTCCTTCTTTAACTCTATCTGAAGGTAATGCTGAACATAACCTCAATGCCATGGTCAACAAAAAAGGGTACTGTTCTGTTTATTCCTGTTACATGTATAAGAGGAGAACAGATTGTAAAGGGAAGAGAGCCTCCTACATAGGTAGGACAACCCCTACGCAGAAGCAAACCTCTGCAGCATCAATGTCCTGGATGGGCGAAGACACACTGGGCCACAGAGCCAGTGGCAGCGAGGAGGGCAAGCAAGATGGTAGCCAAACACCTTAAGGTTGGCATTCTACCCAACCAAGGAGCCAAGGTCGGAGAAGAGGTGAAGACATAAATACCATGGGCCTAATTATGAGGTAGGTGGTAAGGGATTACCGGCACCGGTAAGGACACCAGTGCCGGTAATCCCTTACCACCCGATTCGGAAATTCCTTAGCGGGTCCTTTCCTTAACACCTGGTTTTACCAGGCGTTATCGAAGGGACCCGTTAAGGGACTTCAGAGTTAATAACGGTACCGCAAATTGTTGTACCGTTATTAGCTCCATCCCCATTCCCATTGATCCTTAGGGGGGCTCGAATGGGAATGGGGAATGGTTCGTGGAATGGGGACTTACCAGGTCCACCAAGGTTGGAATGACCCGGTAAGTCCCTTTTTCGGGAACCCGGACCCGGAATGCGGTAAGGGGCTAGCCATGGTGTTATTTCTTTAGTGGCGCAACCACGAAGGAGGTGTGGTGAGCCAATAGGCCGGTAACATACACCAAGACCAGATTGTATGAGGGAGCTTGGATTCCCAATCTCCACACAAGTCAGACTGTAACTACAGAGACAAGTAGCCAACAGAGAAAGCTGACAAGGTAATGGAAGCTTGAGAAACCCGACGGAGCGCATACCACTGAGATGTAAAAACACATTGAGCAAAGGTTACGAAGATCAAAGAGGTCATGGGGGACTGAGAAACTCGACAGAGAACATACAAGGCACAAAACAAGGTACAAGGTACAAGGCACAAGGTACAAGGTACAAGGCATGAAAATTGTGAAATAACGACTCTTAAAGCTATCTAGGTTATGGGAGCCTGAGAAACCCTAGTGCGCAAACACTCTATGAAAGGGGGATTTGGAGGAATACAAACATTGTGAATAAGGGCTGTGAAAGCTGTCTAGGTTACGGGAGCCTGAGAAACCTGAGTGTGCAAACACCCTATGAAAGTGGGATTGAGAGGGATATGAACATCGTGAATACGCCTGCGACAGTGTCATGCCCTGGGGTAGGTGGCGTGTTTGGGACCACTGGAAAATGGTCCGACATTGATGGTTCCATTACGCTTTTCCTTGCGTTGCTTGCAGGTCTAGTTCTTTTGCCTCGCGCCCATCACCGGTAGTATAACACCAGCCGCTTCCGGGTGACGGACGCGTTGCAACGAACTAGGTTTCCTCCTGTGTTGTTATTGCTCTGAATCATTTCTCCTTGCATATTCACCAGCTTTCCTGTGTTCCTCTGCCACTGTTTTTCTGTAGCTTTCCCTCCTTACTCCTCCCTCCTCGTTTTCGCTATTCAGCCCCTCTCTCTCTCCCGTTCCTCTCGCTGTCTATGCCTCCCTCCTTTCTGCCTGTCTTTGCTTCTGTTTAAGTTGCAAACCTACTCCTCGAAGTTTCATCTTAATTTCTTTCACCTTTGTGTACTTTTTTGTCAACCTTGCCTTCCCTCGGATTGCCGTTGCCTCTCGTTTTGTACCTGTACTGTCAGCCCGTGTACCAGAACTCCTGCCTGCCTCCCGGATTGTAATTGCCTCTTCATTGTGTGCTGGTTTGTTCTGTTTCATCCCGGAGCCTTCTCATTTCTCAACTGACGTCCTCCTTGTCCTCTACAGCCTCCACCTCCAGGATTTTGGTAACAGTTCCCGCTTCTTGACTTCAGACACATCCTTGGGGTTTTTTGTGTCTCTGGCTTTTTCCCCATTCTGGCGGTCACGAAGGAAAGAGCACAGCCCACCTATACTGTCGTGCTGTGGCGTCCTTCCGTGGCCGCACCCTATCTCTACAAAAATAAGTTGAAGCCCGGACATAAAGGAAGAAATAAAGCGGACCCTAAATGGAAGATCAAAGGTGATGAGGAAGGGGAAGGAAGGGAGACAGAGTCCTCTTTCAACGAAGAGGATATTTCCGACAGTCAGCTATCAAGTGTACAGGAGACTGAGAAATCTGAGTTTACAACTATCCTATGTAAGGAAAAAAGAAAGCGACATGAACACTTTGTTTTAGGTCTCAGAAAACCACAGAAGTTACAAAAGGTTGACAAACCAGGGCAGACAGCCGCCCTAGGTGAAATAACTAGGGCGAAAGAAAAACAACCTGTCTGAGGATTACTGGACTTTGGGAGAGTCCCAACGTATCGAAGGTGGAAGTATTTTTATTTCCAAGCAATCCTATAGGAATGGAAATGTTCATGCCAAGATACAATGCTCTTCGTTAAAAGGAAAGAGTGAACCCGATAACTTTATACAAAGACTGGGGAGAATATCCTGCTGTGAAAAAGGAACTTTGAAAACTGAGAACAAGTCAAGTGTAAGTTGGGCCAGGACAAAGCTCAGCGATGCTAAGCCTCCACTTTTTCCTCTTTAGTTAGGTGTTTTCTAAAGTGGTAGGGGCAGTTAGTTTGAAATGATTTGGACCGAAGAAGTTTATTTAGGACTTTAACAAGCACCCTTAGCATGTATTTTTCTAGGTAGGCGCTTTGGTTCTTTTTATTTCAATAAAACTCACTAAATATGAACCCTGATTGCTGAGTCCTTCTTCTGGTTCCCCAGAAATAAAAATAATAATAAACATAATAATAATAAACATAATAATAATAATAAACATAATAATAATAATAATAATAATAATAATAATAATAATTATTCACTACAAAAAAAACTTTGTTGAGGGGACGTTATGGTTAAGTTGCCCAACAAAAACCTCTACACTTCACAAAAAAAATACTTTCCACCTCCTCCTTATGCTTTAAATTAAAACCGATGAACCCCTGAAATTCAACAGTTATGGTAAACTAAGCCCCCAGTCCTGCCACCACCCCTGTGCACTGCTAACACTAACACCCAGACCATGAAAGATGTCATCTGAAATGTCAATGATGACATCAATGACAACATCACTTGTTTAGCCCCTTTCTTTTCCTTCCCTGCCATACATATATATGTACAATCAGGAAAAAAAATTCACTAAAGGAATGTTCTACTTCACAATGCAACCAAACACCACTGCACATTTCCCCATTATAGTAAGCTAAGCAACCAGAACTCGCACCATCTACGTACATTGCTACGACTAACACCCAGGACATCAAAGATGACATCACACATATCATTGATGACATCACTGATGACATCACATGTGAAAATAATATTCCTAAAAAGTCCCTACCTACAAGGGGTTCTTTCTAAGAGTCATGTTAACACCTTTCCATGCAGGATTTGCTGTAGAAACCTGTATGTGACACCCCCTACCAGCAGACAAGCGTTGCCTACGTGCGGCACGTAATTCTTACCCAGCCCTTCCACCCTTTCTACAGTGGTACCAAAGCGAGTCCCTCATTGGACACAACTAAGCGGTCGCACAATCATCCACCAATCACATATAACATTGCTAATTTTAACTCCGTCATCAACATTGCGCACTTCAAAATTACTGTCGATGATTCTCAATGGAAGTCGCATACCATTTTAAAGCACCTACTTCACAAGCTACTGTGCAAGGATTGCACATTTCTACGTACAGCTCCATGCATGTGGAAGCCTTATGATTTAATTTAGACAAAATAATGCCGCTAGTGCATAGGAAATACATAACATTGCTACCCCTTTAAAGTGCAAGATGTCCGATTTGTCATTCACAAATCGCACGACTGCTTACTGTCTTCCGCATAAATTGTACATATGTTGCAAGCATGCCTATTTAGGGCAGAGTTCAATTTATTATGTGAAAATGTCAGAGTTGTGTACTCTGTACGGCCTACAGTAATGCTACTTGCAATCTGATCGTATGAGAATAGTAAGCGCTCCCGATTGTGGTGGTGACATTTCCTGCTGAGGGTCTCCCGATTTTTCGGCATTGTGCTTTCAATTTACTAGTAGAAAATGTTTCCCCATCTAGTACTATGCCCTATCACTTACAAACCTCTCTCCTATGCATAGTACACTTTGTAAACAACAAGGCATTTCCATACCCTTAAAAGTTTTAGCTATTTTGAAGAACTTTCAAGTACCATATTGCAAGTACTATGCAAAGACTGCACAGAGTGAAGTGCAATGTACACATGCACTGGGTTGAAATATGAAAGTTGAATGCTCTGACAAAAGAAGCACAAATAATGTCTGCAGTATCATCACTGCTGCAAACACACAAAGTAATTGATTTTGTTTTTTTAATTCGCAGTGAAGACTACTCTCCTGAGAATCAACAGCATCTACACTGCAGACAACATATCCGAAGAAACCTGGTCATCTTGCACAAAAATGTACAGTACAACCTTTATATTGTAACTACTCTTCAAAGAGGCTGCGTGGGTTATTTGTTTATTTTGGGCACCAAAGCAAGCATTGATTTGTAAACCATTCTACCTACAAATATCCATTTATTGAACAAAGAATAACAGGTAGAATGGCTGACAAATCCCTGTGTGTTTGGTACTCAAATAACATACGTAATCCTTAGAAGGTTAGATTGTAAAAAGAAGTTGCTGTAGCAAGTTTTTGGCATTTCGGTTATTAATAATGGTTCTCGTCACAAGTAGGCCACTTTGTACTCTCATCTGAAGCACATTGTAGTAGTATACAAACAGTAAAGTAGCCTTACCAAATCATTGCTAGAGTTCACTGCACGTTGACACACCCTGACAAAGAGCTTCCCCATGAGACTTATGCACACATGCAGACTGCACACATACATTGGACAACAGATCAAAGTATATTTTTCTTCTCAACAGACACCAAATAATGCCTACCAAAAAGCAACTCCGTAGGAAGGAATGCATAATTAGAGCAAATAAAAATTAAGGTGCCCAATGTAAGCATCCACCTGTTGTAGAGTTTGTAGAGAATCTTGGTACAAACCAGCTAATGCAGTTGGGTAACAAAATAAAGGAAGTCTCAACTACCGAAACTGTACCTCCTCCATCAAAAAGTGTCACAAAACACAGAAATGTTGTAAAAAAAACGGCTGCCAGTACAGCTAACAATGTTCCTAATAATTCTGATAGTGTAAGAAGAACCCATAGTAAAAAAAGTATTTTAGTAAAAATGTTTCGTCACAGAGTCCTTCAGAATCTACTAACCCCTTAAAACCTACCGTAGAAAGATAATCCTACAATCTCTCATGGACAGTGCAATCCTTCTCAAAAGGAAGTTGTTCATATTGGTGTTAAATAGGATGAAAGCACTAACAAAACTAAGTACCAAACTACAAAAGAAACACATAATTGCTTACATGTTTGCATGTTTGCATGTTTGTGGTGGTGAATGGAGTCACACAACAACCACAGAGCTATATTTTAATGAAGAAGCATACAAACAAAAGCAAACAAACATAATTGCCATCCATAGCAGTGGACGAGGGTATGAGAAAATCAATACTACCATCATGGAACAAGAAACACTGCTTACAAAACTATCTCCTGAAAACTCAGAATTACCTCTCGATTCAGCAGACCCACACCGTCCAGTATACAAATGGCCGTGCACATCAATGTGTGCCATTCCAAACAAAGCTTTCAAATCTTTACGTCAGTACCTTAATCAATATGTAAAAGGTAAAGACAAAATTAAAATGAAAGTGCTGCAAAATATGGATATTTGTCCAGTGCGGAAAGACACCGGACTAAAAGGACATTCATTAGCCTGCATTTCTGGGCATATTTTCAAAGGTACCTTTCATGATATCAAAAGGATATCAGTACATCATTTTAGTGTATAAAATATACTGTGCAAAAAGTCCAACTTCAGAATTAGGCAATTTAAATACCACTCTTCTGCATGGTACAGCCAAATACTTACAAGAAGAAATTGACCGTATTCAGAAAAAGTATTTTGGAAGTGAAAGCCACTTACAAAATGCAACAGTTTTAGAACATAGTAGCGACAATTCTGCACATAGCAACCTTCTATTACACACATACAGAAAAGAAATAGTAACATTTAAAAGGTCATCGGCTGAAGTACCAAACCATTTGTGTGTGTTGCTGCAGAACGTTTTACAAAAGGAACACAAACAATGTGGACATAGCATACAAAATAGAAGACAATGAAGACTCTAAATGGTTTGAATTAGCTTTGTACCTTTTAGCTGAAAACAAATATGAAATAACTGAATGCCTAATAAGTTGCAGTTACTGTACTGCAAAATTAGACAACAACCACACTCCACGTGCTATTACAAATAATTTGGGATTGTTTCCATTACCAAAAATCCTGAAACAGCTCAATTTGTATGAGAGCATAATAATTCAAACAGATCACCCATTTCAAGCAATTATACGCCTTCATCCAAAAACAGCAAAATTACCTTCCTCTGAATTGGTGAAAGGCATTCATGGCAAAGTAGTTTATTTGCCATTAGATCTAATGGAAAATGTACACACTCTAGGAGTGGAACGTTCAATAGAGCATTCTTTAATAGTCTTGTTAAATGGAGTACCAACAAAGGACAAAAAAATTTGGCAACAATTTGTGGAATTACACAAAGTTAGACAAGCATTGCAATATCTAAAAGACAATAATGAGTACTACAAGGAAATAAATATTGATGAAAGCTTAAGGGAAAAAAAACTGAAATAATTCAATAGCCATCAGAAACTGGACAATTCGAACTTCTGGATCCAGCTACAGTATCCACTCTTTTGGACCATTACACAATTCATCCATTGCATTCCAATGAAAGCATAGATGATGCACTAGAAACATACCAAATGTGACAAACCAAAGGGTCACCAATGAGTATTTAGGAAAAAAGTATAGAAGCACGTGCTTTTCCACTGATTTTCCTACTGGCAAAGGTGGAAGATACGATCATAGACCCACTCAGATTGAGGCATCAGAATAGCGCTCATTACAAGTGTATTCGCAAGATCCCAGATTTAGACAAAATGTGGAATACATATTCCACCTACTCTATGAAAGTGACTTAGCAACACTATGTTATGGAGTTGCAAACATTCTTAGATCTGGAACCCACTTTCAAAATATGTCAGCTACGCAGTTAATACAAAAAGTACAGGAAAAAGATGAGGTTTTACAATCAAGTATAACAAATTTGTTTGCAAACATGCGTGGTGCAAAGGAATACTGGTTCAGACGGCACGGAAACGTGCGTTGCATGATCAGAAACCTTGGACCACCAACTTGGTGTGTTACGCTAAATTGTGCAGAATATGCATGGGAAAATTTACATGAGTTCCTACACATAGCAAACAGCAACAAAAACAACATAGATATATTACCACCTGGAGAACTTTGCTCTCTAGATCCAGTTAAGGTCTCAAGATATTTCCATCATCGTTTCATTGCAATGCTACACTTTATTTGCAATAAAACTGATCCTCCCCTTGGAGAAGTGCAGCACTTCTTTTGGAGAAAAGAATATCAAGCGAGAGGAGCACCACATATTCACGTGCTGTTATGGATCAAAGGTGCACCGAAATTTGGGCACGACAGTGATAGCACTGTTTTGCAGTTTATGCAAAAATATGTCACATGTGAAATCCCTTCACAACAGACACATAGTGAGCTGCATAGGCAGATTTTACAATTTCAAAGACACAAATGTGGCAAATATTGTCGCCGCAAATACAAAAACAAAGGTAAATACTACACCAAATGCTGCTTTGGTTTCCCTAGACCAGTTAAAGAAACAGGTGAAGTAAACAACTTCATGTCTTCAGTTCGACATAGTGTTAAAGGTAAATCACCTAAAAACACGTATTACATAAAAAGAAGGGAAGAATCAAAATATATCAATGATTACAATGCAATCATTGCCCTGTTATGGAATACAAACATAGATGTGCAGTACATTGCAGACAATTCAACTGCTGGTGCACGATATGTTAGAGCCTACATAACAAAAGCAGAAAAAACAGAGCTTCAAGACCTCTGAGATGACCTAGCATCAGACAAAACATTATCACAGAAATTGTACAGCCTAGGCATAAAAACGCTCTCTCATAGAGAATGTGGGGCCTATGAAGCAGCAGATCGCTTAACCGGCACTGCTTTGTATGGACAATCAGACATCATAGTATGGCTCAGTCTTGGTCCTGCAAAATCTAGAAAAAGAGTGCTAAAATCATATCAGGACATAGAAACAATTGCCAGAAATTATACTAAAAGCCAAGACATTCCAAAAAACAATTTACTGAACACATACTATCCGAACAGGAGTACGACTCTGCAAAGCATGTGTCTATACAACATAGCTCAAAACATTGCATACAAAAATAATGTAAAACCCGATGAAAACAAATGTAGATATAGAGTGACTGATTGTGAAGGGAGCTTTGTGAAACTTACCAAATGAAGCTTAATTAATCATGTCAAATTGTCATTAAAAACTCCTCAACAGAAAGAACTATATTACATGTCTCTGTTACAACTTTTCAAACCATGGAGAAAAGAGGACGACATACTAGATAATTTTGAGTGCTTTGAAGATGCTTTCAAAGAAAATGAAAGCACTATCACCAATGTGAACTTTACGCAGTGCAAAACAATGTTACACAATGAGCAGCAACAGTAAGAAGAACTTCAGGCCCAACTAGATAAGGACTCTTCCGACAGTTGTTAACTTTCTGTAACAGGAAGTCAAGAACCAGTACGACAACCACTAATAGCAAATGAGGCTAAAGTAGCTATGGCAGAAGAAGAAAACACCATGTATCACTATCAAGAAGATACAGAAGACTTAAATTTACAACAAGCAAAACTTAACAACGATCAGCACACCATTTTTGAAGACGTAACAAAACAAAGTGTACATTGTGTACAACACGACAATAAAGAATGTACCTGCCAAAACTACAAACCTATACTGCTGTACGTCAGTGGTGAAGCTGGATCAGGGAAAACATTCTTAAACAAAATCATCAGCAAGTTCCTTCAAAAATTTGACAAACAACAAACTGTCAGCTGTTGTAACGGCCCCCACAGGTTTATCTGCCTACAAATTGGCGGTGTGACTTTACACTGATTACTACTGCTTCCAGTAGAGCATCAAAATAAATTAGACTACTACAAACTTTCTGCAGAAGCTGCAATGGAATTACGTAGAGTATTAAAACAAATGAAAATGCTACTAATAGATGAAGTGAGCATGGTCTCCAACCTAATGTTGGCTTTGATTCTTCTCATATTGCAAGAAGTACTTAAAAATAATAACGAAGAACTCTTTGCAGGGAAACACATTATTGTTTTCGGAGATCTTCTACAAATGACACCAGTGAAAGGTGAACCAATTTTTAAAACATTAGGCCACAAATTCTGCTGGAAAACTGTTGGTAGCATAGGTAATGTTAGCCTTTGGCAACATTTCCAATACTGAGAATTAACTGAGAACATGAGGCAATCTGCAGATCTCACTTATGCCAACAACTTTAAAAGAATTAGAGTTGGTGTATTATCGCAACAAGCACAAGTTGTATTGAAAAACCGGCATATACATGCACTTTATGGTGATAATGCGTGTGCAACTGATGTTATGAAACAAATAGCGCACAAAAATGTCAATTGTATGGCCTTAATGCCAACTCTTACAAGCTGTTTCCAATTCAATGAAACAATGTTAAAGAAAGAAATGCAACCAATAATAGAAATTAATGGCACATACAAACTAGACGTACATGGTATGACAGTACCCATGTGTGAGCAAGCCACAACAAGACTAAATAGTTTAGAAATTTCAATCTCCAACTCAGCTGGGTTGAAAAAAATATTGAAATTATCCTTAAATTGTAGAGTAATGCTTAAACGTAACCTTGACGTAGAGCAAGGGCTAGTTAATGGAGCAGTGGGCACAGTTGTTGGCTTTCAATCATACCCACGTGATAGCAACATTCAGTTTGTAAATATTCGCTTTGATAAAGTTAAAAGTGAAAAGGATAGGGCGCTCAATTGCTCGATTCCTTCTCTTCAAAGACATGCATGTACGTAGAGAGCAATTTTTCTCTAACTCTTGCATATGTAGTTACCATTCATAAATCCCAAGGTCTTACCCTAGACAAAGCATTGAGAGATATAGGAAACACAGTGTTTAAGGAAGGCACGAGCTACGTAGCATTATCACGCTTACGTACACTTGACGGTCTATTGCTAATAAACTTTGATTCAAGTAAAGTCAACGCTGATATTCCTTGCATTCTAGAATACAATAGATTGCGTTCACTGTACACCCCTCATCTGAAACAATACCCTGTTCCAGATAAAGTGAAACGTGGTAAAAGAAACGTAAATGAAACAGAAATGCAACAGAATGCAACAGCAAATTCCGCAAAGAAAAGAAAAGAAGCTAAAGTTTCATCAATTGCCGCAAACATAGAACAACCTATTAGGGAATGTAAACAAGGGACGTCGGCAAAGAAGCAACAGAAAAACCGAAAGATTCACTCAGATACAGAACTTTCTGGCCCATTCAAATTTTCAAATGAAACTGGTGTAAGTTGCTATGCAAATGTAGCAATGAATATTCTATTTCAATTGCCACCAATTGTTAACAATATTTACCTGCACGGTACAGACCAATTGTGTTTGCAAATGTTAATGCTGCATAGAAATGCAACAAGCAATCCTGACAACACATACAGTGTGCATGGAGTAAGGCAACAATTGGATGACTGTGCTGGAATGGTGAGATTCACTATGAACTCACAAGAAGATCCACAAGAATTTCTAATGCACATACTATTAGTATTGGAAAACAAAAGTGTACCTCTAAATGAAATCTTCCAAATTTCGTACATGTGGAAACATACATGCGCTCTCTGTAACAAAGTGATAAAGGAAGAAATACCAAATGAGCAATTTGTGTATGTTTCCATACCAAATAGTGAGAGCATTCCATTTCAGAAACTTGGACAAAATGCAAACCATGGCAGATTATGTAGTATTTGAAATTCAGACAATCGCTCCACCTTACTGATACAATCACATAGTGCCTACATAATACTTATGCTTCTACATTATAATGCAGATGGCACCAAAAACAACTGCAAACTGACTGGATTCACACACGGTCAAGTGTCACTTGGAAAGAAAACTTTTACAACAGTAGGAATAATCTACCATGCAGGAGCTACAACCAATGCAGGTCACTACACTGCATACATTAAAAAGAATTCTGAATGGTTCAAATGTAATGATAGCACCATTACTCTAAAGCAGAGGTTGCCAGCTAACCCAACAAATGCGTATTTAATGTTCTTGAAGCCAAAATTTACAAAATAATGTGTACTTCAAGATTGTCAACAAATTATGTGAAAGACTAACAACAGTTAGACTACGCCCTCAGGTATCTAACTACCCAACAGGATGGAAGAATGACATAAATAAATGATTATCACATATCGTTGGAAACAAATGCACAGGTAGAATATGCCTATAGGTATTTAACTGTTGTTAAAAATCGGCAGGAAGGCAACAAACAAAACATTAATGGGAAAGATGAAAGAAACAGGATATAACAACGACACAAATGAATGAGTATCACTAATCCGTAGGAACAAATGCACAGTTACAATACGCCTACAGGTCCTTGTAAATTAGCTACTTATAAATTTACTTTTCGGACCATCGTCTGCAGTCATGAAGCTAAGACACTAGGGCATCAACACAACTAGCGCATTCCATCACACCCATATTGACTTGTAACTCCACTGCTTATGACTTCAGTCTTGCGTGCATGTGCTTTGGCCATGCACCCAAGAGTGCAGGGTCTCTCCACAAACACCTCAGTGAAGACTGGTAGTGGCGGCCATGCACCCAAGACTGAACATACTCCCTGCTACTTGCCAATCGAAATGCAATACTACCGGTGTATGCATGGGTGGCACATGCAATGGTGGTTGTGGCCAGGGTTGAGAGTTTTGGAAGTAAGGCCTTCAGCCTTCGGCCGACGGCCATGCATCCAAGACTCTAGGCCATGGCCACAACCACCGTAGCATGTGCCAGTCATGGCGGCGTACTGATGAATTCAATAACCTTAGGAAAAAGTATAGCAATTACGGCATGCTGTCAATTTCAATGTTCCTTAACACCACACGTGTCCTTACAACTGTAACAACTCCCCCGTTCACTGCACAGGCTGAAATACTGGCCTTTTTGGACCCCTCATTTTCTGTGCGTACAAGGAGGCCATAGAACATACATCATTAAGAAGGTATAAGTGTATTATTGAGTGCATGGCCTCTGGCCATGCACCCAAGAGTGCAGGGTCTCCCCACAACCACCTCAGTGATGTGTGGTAGTTGTGATTATTCTATAGGTGTGCTATCCTTCAGTGCTTCTGCCCAGAGGCTTCAGTCCTAGCTGTATGTTTGTAGATCTTACATGGGATGGGTGTGCAGTGGCTTCCACGTCTAGTACTTACTTCTTTGTTCTTTTGAGCATGGCCTTTGGCCATGCACCCAAGACTGCACGCACTCCCCTCAACTTGCCAATCAAAAAGCAACACTACGGGTGTATGCATGGGTGGCACATGCAGCGGTGGTTGTGGCCAGGGCCTACAGTCTTGGAAGTAAGGCCTTCCACCGACGGCCATGCATCCACGACTCTAGGCCCTGGCCATACCACTGTAGCATTTGACACCCATGGCGGCGTACTAATTAATATAATAATAGCCATCGGAAAAAATAATGCATTCACGGCATGTTGTCAATTTCAATGTTGCCTACCAATACGCGTGTGCTTTCAACAGTTACAAATTTCCTGTCCACTGCATGGACTGAAGTGCTATCGTTATTACACCCCACATTTACTGTGCGTACAAGGTGTCCATAGAAATTACATCATGAAGACCGACCCCCAGAACAAATGCATTGATCACCCATGTCTTACTGTCTGAACCTTTCCCAATGCTCTGTGACACAGCAAAAGAGTTTCATGAAAAGAGCATGCGTACGCTGGTTGTTGCTCCGCTTTCAGCGGATCCAAGATGTCGGGTGCATCCAAACAATCTGACACAGAACACATCTCGCAGCAGCCAATGGGCAGAGATGTCACGTGTCCGCGGTCATGACGCCAGCCCCTTAGCCAATCGGTACCTTGTTCATATACCGAACAGGGAAGTGTGACCGCGGAGTGAACATAGATATCACACATTTTTTCAGATCTACTTTTTGATAATTATAAAGAAATAAAAATAAAAATACTGCATAGATGGTGACCAAATTTACAAAAGCACACTTTCTGGACCAAGCCCCTGTACCTGCCGCAGATTTCGATAAAATCCATCCAGAGGTTTGACCTGTAGCCGAGTGCAAAGCTTTTCCCCCGTTCAGTCTATGGGAAAAAAAGACGTTTGGGGACCCACCCTATAACTCCCCCCGCCCCCCGGACCAAACTTCTCCAAACTTTGCAAAAAAATTCAGAGTGACCCATACACTTTTTTTGCAAAGTTTGGTGAGGATTCGTCCGGGGAGAGAAAAGTTATAAGCCGCCCAAAAAGTGCTCTTCCTATGGAAACAGCAACTTAAACATAACTACATGGCCACTACTGTGGCCATGAATTAATTTGGTAATTTATATAGTACTTCCTACTGGAGTCTTAAAGCTTTTATACTTCACCTGTGCCATGTAAGCAGTTCAGTAAGCAGGCTTGGAAATGCAGGCAGGTGTCTGTTTAGAGATCTGTTTGCATTGTGTTTCACCCCTGCTTAGCCTGTGACAGGGGAGAGTGGGTACACGTGAAACTGAAGCATTATTTGCTGCAACTTAGAGACTATCCATTCAAGAACAAGGGATACACTCTCGGCTGCAGCAGGCATGCAAATGAAATGCCCAAGACCATGAATACTGCTGATGGTGAAAAAGTGCCTTTGCTAATAGCCCACCAACTGAAAGGATCACTACCTCTCACTTGTGTGCACATTTTGTGTCCACAAGTGGTAGCAATGTTATGTTCATGTGGATAAGTGTATGGTGATAAAAGTAGGTATCAAAATGACAGATCTATATGTGCAAAGAATTTAGGAAATCTAAAAAAGTGCACTTTAAAAATAGCTTTTTTTAACCAATCCCCTGTTATTATAAAGGGGTGTAACCCCACCTGCATGGCCCATTTACACTCACTCTCCTAAGATAAGTAACACCTCCTTTCTCTATCTGTTTTATTCAGCATGTTTAATTAAGCAATAAGCCCCTCGCAGGGGGGCATTACCACTTCAGCTAATGCCCCGGGGCGTAGTTACAGGCCCGAGCACCTTCTGTTCATCTGTTGTCCCTGTAGGTGTTGCCAGTGCACCCTGTGATATCCGCACACTTACTGGGACAGTCACCTCCAAGGTTTATGGTCTGTTGGAGAGTGATTGAACAGCTGTGTTTTGTCCGCATGTCCGTTTACAGTGGTGTCCAACAGGGGGTGGTGCTTCTTGCAGCATATGGAGATGTGGTTGGAGGCACTTATTTGTGGGGATGTTGCTGACATGGGTCTTTTTTTGGTTTACATGGCATGGTGGGTTGTGCATTTTGTTTCTGTGATACAAAGCTGCTAATTGACATTTCAAAAGTGGCCTTTGTTTTCCAGTCTGCTCTTCTCCATCACCAACTTGTGTCCATCCTCACCCAAACAAGTGCTAGTTTTCCATGTACGTGCCTTCCAGGCTCTCTGACCATGCTGTGTTTTTTCATGTGTTTCTATCTCTGTCTTCCTATCTTTCCCACCTTTTCCCTGCCCAAACCCACTGTATTGTCCAACATATCTCTCCTCATCTCCCCACCCGCCAGCTCCTCCTTGCACCACGATTCCCCTATTCACCTCTATCTCTCTCTCTCCACTCCATTGCTATACATTCATACCTCTGTGTCCTGTCTCACTCTTGCCGTTTGTCATCTTTCTCACCAACTGCCACACTTGTACTTCCACTTCCAAGACTATCACCTACTCACTTGGAGGCCTTTTCCTCACCTGCATCCATGGGTGACCCAAAGGCACACATTACACCGGTCAGTGGGTGTGCAGAACTTGTATGCCTGCCATCATTGTTCCCACTTGTGGCTGCATCCCGAGGGTGACTGTCACCTGTTTCTAGGGTGCATGTCATACTGTGTTTGTAATCTGTTTGCTTCACTGCCAGTAGTTTCTCAGTTTTTGAGTTTTTTGCTGTTGCAATGTTGATAGTTGAGGACGCTTAGTTATCTGTACTTCCGGACATTGAAACTGGATGCTCCATGGCTATTTCCTTGTTCCATACGGGAGTTGACATGTTTGTACATTATCTTTATATTGATGCAATGCATCTCTTTGCAAGTTCAGAATGTTGTTTCAGGTGGGATGCTGTGGATGCAAGACAGGTGGGCATCTTGTGCAGGTAAGTCGAAGGCTCTCACGGTGGCACTTGTGGTGTTATTGGTGGCAGGGAGTCTGGCACTGTGTGGGGTGTATTTTCTTTCCATGTGCTGAGTTGAGCAGGTCTGACTTCATGGGTGCAGGGACACATGGTGATGGTAGACTGGTGGTTGTATGCTTGCAGTTTTTGCATGTGTGCTGCCTGGTGCACGGCTTCCAGTTCACTGAGCTGTTCATGCCATGTCTACCCACGCTGCCAGTCCACTCTTGGTACTGCTGCACCTTCTGGGGATGGTGTTTTGAGACAAATCCACACACAGCACAGCACTGCAATCCATTTGGGGATGCCATGTTCACCACAGACACCGGGCCCATGCCATTGGCCTGGTGGTGTTGTTTGCCATGGGGACATGTTCGATGCACGGCACACCGGCAGATATTTTGCTGCCTGTTGATTGCTGCTTAGTGCATCCAAAAGCTCCCTTCGGTTCCCAGCACATTTGTCCCTGTTCAATCCAGTCCCTGTGAACTCTGCCTTCCCTTCCTCTTGCCTGTTGCCTGCTTCCTTTTGTGTATCAATCTCCTTGGCCTCCTTTTCTCATTGGTTTCTCTTGTCTGCTTGTCTATTTTATGCCATTTGCCTCTGTTCTCTGCCTTCCTGTATGACTGCTGCCTCTTTGACCAGCTGCTGTGTGCCGAATCCTGTCTTCACTACAATTGATGTGATGTTTGCATCCCATCATCTTGGACTTTCCATCAACAGCTCTCCTGCTAGTGCTTAGTGCACTGTCCTGATGCCACGTTAATCGGGGGATGTCATTTCGAGGCATTGGAAGTGCTTTCAATGGGATTGTGGGTTTCCAAACTCTCAGAGATCTCTTTTTGGGAGTTGTGTCATTCTGACTGAAGCCGTATAAGAGTGTGCACAATGTCCTGTCACCAGAACAAGGGGTAAGTGGTATCTGGTCCTTCACTGCATGGCCTCTGGGGGGCAGGCAGTGTAGGTGTGGGTGGGGATGGTGTCACTGTGAGGGGTGATTTAAATGCATTTGCCCGAAGTGGGTGGATCTGAATGCATGGTTGCACGGATACATGGTGATGGGTGGCTGGGAAGTTCTTGTTTGCATTTGTTGCATTCTGACAGGAAGTTGGTTGCTGCAATTGAAGGGGAAATTGCAGTTAGATCAGCAGAGTTTTGTGCAATGTAGACCTATGGAGGGGAGTGTCAGTGCATTGGATGGTATAGCTGGTGCAGGCTTGGAAGGGGAAAGATGTGAGGTGAGATGTGCATCGTTCTTGCAGTGCACTTGCATTTCTCAAAGTCTGCATGACCACTTTTATGTAAATATGTATTGTGAGCATACATGTCATGGAATGGGGTAGTCACTCCACCTATATATTGCTCTGTCACATGCATAAAGTGGGCAGGGCAGTCTTGACATTTATTACTTTCTGTTTTCCATTTTGTGCTGTGCCTTCCTACTTTTATTCTCCTGTGCGATGTAGGGGGTCTACATGCACAATAATTGGTGGTGTCCATGTGACAGTGGTCGAGGACTTTGTTGCTTGTGTTGTGTGCTTTGTTGTGGACAATAAACGGTAACCTCACAACATACATTGAATTAACAACCCACTAGGGAAAAAGGGTAGGTGCACCCTTTTTCGAGGACAACAAGTGCTTTGTTTCATATTCAAAAAGGAAAATGGCCACTGCCATAAAGCTCTCTGTCTTAATCAATGTAGGCAGCACATTATAACAATGTGAGTCATCATGTGTGACGCATTTCATGTACAGTGTTAATCCACCACCCGCATTGACTACCTCCTATTAACATGCTAATATTCACATATTGTCCCCTCTCCCATTGGCCGTGTCATCTTTTCCTCCAACCTTTTCACAGTGGGGTGACGGTCTCTTCACCTTTGGTCATGTGGAATGATTAATTAGGCTTTCAAAACGTCTACCCCATCTTGGGGGTCTAACCACATGTTGTGGCCCTGGCCATCAACATGAGCTTAGTAGAAAACTTCGAGGTCAGCCAGGTCCTTGCAAACATGGCAACGTTTTTTCATCCCAGACACGCAGGTGCACCCATCAGGGCTCCCCGCAACAACCTTATTAAAGTGGGCATCACCATTTGCTCTCCCTGGTACAAATGATGGAACTTGCTGCTCTCTGTTACCCCCTTTGTCAGGTATTCCTCCCAATGGATAGGCCTGGGTTTCCTGCATTTTCCATTGATCCATCTCATTCATGAAGGATTTAGGAGCATTATCCCTCTGTGTCTGGTGGTTCATATGGCAATGACCATTATCCTGGGGGGTGTTGGTGTCCTAAATCTAAGGTCATGTTCCAGCAGCTCAGGACCTCTGACCCGGCTCCCATGCGTATGACCTTCACAATGGGCCACATGTGTATGTGTGCGTGTGTGTGTGTATACGTGTGTGTTCCCCACCTTGCCTGGGGGTTGGGATGTAATAGTCAAGCAAGAGAATAGGACTTGTTGTTCTGTGTTTCCAACACAGCCTGTGAGGATTGTGGCCTACTGTTTAATACAGTGTTATCTTATGTTCTGTATATCATGCGCCTGCAATGTATTGTATGTGCCACTTCTGCAAAGCAAGTGATTCTTTTCACTTGGATATGTATGTGCTTCTACAATACAGATGTTTCCCCCAGTTAGTTCTAAACACATTTTCCCTCTCCCCACTATGCCCTCCCCCATGCATTCCCCACATGTTTGTGTTCAGACCGCAATCTAAATCGTTTGGGAGGGACTGGGATCTGAACGCACTTCCCAACAACAAAATAGATACTGTTGTTTCCATTTGCTATGGTTGTGTTGGTGTTTGGTGCATGTCATATTATGCCTAGTCGACAGACACAGTTTGCCTCTGGCAGATACACATTATCATGGTATTTTTAAGGGCATGGAGGATAGGCCCCAAATCATCATTGAATGGCACCAGGACTGTGGCCTCACTGTGTGTGCTCCACAGAGGAAGGTTTTCAGGTAACGTATGTTTGCACCAGCTGGTTGCGTGCAGCCTCTCCCTTTGCCCTTTGGTCAACCAAGGGTGACGTCCCACCTGCATATCAACTGGTATGCCACGCTGTGTGGTTAAATTGTGCATTACACATGCTGTGACAATGATTTTACAGACTACTGATATGGGAAATATAGCAAAACCTGGCCAGAGTTGTCTAGGGCACAGAAATGTGACTTAAGCAGCCCAAGTGTGCACTCCACCATGCCCTCTGTGGCTACATGTGTTGCATTACATCTTACCTGAGCTGATGTGGCAAGATTCCTGTATGGCGTCATCATAAATAGTGAAAGTTTGTAGGCATTGTCCCCTGAAAATGTTTACATGGTTGTTATTGCCACTTATTGTCATGGTCTGTTCTTCAGTGTGTAACGTGCATGCATGCAAGCATGTGCGTGACAGTTCATACTCACCAATGAGTCAGTTGTTGCGATATTTTCCTGATGCCAGGGCCCGGTAGAGTGTTCAGTTGCTGTAAATGTAGCTACCATGTATGCTGCTAGGAAAATTGGAATTGACTTGCATGATCACGCCATTTGTGTCACATACGTCCTGCACATTGATGGAATGCCAGTGCTTGCGATTGTGGTATATGTGCTATGTCATTTGGGGAGGGGGTGTGTAGCTCAACATGTTTTCAGTTGATGGCTCCAAGCATACATGGAATATGTGCAAATGCAAAGAAATCCTGGCACACTCTCTGCCTTTCCTCCAGTGTTCTTGGCATATATATGCACCTACGCAGACACGCACATAATGTTATGCAGGCCAAGAACTGGTGGAGACAGTGGGATTGTTTGGCTTTATATATCCCACAAACTATAGCAGTGGTGCACTGGAAGGAGTCTGTGGTAATGAAATATATTGTCAACAACACCTTTTGAAAGGGGATAAAGGCCTGGGAACAGATGGTGGATGGTGCTAGATCTTGCTCCCAACTCCCTAACAAGGTCTAGGGTGACATGGGGTGGAAACCGGTACCTACTATACACCTGGTCATCAGGCATCCCAAACAGCATGGTGCGTGTGTGAAAATCCAGGGCCTGGGTATCCTCCTTCTGTGTCCATGTACAATGGCTCCCACTATTGCAGCATTCATCGTGGCTGTGCAACATTTGTATGGTGTGCATTGCATGCGTTAAACAATTTGGATCCCTTGAAGATTGAACTTTACGCCTGCTATCATGTGGTGGTTGGATCAAAGGGTGTGCATGTGACTTTTTTCTGACGAGAGGTTGCACTTTGGCATACAGGAATTTGGTTGGGTTTGTGGTGGATTGGGCATGCCATTGCTTTGTGTGCCCCATCTCTCAATACACTCACATTATTCCTGCATGGAAAATGGGAGATATGCATGTTCCGCCCCCTATTTTAATCTCTGTGCAGGCACCACCCACGCTCTGTGAAAAAGGCCTAGCAATGCGCTCGACTGCATGCAGAGACATGCTGGGCCATTACGGAGTCCCCGTAAGGTCCCAAAAAGACCTGCTACGTCTATTCCATGAATCGAAATATTTTTATTTTAATAACGCTGTGGGAACCCACAGGCATCTGGGTGCCCATGAACACATAAAACATACATATAGGAACCAGACTCAAACAATGTTCAATTTAGGTTGTAAATGCCTCAAATATCAGTAATCCCTATTTATATGAACAGGGTGGTCTTCAGCGAACTTCAAAAAGATGTGTTGTTCTTATCTAGTCGTAAGCTCAAATGTAGAGAGTTCCATATCTGCGCGGCCAGTGTGGGAAAGGCCTTCCTAGATATTTTGCTTTTTTGAATTAATGGGAGTGAATGAGTCCCAGATCGGTGGAACACAGCATGCTTCTACTTTTGTCTAATGAGATGCAGGACTTCAAGTAGTTGGGTGCATTTCCATACAGACATTTATGTACAATGGATGCAGTTTTATACTGAATTTGGTCCACAATGCGTAGCCAATGCAGGGACTGTCTGCCGGTTAAAATATAGTCCTGCCTAGAAATGCTCTTGATAATAAGGAATAACATTGTTCGGCAGTGTTTGAAACTTTTGTAGGCGCTTTTTGTTTGCCACCAGTAGTAGGGTGTTACAATAGTCCATGCGTGAAAGAATAATGGCCAGGCAATTGATGCACAATTGGCCTCTGAGATGTAGGGTTTGATATTTTTTAAGAGTTTTAGGCAATAGTGGCAGTTTCTTGAGATGCAGTTTGTTTGAGTCTCTGTGCCTATTGAGGCATCAAGCGACAAACCCAGTTTTATTTACTTTGATAACGACAGGAATGGAATCATTCTTCACATTGAAGCAAATATATTCCTTCCTTAATTTGCCCCCACCAGCTGTGTTTCCAAACAAGAGTAACTCAGTGTGTGTTCCCTCTCTTTGTCTTGAAGCACATTATGTATAGGCGCTATATAAATAAACCATCATATCATATCATATCATTAAAACAGAGGCAGTTATTAGTCATCCACCATTCAATGATGTCATAAGTGGTATTAACGTTCAGAACATCCTGATCATAATCCCCACTGATTTCTAGGATCAATTGGGTGCCACCTGCATAATTTGTGAAAAAGATCCAGTTCGCTTCCAGCAGGCTACAAAGAGGTCTAGCATACAAATTGAATAGCGTAGGTGAAATACACACCCCCTGCGGAACACCGCAAAGGATTGGAGAGGACTTAGCTAAGGCACTTTCCCAATATACATAGGAATGTCTGTTGGATAAGAAAGATTTGACCCAGCTAGCAGATTCAGTTGTACAATTCCCAATATCTATGAGAGTATTTAACAGGTGTCCGTGATCCAGCAGGTCAAAAGCTGAATATTCTTCGAGGAGGACCAGTAGCCCAATTTTCCCCTTGTCTATCGTCTTCAGTATGTTGGTCTGCAGATTTATTAAACCTGTCTCTGTGGTATGCTTACCTCGAGAACCAGACTGTTTACTGTGAAATAAAAGTTCTTCCTTGCAATGAGCTTGTAGTTGGTTAGTAGCTATCTTTGTCAAGAACCTTTAACTAGAAGTTTGTGTTAGTAATTGCCCTTACGTTTTTGGCATCTTTAGGTTCCGCGCCAGCCTTTTTCAACAAGGGGTGACGGTGATGACTTTAATTGCCTCTGGGAGAAATAGATGGTCGAAAGAGGAGTTTACAAGTTGAGTAAGGAATGGAATAAAGATGACTTTATTATCCAGCACAAGTTTTGTCAGGAGGATATTCTTTTAACAGGATGTTGGATTTATTGAAGATATAGTTGAGTCCATATCTGACTCAGAGATATGTTTGAAGGAAAATGTATGTAAACCAACATTTTGTTTAGATGTTAAGGAGGAGGGGTTGCAAACAGAATGGCCTGCAAATTCCCTATTTTCCCAACAAAGTATTCCATGAATCGGGCCCTTAGATAATTCAGCAATTCAGCCAGGCCAGGTTTCCAAGTTCCTGACTGGATTTCGTTAGGGCATGGGGACATGAATAAATTGACTAGTGTTAAATCTACAAAAAGGACACGTGCTGAATAATAGTAAATATTCCATATTTGTTGCTTATGTCGACTCAGGTGCTCTTGATAAAATTGAAAGAACCATGTTATAAGGAAAGCTGCCGAGATGGGGTCTGGACCAGGGACTTCTGAAATTGATAATTTATTTGCATTAAATTATGGCCATTTGTTATGTCTTGAAGCTTAAGGCACATGTACAACAAAAACAAAATCAACCGGAAAATGTGCAAAACAACGGAGCGTGTTAGCCCCATGTCTTTTCAATGTATATATCTCATACATGAGAGAGTCTTGATTAGCAGTCAATTCCGGAATGGGGCCATATAAGTTTAGCCTGGTTAGCCTATGCCGTTGATGTGTTACTGTTCAATGTGACATTCCTTGGGCTGCAATGATCACTTAATAGGGGCATGGAATATGCATGTGCTAACTCTTTGGACATTGGTAGGGAAAAGACAAACATCATGAGATTTACTATTTAAAAGACCCACTATCTCTTCATTTGTAATATGGGAAACTATAGTCTTCAAGAGGTCTCAGAGATAAATATTTTTAATTACTTAATCGGGTATCGGAAATACCATAATGAAGAAACTGATTTGATTGACAACAACATCATCTTAATTAGTGGCATAGCTGAAGAAATGTAATGCTCTACACACGTGTTTCACTTTGCTACGGTTTCATGTTAAAATAAAAGTGTAGGAAGAAGTTGAAACTCGCACTTTCAATGCACTGCACTGAACATTCCCTTAAACAGCAAGTGCATGTGTTTGGGGGTTTGTATTGTGTGGGAGGGCCATGATAATGGGGTTTGTGAGGAGTGGGTGCAGGCCAGTAGGAAACATAGATCCACTAATTCTTGTCCTACAATTCCACCACTGCATGTAAGAACAGATAAATAAACAATATTCTTAAAAAAAACAGCATTGGACAAGCCCCACCCGAATATAAATCGACATAACGGGGTTACAGGTTGTCCTAATACTAATCCTGCAGTCAATGCTGTCCATGATTGCAGTGTGTCAAAAAGGTGCAAGCATTGTGCTTAATAATCCGACATTTCAACTTTCAGGTGTTGGAGCCTTTTCTTAACAAGCACTGGCAATGCCAACAGTTTGGCTTTTGTGTAAGCATGGGAAAGGCACTTGCCAGGCACTGCTGTAGTGTTAGTAACTGGCCATTGATGGTAGCAGGAGCAAAATGGTGCATGCACCTGGGCATCTAGTAGCAAGCCCTGGCAAATGCCCAATACATATGCACAAACCAGAACTGTTAGCTCAGCCAACAATAGTTTTTAACCAGACTTCATTAAAGGACATGCATAGTTCTTATAAATCGAGTGCCTGCAGACCTGGTTAAGACATTTCTATTACACCAGTAGCTCGTTTCCAAAACCAATTAAGCCATTAGCTCTCAGAAGACAGCTTTGAAAAAATGCTGGCAGCCCATTCAAGTGTAAAGTTTGATGGTAAGTCTTGAATAAAGGGAGCACTAAGAGTTGCCATGAGGAGGTGTTTTGTGGGGCAGGGGCAGGAATTGGGTAGCAATGGACATAGGGACTAGCATGGACATGGCCTGTCAATGGGTGGGCAAATAACCAAACCACACCTAGAAGCTGTGTTTGCCTCCTCATATGCCGTTTCTCCCTATTTGTACCCTAATACAATAGTTTTGGCTTATAGCCCCACCTGGTAGCCCAAACTAAAAATATGAACGTGTGTGTGTGATTGTGGCAGGATGTTTTAGCATACACTTCCATAGTACTTCCATGTGTATTACTCCATTAAAAGTAAACGAGGGACAATTTGCAAAAATGAAACAAAGTGGGTATATCTATCTGCAAAACAATAGCACCGTTTGACCAAACGTCCTGATTTCTTTTAGCTAAAACCTTGTCGACTTTGTCGATTAATAGATTACATTGAAGGTTTGTTAAAATTAGAAACCGCCACTTGGTTTCGGGTCTGGACACTTTGGGCCTCATTTACAAAAATGTTTTCAATAGGACTTTCCCATGTACAAACATTTGTGTTAAACTGGCCCTTTGGCGTTTGAGTCTCCTAACTTTGAAGTCCTTCTTCGGAAACCTTTTTCTTACTTCATGACATTTGAGCTGTTAGAAATAGTACTAGTCAGATCACTTAGCATGCCAAGACTGATAACACTGCCCCAGCGCCTGAGTCTGAATAGCATACCTCTTTGCAAGACCTTCATGCAGGTATCATTTATGGGAACGGTATGCTCTTTAAAATATGTCATGATTGCCAGGTGTTGGCAGTTTTGAACAGTGCTTTGGTTTATTGGTGAAGTGGGGTGAATTTAATCCCATCACATATTTGACTGCCTCCGTTTTGTGTAACATTTATCATGCAGGGTGTGCTTGTTCTGTTGAGGTAAATAGGTTGTAAAGAATGCTGCAATTGCAAAGCCTACTGCTGGCTGTCACATGTTGTAACCCTCCAAAGCAATGGCAAATACTAAGAACAGAACACCTACTTTCTTAATCACACTAATCTATGTCACTCTCTTCACCACCGGATGGTTCACAACTAAACGTCCTTACAGAATGTAAAAAAAAGTATTACATTTTATCTTTCAAACCTTTTTAATCTTTTTAAAAAGGAAAATGGCATGTGCAAATGAAATACAGCCACCACGAGAATGTTCAAGCTGCCCTCCATGCCAAGCCTTGAGAAAACTGTTGATATCCAATTTCAGGTTTGTCCCAACCGCCCTAACGTTCTCAAATCATTGCAGTCTGGTGCATGTCCTTGAAATGGAACTGAAGTCCCTCAGCAGTCTGTGGAGTAAGGCCTGCCTTGTAGAGCTCCAAGACTAATATGAGGCACAGACCTTACTACACTATGATATCCTGAAGTCCTGCCTCATGGAAGGTGCCTGACTCCTCTATTATCTTGTCTAATTCCGTACGTGTCAATTCACAGAAACTCAAGCTATGACCCTTCTTTACAACTCTTCCATTCCTTATAGGAGACACTTAACAATAGTGACCAAAATGCTGGGGACCCATCTACTGAGCACACACACATCCCAATAGCTTGCTCTCTGGGCTGGTCCCCACTCAGGATGAACTGCTACCACATGGTAGCTCCCCATATTTTCACAAAGGATACATATCCATGTGCATGTCAGTCTGGTTCCATACAGAAGGAAAGTCTACACCTAAATGCCAGGCAATCCTCATCTGAAAGGAATCCCAGGTGCATGTTTCTGGCTTGTTTGGCATCGTCATGTCAAGCTGTGTCTCTCTAGGACAAGTGAGCAAGGGACCCACTTGTTCAGAATTTACCAAAATTGCCTGAACCCCTCGACTGAGAACAAATGACATGTTCTATGGGTCGGTTCCCAGCGCTCACTCTGGTTTACAGCTACGTTATTGCTCACTATACCTTTCACCGAGGAGAAATATCCATTTGTGTATTAGTATGGTCCCACTCACAAGGGCAGCGCAGCACCAAAATGCTAGGCAAGTCTCCTCTGAACAAGAGTACCAACAGCAACATCACTCAAAACATGCTCCCACATCCCAGGTAGAGTGGTTTGAGTAGGACCCCGAAAGACCAGAGAAATATTCCTAGCTTCCCATCATTCACCTATCTGATTTTTGAGCAATCAGGCAAATGGAGTGGACAGAGGCAGAAGACAGATGAGATAGAGGAGAATACAGGTATTACTTTCAATAAAGGCATATCTACTTAGGTATATTTTATATAATTCTTATCTAACAAAACATGTAAATGTTACATTACCAGGTTTCACATTGGCCTCAGTCAAGTTATTAAATGAGTGCACTTTAATGTAACTAACAAATACACACAACTAGTAAAAACACTACCGACCCTCTGCTGTGAGGGAAAACACTTAGGGCCTCATTACACGTTGTGCGGTAAAAAAAGGCATATACCGGCATGGCGTTATTTGCGTCTCTGCCCTCGTAAGAGCCCGCAAATTGCGGACTATTACAAGTACGCGGACACAAGCATAGCGCCATGCCGGTAATCCTCCTACCGCCATGCCCTAAAAGCCCCCAAAAAGTCCATTAACGGATTCGACCAAAGTGCTAATAGCACCTCTGCCTTCTTACTGCATGCAAATTGCGGTCACCGCTATTAGCGGTCACCACTAATAGCGGTCACCGTAAAAACGCAGAAGCGGAAATAGCGTCATCGCACAGGAACGGGAAAGAGCGCGGCGGCAATCTTTAAAAACACAATCCGTTGCCATCCTCCGTATCCAGGACACCTTTCCAGGAAACTCGGACAAAAATCCTTCCAGGACAGCCTAAAGATGCCCAATGCTGTAAAAAAATCGACAGAGCGGCAACGCAAGGAAAAATTCTGCAATGAGGAGCTCATAATGCTGACCGCGACACTAGCGGCAAATGCACATGTGGTCTTCAGCAACGACATGCGGCGGGAGACCATCCTCAAGAAGAAGGCCATCTGGGCAGAGGTTGCCAACAAGGTCAGCATGGTGGGCACCACCACCCGCACAGTTAAAGACTGTCGTAAGAGGTGGGACGACCTCCGGCTCCGTGTCAGGAACATACTGGCAGCGAACCGCAACCTGGCTATGGGCACAGGAGGAGGCAGCGAATCGCCTATCAAACTCCGTGAGTGGGAGGAGACCTGTGCATCCACAATTGGAGTGGAATCCATAGAGGGAGTTGGAGAAATGGAGCATGGCGTGGCCACTTCGTTTGATGGAGGTGAGTGTATGCATCAAAAAATGCACGGTGAAGTGTGAGGGGCCCCCCAATTATGTGTCCATATTAATGCCGTGGATCCAGCCACAAACATACATGCATGCATCACCACATACACGTGCAACACAGACCCATTCATGCATGAACCAGCCAACATCCCCATTACCTGAATCCATAATCAAGAGGCCCAAATGCATAGAGCAGCATGACGTAATCATTCAGCATAAGGCAGGTCGAACCATAAATGATGAATATCCCCATTTCTCACCCCTACAGGATCACACACAGAAACTTAGGAGCCACGCACTGCGACACCTGCTCCCCCATCCACCAAAAAACCCAGGAGAGATGCCACAGCGGACACCGCCACAGCCTCAAGGGGAACCGGGAGGAGTGACCATGACCAGAGGGACAAAGGCAGAAGGAGCACTAGTTCCACGCAGCCCGAGGCCATGCCTGCTGCCATCGTAGCACCCACAGTAGTGTGTCTCCCTGCAAGTGAAACCAGCATGGAGGGCACAGACTCTGATGCCACCAGTTCAACTGGTGAGGCAGCAGCCACTGCCCCACTTTCGGATGAGGGGGAAGCACAGGGCATTGTGGATCAAAGCCAGACCCCCAGACCAACACGCTCCATACTGGAAAGCCCAAGGTTTTCATCAGGTCCGGGTAGCCATGGTGGATCACCCACCCCCACCCTGGAAGGGTCATGGAGCCCCCAGGTATTCTCAACGGATGCCAGTGCCATGGATCAAGGCACAGCAGTCATCCCATCAGCACCTAGCATGCAACAGGACCTCTCATCTATCATCCAGAGGCAGGCAGAGATCACTGGGCTAGTAGGGCAGCATGTGGCTGAGGCAGGCCGTCTGAGGGAGGACCTCAGTATGTATGCACGGCAGACAAGGGAGGGCATGGAGGCATGCACCAACAGGATCTGCAATGAAATGGCCCAACTCAGGCAGGCCATGATCCGCATAGCAGACGCGATTGAGCGCCGATGCCCACTGACAACACAGGATGAACCGGGCACCACCTCCTCTGGGAGTTCCCGACAAACTAGCCCCCTACGCCGGTCTCTGCGCAACCTGATGCGCACCACATACCAACCACCAAATGGCGGAGGAGGCACTGACAATTAGGGCCAGCAAGGACTAGGTGGCACATGTGGAGAAGGACACGTTCACACCATGTGGCTCACATGGGGGTGTTGTGGGGGGAGGGGGGTAAGGGTGTTCTTGGGAGTGTTGTGGGGGGAGGGGGGTAAGGGTGTTCTTGGGAGTGTTGTGGGGTGAGGGGGGTAAGGGTGTTCTTGGGAGGGTTGTGGGGGGAGGGGGGTAAGGGTGTTTTTGGGAGTGTTGTGGGGGAGGGTGGTAAGCGTGTTTTTGGGAGTGTTGTGGGGGAGGGGGGTAAGGGTGTTCTTGGGAGCGTTGTGGGGGAGTGGGGTAAGGGTGTTTTTGGGAGTGTTCTGGGGAGAGGAGGTAAGGGTGTTCTTGGGTGTGTTGTGGGGGAGGGGGGTAAAGTTGTTTGCACAGTTGGGGCAATGCACTTAATTTTTGTCTTTTGTTCACAATACACTGTTGAAATGTTGAAACACAGGCTTGGTATTCATCATTGTGTGTGTGTACTGTATTGGGGAGATGGTTCTTTGTGGGACTGACCACATGCATCAGGGAGGTAATACCCATCTGCATCCATAATAGTTATACCTTGTATCTCATGGAATCTGAGACATCAGATGCTGACGCACATCGTGTCCCTCCTGGCCATCGCCACTTGCATGTCCTTGCGGGCCTTTTAACCCATCCTCATCACCATCCACATCATCCTCATCCGGCGCTTGCATGTCAGAGAGATGGTGTTTCTGTGGACTACTTCATTGTGATCTGGGGCCACCAATTCCACATGGGTACAGTTGCTGGCCCCGATGCTACTTGGGATGTTTGGAAGTGAATAGATGCATATTTTGGTGTTTGCAATCTCCTGGGCAGTCCGTGGAAGGAATATGTGTTCATGTCCAAGATTCAGGAGGGCATTGTGTACCTGTTTCGGCGTGCATGGGAATACTGGTTGTGAGATGCCATGCATCTGCCACACATTATGCTGCTGCGAGCCTGTGGCCAGGGAGTGGAGCGCAGTCAACACCTGCACTAGAGGGGGGATTGCAGTTCTGATGTCTATGTGTCTCACGCTGTCGTCATGTATCTTATCCACGATGATGGTGATGGTATCCCAGTGCAGACGGTACAGGGTTTGTATGTGCTCAGGTGTCTGGTTCAATGGACTGGCTTAGATCCTGGAGATTGGTGGCTGGCTCTATGGTATTTCTGGGTGCCCTGGTGGTGCTTGCTGCGCCTGTTTTGCCCTACTCCTCTTCCTCCTCCTGCGTCTCCTCTGTGCTGCCTGTTGTTGGTGCTGCCGCACTGCAATCATGTCCTCCAGCCCATGTAATGCTGGCAGTATTGGAAGCATTTATGTGTGGGAAGGGATGTGGGAAGGGGTGTGGTGTGCTCTTTTGTGCTGCCACAGTCTCCATCGCCTCCACCTCTGCTGGATGTGTCCACCTGTGGCAGGTGGAAACACTGCTCCGGTCTCTTAACGGGTGGTTTGCGATGCCGGTATTTGCGCCATGCCAGTAAGGGGTTTTTGGGTCTTTCCCATGCCGCTATTGCCATGTCTGCCTAGCTTGTGATGGGATGCTATTAGCGCCATGCCGCTATTTCTGACCTGGGGGTCGCGCGCCCACGGACTTGCCGCTATTAGTGGCACCGTACTTACCGGTTGCGCTAATAGCGGCAAGTCCGGGTCGAAATTAGATAGGGAATTTAGCGGTACCGGTAATCGCTTACTGGTACCGTTATTCCCTTACCGCCGACCATGTAATGAGGCCCTTAGAATGCTGACTTTCCAATAAAGAGGACACTCTGGGTTGCAGAAATGTGTGCACAGGCAATGACTTCAGCAGAAATTGTCGACATTATTGTAAACGTCTTGAAAAATTGTGTACTGTGGGATCTTGCAAGTCCCTAGGGCACTTTAAAATGTGGCTGACGAGAGGTTGCACTTTGGCATACAGGAATTTGGTTGGGTTTGTGGTGGATTGGGCATGCCATTGCTTTGTGTGCCCCATCTCGCAATACACTCACATTATTCCTGCATGGAAAATGGGAGATATGCATGTTCCGCCCCCTATTTTAATCTCTGTGCAGGCACCACCCACGCTCTGTGAAAAGTCTCTAGTAATGCGCTCGACTGCATGCAGAGACATGCTGGGCCATTACGGAGTCCCCGTAAGGTCCCAAAAAGACCTGCTACGTCTATTCCATGAATCAAAATTTTTTCTTTTTATAATGCTGTGGGAACCCGAAGGCATCTGGGTGCCCATGAACACATAAAACATACATATAGGAACCGGACTCAAAAAATGTTCAATTTAGGTTGTAAATGCCTCAGATATCAGTAATCCCTATTTATCTGAACAGCGTGGTCTTCAGCGAACTTCAAAAAGATGTGTTGTTGTTATCTAGTCGTAGACTCAAATGTAGAGAGTTCCATATCTGCGCGGCCAGTGTGGGAAAGGCCTTCCTAGATATTTTGCTTTTTTGAATTAATGGGAGTGAATGAGTCCCAGATCTATGGAACACAGCATGCTTCTACTTTTGTCTAATGAGATGCAGGACTTCAAGTAGTTGGGTGCATTTCCATACAGACATTTATGTACAATGGATGCAGTTTTATACTGAATTTGGTCCACAATGCGTAGCCAATGCAGGGACTGTCTGCCAGTTGAATTATAGTCCTACGTAGAAATGCTCTTGATAATAAGGAATAACATTGTTCGGCAGTGTTTGAAACTTTAGTAGGCGCTTTTTGGTTGCCACCAGTAGTAGGGTGTTACAATAGTCCATGCGTGAAAGAATAATGGCCAGGCAATTGATGCACAATTGGCCTCTGAGATGTAGGGTTTGATATTTTTTAAGAGTTTTAGGTAATAGTGGCAGTTCCTTGAGATGCAGTTTGCTTGAGTCTCTGTGCCTATTGAAGCATCAAGCGACAAACCCAGTTTTTTTACTTTGATAACGACAGGAATGGAATAATTCTTCACATTGAAATAAACATATGGCTTCCTTAATTTGCCCCCACCGGCTGTGTTTCCAAACAAGAGTAACTCAGTGTGTGTTCCCTCTCTTTGCCGTGAAGCCCTTTGAGGCACATTATGCATAGGCGCTATATAAATAAACCATCATATCATATCATTAAAGCAGAGCCAGTTATTAGTCATCCACCATTCAATGATGTCATAAGTGGTGTTAACGTTCAGAACATCCTGATCATAATCCCCACTGATTTCTCGGATCAATTGGGTGTCACCTGCATAATTTGTGAAAAAGATCCAGCTCGCTTCCAGTATGCTACAAAGAGGTCTAGCATACAAATTGAATAGCGTAGGTGAAATACACACCCCCTGCGGAACACCGCAAAGGATTGGAGAGGACTTAGCTAAGGCACTTTCCCAATATACATAGGAATGTCTGTTGGATAAGAAAGATTTCACCCAGCTAGCAGATTCAGTTGTACAATTCCCAATATCTATGAGAGTATTTAACAGGTGTCCGTGATCCAGCAGGTCTAAAGCTGAATATACTTCGAGGAGGACCAATAGCCCAATTTTACCCTGGTCCATCATCTCCAGTATGTTGGTCTGCAGATTTATTAAACCTGTCTCTGTGGTATGCTTACCTCGAGAACCAGACTGTTTACTGTGAAATAAAAGTTCTGCCTTGCACTGAGCTTGTAGTTGGTTAGTAGCTATCTTTGTCAAGAACATTTAACTAGAGGTTGGTGTTAGTAATTGGCCTTACGTTTTTGGCATCTTTAGGTTCCAAGCCAGCCTTTTTCAACAAGGGGGTGATGGTGATGACTTTAATTGCCTCTGGGACAGATAGATGGTCGAAAGAGGAGTTTACAAGTTGAGTAAGGAATGGAATAAAGATGACTTTATTATCCAGCACAGGTTTTGTCAGGAGGATATTCTCTTAACAGGATGTTGGATTCATTGAAGACATAGTTGAGTCCATATCTGACTCAGAGATATGTTTGAAGGAAAATGTACGTAACCCAACATTTTGTTTAGATGTTAAGGAGGTGGGGTTGCACACAGAATGGCCTGCAAATTCCCTATTTTCCCAACAAAGTATTCCATGAATCGGGCCCTTAAATAATTCAGCAATTCAGCCAGGCCAGGTTTCCAAGTTCCAGACTGGATTTTGTTAGGGCATGGGGACATCAATAAATAGACTAGTGTTAAATCTACAAAAAGGATACGTGCTGAATAATAGTAAATATTCCATGTATGTTGCTTATGTCGACTCGGGTGCTCTTGATAAAATTGAAAGAACCATGATATAAGGAAAGCTGCCGAGATGGGGTCTGGACCAGGGACTTCTGAATCATTTATTTGCATTAAGTTATGGCCATTTGTTATGTCTTGAAGCTTAAGGCACATGTACAACAAAAACAAAATCACCTGGAAAATGTGCAAAACAATGGAGCGTGTTAGCCCCATGCCTTTTCAATGTATATATCTCATACATGAGAGAGTCTTGATTAGTAGTCAATTCCGGAATTGGGCCGTATAAGTTTAGCCTGGTTAGCCTATGCCGTTGATGTGTTACTGTTCAATGTGACATTCCTTGGGCTGCAATGATCACTTAACAGGGCCATGGAATATGCATGTGCTAGCTCTTTGGACATTGGTAGGGAAAAGACAAACATCATGAGATTTACTATTTAAAAGACCCACTATCTCTTCATTTGTAATATGGGACACTATAGTCTTCAAGAGGTCTCAGAGATGAATATTTTTAATAACTTAATCGGGCATCAGAAATGTGCATGTGTCTATGTACAGAAAATAGTATCCATCCTCATAAAGTGGACTGTAGTTAGAACTGATTAAAATTGGGAATGTTTGGATAGATTGGAGGGTTGTATATGAAGGTCCCATGTGCGCAGTGCCTAGAATAGAATTTGGTTTAATCTCTCTGGTGCCTTTAGAGAAATTATGGAAAATCACACTATTTGTCAATTCCGGAATGCTGAATCTACATCAGAATTATATGACATAAAAAGAGCAAGACACTGAGCAATCTTCAGAGGTTGTTATTATTGGATACCTCAGAGCCAGCAAATAACTTGTGAAGGTAATTTGTTGTAACCCTGAGAAATGTAAAGAAACACCATCTAAGGTTTGTACCTTTCAACGTTTCATCAAACCATTTCCAGGAAGTCATGAAAGGATTTACGTTTGAAATGTCCTCTTAATCAGCTGCACACCCAAGAAAGACTTGGAGCATGTTTGTAGGGCGTGTCCATTGGCCACTACTTCTCGCGTTTCTCTCACAAAGGTCCTGCAAATAATGTCTAAGGGTTTTGATTAGGTGACTAGAATTGAAACACCTTTCGTTAATTATATCCCTCATCAATTTTCGTAAAAGTGTTTTCCCTATTATAGAGGATACCTACCAGCATGTAAATCCCAGAACACAGAGCTATTTATTGGATGTGTTTTGTGACTACAAAAAAATATTTTGAGTTTATAAATGTGTAATGATCTCAATCTAGTATGTTACCCATTTTCGAAGTCTGGTTCTGGTTTTGTAGTTATCTCTATTTTATGTTTTATGCTTGTGAAATGTTTGTATTTTAAAGCATGTACGCAGTGGTTGAAGTGAGCGACAGCGGGTGGGAGCGTTGCTTCTCTACTTTTTTATATTAAGTTTTACTGCTCCTATACTTTTATTTTAAAAAGAAACCGTTCCGGAATGGTTTCATGTTAAAATGAAAGTGTAGGAAGAAGTTGAAACTCGCACTTTCAGTGCACTGCCCTGAACATTCCCTTAAACAGCAAGTGCATGTGTTTGGGGGTTTGTATTGTGTGGGAGGGCCATGGTAATGGGGTTTGTGAGGAGTGGGTGCAGGCCAGTAGGAAACATAGATCCACTACTTCTTGTCCTACAATTCCACCACTGCATGTAAGAACAGATAAATAAACAATATTCTTAAAAAAACAGCATTGGACAAGCACCACCCGAATATAAATCGACATAACGGGGTTACAGGTTGTCCTAATACTAATCCTGCAGTCAATGCTGTCCATAATTGCAGTGTGTCAAAAAGGTGCAAGCATTGTGCTTAATAATCCGACATTTCAACTTTCCTGAGAGCGTGTTGGAGCCTTTTCTTAACAGGCATTGGCAGTGCCAACAGTTTGGCTTTTGTGTAAGCATGGGAAAGGCACTTGCCAGGCACTGCTGTAGTGTTAGTAACTGGCCATTGATGGTAGCAGGAGCAAAATGGTGCATGCACCTGGGCATCTAGTAGCAGGCCCTGGCAAATGCCCAATACATATACACAAACCAGAACTGTTGGCTCAGCCAACAATAGTTTTTAACCAGACTTCATTAAAGGACATGCATAGTTCTTATAAATCGAGTGCCTGAAGGCACACCTGGTTAAGACATTTCTATAACACCAGTAGCTCGTTTTCAAAACCAATTAAGCCATTAGCTCTCAGAAGACAGCTTTGAAAAAATGCTGGCAGCCCATTCAAGTGCAAAGTTTGATGGTAAGTCTTGAATAAAGGGAGCACTAAGAGTTGCCATGAGGAGGTGTTTTGTGGGGCAGGTGCAGGAATTGGGTAGCAATGGACATAGGGACTAGCATGGACATGGCCTGTCAATGGGTGGGCAAATAACCAAACCACACCTAGAAGCTGTGTTTGCCTCCTCATATGCCGTTTCTCCCTATTTGTACCCTAATACAATAGTTTTGGCTTATAGCCCCACCTGGTAGCCCAAACTAAAAATATGAACGTGTGTGTGTGATTGTGGCAGGATGTTTTAGCATACACTTCCATAGTACTTCCATGTGTATTACTCCATTAAAAGTAAACGAGGGACAATTTGCAAAAATGAAACAAAGTGAGAATATTTATCTGCAAAACAATAGCACCGTTTGACCAAACGTCCTGATTTCTTTTAGCTAAAACCTTGTCGACTTTGTCGATTAATAGATTACATTGAAGGTTTGTTAAAATTAGAAACCGCCACTTGGTTTCGGGTCTGGACACTTTGGGCCTCAATTACAAAAATGTTTTCAATAGGACTTTCCCATGTTCAAACATTTGTGTTAAACTGGCCCTTTGGCTTTTGAGTCTCCTAACTTTGAAGTCCTTCTTCGGAAACCTTGTTCTTACTTCATGACATTTGAGCTGTTAGAAATAGTACTAGTCAGATCACTTAGCATGCCAAGACTGATAACACTGCCCCAGCGCCTGAGTCTGAATAGCATACCTCTGTGCAAGACCTCCATGCAGGTATCATTTATGGGAACGGTATGCTCTTTAAAATATGTCATGTTTGCCAGGTGTAGGCAGTTTTGAACAGTGCTTTGGTTTATTGGTGAAGTGGGGTGAATTTAATCCCATCACATATTTGACTGCCTCCGTTTTGTGTAACATTTATCATGCAGGGTGTGCTTGTTCTGTTGAGGTAAATAGGTTGTAAAGAATGCTGCAATTGCAAAGCCTACTGCTGGCTGTCACATGTTGTAACCCCCCAAAGCAATGGCAAATACTAAGAACAGAACACCTACTTTCTTAATCACACTGATCTATGTCACTCTCTTCACCACCGGATGGTTCACAACGAAAAGTCCTTACAAAATGTTTAAAAAAAGTATTACATTTTATCTTTCAAACCTTTTCAATCTTTTTAAAAAGGAAAATGTCATGTGCAAATGAAATACAGCCATCACGAGAATGTTCAAGCTGCCCTCCATGCCAAGCCTTGAGAAAACTGTTGATGCCCAATTTCAGGTTTGTCCCAACCGCCCTAACGTTCTCAAATCATTGCAGTCTGGTGCATGTCCTTGAAATGGAACTGAAGTCCCTCAGCAGTCTTTGGAGTAAGGCCTGTCTTGTAGAGCTCCAGGACTAGTATGAGGCACAGACCTTAGTTTATGTTTATGTTTAATGGATTTATATTGCGCACCTACGGATCCAAGGGCTTGAGGGCGCAGACATAACAAAGGACAATAAGAATGCAACATATACAAAGATAACAAAAGAGCAAAACATAGGAATCATAAACCATATGATCATACAGATGACTGACTTTGCGGACAAAAAATCAAAGAATTAGATTACAGTTCGAAGGCCCTTTGGGCAGGTATTTGCAGCGGCTGAGATACACCAGTAAAGAGCTCTTCCCACAACCAACTAAAATACAGTCACTGTTGGGGGAGGAGCACCAGTCACTCAGGTCCAGCCTTTCAATAATCAGTAAATCGTCCAGTCTAACTGCACCCGGACTTGTTCTCTGGCGCAGCCATGCAAGAGTCTTATGTCGCAATGCTTCTTTGGACTCGATTCCAGTTGATTTCTGAACATTGGTAATAATACAATTTCTCTCATCCATTATAAAGTCGGGAGATTTCGAATGTTTTAGCCATGGCATTTGTGATTTTTTTATTTGAAGATTGCTTGATAATATCCTTTTTTATTTCGAGTTCATAGTTAAGGGCTGATTAGCTTCTCTAAAGTCACCACTTGACTTTTGTGAAGGTAGCGATGGATCCAGGGCTTTAAGTGGGCCGGGGCCTGCCGGGGCTGGGCCCCGGCAGGCTCCGAAATTTCGTTTTGAGGCGGGGCCCTGCCGGGGCCCACTAATCTCCCCGGGCAGCCCCGGCCACTACACGAAAAGGCATTTTTTTCTACAGCCTGAAGCTCTCGCTCGTGTGCGAGAGCTTCAGGCTTCAGAAAAAAATGCCTTTCAGCCATAATGGTGGCGCCGCACCTGCGAGGCATCCCTTTAATCAAGGGATGCACGTGGGCCGGCGCCACCATTATGGAGAAACGTGAGGCCGCTGGAAGCAGAGGCCTTGCTTTCTAAATACTGAAGCTCCCGCGGATTCGCGGGAGTTTCAGTCTTTAGGAAAAAGGCCTCTGCTTCCAGTGGCCTCACCCTGTCAGCCTTAATGGTGACGCTGCTCCTCCCCAGCTGGCGAGGGGCAGCAACACCATTAAGGGTGAATAGGCGAGGCGCTGTCCCCTGCCAGGCAAGCCTATACAAAATAAATGCCGAGATCAGCACCCTCTCCCCCATAGGGGAGAGGGTGCTAATCTCTACAAAAGGCTGCCTGGCAGGGGTGCCAGTAGCCCATTGAGCCGGGACTCGTCAAAGGGGCGTGGCCTAACGGCCCATCAAGACCCCGATGTTAGGCCACGCCCCCTCGATGGGCCCCGGCTCGATTTGTAGTGCCACTTAAGGCACTGGATGGATCAATTTCCTGAGTAGGGTCTATGTTAGAGGCTTTTACTTTTTCCTTCTCTGGCAGAGGTGGCTCATAGTATCCCAAAAGGGGTTTGATTATTACAACCGTTTGCGTAGCTTGATCATTCATTTTCTTTAATATGGGAGTTTGACAGGCGATTTTGACCCTCAACACCGGATCAAAAGAGTCCTTGCTAAGAGGCTCCTGGGTCTGAGAAGAGGCATTTACCTTCGAGGGCAGCGAAACCGCTACCCAGTCGTTTAAGGCATCCACTAGGAGACTGAGCTCAAAAGGTTCCTTACAGAGGATAAGCTCTTTAGCAATGTTGGCCATGAGCTCAGGCCGTTCGGGGGATACAATATGATCAGGTTGTGAAGCATCCCTCCCTTCAGTAACAGGAAATGGTAGAATAGGAAGTGCCTCAGAACTTGTAGCTAGTGGAACATTTACAATTAGCACTGACTCCCTCTCTTCTAAAGGGCTGAGCGAGCCGCCCAGTAACACATGTCCTGGGTGGTTTGCCTTCACAGAGGATTTATCCGTAATCTGTGTTGACTCTGATGCCTTACAGGGGGGGGGTAGATATCTTAGAAGGGGGCATTTTAGTGGCTAAAGGTTTGTTCTGGTGGTGCTGCGCTCTTGGTCTTCTGCGTTTACCAGGCGCTAAGACCTCCAGTGCTTGATCACTATTAGCTACTGGGAGAAAGGTCATGGGGCTCCCTGGGCCCCCTGACTCCCCCATACCTGTGCTTGCTAATGGCTTAATACCCGTTTTCTTGGAAACAGCCATCCTGCTAAAAGATATAAAGTGGACGTACCGTTACAGGACTAAGAGGCCGCAGGGTATAGGCTTTCCTTGCCTGTTCACCCCTCTAGCTCCAGCAGATTATGCCAAGTTTAATTAGGCCCTTCAACCGCGGTGGTGTTCTGAAGATGCGGCCACCGGCAGAGGCACAGCCGCCGCTGCAGCCATCAGCACGACCGCGGGTACAGCCGCAGATACAACCGCAAGTACAACCTCGGGTACAGCCGCGTATGCAGCTGTGCACAGCCACGGGTGCAGCCGCGTACAGCCGCAGATACCGTGGATACCACGAGCGAGCAAGCAGGAGCATAGAGGAAAGGACCTAGCTCCACGTCAAGCCGCACGCCGGCCTAGGGCTGACGCCGCTTCCGAGATGGAGTTCAGAACGTTGGATGGAAGAGAGCCATAGTACACTATGATATCCTAAAGTCCTGCCTCATGGAAGGTGCCTGACTCCTCTATTACCTTGTCTAATTCCGTATGTGTCAATTCACAGGAACTCAAGCTATGACCCTTCTTTACAACTCTTCCATTCCTTATAAGAGACCCTTAATAATAGTGACCACAATGCTGGGGACCCATTTACTGAGCACACACACATACCAATAGCTTGCTCTCTGGGCTGGTCCCCACTCAGGATGAACTGCTACAACATGGTAGCTCCCCATATTTTCACAAAGGATACATATCCATGTGCATGTCAGTCTGGTTCCATACAGAAGGAAAGTCTACACCTGAATGCCAGGCAATCCTCATCTGAAAGGAATCCCAGGTGCATGTTTCTGGCTTGTTTGGCATTGTCATGTCAAGCTGTGCCTCTCTAGGACAAGTGAGCAAGGGACCCACTTGTTCAAAATTTACCAAAATTGTCTGAACCCCTCGACTGAGAACAAATGACATGTTCTATGGGTCAGTTCCTAGTGCTCACTCTGGTTTACAGCTACGTTATTGCTCACTATACCTTTCACCGAGGAGAAATATCCATTTGTGTATTAGTATGGTCCCACTCACAGGGGCAGCCCAGCACCAAAATGCTAGGCAAGTCTCCTCTGAACAAGAGTACCAACAGCAACATCACTCAAAACATGCTCCCACATCCCAGGTAGAGTGGTTTGAGTAGGACCCCGAAAGACCAGAGAACGATTCCTAGCTTCCCATCATTCACCTATGTGATTTTTGAGCAATCAGGCAAATGGAGTGGACAGAGGCAGAAGACAGATGAGATAGAGGAGAATACAGGTATTACTTTCAATAAAGGCATGTCTACTTAGGTATATTTTATATAATTCTTATCTAACAAAACATGTAAATGTTACATTACCAGGTTTCACATTGGCCTCAGTCAAGTTATTAAATGAGTGCACTTTAATGTAACTAACAAATACACACAACTAGTAAAAACACTACCGACCCACTCCTGTGAGGGAAAACACTTAGAATGCTGACTTTCCAATAAAGAGGACACTCTGGGTTGCAGAAATGTGTGCACATGCACTGACTTCAGCAGAAATTGTCGACATTATTGTAAACATCTTGAAAAATTGTGTACTGTGGGATCTTACAAGTCCCTAGGGCACTTTAAAATGTGCTTGAGTGACAGGACCCTTTAAATGCTTGTGTCTGGGGCTCAACAGCATTGAGTCAGGATTCAAAGTGCTTTGCTGCAGTTCAAGACAGTGTTGAAATGGGTCGAATCAGGCTTCCAAATTTCCAGTCAGCATTGAAGCAATTCAAGTTGATGGCTAGAGATGGGTCAAATTGGTGATTGAAATGAGGTGAGAAGATTACCCCCAGTGGATCAAGTTGGCATTTGAGACAGGTGTGGACGAGGCTTCCACTTGATCGAGGAACCTGTCTAGACATGGTATGTCAGCTGAGACCACAGGATCAAGCCAGCAGTTGAATCAAAGCAATTGATGTCAATGGGCCTTATTACGACCCAGTCGCTCCCGTAATGAAGGGTGCCGGTACGGGACCAGCACCGTTCATTACGCGACGCCCTATTACGAGGTTCCCTTGCGGGACCCGGTAAGGACGCCTGGAAAAACAAGGCGTCCTTAGCGGGTCCCGCAAGGGGACGAGGGAGCTAATAACGTTATTAGCTCCCTCCCCATTCCCATTGAGCCCTAAGGGGGCTCAAATGGGAATGGGGATTGATTTTGTGAATTAGGAATTACCGGGTCCTCCAAGGTTGGAATGACCCGGTAATTCCCCATTCACAGAACTCGGAGCTGGATCCCGGTAAAGAGGCCCAATGTGTCCTGTCAACATTAAGATGGCAGAAGGAGTAGGTAGGCAAATCGAAGCAGTTACAGTGCCAAAAGCAGAATCACAGGTCCTGTGGCAGTTTGAAGTGAATCAAGTTTGGTTGAGAACGCTCAAATGGGTGTCAAGGGGGAGACAGTCTTTTAACTGTTTCTGGGATTCTGGGTTACCATGAGATCCAGTCCAAGGTGTCTAGGGGCAAGGTAGATCCTTTTGCCAGCACATGCCAACCAGAAAGTCTTCTAGAGAGCACTTAATATGATATGATATTTTATTTATATTGCGCCTATACACAAAGTGTTTCAAAACGCTTTGAGGCGGGGGAGGAAGCAAGGGTAAAATACAATGACATTCTTACAAGGCCTTCAGACTATAAGAATAGGCTAATAAAAACTATTGTACTAGGCCTGACTACATTTATGATAGTGCAAGAGCATCGAACACAAAACAAGGGTGGTAAGGAGAGGGTGGTCGGAGGAAGGAGAGGAACAAATAATAAGACTATCGTACAGGCCGGACATCATTTCTGATAGTGTAAGAGCATTGAACACAAAACAAGGGTGGTAAGGAGAGGGTGGCCAGAGGAAGGAGAGGAACAAACAATAAGACTATCGTACTAGGCCTGACGGCATTTCTGATAGTGTAAAAGCATTGAACACAAAAAAGGGGGGAGTAAACGGGTGGGGGGGAAGAGGAAGGATAGGAACAAACAATAAACTATCGTACTAGGCCTGACAACATTTCTGATAGTGTAAGAGCATTGACTATGGAGGGGAGAGAGGAGGAGAATGTAGGCAGGCACAGAGAGAGGTAGGGATAGCCTGAGAATCGGATGAGTAAGGTGAGCAGAGGTAAGGGTGACGAATTTAAAGTGTCCAGGAGCAAACATGGAGGCTAGAGGAAAGGAGAGGGCTGGCAGAGAGGGTGGGGAGAGGATGGGAGGGGGAGAGGCAGGTCAGGAAGTGGAGGCATAGACCGCATATCACCCACTTTTTGCAGAGGACAGACATTGTCCCCCATGTTATTTTAGAGGCTGTGTGTAAAACAGTATACCTTGACTGTCTTTTTTATATTTTAAGTGCGACTTGGGGCTTCGACTGCGGTAGCAAGGCTCAGAGGTTAGGCACTTTACCACTGCTCCATATAGCTGGTGACAATTAATGAACACCTAAAGGTGAAATGTCACATTTTGGGAGTGCACTCGTCAGGGAAAACATTGACATTGATACATGAGGTAAAACATACACACTTTTTTACATTTTCAAACACCATTAGAAGAAAACATACTCCCTTGGTTTTTGTTTGTGATGATTATAAAAGGCAAATGCCCATTCGTCCTGTGCAATTTGTATGGTCATGAAAAGCCAATTGAATGCAATTTGCATATTTCACATTATTATGCTAATTTCTGGTGAAGTAACATCCCATTGCATATGAAAATGAGTGCCACCACTTGTTTTTATAGGAATTGAGCCCTGGTTCCAGGTGAATCCTTCTCTCAGAGTCCAAAGGTGAATCAACTAAGAGGGTAGTAACCACCCCAGTCCTTATAAAATCAAAAGACAACAGTCGATTTATTACATTCTATACTTATGTAAGGGGTCCAATCCTGTTTCAGAATCATCAGGCCTGGTGCTGTCATGCCTAGTTGCATTTTCTGCTGGAAATAGGGGTAGTGGACATGATGTATGGGAGTCCTAGGAAAAGCCAACATGTTGAGAGCCCTCTCTGGACTGTAACTCTCTCCTGGACTACTCTGACTCCACCGCTTCGTCTCTCTGCCTCCATCAAAAGGTCTCCAGTAATGAGCTCTCTAGTGTGAATTGCCCATTGTACTAACAGTGCTGCCTTTGAAGCATTGGTTCTCAGCTGAACACACCCCATCCCACTGGCCCACAAGAGAGAGTTCTTGTTTCCTGGATGATGTGTCAACCTTCTTAAGGGGTTCAAAGAGAGGTGGGACCCACATGGCATGGTTGCTTTGGGCAAAAGCCATCCTAGGCAACCACATAAACACCAGATCTTGTCAGGAATGAGCCACGGCCCACAAAACTGACAACACTGACCACTGATCACATACATTGCTAGTGGCTGTATAATTGTGTAATCCCCGTAGTATCACAATACAATAATACATCGCTTATAGTCAGTTACTGCTCAAAGTGCGACCACATTTTGGGCTCCCACAATTATACAATTTTGATCAGGGCTGCTTAAGACAAAAAACAGACATTATCCTTTGGAAATTTGGGTTCCAGAATGCTATGTTTAGAAATGTACATGCTACATCTGAACCTGCCATATTTCCACTACTAGTCTGCTACTAGGGGGGGTCAGTAGACAGTCACAACAGAGGTACATGTGTGCACTATACTATTTGGCATGTAGCATTATGAGAGTGTGCTTAAGTAGTAGGGCTCACTCTTAAAGGAAGAATGACCCACAACTTATTATCATTAAAATCTCAGGCTACAACGCACTCACTGGTGCCATTCTGCTACAGGGGATCTATTTGTTGGGGAAACTATGAGCCATGTCTAAAATGGCCATTGTGCGAACTTGAGACCACTCTGTGCCGAGTCCTCAACTCTCTGTAGTGAGTTGCACTGGTTTAACGTGCTCGCTTTCCCTAGACAGGACAAAACACAAACTGTGTGGATGGACCTGTGTGTGGTGGTTTGCAGGGCCAGCCTAATTGGCACACATCCAAAATCATTGTGTCTGCCTTGTGTGTGATTGTAGTGCTATGTTATGCTTATCCATACACGAATGTGCAAATGTAGGAGAATACCTGTGCATTCCTCATGTCAGCTCGGATTTTGCTGGTTTACTTGCCTTTATTACCTGAGGATTTTAATGCAGACATGTGCTACTGCATTTATTGGACAAGGTTAGGTCCTACTGGATGGCTCCTGTGTATTATCTCTCAGCTCTGGCTTTTATATTTTGGATGCTGTACATCTTACTCTGTGGGCTTGATGGTGTTTGCTAAATTTCTGGGACATGTGTTGCCATCTTTCCATTGTATGCTACAGATCATAGCACCTCTAGATAGAAATCCCCCATCAACTAGAAGGGTGGTGGAACACAACTACTAATACTCTGCTCCTCGTGTGGGCTGTCTTGGGTTGCCTCCACTATTACCCCCATCTTGGTACTGTTTCTGAAGAAGGTGTTTCATTGTTTCATTGTTTTTGGACCATGACAAGTCTAAACCTCTCCATCTCTTACCATTCAAAGAATGTTTGTTAAGTAATAAAAGCATGCCAATACAATTGTCTTTCCATTTCAGGACAAGTGTCCAAGTCTCTGATGGATTTTTAAAGTCTGTATGCAGCCTTTCAGGAAGGCTATTGATTGACCTGATATCCTTGAAGAAATGTCAAAAGTGGCCCACTGCATGTGAGGTGTCTCATATGTCAACATGATCGCTGCTTCCTTGGCTTCAAAATACAAAAGTCAGGGGCAGCACATAAAAATGCTTGCATCAAGATCTCCTTTAATGAATCTAGCACCTTTGATGTTACCTTCACTTAGTTTTAGAAATCTCTATTATTAAAAGAACACATACCAACACCTTTCATGGAAGAGTTGGGTCTTTTACATTCATAAGTACAGTCTGTGTATCCTCTCATATGTTGCAAACATCTCCATCTAGGGTTACATTCAAAGGACATGTGTAAGGGAGGACGGATCCTTTTGACCCCCCTCTACATCCCGTATGAAGTGGAAGTTATGCTCATTCAATTGCTGGAGATGTCCCTGGGTCCGGGCTACTGGTGACAGAGCTTGGAAGCCATTGCATGACAAATAACAAATTCCATTTCGTACATCCCCAGACTCCATTTTGTATTGGTCCCGACTCATTTTCTATTCAGCCACACTATGATTCCTAATGAGCCCTCTCTCCCTTCTTCCAGCGCCGTACACAGTTCACCCCCACCACCTCCTCCCCTGTCTGTGCCGCGGCTGTCCAGTTCTCACAGAAGCTTGGGGGCAAATTGCTGTAAACTGACAATGTATTCCTTCTCTTCCTCTGAGGTCAATGCCCTGTGTTTGACCGGGATGATGCCTGGTTTGTGAAAACCACCCGTCTCCACAAACCTGCCCCAGCTCCTCCAAACCCCACACCTTTAGGAATGATTGACTGTCTAACCTGTGCTCCCCTGTGTTTTTTTCATGTAGCAGATGGTGGGACCCATCCCCATGTGCCATCCTAGAAGGCCCCCCATATAACTAACCCATAGTGATCATATATTCTCCCTGTACTAACACCTATCAATCCATTTGTTTGAACCATGAGGTGCCATGTCAATAAAACTCTCAGATAAGGCACTGGACCATTGTGCCCCTGTCCCCACTGAGGCCCAGGTCAAGAATTTGCACCATTTACTACAATTTATAGACGACCCTGCATATTCTGTATATAGTTTTTATGTCTCATATTAATCACTACATGGCAATAATTACTGTGTAGCTTAGATTAGTTAGACTGATGGTGTGGACTCCGCCCGACCTTCACCCCTCCCAGATGAGACCAGCTGACCCACAGGCCACAAGAAGCAACAAGTTCAGCATCAGCCAATGGAGCAGCACCACCACCTTAAATTGTATAATGTATTAGCTAAACGAACCAATGAAGTGGTGCCATGTAACACTTATAGAAATCGTCATCAATAATGAGGATTGTGGTTAAAATGTCATGTTTCTGTATTGTTGGCAGAGTGCTCTCTCGGAGCAGCAAAGTCCTCTGCATGCCTCATTTTACTATTATATAAAGCATACTTTGTTTGACTCACAATTCTTTTTTTGGTCTCATTCCCTACTGGGGTGCTTCCATTTATTCTGAGTTTTGAGTTTGTATTTTGGGGAATGACCACTTTCACGCGCAAGGCATTTATTTCAGAGGACTCCAAGATGATTCAATCCCCTTCATTCCACATCCATATCTAAAATACTGACTATGTGGTGTAAGATTTTCTAAATGGTTGATTAATCCTCTGTAGAGGAGCAGCCGAATGACTCTGCAGGAAGTCCTGCCCCCCTTACACCTGTATGCTGGAAGCCAGAAATTGTGCCATCCATGACTCCAGTGGTTGTGCCTATTCCGCGAATAGTCTTTGAGAAAAGGTATCCACTAAGAAAATCCTATCTGATGTACCCCGTAGAGATGACAATCTATTGGAAGAGGTCCCCGAAGGAATATGAACATGAAAGACAGAGAAGTTGGTGACGTCACAAGAGATGAGCATGACGCACTGAGAAATGTGGCTGAAGAAGCAGATGTATAGAGCTTATGGAATCTGGTGACGAAGTAAAGAATCGAGTAAATTTTCAAATGCGAAGTGAAGATTACATGTGTGAAGGGTTCCATGTGTTAATATCCCCGCAAAAATATCGCCATACAAAAATATCACCATATTTTTGCGGTGATATTAAGGCATGGAACCTGCGGGGGACACCCCCACAACCCCTGCATTATTTTTAAAGGAGCGGGGGACACCTCTGCAGCCCATGCTTCCACAAAACCCAATAATTATCCTCCCCAAAAATATTGCCGATGGCTGTTCCAGACAACCATATATACGCCGATATTTTTGGTGGGGATAATATGTAGTGATACCATGTGAAGAGCACTGCAGAAAATGCAAACCATTTAATAACTGTACAGATGCAGCAATCCAATTAGACTAAGTGATCAAAGAAACTAGCTATACTTAGTGAATAGACTGCAGGTAGTGCCGCCAATATATAGAATCTGGACTTTAGTGTCACAATTCAAGTAAGATCAAGACCATGGAGAAAATGGCTGAAAGCTGTGCCGCAGCAACAAAGCAGCTGGAATCGAGGAAGGACCGAGAAAGGCTGTCTGGCCTGGTGTCAAAGGCTGGAGCAGCCAAAAACTGGTTATCTATCCCTGTCATCCCCTGTTAAGGTGCACAGAAAGAACACCATGAGTGCCAAGTTTATTTATTTAATACATTTAAATGCTAGGAAATTAGCCAAATTGCAGTCTCCTGTCACGTGGGTTAAGGATGGAAATAGGAGGTGGGCATGCAGCTCTAGACCTAAGATAGTGTGTGCTCACAATCCCATATATTCCCAGGAGCAAGGATACTTTGCAAGGCCACGTTCAAAAACAAGCTGCATGGCAGAAGTCATGGGCGATGATAGATGTTAGGCTAATTGGGTGGGGAGAGGTGGTCAAAGTCCACCCACTGACAGCTGGGGTACTAGCTGACCTGCTGCTATTGAGCCAAAAGTTCCAGAAGGGCACAAGTGTGCCAACCAATTGTAGAAGGCCATATAATGAAGAACCGTATAGTTTGATAGCCAATGATGAGCTGTGTATCTAACTGTTGAAGCTGACTTGCACTAGTGGTGGGCATAAGTTGTCCACCAGACTATACAAACCCAATCACAACCCAATGCCTAATAGAAAGTATACTAGATGTTCTCCTTATGCCAACCACAAGCCCCGGTAGATTTTTCTTATTTGCCACGTAGTATGACGTCAAGAATGATAAGTTTTTACTATATAAATGTAATTTTTTTATGAAATGCTTCGAGTGAGTGACATTATGCTGGGCAGCATCCGTAGATGTCTGTTGTGACTCCCTGTTTTAGATCATTGATAATAAAACAGCAAAACGGCTTTGCCTTCTTCCTGAGTTGGTTTGATTATCTGGTGTAAGAGTTACTCTGCATCCCATCTGCTGCACAAGATGCTACTTATTTAAGGGCCATAAGCTCACTTTCATTTCCATTTTGGGTAGCAGTTTTTGAAAAATTGGTTCAGCAGATAGCCAAGACATGATTTGACTGAATTTACATCCACAGTGTCTCCTTAAGGATGGATTCTAGACTGATTTTACAGAGATGAAGTATGGTATGCAACAAGGTGTTGTGCTATCCCCATTATCTATGTGTTTATTTGTTTATTTACTCATTAATTTGACTTTTTTTTCCAGTGCTGGCCCTAATCAGAGGGTCTTGGAGCACCTGACAAAGTTCAAAAGGGAGTAGGGGAAACAGAAGTTACAATAAGTTCAGGGCAGGATAGATATATCTCTATCAGAATTGTCTCTGGGCCTAGTATGATAGCAACCTCGTCCGTCACCTCCCCCATCCCCTTACTGTTTTTTTCCTCCCATCCCCCCTCCAGCACTATCTGAAATGTTGTCAGGCCTACTATGATAGTTGTGTGTTTTGTTCCTCCCCTACCTTTCTGCACCCCTCTCCCTCACCTCTTGTTTTTCTCCGGTTCTACCAGAAATGTTGTCAGGCCTAGTATGGTAGTCGCCTGTCTGTTTCCATTTCCTTCCCACTCTCCCCCTCCCTTCCTTATCTATATCTTAGCTCTTGCACTGTCTGAAATGTCATCAGGCCAAGTACGATAGTTAATTTCACATCCTTACTGTTCATGGCCTGTAAGAATGTCCTTGTATTTTTCCTTGTTGTCTCCCTTGCCTTAAAGCGCTTTGAAACACATTGTGTATAGGCACTATATAAATAAACTATCATATCATATCATATCAAGAGACACAGCTCTGATGATCACAGGGTAGGTTGCATGGCTGGATTCGTTTTGGGGAAAGACGTATGCATTGAGGCTCTTTCGGGAAGTGATGATGGAGGGTGCAGTGCAAATGTGAAGTGGATGTGCATCCCAGGCTGGATGCCCACTGGATGAATGCTTGTTTTTATATGCAGGTTTATTTGCAGTGTGGAATGTGTAGGAGATTTTAGTTGGGTTTCTAGTGTTTGTGTGGGTGATGGGTTTCAGTTTGTTCTGAAGGTAGAATAAGGTTGTACTGTTAATGGCTTTGTATATGAATCAGATTCCTTTGAAAGCAATTTTCTGGAAGCCGGTAAATCTTGGAGCAAGTAAAAGTGATATGTAAGTGTTTGGGTAGGTGCAGGATGAGTCTTACTGTGACTTGCAGAGAGGATAAAACTGCTCTTGGGGTCTCGAGTGAGGGTAGCATAACTGTAGTCCAGCTTGGACAGAATGTATGCATGGATAGTGGTGCGGTTGTCATCAGGAGAAAGGCTAAGTCTTATCTTGTCGAGACATGTTGTTTTATGTTACATGTTTTCGAGATGGCAGCTATGTGGTTTATGAAGGATAAGTGGGGGTCAATAATGAAGGCTACTGATTTAAAAAATGTGGAGAGGGACAAGGTCTTTCATCCAGAGGGTGAGGTCTGGTTGTCACTTTGGGGGAAGATGAGGAGGCATTCTGTTTTGGATGGGAGTTTGAATAAGTGGGTGGACATCCTGTTGGTGATGATGAAGACAGATTTTGAGGGTCTGTATTTGTGAAGGGGAGGATATTTGGAACTATATATGTGTGTTATCTGCATATTGGTGAAAATGGATGTTGTGGTTGCTAAGTGTCAGACCAAGGGATTCAACTTATAATTTAATGAGGAAGGGAGATGGGTAGGATCATTGTGGAACCCCATACATAACTGAGATGTGGTGAGATCAATAGGGGTCATGGAAGCAAAGTGTGTCCTGTTAGTGTGGAAGGAGATGAACCAGCCAAAATCAGTGCCCGAGAGTTTCATCCTATGGAATAGGATGTTTAGGAAAATGGTGTGGTTGATCGGGTTCGAGGCTGCTGAGAGGTCTAGAAGTAAAAAGAAGGCTTTGTGCCCTTTTTCAGTGATGTTGTGGAGGTCATCAAGGATGTAAAATCTTGTAGTCTTGGTGCTGTGGTCCTGATTGGAAGGAATTGAGGAGGTTTTTTCGTGGCGATGCTTTGATTGGATTGTGATGAAGCATTCCATCATTATAGCGAGGTATGGCAGAATAGTTATGTGACAGTAGTTTACATGAAGCATGGGGTAGATGGATGTTTATTTGAGAATTGGGAGATGTGTCCTGTTTTGAGTGCAGATGGGATTGCAACATGTGAGGGGAAGCAGTTGAAGATGTTGACCCACTGTGGTAATGCAGTTTGATGTGGCTTAAGGTGGGTACGCGTCCTACCGGAAAAGTGGTGGTATGTGCGGCTTTGAGGGAGATGAGTATGCCCATTTAATGGGGTAGAATGTGTGCCATGTGTTGGAAGGTTTGGGTTTAGTGGATGGCGATGGGACATTAGAGGAGAGGGCTTGTCTGCTATTGCGTATTTTAGAGTTGAAGTATTCCATGAGGGATTTTAAAATAGTTATTTTGTAATTTACTATACTTACAGCTCTAATTAGTTATTTTCAGTCATTTAAAAAAAGTAAAATGTTTTATTTGAACATGTCATTCATACTCTAAATATAGAAAGGGGAGCAAAAGCATTAGTTTGAACTATTAATAACTATGTTTAATGTTGTGGATATATTATTTAAAATTGATACAATGTTGCTTCTACAATTCGTTTTGAAGTGTGCATAATGAGATGCAATCGATCCAACACATGCTCATTGAATTATATATATATATATATATATATATATATATATATATATATATATATATATATATATATATATATATTCAGTGAAAAAACTTTGTTAAAGGGACGTTATGGTTAAGTTGCGCTACTAAAAACCTCTGAAATTCAGTGATTCAGTGAAAACATTTGTTAAAGGGACGTTATGGTTCCAAGTAAAACCGTAAAACCCTTGAAATTCGCCAGTTATAAGCAACCATAACTCGCGCCACCACCGTGCACTGCTAAGCCTAACACCCAGGACATCAAAGATGACATCACAAATGTCATTGATGACATCACTGATAACATCACATGTCTGACGCCCCATTTTTTCCTTTCCTGACATACCTAGGCCACATGATTTTTTTCAGTAACAGTCAGGAACTAAAAATTGTAAATGTACTATATTTGTAGACTTATCCTTCAAGTATGTTCTTACAATAATTCCCTTATGGTCCAGTCATATCATATGAAACATATATAGGGGAAGACACAACCTTGAAAGACAGCAATCCTTTTTGTGCATTAAAATTATCAGTAGAGTTATCAGCACTTTCTGATAGTTTTGATGTTTTTTTTATTACTGTACTTTCCCTGCATATACTCATATTTGTATATGTTGTACTCACACTACTTTCCTGAGGGTCCGGACAAATTATGTGATATATATAGATAGGATAAGTAACAGCTTTGAAACAGAGCAATCATTTCTCTGCATAAAGGTAATCAGTTAGGTTATGAACACTTTCTGCTAATATTGCTGTTTTTTTTTCTTACTTCAATTCCCTTTTATATATTCATATTTGTATGTGGTGTTGTCTCTTTGTAATTTATCTATAATAATGCAATTATGTAGTAAGTGGGTTTTATTACCTACTTATCACAAGTTTCACTGTACGCAAAACTCTAATATGAAAACAGTTATCATTTCACTATTCAACATGGCAAGCATATGAATATTGCACCTCCATCATGTATGCTGCACACAATGCCTATGTTTCTACATGAGTACCTTAGTATACTGGATTGAAGTTAATAATAGAATGCTATTTATATCAATGCATAGCTTAATGCACTGATTAGCGCTTGATATTTATTCCAATAATCTTTGACACTTTTTTTTATTAACATTACACTAAGAATCCCTTGTACAGACTTTTCATGAAAGGTAAATGCACATGTGATATCATCAGTGATGTCATCAATGACATTTGGGATGTCTTCTTTGATGTCCTGGGTGTTAGGCTTAGCAGTGCACTGTGGTGGCGCGAGTTACGGTTGCTTAGCTTACCATAACTGGTGAATTTCAAGGGTTTTTCGGTTTTACTTGGAACCATAACATCCCTTTAACAAAGTTTTTTCACTGAATTTCATAGGTTTTTAGTAACGCAACTTAACCATAACGTCCCTTTACCAACGTTTCTTCACTGAATTTCATAGGTTTTTAATAGCGCAACTACCATAACGTCCCTTTAACAAAGTTTTTTTCATTAATTTTCATAGTTTTTTATTAGTGCAACGTAACCATAACGTCCTTTTCAATGGATGAAGACCACTAGCATCCTAGGTTCTCAAAGTGGGAAGCCAGGGTGGTAAAAAAAAAGAATTTCTTCCCAAACCGGAACGTCTGCGGCGTCCCGGTGTAGGAAGGAAAATCTTTTACCAGGATGGACACCATGGAAAGGGAAGGCGGGGTGCATAAAGAGAACACAACAGGGCATGGGTAGGGGGGACCAGGAGGGAGACACGGGGCATGAGGGGGCTTGGGGGGGTAACAGGGGAGAGACACGGGGCATGAGCGGGGGGTGGGGGGTAACAGGAGGGAGACACGGGGCATGAGCGGGGTGTGGAGGGGCAACAGAAGGGAGACATGGGGCATGACCGGGTGTCAGTCTAGAAATACGGATACCTCTACTTTGAGACCGCAAACACATTTTGGTGGCCGTGGGCCAACCGTCTCATGCACAATATGACAAAATATATGTTTTCAAGTTTGCCAATGAACGGCCATTTTGATGTAACGAGAATCGCCATTTTGTTTTCTAACCATTGCTCATTGCTTTCTGTTCCTATTGCTTCGCAGTATATTTTCCGCTTACACTGCTTGACTGTGAAACATTGCTGTCTGTATGTGAAAAGGACAAGGCCGCAGGGCCGTGAGGATAACAAGAGTTCGCTGAAACACAAACATAGGCAGTGCCAGGAAGAATGCCCGGCTCCCTCCCGAATGGAGCCTTGAAGCAGAGCTGCAGGGCATCTAATCATTGCACAGCTGCCAGCCAGTCTCGTTATATGGTAGAATATGTTAGAATAATACTGCTAAAGGCTTGAATTATGCTTTTCTTACAGCCCCCCTTTGCTGAGCCCGCAAGAGCATGTCGGCTCCCAGGACGCGAATAGCACCTGATAGATAGCAAGGTCCGGAATGCAACCCCCCTGTATGTAGTTCGCTTCCAAGAACAGAAGCGCTGTGTTCTATTCAACAACTGAAAGATGCCTTTGCACTCACAAATTGGAAATTGTTACTAGAATAGATGTTTGAAGGTGTCATAGTGGTCGGAGATGTCCATCATCACACCAAGTTCAAAGAAACCCAATAAAGGGGGGTGTTAAACATGTCATAGCTGATTGTTTGATATGCATTTTGTATATATGTAACTGATGTACATAATTCACTCTCTTGCGTCCCTCGAGGTCTAGAGATACACGTCGCGGGGCTTGAGACCGAGTTGGCCAACTGAGACTTTTGCTTTGCAATAAACCCTAGCTTTGGGAATACAACCTCGTGTCTGGCGTATCTATCGTGTGTGGTGACTCGCCTTGTTTCCATAGACATCAGGGTCCCCTAGGGGCCCCTTTCAAGATGGCGCCCGAAAAGGGACCGTCCCCCACTTGTTCCATCGCATAACGTTGTAATTGAGGAAGGCAGAGAACGGCGAGGACGGGACGATCGAGCCGGGATCAACAGGTGTTCGGGACGCCCTGTAGAAGTGATGAGAGACTCCTTTGCAGATCCGCACACATCTGATCCCTGATCGACGTGCCTGGCTAGAGAACAAGGAGCCAAGGGTCCCAAAACGAGGCGGAAGCCAAGAAATGCAGACATGACGTCCTTTGGTGCGTCAGTATAAAGCCGACTTGATTTATCAGGTGAGTCATTCCCCGATTCAAAGTATACTGATATTGGTTGAGAGTTGACTTTGCAAAATCAAACGCCCTAGGTAAGGTTGATTAACCAGGGGGAAGGTTGAAACATGCCTGGGGTATTGTCCACCCTAGCAGGTTTTTTCCGCTGTGGTAGACAATCTTTGGAAGATGGCCAAATTGTACCACCTGGGGGAACTCCGGCGTATGAGATGTATGTGAAGTATGGAGTGGGTGCGATAATATTCTCTGAGACTTGGAATAGGCAAACCAGAAAGCAACAAGACCATCAGCGGCCGATTAATGGTAGTTTTGAGATAGCGAGGATAGACAACCTGGAAAGGGTTTTGATAAGAAAGAAAGCGCGTCCTGCAGCATTTGAGACTATTAAAGACTGGAGAAAGGAAGCTATACTCCGATTTAAAAGCAGAGCGAAGCATGCGCGCAGGCATAAATCGAAAGGTGAAGTAGCGGACGAGAAAGAAGAGGAGGAGTGGACTGAGAGTCTAAGAAGGGCAGGCAGGCGTGACCAGTTGAATATAGAAAAGATATACCCACAACGAGAATTACACATAGCAGATGAATTAATAGAAAATATATTGACCCATACAAAACAATGCCCAAGATCAGAAGTAAGACCCGATATGTCAGTAGCTATTGCCCAGACCCCGCCCGTAGCCCAAGCTCCCCCTCCGGTAGCTCAAGCCCTCCCACAGCCACAGACCGCGCGTGTAACACTTCCTATTAACCAACCAGGCCCACAACAGACACTCCCTGTTCCCATTGTCCCATCCGCACCTGCCGCCTCAAGCACAGACTCGGTACCGTCCGTTCCTCCCGGGGTTAGTTGAAACGGTGGGGCAAGAGGCGGGACTGACCAACGGGGGTGCACAAGGGTAACCAACAGCGCAATCAGCAAAGAAAGGAAGGTGGAATTGCAGCAACAGGCAGAGATGTATATAGACGGGAATGACGGGACAGCAGCAGTGGCTTCGATATATGACTTCCGTAGAAGCAACGAAAGACAGGTAGTATTGGAATGCATGGGTGAATATTTGGTGGAGAAATGTAAACCGCTAATTGGGAAATTAACACCGCAGCGATTGTTAGATTTGACTGCATTAGCACGCTGTAGGGAGAGGGATGAAGAAGTGAAAGAACATGTATATAGACTTTTTGAGCATAGAGATGAATTAGATAATGATTATGTTGAAATGTTTACTGCACCTGTCAAAGTGTTTGCTACACCTGCATACAGGAGTAGGGATATCGGGAGACCTGGGAAGGGGGAAAAGGGGTCGCATAATAAACAGCAGCAATTACCATCACCGGGGCAGAAGGAGATGGTGAACGAATTATCGTTGCTAAAACAGGTGGGGGCAGACTTGAAAGAATGTCTAATAAGAACACAGATATTAATGCAGCAAGTAACAGGACATAATATAGGTTGAGGGAACGCACAGGAAGGAGTAATTCGAATATGCATGGGGGAACAGTGGGACCGAATCAGTGTGCATATTGTAAAGAGGAAGGGCATTGGCGAGCACAATGTCCGCATCTACAGAATAGAAATGGGTCTGGTCAGAGGAGACAGCATAGAGGACACCCAGGAGCAAATGGACCAAATAGGAATAGTATGCAGCAGCATCATAATAACAGAGGTAATCAAAACCAAGGCCAAAACCACAATGCCCCAAACCAGAGTCAGGGACAGCAAAATCAACAATATGGAAATCAGAGTGGGGGAAATAGAGGGAAGAGTGGACATTTTTTCGATACACAGCCAAATATGTATTACAGTAATAGTAATGATTACACATCGGATGATGTGTTATTTCCCCAATAGGACAGTCGATGACAGGGGTCGGAACCAGTGTCTATTCCCGTGAATCAGAGAGGACCCTACGTAGAAATGAGAGTCGGGAATGAGGAGCACCGCTTTCTTGTAGATACAGGAGCACAGAAGTGTTCAATAAACCATCACATGGTTCCGGATATACCACTGTCAGGGCGAAATAATATTTCCATAGGGTTCGCAGGTACACCAGTAATAAACCCAGTGTCCAAACCAGTCCCAGTTACCATAGGACCATTTACTGAACATTGTCCTTTCCTTCTAACAGAAAATTGTGGAGAAAATTTGTTGGGATTAAACTTGTTGAAAAAACTAGGTTCTGTTATACATTGCACGACAGATGGAGTGTTTCTAACGATATGGCCACACAATGCCCCTGTGTCAGAATTCATGTCCGAAGCGTTACCAGGGTAACTAAGTAAAGTACCAACCTGTATATGGACAATGCATGACAACGATATAGGATGTTTAAAGATAGAGCCAGTAAAGATTATTTTGAAAGAAGGTGTTACCCTACCGCAAATACCCAATACAAAATTTCGGTTGAAGGTGAGAAAGGATTGAAGAGTATTGATACAGATTTGGTGAAATTAGGGGTAATCGAGGAAATCACAGGCAGTACATGCAACAGCCCGATTCTTCCGGTTTATAAAAAAGGAGGTAATGAGGTACCATACCGTTTCATAATTGATCTACGCGCATTGAATAAGGTAGTAGGTCCGCAATTTCCTCTAGTGCCAGACGTCACTACAATATTGACAATGATACCTGTTTCAGCAGAATATTTTAGTGTAGTAGATTTGAAAAACGCATTCTTTAGTATTCCAGTGGACAAGAACAGTAGATATTTGTTCGCGTTCACATTAGAAGGACGATCATTTACATTTACGCGGATTATGCAAGGTTACACGGAAAGTCCAAGTATTTACAGTAGAGCATTAAAAGAGCAGCTAGACATGCTGGAATTACCCTTGGGTTGTGTACTCTTGCAATACATAGACGATCTATTACTAGCTGCAGACACAGAGGAGATTTGTAAAGAAAGCACTGTATTACTACTGTCACACCTAGCGGCACATGGCCATAAAGCTAGTTTGAAGAAATTTCAGTATAATCGAAAGGAGGTGGCTTATTTGGGCTACCTACTTTCGAAAGGAGGGAGAAGACTAACGCCAAAACGCTTAGAAAGTATTTCTTGTATGCCTATTCCAAAGACACAAAAAGGAGTCAGAGCCATAATAGGCATGGCTTCATATTGCCGACAATGGATTGGTAATGTTGCGTTAATTGTGAAACCATTAGTGAATCTAACTAGAAAGGATGCGGTTATGCCTTTGCAGTGGGATGAGGCATGTCAGAAAGCATTTGATGGATTGAAAACTGCATTATGCTCGGCTCCAGTTTTGGGTACGCCGAATTATGAGAACATTTTTAGACTATTTGTGTGTGAAAGTGAAGGATGTGCATTGGCGGTTTTGACACAGGAACAAGGTGGAAGAAATAGGCTGTGCGGCTATTTTTCTTCTGCGCTGGACCCTGTAGCACGCGCACTACCACGATGTTTGCGATCTGTCGCGGCGGCTGCTGTGTCAGTGAAACAAACGGAAGGAATGGTATTGGGGCACACTTTAATTCTGATGGTGCCACATGCCATAGACGTTCTATTAAATAGGACACAGACGCAACACCTCACCTCGGCTAGATTGACAAAATATGAGATTATCTTGTTCGCACCCCATATCCAAATTATGAGGTGTAGCGCTTTGAATCCTGCAGAATTAATACCACTAACCATAAAAGAAATTGGGAAAAATGAATCACCCCCTATGATTGCTTAATGGTCACTGAGGAAGAAACCAAGGGAAGAGTTGATTTAAGTGATATTCCACAGAAAGAGCAGGATGGAGAGTTATTTTGTGACGGCTCATGTTTTAAATTACCAGATGGCACGACAACTGCTGCGTACGCTATCACTACTCTAGAGAGTGTTGTAGAAAGTAAAAGAATCCCCTATAATTCAGCACAAGCTGCGGAAATAATATCATTGACCAGAGCCTGCGAGATTTCTGAAAATTTGAATGTAAATATATATACTGATAGTCAGTATGCTTTTGGAGTAGTTCATAATTTTGTTCGACTCTGGGCTGAGAGAGGGTTTCTGACATCACATGGCGCCAGAATTCAACATGGCCCTTTGATTGTACGATTGCTGTCTGCACTCATGTTTCCAAAGTGCCTAGCAATAGTGAAATGCGAGGCACATAAAAAAGTAACATGTAAAGTAGGAGAGGGAAACGCGTTTGCAGACAGAATTGCGAAACAAACTGCCACTGATTTGAATACCAAAATGATGACAGTTCAGACAGAGGAAGTACCCTGTATGATAGAAGATGGAGTTGCCACTGTCAAAGAAATGCAGACCGAGGCTACGGCCGATGAAATACAGGGGTGGGCAGAGGGATCTGCTGAGTTGGATATGGAGGGTTGTTGGGTGGACAAGGGAACTAGAAACTGGATGTTGCCAAATTCGTACGTGACTGCAATGGTCACAATTGCCCACAGCCCTACGCACATCTGTGCGAAGAAAATAATACAGCACCTTTCTACAGTATGGCAGAATGTAAACATAAAGAAGAATGCAGAGAGGTTGGTGCAGAACTGTTTCACGTGTTTGCAACACAATGGAGGGAAGGGAACAGTGACTCCAACAGGCAGTTTTGGCCCGCCCTCCATGCCATTTGAGGTAATTCATTTTGATTTCATAGAGATGGAGAGGTGTCAAAACTTAAACTACGTCTTGGTGGTGATCTGTGCATTCAGTAAGTGGGTGGAGGCATATCCTTTGAAAGACTGCACAGCAATGAGTACGGCAAAAGTAATGTTGAAGGAGTACTTTTCCAGATTCGGCTTGCCCCGAGTCCTATGGTCTGATAATGGACCGCATTTTGTGGGTGCAGTGCTTTATTACAGATATGTGCTGGTCCCCAGATTGATAAGAGATTCCATAGTTCAAGGCATCCGAGTTCTGCCGGTCTTGTGGAGAGGCACAACGGGATTCTTAAATCAAAAATTAGCAAGATTTGTGCGGGAAGCAAGTTGAGTTGGGTGGATGCATTACCAATAGCACTATTATGCATGCGTACCTCTGTACAGGCTAAAACTGGGCTCTCCCCATACAAGTTCGTAATGGGGAGGCCGGCAAATGTTTGGTGCGCAACTCAATCAAAGCGACTAAGTGAGATAGAACATCCTGTGCTTAGTACTTATTGTGGCCTTTTAATGCAGAAATTGCGTTTGATTCATCAGCAGGTGCAGGAGGCATTACCAGTGAGATACACCGGTCCGGGGTGCGTGGCTGGAGCCAGGAGACAGGGTGCTGCTAAAAAACTTTGAAAGAAAGTCATCATTAGCACACAGGTGGCGCGATCCCTATCAAGTACTTTTGGCAACGCAGACGGCAATACGGGTGGATGGAAGGAAGTCGTAGATCCATGCCACCCTTGCCAAGAAGATTCCAACTGCACTGAAAGACTTGCGTGACACTGATGACCGGAAAGAGACAGCGGTCCCAGAAACGAAAGAAACTGTTGACAGTGAGCAGCCACCTAATCTGCCAAAACGAGAAGTGAAACTCGAAACAAAGCCTGAGACAATTGCCAAAGAGGGGGAAGGGCAAAGAGGGCCCCAACGTTGGCCAGCAGAATCGACATCACTGCTGACCGACGTGAAATCTGCTTTGCAAATAACAGCAAAACCAAATTGTGTACCCCTTTGGCACACACCAGCACGCCAAAGAACGGATCTGCATCATTGGCGCGGCGCACACCAGCACCTGCAGTAGCACCACAGGCTGACTTCGAGACTGAATCTGGAAGTGCACCGGCACTGTTCACGGATCATACGATACCAGGAGCAAGGTGATACAACCTGCGGCCTCGGAAGACAAAGTGATCCGCAGTTCTTTTTGGTGTTTATGTCAACCTCTGGTTCAGCTCATGGACGGAGAAGGAACCGGAGTTGTAGAGGAGAGAAGCGTGAGAATTGTGCAAGTCGGACAATTCAAGGCTCGCGGCTCCTCAGTGCGATCATAAAAAGTACATGTGTCCTGAACCAGAACGGACAAGCTGGGCGCACATGGTACTAAGGCAAGTGAGATAACTGATTAACAGTACATGTGTCCAGAACCAGAGCGGACAAGCTGGGCGCACATGATATTAAGGTGATAAGATAACTGATCGAAGGTCCTCTAAGCAGTATAAGAGGGAACAAGTGATCTCGCCTAAAAACGAATAATCAAATCCAGACTAAAAAAAAAAAGAGACAGGCAGAACTGAATTGTGACAATTCCATTGAACTTATTAACAGCAGAGCAAGCGCGACAAAGAGAGATATCCACAACGAACTGTGACAAAAAAGAAGAAGGATGACGAGAAACATGCCGGGTCCGGTTCCAGCCTCCTCCTGCACCACCACCGCTGAGAATGAGTCAAATATAAAGACTATAAGCTTAAGAAAAACGCATAGTAAAACTAATTGTATGCTACTACTAACAATCATAATGTGCTTTATGAGCGTGGTAGCACCAATATCGACAGCCCTAATATTATGGTGGGTAGAAACAATACACCCATTAGAAATGTTTTTACCAATAATTAATATATCCACTACTGAAAGCCCGGTTCAGGAGATCACTTATACCCTACCCCCAATGGAAGAAAAACACAGGGAAGGTTTTGGAAATAACACCTTATTGCTGATAATGAACATGACACATGCAATCCTGAAGAAAACAAACTGCTGGGTATGTGCCCATTTACCACAGCATGCCGGGAAAGAAATAGGGCGGTATGTGCAGCCACTACCATTAAGTTCTGCATGCAGAGCATCTTTAGGTGCAATGTTCTATGCGAAATGGAATGAGAGTAATACAGGTCAATTAGACAGAACCAATATGAATGAGTTTGAGGAGATAATAATGAAGCCTGTGGGTTGTTCCATTTTCCATAAAGCACAAGTAATAGCCCCAGAGCCTACGAGGAAAAATGCACGAAAGATAACACGACAAAATAGACGAGATAGATTATCCACACCAGAAAAAACATCTGTAATGACATTTCATGTAAGAACAGAAGGGGACAAAGATGCAATTCCCCCATTTTACACAGTGAATTATAGCCCAAGAACAGTCCCTTTTTGTCTAAAAAAGAAAGGCTCTTTTTTAGTGGGAACATATACTGGTTGTATGAATACAGTGGTACTAAAATGGGAAATAGAACTAGTATACGTAGGTGATCCAGTTTATTTTATATGCGGAGAGAAAGCATACCCTTTGTTGCCCAGAATTGGGGAGGTACATGTTACCTAGGGCTACTGTTCCCAGGAGTATTCCTCTTAGAAACAGCAGCCATGGCCAGATTATCCAGAACTAGAGTCAAAAGGACTGACAAAGGTGTTTTAATAGCAACTGATGTAGTAGCAAAATCATTCTTTCCATTCTTAGTGCAGATAGTGAACTCCTATAATATAAGGCAACTGTCCAGAATCCTAAATAATACAATAAACTCAACAAAAGATATATTATTTAACATGACATTGGAAGAAAGAGGAATCAGGTTAATGACGCTGCAAAATAGAATGGCTCTCGGTGTGATCCTGGTTGATCGTGGGGGAATTTGCAAAATAGTGGGATCAGCATGTTGCGTTTATGTCGATGACTATTCCCCCACGATCTTTGAAGCAATAAAGAAAATGCACATCCTAAGCTCTGAACTCCCTACTGGAGAAGGGAGCTGGGGAATAGGATCTTGGCTTTGGGGAATAATACGATCTTGGGGATGGAAGTTGATCTCAATATTAGTAGTGGTGTTTGGAATATTCCTAACGTGCTGTTGTTGTATACATTGTTTACCCATAGTTTGCGCTGAGGTAACTGAGGGATGTACGGAAGGATGTATGCATATGATAACAAAGAAAAAACAACCTCATGATCGAACTGACCCAGACCCAAATGAGATGAGAGCAGTAAAAGAGATGATGGCAATAGATATTGATGGAGACAATGATGTCCACGATAGCATGCAAGACTCAGACATAAGTACTTCAGATTCATCAACACTAGAGGAGGTTTCAATAAATAGATGAGACGTTTGGCATACGGCCAAAGGAGTGTTTGTCAGTCTAGAAATAAAGATACCTCTACTTTGAGACCGCAAACGCATTTTGGTGGCCGTGGGCCAAATGTCTCATGCACGATATGACAAAATGTAGGTTTTCGAGTTTGCCAATGAACGGCCATTTTGATGTAACAAGAATCGCCATTTTGTTTTCTAACCATTGCTCATTGCTTTCTGTTCCTATTGCTTCGCAGTATATTTTCTGCTTACACTGCTCGACTGTGAAACATTGTTGTCTGTATTTGAAAAGGACCAGGCCACAAACGTGGGCAGCGCCAGGAAGAATGCCCGGCTCCCTCCCGAATGAAGCCTTAAGCAGAGCTGCAGGGCATCTAATCATTGCACATGTGCCAGCCAGTCTCGTTATATGGTAGAATATGTTAGAATAATACCGCTAAAGGCTTGAATTATGCTTTTCTTAAGGCCCCCCTTTGCTGACCCCGCTAGAGCATGTAGGCACCCAGGACGCGAATAGCACCTGATAGATAGCAAGTTCCGGAATGCAACCCCCCGTATGTAGTTCGCTTCCAAGAACAGAAGCGCTGTGTTCTATTCAACAACTGAAAGATGCCTTTGCACTCACAAATTGCAAATTGTTACTAGAATAGATGATTGAAGGTGCCATAGTGGTTGGAGATGTCCATCATCACACCAAGTTCAAAGAAACCCAATAAAGGGGGGTGTTAAACATGTCATAGCTGATTGTTTGATATGCATTTTGTATATATGTAACTGATGTACGTAATTCACCCAATTGCGTCCCTCGAGATCTAGAGATACACGTCGCGGGTCGTGAGACCGAGTTGGCCAACTGAGACTTTTGCTTTGCAATAAACCCTAGCTTTGGGAATACAACCTCGTGTCTGGCGTATCTATCGTGTGTGGTAACTCGCCTTGTTTCTATAGACGTCAGGGTCCCCTAGGGGCCCCTTTCACAAGGGGTGGGGGGTAACAGGAGGGAGACACGGGGCATGAGCGGGGGCAACAGCAGGGAGACACAGGGCATGACTGGGGGGTGGGGAGAAACAGGAGAGAGACACGGGGCATGAGTGGGGGGTGGGGGGTAACAGGAGAGAGACACGGGGCATGAGCAGGGGGCGGGGGAAAACGAGGGAGACACGGGGAATGAGAGGGGGGTGGGGGGTAACAGGAGGGAGACATGGGGCATGACCGGGGGTGGGGGGGCAAGAGGAGAGGGACACGGGGCATGACCGGGGGGTGGGGGCACAGGAGATAGACACGGGGCATGAGATGGGGGTGGGGGTAACAGGAGAGAGACACGGGGCATGAGCGGGGGATGGGGGCAACATGAGAGAGACACGGGGCATGAGAGGGGGGTGGGGGGCAACAGCAGGGAGACACGCAGCATGAGCAGGGGGTGGGGGGAACACGAGGGAGACACGGGGCATGAGAGGGGGTGGAGGGTAACAGGAGAGAGACACGGGGCATGAGTGGTGGGTGGGGGGCAACAGCAGAGAGACATGGGGCATAAGAGGGGGGTGAGATTAACAGGAGAGAGACATGGGGCATGAGCAGGGGATGGGGGAAACAGCAGGGAGACACGAAGCATCATCAGGGGGTGGGGGGCAACAGGAGAGAGACATGGGGGATGAGAGGGGGTGGGGGTAACAGGCAAGAGAGACACGGGGCATGAGAGGGGGGTGGGGGGTAACAGGAGACAGACACGGGGCAGGAGCAGGGGGTGGGGGTCTACAGCAGGGAGACATGGGGCATGAGTGGGGGGCAACAGTAGAAAGACACGGGGCATGAGCGGGGGGTAACAGGAGAGACACGAGGCATAAGCAGGGGGTGGGGGAACAGGAAAGAGACACGGGGCATGAGTGGGGGATAGGGGGAAACAGCAGGGAGACACGGGGCATGACCGGGGGTGGGGGGCAACAGCAGGGAGACACGGGGCATGACCGGGGGGTGGGGGTAACAGGAGAGAGACACGGGGCATGAACGGGGGTGGGGGGCAACAGGAGGGAGACACGGGGCATGAGAGGGGGTGAGGGGTAACAGGAGAGAGACACGGGGCATGAGCAGGGGGTGGGGGGCAACATCAGGGAGACACGGGGCATGAGCGGGGGTGGGGGAACAGGGGCGACACGAGGCATGAGTGGGGGGTGGGGGGGAACAGGAGAGAGACACGGGGCATGAGTGGGGGGTGGGGGGCAACAGCAGGGAGACACAGGGCATGACCGGGGTGTGGGGGGTAACAGGAGAGAGAACAGGGCATGAGCCGGGGCTTGGGGTCAACAGCAGGGAGACACGGGCATGAGCAGGGGGGCAACAGGAGAAAGACACGGGGCATGAGCAGGGGGTAACAGGAGAGACACGAGGCATAAGCAGGGGGTGGGGGAACAGGAGAGAGACACGGGGCATGAGTGGGGGGTAGGGGGAAACAGCAGGGAGACACAGGGCATGACCGGGGGTGGGGGGCAACAGCAGGGAGATACGGGGCATGACCGGGGGGGGTAACAGGAGAGAGACACGGGGCATGAACGGGGGTGGGGGAACAGGGGAGACACGAGGCATGAGTCGGGGATGGTAGGAACAGGAGAGAGACACGGGGCATGAGCGGGGGGGTGGGGGGCAACAGCAGGGAGACAAGGGCATGACCGGGGGTGGGGGGTAACAGGAGAGAGACATGGGGCATGAGAGGGGGCTGGCGGGCAACAGCAGGGAGACACGGGGCATGACCGGGGGGTGGGGGGTAACAGGAGAGAGACACAGGGCATGAGAAGGGGGGGTGGGCGGCAACAGCAGGGAGACACGAGGCATGACCGGGGGGTGGGGGGAAACAGGAGAGAGACACGGTGTATGAGAAGCGGGTGGGGGGTAACAGTAGAGAGACATGGTGCATGAGTGGGGGGTGCGGGGCAACAGCAGGGAGACACGGGGCATGACCGGGGGTGGGGGGGCAACAGGAGAGAGACACAGGGCATGCGCGGAGGGTGCGGGGTAACAGGAGAGAGACACAGGGCATGAGCGGGGGTAGGGGGGAAACAGCAGGGAGACACGGGGCATGAGCGGGGGGTGAGGGGCAACTGCAGGGAGACAAGGGAGCATGACCGGTGGTGGGGGGGCAACAGGAGAGAGACACGGGGCTGGGGAGGGGAGTGGGGGTAACAGGAGAGAGACATGGGGCATGAGAGGTGGGTGGGGGGTAACAGCAGGGAGACACGGGGCATGAGCGCGGGGTGGGGGGAACACGAGGGAGACACGGGGAATGAGAGGGGGTGGGGAGCAACAGCAGGGAGACAAGGGGCATGACCGGGGGTCAACAGAAGGGAGACACGGAGCATGACCAGGGGGTGGGGGGCAACAGGAGAGAGACACGGGTCATGAGGGGGGTAACAGGAGAGAGACACGGGGCATGAGAGGGGGCTGGGGGGTAACAGGAGAGAGACACGGGGCATGAGTGGGGGGTGGGGGCAACAGCAGGGAGACATAGGGCATGAGCGGAGGGTGGGGGGCAACAGCAGGGAGACATGGGGCATGAGAGGGGGGGGTAACAGGAGAGAGACATGGGGCATGAGCGGGGGGTGGGGGCAACAGGGGAGAAACACGGGGCATGAGCGGGGTGTTTGGGGCAACAGCAGGGAGACACGGGGCATGACCGGGGGTGGGGGGTAACAGGAGAGAGACACAGAGCATGAGGGGGGTGGGGGGCAACAGCAGGGAGACACGGGGCATGACCGGGGGTGGAGGGCAACAGGAGAGAGACACGGGGCATGAGAGGGGGTGGGGGTAACAGGAGAGAGACACAGGGCATGAGCGGGGGGTGGGGGGCAACAGGAGAGAGACACAGGGCATGACCGGGGGGTGGGGGGGCAACAGGAGAGAGACACGGGGCATGAGAGGGGGGTGGGGGGTAACAGGAGAGAGACAAAGGGCATGAGATGGGGGTGGGGGGCAACAGCAGGGAGACACGGGGCATGACCGGGTGGTGGGGAGTTTAACAGGAGAGAGACACGGGGCATGAGAGGGGGCGGGGGTAACAGGAGAGAGACACAGGGCATGAGATGGGGGTGGGAGGAAACAGCAGGGAGACACGGGGCATGAGCAGGGGGTGGAGGGAACACGAGGGAGACACGGGGCATGAGAGGGGGGTAGGGGGATAACAGGAGAGAGACACGGGGCATGACCGGGGGATGGGGGGCAACATCAGGGAGACACGGGGCATGAGCGGGGGTGGGGGGCAACAGGAGGGAGACACGGGGCATGACCGGGGGGTGGGGGGCAACATCAGGGAGACACTGGGCATGACCGGCGGTGGGAGGGCAACAGGAGAGGGATAAGGGGCATGAGAGGGAGATGAGGGTAACAGGAGAGAGACAAGGGGCATGAGAGGGGGGTGGGGGTTTAACAGGAGAGAGACACGGGGCATGAGTGGGGGGTGGTAGGCAACAGCAGGGAGACACGGGGCATAAGAGGGGGGTGGGGGGTAACAGGAGAGAGACACGGGGCATGAGCGGGGGGTGGGGGCAACAGGAGAGAGACACAGGGCATGAGTGGGAGTGGGGGGCAACAGGAGAGAGACACAGGGCATGAGCGGGGGTGGGGGGCAACAGCAGGGAGACACGGGGCATGACCAGGGGTGGGGGGTAACAGGAGAGAGACACGGGGCATGAGCAGGGGGTGGGGGGCAACAGGAGGGAGACATGGGGCATGAGAGGGGGTGGGGGTAACAGGAAAGAGACACAGGGCATGAGCAGGGGGTGGGGGGCAACATCAGGGAGACACGGGGCATGAGCTCGGGTGGGGGAACAGGGGAGACACGAGGCATGAGCGGGGGTGGGGGAACAGGAGAGAGACACGGGGCATGAGCGGGGGGTGGGGGGCATCAGCAGGGAGACACGGGGCATGACCGGGGGGTGGGGGGGCAACAGGAGAGAGACACAGGGCATGAGCAGGGGGTGGGGGTAACAGCAGGGAGAAAAGGGGCATGAGCGGGGGGTGAGGGGCAACATCAGGGAGACACAGGGCATGACCGGGGGTGGGGGGCAACAGCATGGAGACACAGGGTATGACTGGGGGTTGGGGCAACAGGAGAGAGACCTGAGCATGAGCGGGGGTGGGGTGCAACAGCAGGGAGACACGGGGCATGACCGGGTGGTGGGGGGTAACAGGAGAGGGACACGGGGCATGAGAGGGAGGTGGGGGGTCACAGGAGAGAGACACGGGGCATGAGAGGGGGGTGGGAGGGTAACAGGAGAGAGACACAGGGCATGAGTGGGGGTGGGGGCAACAGCAGGGAGACACGGGGCATGAGCGGAGGGCGGGAGGCAACAGCAGGGAGACACAGGGCATGAGAGGGGCGTGGGGGGTAACAGGAGAGCGACACGGGGCATGAGCGGGGGTGCGGGGTAACAGGAGAGAGACATGGGGCATGAGCGGGGGGTAGGGGGGAAACAGCAGGGAGACACGGGGCATGAGCGGGGGGTGAGGGGTAACAGGAGAGAGACATGGGGCATGAGCGGGGGGTAGGGGGGAAACAGCAGGGAGACACGGGGCATGAGCAAGGAGTGGGGGGCAACGGCAGGGAGACACGGGGCATGACCGGGGGGTAACAGGAGAGGGACACAGGGCATGAGTGGGGGTGGGGGCAACAGCAGGGAGGCACGGGGCATGAGCGGAGGGCGCGGGGCAACAGCAGGGAGACACAGGGCATGAGAGGGGCGTGGGGGGTAACAGGAGAGAGACACGGGGCATGAGTGGGGGTGCGGGGTAACAGGAGAGAGACATGGGGCATGAGTGGGGGGTAGGGGGGAAACAGCAGGGAGACACAGGGCATGAGCGGGGGGTGAGGGGAAACAGCAGGGAGACACGGGGCATGACCGGGGGGTTGGGGCAACAGGAGAGAGAAACGGGGCATGAGCAAGGAGTGGGGGGCAACAGGTGAGAGACACGGGGCATGAGAGATGGGTGGGGGGTAACAGGAGAGAGAAACGGGGCATGAGTGGGGGGTTGGGGGGCAACAGCAGGGCGACACAGGGCATGACCGGGGGGTGTGGGGCAACCGGAGAGAGACACGGGGCATGAGAGGGGGTGGGGGTAACAGGAGAGAGACACTGGGCATCAGAGTGGGGTGTGGGGGTAACAGGAGAGAGACACGGGGCGTGGGGGGCAACAGGAGAGAGACACGGGGCATGAGCAGGGGTGCGGTAACAGGAGAGAGACATGGGGCATGAGCGGGAGGTAGGGGGGAAACAGCAGGGAGACACGGGGCATGAGCTGGGGTGAGGGGAAACAGCAGGGAGACATGGGGCATGACCGGGGGGTTGGGGCAACAGGAGAGAGACACAGGGCATGAGCAAGGGTTGGGGGGCAACGGCAGGGAGACACGGGGCATGACCGGGGGGTGTGGGGCAACAGGTGAGAGACACGGGGCATGAGAGATGGGTGGGGGGTAACAGCAGAGGCATAGGGCATGAGCAAGGCGTGGAGGCAACAGGAGAGAGACATGGGACATGAGTGGGGGGCAACAGGAGAGAGACAAGGGGCATGAGCGGGGGGTGTGGGGTAACAGGAGAGAGACACGGGGCATGAGCGGGGGGTGGGGGGCAACTACAGGGAGGTACAGGGCATGAGCAGGAGGTGAGGGGAAACAGCAGGGAGACACGGGGCATGAACGGAGGGGGTGGGGCGCAACAGGAGAGAGACATGGGGCATGAGAGGTGGGTGGGGGGTAACAGGAGAGAGACACGGGGCATGAGTGGCGGTGGGGGGCAACAGCAGGGAGACACGGGGCATGAGTGGGGGGTGGGAGGTAACAGGAGAGAGACACGGGGCATGAGTGGGGGGTGGGGTGCAACAGCAGGGAGACACAGGGCATAACCGGGGTGGGGGGAACAGGAGAGAGACACGGGGCATGAGAGGGGGTGGGGTGTAACAGGAGAGAGATACGGGGCATGACATGGTGGTGGGGGGCAACAGCAGGGACAAACGGGGCATTAGCGGGGGTGGGGGAAACACAAGGGAGACAAGGGGCATGAGAGGGGGGTGGGGGCAACAGCACAGAGACACAGGGCATGAGCGGGGGGTGGGGGGCAACAGCAGGGAGACACGGGGCATGAGTGGGGGGTAGGGGGTTAACAGGGGAGAGACACAGGCCATGAGCGGGGGGTGGGGGGCAACAGCAGGGAGACACGGGGCAAGAGTGGGGGTTGAGGGGCAACAGGAGAGAGACACGGGGCATGAGAGGGGGTGTGGGGTAACAGGAGAGAGACACGGCGCATGAGACAGGGATGGGGGTAACAGGAGAGAGACATGGGGCATGAGCGGGGGGTGGGGTGCAACAGCAGGGAGGCACGGGGCATGACCGGGGGGTGGGGTGGAACAGGGGAGACACGAGGCATGAGCGGGGTGTGGGGGGAACAGGAGAGAGACACGGGGCATGAGCGGGGTGTGAGAGGCAACAGCAGGGAGACACGGGGCATGACCCGGGGGTGGGGGATAACAGGAGAGAGACACTGGGCATGACCGGGGGTCGGGAGCAACAGGAGAGAGACACGGGGCATGAGAGGGGGTGGGGGGTAACAGGAGAGAAACACGGGACATGAGCGGGGGGTGGGGGGCAACAGGAGAGAGACACAGGGCATGAGCGGGGGGTGGGGGGCAACAGGAGAGAGACACAGGGCATGAGCGGGGGGTGGGGGGCAACAGCAGGGAGACACGGGGTATGACCGGGGGGTGGGGGGGCAACAGGTGAGAGAAACAGGGTATGAGAGGTGGGTGGGGGTAATAGGAGAGAGACACAGGGCATGAGATGGGGGTGGGAGGCAACAGCAGGGAGACACGGGGCATGAGCAGGGGGTGGAGGGAACACGAGGGAGACACGGGGCATGAGAGGGGGGTGGGGGGTAACAGGAGAGAGACACAGGGCGTGAGCGGGGGTTGGGGGCAACAGCAGGGAGACACGGGGCATGAGTGGGGGGTGGGGGGCAACAGGAGGGAGACACGGGGCATGACCGGGGGGTGGGGGCAACATCAGGGAGACACTGGGCATGACCGGGCATGGGGGGCAACAGCAGGGAGACACAGGGGATGACCGGGGGTGGGGGGCAACAGGAGAGGGATACGGGGCATGAGAGGGAGATGGGGCTAACAGGAGAGAGACAAGGGGCATGAGAGGGGGTGGGGGTGTAACAGGAGAGAGACACGGGGCATGAGTGGGGTGTGGGGGGCAACAGCAGGGAGACACGGAGCATGAGTGGAGGTGGGGGGCAACAGCAGGGAGACACGGGGCATGAGAGGGGGGTGGGGGTAACAGGAGAGAGACACGGGGCATGAGCGGGGGGTGGGGGCAACAGGAGAGTGACACGGGGCATGAACGGGGGGTGGGGGGCAACAGGAGAGAGACACGGGGCATGAGCGGGGTGGGGGGCAACAGCAGGGAGACATGGGGCATGACCCGGGGTGTGGGGTAACAGGAGAGAGACACGGGGCATGAGCGGGGGGTGGGGGGCAACAGGAGGGAGACACGGGGCATGAGAGGGGGTGGGGGGTAACAGGAGAGAGACACAGGGCATGAGCAGGGGGTGGGGGCAACATCAGGGAGACACGGGCATGAGCTGGGGTGGGGGAACAGGGGAGATACGAGGCATGAGCGGGGGGTGGGGGAACAGGAGAGAGACACGGGGCATGAGCAGGGGGTGGGGGCAACAGCAGGGAGACACGGGGCATAACCGGGGGTGGGGGGCAACAGGAGAGAGACACAGGGCATGAGCGGGGTGTGGGGAGCAACAGCAGGGCGAAAAGGGGCATGAGCGGGGGGTGAGGGGCAACATCAGGGAGACACAGGGCATGACCGGGGGTGGGGGGAACAGGAGAGAGACACGGGGCATGAACGGTGGGTGGGGGGCAACAGCATGGAGACACGGGGTATGACCGGGGGTTGGGGCAACAGGAGAGAGACACGGGGCATGAGCGGGATTGGGGGGCAACAGCAGGGAGACACGGGGCATGACCGGGTGGTGGGGGGTAACAGGAGAGAGACATGGGGCATGTGCAGGGGTTGGGGGACAACAGCAGGGAGACACGCGCCATGACCAGGGGGTGTGGGGCAACAGGAGAGAGACACGGGGCATGAGCGGGGGTGGGGGGCAACAGCAAGGAGACACGGGACATGACCGGGTGGGGGCAACAGGAGAGAGACACGGGGCATGAGCGGGGGGTGGGGGGCAACAGCAGGGAGACACGGGGCATGACCGGGGGTGGGGGGCAACAGGAGAGAGACACGGGGCATGAGCGGGGGGTGGGGGCAACAGCAGGGAGACATGGCGCATGAGAGGGTGTGGGGGGCAACAGCAGGGAGACACGGGGCATGAGCGGGGGGTGGGGGGTAACAGGAGAGAGACACGGGGCATGAGCGGGGGTGAGGGGCAACAGCAGGGAGACACGGGGCATGAGCAGGGAATGGGTGGCAACAGCAGGGAGACACGGGGTATGAGCGGGGGGTAACAGGAGAGAGACACGGGGCCTGAGCAGGGGGTGGGGCAACAGGAGGGAGATACGGGCATGAGCAGGGGATGGGGGGTAACAGCAGGGAGACACGGGGCATGAGCGGGGGATGGGGGCAACAGCAGGGAGACACGGGGCATGAGCGGGGGGTGGGGGGTAACAGGAGAGAGACACGGGGCATTAGCAGGGGTCGGGGGCAACAGGAGGGAGATACGGGGCATGAGCGGGGGGTGGGGGAACACGAGGGAGACACGGAGCATGAGCGGGGGTGGCGGGTAACAGGAGAGAGACACGGGGCATGAGCAGGGGTGGGGGCAACAGCAGGGAGACACGGGGCATGAGCTGAGGGTAGGGGGTAACAGCAGGGAGACATGGGGCATGAGCGGGGGTCGGGGGAACACGAGGGAGACACCGGCATGAGAGGGGGGTGGGGGGTAAAAGGAGAGAGACACGGCATGAGCGGGGGGCAACACCAGGGAGACAGAGTGACACAGTGCATGACCGGGGTGTGGGTGGCAACAGAAGGGAGACACGGAGCATGACCAGGGGTGGGGGGCAACAGGAGAGAGACACGGGGCATGAGAGGGTGGTGGGGAGTAACAGGAGCGAGACAAGGGGCATGAGAGGGGGGTGGGGGGATACAGGAGGGAGACACGGTAATGAGCTGGGGGGGTCGGGGGAACACGAGGGAGACACGGGCATGAGCGGGGGTGGGGGGGGTACAGGCGGGAGACAAGGGTAATGAGCAGCGGTGGGGGGAATGAGATATCCGCTCCTCGGTCCTCCGCAGTCCACCGTGTACCGATGGCATGTCTCCTGCAAGTCTGTAGCAGCCTGGGACGTTCAGGAAGTGTAATCCCCATGAGCTTCACACAGCCCCATTGGAGGCCCCGCTGTCCTCTGATCTTATTGCATCAGAATTTTCGCTTGTTAAGTTGTGATAATCACTTGTGAAGTCTGAAGTCACCGCAGAGCTTGCCACAGATGCCAATATACGAACAATAAACTAAGATGGCGGGCGTCTCTGAAAATAAGACGCACTGCACGCTTTACTACAGCCAATGGGAGAGCACATCAGATGTCCGCGAACATCACGCAAGTCGCTTGCCCAATCCCCGTCCTGTCCGCGGAGCGTACAGGGAAGTGTGTCCGCGAAGCGGACATAGATATCACTAATTTTTTTCACTTACATTTTTGTCTTTTTTAAAAAACTACTGGACGGATTTACACCAAATAAAAGAAAGCACGCTTTCGGGACCAAGCCGCCGCTCCTGCTGCAAATTTGGTGTAAATGCTTCCAGCGGTTTGAGCTGTAGGCGTGAGCAAAGTTTTTCCCATTATGTCTATGGGAAAAAAAAAGTTTTGGGACCCCCCCTATAACTTTGCCCCCCCTGGACCAAACCTCACTAAACTTTGCCATAGACTTTTTTTGCAAAGTTTGGTGAGGATTCGTCCAGGGGGAGCGAAGTTATAAGCCGCCCAAAAAGTGCTCTTCCTATGGAAACAGCAACTTAACCATAACTACATGGCCACTACCGTGGCCATGTAATATATATATATATATATATATATATATATATATATATATATATATATATATATATATATATATATATATATATTATATATTCACTGAAAAACGTTGTTAAAGGGATGTTATGGTTATGTAGGCCTAATAAAAACCTATGAAATTCAAAGAAAAAACTTTGTTAAAGGGACGTTATGGTTTCAAGTAAAATAAAAAAAAACAGAAATTTGCCAGTTAAGGTAAACTAAACAACCGTAACTCGTGCCACCACTGTGCACTGCTAAGACTAACACCCAGGACATCAAGGATGACATCACAATGTCATTGATGACATCACTGATGACATCACATATCTGGGCCACTTGTTTTTGTTTATTGACATATATAGGCCAGGTGATTTTGTTCACTGGCAGTCAGAATAATAAAATTGAAAAATGTGCTATATATCTAGACGTTAACCTTGTAATATGTTCTTTGAGTACTTTCCTTAGGGTTTGGTCTCAGCTCATGGTGCACATACTTGGGGAAGTGAGCAGGCCTCAAACACACAATTCATTTGTATACATGAAGATAAACTTTAATGTCATTAACATTTTCTGATGATGCAGTTTCTTTCTTCTTTACTTCTTTACTTTAGTTTCCCTGTATGTGCCTCTGACTTGTATGCATTGTGGTTCTTCATATGTATTGTTTGTACCAGCACACGTGCTGTAAGTCTTGAATTGTTAGCTAGTTAATACATGTTTAACATTACTCAAAACTCTGATACGGTAGGATTAATTATTGTACTATCCAAAATTACAAGATTATAAATAGTGTACTTCTATGGGGCATGCTGCAGTCATTGCCTATGTTTATATATGATTAGGTTTCTGTATTAACGACAACACTCTAATACAATGATATTAGATGAGTACATTCTTTAATAGATTAAGTAGTTTGTGATAGGTATCCTGATCACCCCTGACATCTTGTTACCAACAATATAAACACATCTCCTTGTAGGGACTTTTCATCAAAATGTATTTCACATGTGATGCTATCAGTGATTTCATCAACGACATTTGTGATGTCATCTTTGATGTCCTGGGTGTTAGTCTTAGCAGTGCACGGTGGTGGCCCGAGCTATGGTTGTTTAGCTTACCATAACTGGCGAATTTCTGGGGTTTTCCGGTTTTACTTGGAACCATAACGTCCCGTTAACAAAGTTTTTTATTAGCACGCAAACAATATACAAAGATGGAGTGTAAAAAGCAATTTCTCAGAGATGGCTGTACACAGAATGTTGCAAACTAAGAATTTATGGTCGTTTACAGTGAAGGTCAGCTGCTTCCATTTTTTGCTTGCGTGCCTGAGAGGCCCACGACTCGCACTATAAGGTTCTATTGTTTTTTTACCTTGACAGACAGGGATTGTGCTAAAAGACTTCTTTTGAAGGAGTGTTGCAAAAACGTAAGACACGATAAGGATGACATTTCTGAAACAAAACCACTTTTATATATTATATCACTATGAGAAAGATCGTTGGCACAGACGGAGTCGTATTTTGGGACTGCACTATGCTTAGACAATGGAAAATGCCAGTATAATGTAAGTAACCCTTTAGATTATTTTATACCGGAATATAATAACAATAGCGTGGCGTTAAAACCTGGTTAAGTGGTACTTGTTCGTTCAATGTGGCATAGTGTTTTCTACCACACACTATCACTGCCAAATTGGTCCCCTGTCGCTTAGAGGGCTCTGAAAAAGGCAGAGGACATAGGGTGGGTTAATGGGAATAAGTTAACATACTCCGTTGTACTATCCTCGCTAGCAAATAGTTTCACTCCCTAATAAATAAAATGAATATTTTTAATGAAGATCGGCTGGTGAGACTAATTTATGCTTTTTAAAACAGGTACGTCCTTCCGTATTGTCAATGCCACGATTTTCAGACCCCAGCCGATGGTTTCTTTAACTGCCAGGTGCAGCTCCATGTAAGCAACTTCATGACCCTCACCATTTTATGGAACAATCGCCAAGGACCAATATGGCCTTACGCAGTACTAGCGGCTAGAAGCAACATACCAACCATTATGGTGGTCTAATGCCTCGTTGTTGGAGCAGCCTTCCGATTATCAGTGCGACCATTTGCTTCTTTTATCATAAACCAACAGCCTGTGTACCCTAATGCCTGGTTGTTGGAGCAGCCTTCCGATTATCAGTGCGACCATTTGCTTCTTTTATCATAAACCAACAGCCTGTGTACCGCAAAGGAACAGCGCGTGGCTCAAGATGAACTTTTGCTGATCGACAGCAAAGACAAATGCAAATCGCTGAATATTCTCTAAACATTTGATGTGAAATAAATGTACTTTACCAAATGTACAATCTTGTTGTTTACTTTTAAACCATAGTTTCATATTCCGAATTGTGGCGCACTGTGTTGTAAGCTGATCGAACACCCTCTGTACCGCAAAGGAGCAGCGCGTGGCTCAAGATGAACTTTTGCGGATCGACAACAAAGACAAATGCAAATCGCTGAATATTCTCTAAACATTTGATGTCAAATAAATGTACTTTACGAACTGTACAATCTTGCTGTTTGCTTTTAAATCACAGTTTCATATTCCCAATTGTGGCGTGCTGTGTTGTGAGATGATGTGTGTTGTTTTCCGGGTTCTGTGTAAAGTCGCGTAGGACTGGAGACAACTGAGCGCGTTTGGCTATGCACCCTGTAACGTCACGGAGAGAGGCGGGGAATATGAATGCTTTGATAATGTCAGGCTTAGGGGCGGGACATATGATTTAGTGTCGCAAAAGCAGGTCAGCCAGGTCGATGGCACAAGTGATAGGATTATCACATAATGTCAGCGCACAGCAGCCTGATTTATCATTTCTTTAGTGGACAAAAAGTCGGGTAAGGCCCATAGGAAATTGCACTATCAGCGGACATAAGGAGGGTTCTTAGAACACTTTCAACCTGACAACGAACAATACGAACAGCGTTCTCAGAACACCCCCATTTTGTTTAATTGCAAACATTTCGGAACACCGCAAGTGTTCTTAGAACATATTCAACTTGCCAGAGTACAATACGGACAGCGTCCTCAGGACACCCCCATTTTGTTTATGTACGAACATTTAAGGACACCACGAGTGTTCTTAACTCAATTTTAGTTTGCTTGCGAACAAAACGGACACATACTCTGTCCTCAGAACACCCCACCATTTAGTTTATTCACAAAATTTCAGAACAGCTGTGTTGTCCGCAGACAAATCGAACACAACAAAAGCGTCTAGCACAACAAAAAAAACAGAACATTGAACCTATCTTATACTCCCCCACCCTCCCCAAACACTCTTACACACCAACACACTCCACTAAATACAATTTTTAATCCAAGTTTCACCGCGCTGTCCGTGGTCGATGGCGAATGCAAGATGGCGGGCGCCACAGAAAATCTGACGAGCTCCACGCCCCACGCCGTCCAATCAGCAAACACATTGCATGTCCGTGGACATCACGGAAGCCGCTCGGCCAATCGGGGCGCTGTCCCCGGAGCAAACCGGGAAGTCCGTCCGCGGAGCGAACGGAGATATCACTAATTTTTTTGCTTTACGTTTTGGTCATTTAAAAAAAAACGACTGGACGGATTTACACCAAATTTGCAAAAGCACACTTTCAGGACCAAGCCCCCAAACCTGCCGCAAATTTGGTGTAAATCCGTCCAGCGGTTTGGGCTGTAGGCGTGTGCAAAGTTTTTTCTCATTATGTCTATGGGAAAAAACACACGTTTTGGGACCCCTCCTATAACTTTACCCCCTCTGGACAAAGTTTGGTGAGGATTCGTCCAGTAGTGGAAAAGTTATCGGGGGGGTCCCAAAATGTCTTTTTTTCCCATAGACTGAATGGGGGAAAATCTTTGCGCATGGCTACAGGCCAAACCGCTGGATGGATTTTCACCAAACTTGCGGCAGGGGCAGGGGCATGGTCCCAAAAGCGTGCCTTTGTAAATATGGTGACAATCCGTGCAGTACTTTTCTTTAAAACGACAAAAGAGTAGGTCTCAAAAAATTAGTGATATCTATGTCCTCTCCGCGGTCACACTTCCCTGTTCGCTCCGCAGACAAGATACCGATTGGCTAAGGGGCTGGCGTCATGACCGCGGACATGCAATGTTTTTGCCGATTGTGGGGAGTGTGTACAGTCTTGGGTGGATGGCCGGATGACCCAAGAACAAAGTTATAAGCACTGGAGGTGTAAGCCACTGTACACACATACATTGTAATATGTATGGACATACAGCTAGGAGTCTAGCCTGTGGCACAACCACTGAAACATACCACACCTATAGATACACCCGTACTACCGCACATCACTCAAGTGGTTGTGGGGAGGGCCTGCAGTCTTGGATGAATGGCCGAGGCCATGCACCAAAGAACAAACTTATACACTCTAAAGTTATAAGCCAAAATGTGTTTTATATAGTGTGGTGGTTGTGGAGAGGACGTAGATTTTTGGGTGCATGGCTGCAGGTTGTTGGCCATACACCCAAGAGTGTAGTCCCTGCCCACAAGCACTGCAGAATATCATATTCATACATCACACCCATACAATTGATTATGTGTCTGGTAGGTGTGGGCAGGGGCTAGAGTCCTGGGTACAAATTGAGTACATGCTACAGTTATAATGTTTCATTCTATGGGTGTGCTAATGATTTATAAGCGACCATGGGTGTAATATGCTGCTGTGGTTGTGGCCAGGGCCTAGAGTTTTGGGTGCATGGCCGTAGGACGTAAGCCATACTTCCAAGACTCTGGGCCCTGCTACAACCAGCGCAGCATGTCACAGCAATGGATACACGTGTAGTATTGCTTATGGATCAGATGGTTGTGGAAAGTGTGTAGAGACTTGGGTGTATGGCATCACTCAGGTGGTTGTGGTGGAGGGTGTGTAGAGTCTTGGGTGCATGGTCGTAGGCCATACTTCCAAGACTCTAGGCCCTGGCCACAACCACCGCAGCATGTCACAGCTATGGATACAACTGCAGTATTCATTATAAATCAGATGGTTGTGGGGAGTATGTAGAGTCTTGCCTGCATGGCTGAAGGCCATGTACCCAAGAACAAAATTATAAGCACTGGAGTTATAAGCCACTTCACACCCATACATTGAAATATGTATGGACATACACCTAAGACTTTAGGCCCTGACCACAACCACTGCAGCATATCACAGCTATAGATACACCCGTAGTATTGAACATCACTCAGGTGGCTGTGGGGAGGGCCAGCACTCATGGGTGCGTGGCCGAAGGCCATGCACCCAACAGCACATTTATACGTAGTGTTGTTGCAAACCAAAATGGGTGTGATATGGTGTGGTAGTTGTGGCCAGGACGACCCAAGAAGAAAGTTATAAGCACTGCAGTTATAAGCCACTATGGATTTTATATACTGCATACCCATACATTGAAAAATATATGGCCTTACACTCAAGACTGTAGCCTGTGGCCACAACTACTGCAGCATATTACCGGTATAGGTACACTCGTACTATAAAACATCATTTAGGTGGTTGTGGGGAGGGCGTAGTGTTTTAGGTGCATGTCCGAAGGCCATGCTCCCAAAACCAACTTTATACGTAGTGAAATTAGAAGCCACAATGGGTGTGATATGCTGTGGTTGTTCTGGCCAGGACCCAGAGTTTTGGGTGCATGGCCAAAGGCCATGCACCCAAGAATGAAGTCATAAGCAGTGAAGTTATAAGTGAACATGGGTGTGCTGTGGTGTGATGGTTGTGTGCACGACCTAGCATCTTGGGTGCATGGCTACAGACCATGCACCCAAGAGGAAACTTATAAGTAGTGAAATAACAAGCACCATGGTTTTCATATGCTGCAATGGTTGTGGGTAGGACCTATAGTCTTGGTTGCTTGGCCGTAGGGTGTAGGTGGTACGTTATATATCGAAGATGCTAGGCTCAGCCTATAGCCACTGCACCATATTACTGCCATAGATTAGATGTGTACATTCGAATATGTATGACATGACTGTAATTATACTTACTGTTTACTTTGTTCAGAATCCATGTATGTTTTACATGACTTTAGTAGTTGGCGGAAATATCCTTTTTTAATTTCTGTGATAAAAGAAAAAAGCATGTTAGTGTTTGCATTTTATGAAGACTTATTACATTGTATAATAGACAGTTTAGCTTTTTTTTAACCCTCATATTTAGTTTACAAACCAGTGTACTGTGCATTTTGCTCAGTTTCTGTGTTTGTTTTTCAAATCCTTGGGTCTGGGGGAAAGAAATCCTTGTTGGATTAAAAAAAACCTTTATTTGCTATGCTACAAACTATTTCAATGTTTTGTTTGAGTGTTTCCTTGTTCTTTCTGATTAATGTTTTGTCTGTTGCCTTGTTGGAGATTTTTAACAACAGTTAAATACCTGTTGGCGTATTTTAACTGTGCATTTGTTGTTATGGATCTGTGGTATTCATTTATCTGTGTCGTTGTTATACACTCTTGGGCAGTTAGATACCTGTTGGCATATTCTGTTTATAGTCTTTTATTTGATTTTTTGGTAATGTTGAAGTACACATTAGTTATTACATTTTGGCTTTAAGAAGATTAAATATGCATTTGTGAGATTAGCTGGCAATCTCTGCTTTAGAGTAATAGTGCTATCATTAGATTCCAACCAGCCACACTTCTTTTTAAGGTATGCATTGTAGTGACCTGCATTGGTTGTAGCTCCTGCGTGGTAGATTGTACCTATTGCTGTAAAGGTTTTCTTTCCAAATGACACTTGACCGTGAGTGAATCCAGTCAGCTTGCAGTTGTTTTTGGTACCATCTGCATTATAATGTAGAAGCATAAGTATTATGTAGTTACTATGTGTTTGTATCAGTAAGGTGGAGCGATTGTCTGAATTGCACATAGTACATAATCTGCCATGGTTTGTATTCTGTACAAGTTGCTGAAATGGAATGTATTCACAATTAGATATGGATACATACACAAATCGCTCATTTGGGATTTGTTCCTGTATCACATTGTTACTGAGAGTGCATGTATGTTTCCACATGTATGAAATCTGGAAGATTTCATTTATAGATATGCTTTTGTTTTCCAGTACTTGTAGTAGGTACATTAGAAATTCTTGTGGATCTTCTTGTGAGTTTATATTGAATTTCACCATTCCAGCACAGTCCAATCCATGTCTTATTTCCGTGAACATTATACGTGTTGTCAGGATTATATGTTGCGTTTCTATGAAGGACTAACATTTGCAAACACAATTGGTCTGTACTGTGTAGGTAAATATTGTTAACAATTGGTGGCAATTGAAATAGAATATTCATTGCTACATTTGCATAGCAACTTACACCAGTTTCATTTGAAAATTTGAATGGACCAGCTAGTTCTGTATCTGAGTGTTTTTTTCTGAGTTTCTGTTCCTTCTTTGAAGGAGTACCTGGTTTACTTTCCCTAATAGGTTCTTCTTTGCTTGTGTTAATTGATAACGTTTTAGCTTCTTTTGTTTTCTTTGAAGGATTTGCCCGCAGATTCTGTTGCATTTCTGTTTGAATTAGTTTTCTTTTACCACGTTTTACCTTTTCTGGAACAGGATATTGTTTCAGATTGGGGGATGTACAGTGAACGCAGTCTATTGTGTTCTACAATGCAAGGAATATCAGTGTTCAGTTTACTTGCATCAAAGTTCATTAGAAATAGACCGTGAAGTGTACGTAAGCGTGATAGTGCTACGTAGCTCATGCCTTCTTTAAAGACTGTGTTTCCTATATCTATCAATGCTTTGTCTAGGGTAAGACCTTGGGATTTATGAATGGTGACTGCATATGCAAGAGTTAGAGAAAATTGTTCTCTACGTACATACATGTCTTTGAAGAGAAGGAATCGAGCAGTTGAGCGCCCTATCCTTTTCACTTCTGAAAGTTTGTCAAAGCGAATATTGACAAACTCAATGTTGTTGTCACGTGGGTATGTTTGAAAGCCAACAACTGTACCCAGTGCCCCATTAACTAGCCCTTGTTTTACGTCAAGGTTACTTTTAAGCATTACTCTACAATTTAAGGATAATTTTAATATTTTTTCTAACCCAGCTGCGTTGGACATTGAATTGTCTAAGCTATTTAGTCTAGTTGTGGATTGCTCACACATGGGTAGTGTCATACTATGTACGTCTAGTTTGTCTATGGCACATCTTTCCATTATTGGTTGCATTTCTTTATTTGACATTGTTTAATTGAATTTGAAACAGCTTGCAAGAGTTGGTATTAAGGCCATACAATTGACATTTTTTTACGCTAATTGTTCCATAACATCAGTAGCACATGCATTATCACCATGAAGTGCATGAATGTGCCGGTATTTCAATATTGCTTGTGCTTCTTGAGATAGTACACCAACTCTAATACTTTTTAAGATGTTGGCATAAGTGAGATCTGCAGATTGACGCATGTTTTCTGTTAATTCTCTGTATTGGAAATGTTGCCAAAGGTTGACATTTCCTATGCTGCCAACAGTTTCATGGCACAGTTTGTGTCCTAAGGTTTTAAAAATAGGTTCACCTTTCACTGGTGTCAATTGTAGAAGATCTCCGAAAACGATAATGTGTTTGCCTGCAAAGAGTTCTTCGTAGTTTGTTTTAAGTACTTCTTGCAATCTGAGGTGAACCAAAGCCAACATTTGGTAGGAGACCATGCTCATTTCATCTATTAATAGTATTTTCATTTGTTTTAATACTCTGCATAGTTCATTGCAGCTTCTGCAGAAAGTTTGTAATAGTCTAATTTGTTTCGTGTTCTACTGAAAGGAGTAGTAATCGGTGTAAAGTGACACCACCTATGTTGTAGGCAGCTAAACCTGTGGGGGCAGTTACAACAGCTGACAGTTTGTTGTTTGTCAATTGTTGAAGGAACTTGCTGATGATTTTGATTAAGAATGTTTTTCCTGACCCAGCTTCACCACTGACGTATAGCAGTATAGGTTTGTAATTTTGGCAGGTACATTCTTTATTTTCGTGTTCTACACCATGTGCAATTTGTTTTGTTACGTCTTCAAAAATGGTGCGCTGATCTTTGTTAAGTTTTGCTTGTTGTACAGTTAAGTCTTCTATATCTTCTTGATAGTGAGACATGGTGTTTTCCACTTCTGTCATAGCTAATTCTACCTCATTTGCTATTAGTGGCTGTCGTAGTGGTTCTTGGCTTCCTTTTACAGAAGGTTGACTACTGTCGGAAGAGTCCTTATCTAGTTGGGCCTGAAGTTATTCTTCATGTTGCTGTTCATTGTGCAACATTGTTTTGTACTGCGTAAAGTTCACATTGGTGATAGCGCTTTCATTTGCTTTGAAAGCATCTTCATAGCAGTAATAGTTATCTAGTATCTCGTCCTCTTTTCTCCATGGTTTAAAAAGTTGTAGCAGAGACATGTAATATAGTTATTTGTGTTAAGGAGTTTTTAATGACAATTTGACATGATTAATTTAGCTTTGTTTGGTAAGTTTTACTAAACTGCCATCACAATCTGTCACTCTATATCTACATTTGCTTTCATTGGGTTTTATATTATTTTTGTATGCAAAGTTTTGAGCTATGCGGTATAGACACATGCTTTCCAAAGTGCTACTCCTGTTCAGATAGTATGTGTCCAGTAAATTGTTTTTTAAAATGTCTTGGCTGTTGGGATCATTTCTGGCAATTGTTTCTATGTCCTCATATGATTTCAGAACTCTTTTTCTAGATTTAGCAGGACCAAGCCATACTATGTTGTCTGATTTTCCATACAAAGCAGTACCGGTTAAACGATCTCCCACTTCATAGGAACCACATTCTCTTCGAGAGAGCATTTTTATGCCTAGGCTGTACAATTTCTGAGATAGTCTTTTGTCTGATGATCGGTCATCCCAGAGGTCTTGAAGCTCTGTTTTTTCTGCTTTTATTAAGTAGGCTGTAACATATCGTGCAACAGCAGTGGAATTGTCTGCAATGTACTGCACATCTATGTTTGCATTCCATAAGAGGGCAATGATTGCATTGCAATCATTGATATATTTTGATTCTTCTGTTCTTTTTATATAATAAGTGTTCTTAGGTGATTTACCTTTAACACTATGTCAAACTGAAGACATGAAGTTGTTCACTTCACCTGTTTTTATAACTGGTCTAGGGAAACCAAAGCGGCATTTGGTGTTGTATTTCCTTTTTTTTTTGTATTTGCGATGACAATATTTGCCACATTTGTGTCTTTGAAATTGTAAAATCTGCCCATGTAGGTCACTATGTGTCCGCTGTGAAGGGATTTCACAAGTGACATATTTTTGGATGAACTGCAAAACAGTGGCATCACTGTCGTGACCAAATTTAGGTGCACCTTTGATCCATAAAAGCATGTGAATATGTGGTGCTCCTCTCGCTTGGTATTCTTTACTCCAAAAGAAGTTTTGCACTTCTCTGAGAGGAAGAACAGTTTTATTGCAAATAAAGTGTAGCATAGCAATGAAATGATGATGGAAATATATTGACACATTAACTGGATCTAGAGAGCAAAGTTCTCCAGGTGTTAATATATCTATGTTGGTTTTGTTGTTGTTTGATATGCGTAGGATCTCATGTATATCTTCCCATGCATATTCTGCACAAATTAGTGTAACAAACCAAGTCGGTGGTCCAAGGTTTCTAATCATACAACGTACGTCTCCATGCCGTCGGAACCAGTATTATTTTGTACCACTCATGTTTGCAAATGGATTTGTTATACTTCATTGTAAAACCTCATCTTTTTCTTGTACTTTTTGTATTAATTGCGTAGCTGACATATTTTGAAAGTGTGTTCCAGATTTCAAAATGTGTGCAACTCCGTAACACAGGGATGCTAGTTCACTTTCCAGGAGTAGGTGGAATATGTATTCCACATTTTGTCTAAATCTGGGATCTTGCGAATACATTCGTAATGAGCTGTATTCTGATGCTGTAAACTGAGTGGGTCTATCATCGAATCTTCCACCTTTGCCAGTAGGAAATAGAAGTGGAAAAGCACGTGATTCTATACTTTTTTCCCATATGCTCATTGGTGACCCTTTGGTTTGTTGCATTTGGTAAGTTTCTAGTGCCTCATCTATGCTTTCATTGGAATGCAATGGATGAATTGTGTAATGGTCCAAAAGAGTGGATACTGCAGCAGGATCCAGAAGTTCAAATTGTCCCGTTTCTGATGACTGTAGAATTATTTCAGTTGTTTCCCTTAAGCTTTCTTCAATATTTATTTCCTTGTAGTATTTGTTATTGTCTTTTAGATATTGCAAGTCATGTCTAACTTTATGTAAGTCCACCAGTTGTTGCCAAATTGTTTTGTCTTTTGTTGGTACACCATTTACCAAGACAATTAAAGAATGCTCTATTGAACGTTACACTCCTAGAGTGTGTACATATTCTGTTAGATCTAATGGCAAATAAACTACTTTGCCACTAATGCCTTTCACCAATTCAGAGGGAGGTAATTTTGCTGTTTTTGGTTGAAGGCGTATAATTGCTTGAAATGGGTGAACTGTTTGAATTATGATGCTCTCATACAAATTGAGCTGTTGCAGGGTTATTTGTGATAGCACGTGAAGGAGTTTGGCTGTTGTCCAGTTTTGTACTGCAGTAACTGCAACATATTAGGGGTTCACTTATTTGGTATTTGTTTTCTGCTAAAAAGGTAGAGACCTAATTCAAACCATTTGGAATCTTGATTGTCTTCTATTTTGCATGCTATGTCTATATTTTTTGTGTATCTTTTGTAAAACGTTCTGCGGCAACACACACACACATGGTTTGGTACTTCAGCCGATGCACTTTTAAATTTTAGTATTTCTTTTTTGTATGTGTGTAATAGAAGGTTGCTATGTGCCGAATTGTTGCTAGTTTGTTGAAAAACTATTGCATTTTGTAAGTGGCTTTCACTTCCAAAATAGTTTCTCTCGATACGGTTGATTTCTTCTTGTAGGTATTTGGGTGTACCATGCAGAAGAGTGTTATTTAAATTGGCTAAATCTGAAGCTGGACTTTTAGCATCGTATATTTTATACACTAGATATCTTACATTTGATTGATGTATTGATATCCTTTAGATATCATGGAAGGTGCTTTTGCAAATGGGTCCTGAAATGCAGGCGAATGAATGTCCTTGTAGTCCTGTGTATTTGCGCACTTGACAGATATCCATATTTTGCAGCACTTTCATTTTAATTTTGTCTTTATCTTTCACATACTGATTGAGGAACTGACGTAAAGATTTGAACGATTTGTTAGGAATGGCACACATTGACGTGCAGGGCCATTTGTATACTGGACGGTCTGGTTCAGTCGAATCGAGAGGTAATTCAGAGTTTTTAGGGGATACGTTTCTAAGCAGTGTTTCTTGTTCCATGATAGTATTATTGATTTTTTCATACCCTCATCCACTGCTATGGATGGCAATTGTGTTTGTTTGATTTTGTTTGTATGCTTCTTCATTCAAATATGGTTCTGTGGTTGTTGTGTGACTCCATTCACCTCCACAAATATGTAAGAAGTTATTTTTGTTGACATTCCGTTTATTGATAAGTTTCTTTTGTAGTTTGATACTTAGTTTTGTTAGTGGTTTCATTCTATTTAACACTAATATAAACAACTTCCTTTTGAGAAGGATTGCACTGTCCACGAGATCTTGCAGGATTAATTTTCTACGGTAGGTTTTAAGGGTTGAAGATTATTTCAGTCCTTTTCTTATTAGATTCTGAAGGACTCTGTGGTGAAACATGTTTGCTAAAATACTGTTTCTACTATGTGTTCTTGTTACTATATCAGGATTGATAGGAGCATTGTTAGCAGTACTGGTAGCCAATTTTTTGTAAAGAGTTTTGTGTTTCATGCCACATTTTGATGTAGGAGGTAAAGTTTCGGTAGTTGAAGCTTCCTTTGTTTCGCTAAATGACTGTATTAGCTGTTTTGTTCCAACTTTCTGTACACACTCTGCTACAGATGGATGCATAGTTTGGAAACTTTTATTTTCATTTGCTCTATTTCTGCGTTCCTTTCTACGGACTTGCTTTATGGTAGGCATTCTTTGGGGTCTGTTGAAAAAAAGAACACATGGTTTGGTCTGTTGTACAATGTATGTGTGCTGTGTGCATGCGTGCATGAGTTTGATGGGGAAGCTCTTTGTGGTGGTGTGTGAATGTGCCTTGGTCTCTTACAATGATTTGGGAAGGCTATTTTTCTGTTTGTATACTACTACAATGTGCCTCAGGAGAGTACAAAGTGAGCTAGTGGTGAGGAGAAGCATTAATAGTGAACGTAATGGTATAAAATTGAAACAGCTATTTATTTTCTAGTACCAACATTCTAAGGCTTCTGTATGTTATCTGAGATGCAGAATCACAGGGATTTGTGAGCCATTCTGCCTGTTATTCTTTATTTAATAAATGCGGATTTGTTGGTAGAATGGTGCAGAAATCAATGTTTGTTTTGGTGCGCAAATTAAATAAATAACCCACACTGTCTCTTTGTGGAATAGGTAGAATAAATAGGTAGTACTGTACTTCCTTTTTTTGCGGAATGACCACATTTCTTCGGATATGTCGTTTGCAGTGTAGATGCTGTTGATTTTCAGGAGAGTAGTCTTCACTGCGATTGTAAAAAGAAGAAGTTAGTTACTTTGTGTGTTCAAAGCAGTGATGTTACTGTACACGTTAATTTTGCATCATTCATCGGAGTATTCTCCTTTGATATTTCAACACAATGCATGTGTGCATTTCACTTCACTATGTACTGCCTTTGCATGTTATTTGCAGTATGTTAGTTGCACGTGAATCAAAAATGAGTAAAAATTTTAGGTTATGTCAATGCCTTGTTTTTTTTAAGCTGTGTTACCCATAGCAGAGAGGTTTGTAAGTGATAGGTCATTATAGTAGATGGGAAAAATGTCACTACTTTCATATTATAAGTACGAATCCGAAAAATCGGGAGACCTTCAGAGGGACATGTCACCACAGCAATCAGGAGCATTTATTTTTCTCATACAATCGCATTGGAAGAAGTAGCAATGTAGACGGTACGCAGTAAACAATTGTGACATTTTCTAATGGAAAATCGAGTTTCACGCTAAATAGGAAGGGTTGTAATGTATGTATAGGTTATGCGGGAGACAGTAAGAAGTAGTGCGGTTTGTCAATGAAAAATCAGAAATCTTGCACTTAAAGGGGGAGCGTTGGTATGTATTGGCTATGCAGATTTAGTGGCATTAATTTGTTTAAATGAAATCATAAGGGTTGCACATGTTCTCTGATTAAAATATGCATACCTGTACGTTATCCTCCTGCATGTGTGCATGCATGGCGTTATACGTAGAAATCTGCGACACTTGCACAGTAGTTTTCGAAGTAGGTGCTTTGCAATGATATGCAACTTGCATTCAGAGTGATCAATAGGGCATTTGAAGTGCAAATTTTTGATGACAGAGTTAGATGTAGAGATGTTGAATGTGATTGGTGGATGGTTGTGTGTCTGCTTAGCTGTGTCCAATGGGGGAATGGATTTGCGAGTGATGTGGAAAGGGTAGATGGACTGGCTAAGAGTTACGTGCCGCACATAGACAAATCTTGTCCATGGGTAGGGCGTGTCACAAACGGGTTCTAGAACAAATCCAGCATCTAAAGGGGACTGTAGGCATCAGCCAATCAGATGTTCACATTGTTCTTTTGTGTCGAAAGACGGTGCGTATATTGAAGATGGCAGAGGTGGAGAGGGTCAGTGTTTTGGTGCTTGGAGATATTTTTGTCCATGGTTTACAGCACTATGCCGAAAGTAGACATGTGGCACACAATTTCGATGTGAGAGGAGTGGAGGTGGTGTGGAGCGCTGAGACTGATCGCAATGTTGTGGCAATTCTACAAGTTTGCAGAGAAATGCGTAGGATGACCACTCCCCATGTGGTACTTTTGCACTACAGTGCTTGCCATTTGGGCTACGTGAGTTCACATACTTTGTTGGAATATTTGGAACAGCTAGTTCAAGAAGTCATGAACATCTTTCTAACTGCGAAAGTCATTTTTTCTGGGTTACTCGCTAGAGGAAAATGGGACAACAGTTGTGTTTTCTGTCCTGATCAAAGTATTGGGAGGTGTAACATCAATCGCGGCATGCATGCTTTCATGTTACGAGCTGGTATGTTTTCTGCAGCCTAGAAAACATTGTTCCCAGTAATGCGGCTTATTTTGAAGCAGATGGTGTTGCGTTATTTTCTTTAGGAAATGCCATGTTCTTTTGGAATGTAAGGCTTGCTTTGGATAAGGTTCTGTAATGGTTGTAGGAGTAAAGTAAGAAGAAAAACTATAAAAAAATACAAAATAACAGGTGTCTGTCAGACATCTGTCCAAAAATAAAAACGTCTCTTTTCAGAGCCCACCTTAAAAGGGAAAAGGGGAATAATATTTAAATGTACAGTTGTCATGTTCTGATCCTCTACGTGTCCACGAACATGGCGGTAGTTTGCAGGCAGTGCGTATTACCAACGGGGATTCTGGGGTGGAGACGCATGCAAATGAGAATGTGCGAAGGTAGGGATTGGTCAGTAAAGTTCAGTCGGTGTGTTCTGAACTGAGAGATTTAGTGAGAATGTCTTTTTCCTGAGAGAAGAACAGACAGCTAGCTGTGTCCAATGGGGGAATGGATTTGCGAGTGATGTGGAAAGGGTAGAAGGACTGGCTAAGAGTTACGTGCCGCACGTAGACTACGCTTGTCCGCGGGTATGACATGTCACATACGGGGTTCTACAACAAATCCAGCATGGAAAGGGGACTGTAGGCATCAGCCAATCAGGTGTTCACATTGTTCTTTTGTGTCGAAAGACGGTGCGTATACTGAAGATGGCAGAGGTGGAGAGGGTCAGGGTTTTGGTGCTTGGAGATATTTTTGTCCATGGTTTACAGCACTATGACGAAAATAGACATGTGGCACACAATTTCTATGTGAGAGGAGTGGAGATGGTGTGGAGTGCTGAGACTGATTGCAATGTTGCGGCAATTCTACAAGTTTGCAGAGAAATGCATAGGATGACCACGCCACATGTGGTACTTTTGCACTACAGTGCTTGCCATTTGGGCTACATGAGTTCACATACTTTGTTGGAAGATTTGGAACAGTTAGTTCAAGAAGTCATGAACATCTTTCTAACTGTGAAAGTCATTTTTTCTGGGTTACTCGCTAGAGGAAAATGAGACAACAGTTCTGTTTTCTGTCCTGATCAAAGTATTGGGAGGTGTAACATCAATCGCGGCATGCGTGCTTTCATGTTACGAGCTGGTATGTTTTTCTGCAGCCACGAGAACATTGTTCCCAGTAATGCGGCTTATTTTGAAGCAGATGGTGTTGCGTTATCTCCTTTGGGAAATGCCATGTTCTTTTGGAATATAAGGCTTGCTTTGGAGAAGGTTCTGTAATGGTTGTAGGAGTAAAGTAAGAAGAAAAAATATTTAAAAAATACAAAATAACAGGTGTCTGTCAGGCATCTGCCTAAAATAAATGGCTCTTTTCAGAGCCCACCTTAAAGGGGAAAAGGGGAATAATATTTAAATGTACAGTTGTCACGCTCTGATCCTCTACATGTCCGCGAACATGGCGGTAGTTTGCAGGCAGCGCGTACTACCAATGGGGATTCTGGGGTGGAGACGCATGCAAATGAGAATGTGCGAAGGTAGGGATTGGTCAGTAAAGTTCAATGGGTGTGTTCTGAACGGAGAGATTTAGTGAGAACGTCTTTTTCCTGAGAGGAGAACAGACAGCTATGGCTCTGTGTGCTCGAAAACAGATTATCTGGATTTTGGGAGACTCATGGATACATTGGCTGAAGGTGCATGCAGAACTTTGTGGTATATCTGCAGATCTTGGATTTCCTCATGTGGAAGTGCACTGGGATGCCGTGCGTGGAATGAGGTGGCTGGACTTGGTACCTCTCAATTGCTACTTTACAGACAGAGCGTGATCCTGAAATACTTATCATTCATTGCGGAGGAAACAGTTTAGGTCATGTATCTGGAATTTCTTTGCAATTTGCAATGAAGGAAGGACTTGCGAAGGTCATGGACATGTTTCCAAATTGCCAAATAGTTTTTTCCCCTATTGCAAGACAAATATGGCTGCGTTCTTCTGCATTTTGTCCGCAAATCGAGAAAGTGAGGCGCAATGTCAATAAGGCTGTTTGCGCCTTTCTAAGAGATGTTGGCATGCCCTCATTCCACAATGAAAACATTTTGTTTTGCAGCACTTTTATTTTTCGCAGAGATGGAGTCCTCTCACATATGCTGGCAATCAGATTTTTCTTCGCAATGTACAAAATGCATTGCAACCTTTTTTGGATTCATAGTCACCTATTTGACAATCCGTTTTTTCCAATGTACAGTTTTTGAAACACACAAAACACCATCGAAAGGCTCTTTTCAGAGCCACCACTTACTCCCAGTGAAAAGTGCATTGATTTTGCTCCGCTTGTCCGTCCTGCGACTGTCCGCTGATTTTTTGAAAAATGCCCAGGGGCCTACAATGGTCACTTGATAGTTCTATTGTTAAATGAGAAAGGAAGCTCTGAAAAGAGCCTTTTTGTAATTTTTGTTGTTTTCCAGTTTACTTCTTTTGAGCACACGACACACTAGGAGAGGAGGGCAAAGGAGGGTAAGGAAGGGACACCAACCATGGGGATAAGAAAGGACAGGTGGAGAGAGAAAGATGTAGGGTGGGCTTTACTTAGGTAGGGAGCAGTTCTTCTGGTGCTCCGTAACCGTAGCCTCAAAATCACTTCGAAGTCTCCCCCCTACAGAGTACTGCATCGCAGTACATACACAATATTGTGACCTTGTGACCCTCGAAAGGTAAGGGACAACAGCATCACGAATGGCTTGTGAGGCAGCTTTCCGTATTTCCCTCTGCAGGCCCTTGGGGAGGTTGTGGCAGTGGAGGGTTTGGGGATGTTGCTGAGGCTAATGAAGCAACAGTAGCCATGGATGCCACAAGGATTAGTTGGCTAATGGTCGCTGCAGCAGTAAAGGCAGCACAACTCAATCTGCTATAGCCAGAAGCACAATGAAGATCAGCTATGGGGTGTGGCCATTTATAGGGGTGGAGGGGTGCAGCTCATGCCCATATTGATCCCTCAAAAGCGTTACAAAAATTCTAAACGATACGTTCAAAGGTAGAGCCATTGTATGGGACATGTGAAATGGTGAGTTTATACTGTACAATCATTTCCCATGTTTGTATAAGTTCTTTTGGAATGTTGCGGAAGCAGACAAAGTGCGCAAATTAGTCCACATGCTCAGCGTGGGTGCGGTCACATGATGACGTCCTGAACACATCCGTGAGGGAAATGGGTGCCCGCTGGACAGCAATTGCAGAGTAAAGGACGTGCGCATGTTTGGGTCCTGAAACTAATTAAAAGTGCGACACAAGTGAGACGGACAGTTACCGACAGGAACGATGTTTGCAGTACTTATGGGTGTAGGGCGCATGTGCGTACATGATCTGCTAACTGTACGGCCAGGTACAGTGTCCTTAGGAAACCTCCTTTCTGTTTGACTACATACATGCTGGTCACCGCGCCTGTTCTACGGACGGTTCCATCTTCTTGGCTGCGGACAGTACGGACAGGTATAGTGTCCTTAGGACACTCCCATTTTGCTCATTTGCAAACATCCCGGACAACTGGAGTGTTCTAAAAACATGTTTTATCTCATTTGTGAGCGGTATGGAGAGGTATAATGTCCTTAGGATGCCCCATTCTGTTCATTTACGCACAACTTGAACAGATGGTGCGTTCTAAGATCAATTCCAACTTGGTTGCCATTGGTACAGGTAGGTATATTGCCGTTAGAACATCCATATTCTATTGCTTATGGCTAGGTCGAACAGGCGTGCTGTCTGCGGACATTTTAACTCTTTTTAAAAACATTTTTTTGCCTCAAACCCTTCTACTACAACTAACATAAAAAAAACTTTCAATACACAAACACACATCAATCAACAGAAATACAGGGGGAAGCAGATACTGAAACAAATATAGGGGAATTAGAGAGCATCACGGGCTGGTTGAGAGGGGATGATTTGTGAGGGGATGAAGGGATGGATGTTTCATCAAAATGTTTATTTTCTTCTTGAAGGTTTGGGGATGGTTCACTGGGAAATGGAGAAGGGGGGTAGGTACACGTGGGACAGTGATATCCTATTTTTCCTCTCGCAAATTCCTCCACAAATTCCCTTAAACTGTTAAAATTGTCATTTACTACGTCCATTTTCAATTCTATACTTTTCAGCCTGTCTTCCTCTGTGGCCTTTGTTGGCGTTTCTTCTTCTTTTACCTGGTCTGTTAAAAATAAATATATATATGTTAAATGCCCATAACATACTGACCATTAATTTGCTTATGCAGAATACTTTGTACCATTATTATCGCTATCTTTGGACATTTCTCCATGCGGAAAATTATCCTCCATCCACTCCAAAGTACTGCACATTTCTGTGTCAAAACAAAAAAAGTACACACACATATAAGAAACATGAAGTTCACTTATTATTTTCTTGTAATTTGTCTTCAGTGTACTGTGTGCGTCTACTGTCGCTCCTGGCTGCACAGTTTCTGTGAGGTAATTACGTTGGAGGTGTACCTTTTTTTGTTATGGTATAATCCATTTCATTCTACATGGTCATTAAATGCATGGTTATTGTTTCAGACGTTTAGGTTTATCTATTTACTTATTAGTACTTATAATGTCTTTATGTGTCCTTTTTCAAAGTTGTACATTTTTTATATAACACAATAGTAGAATTTCTGATACCCCCTGACTGTTTGGGTACTGTTGACCTCGTCCGCGCCCGTCCGCAGACAGGCGCTCAGTCCGTGCCTTTCAAATATCATTAGCGAGGGGGTTCAGTATGTTCTATGTTACATGTATATAAAGTAAGGAAATTATACTACATATCTCCCAAAATCACATGATAAAAGTGTATATTTAGCAAAAAAATGTTATTAACGAGATGTTATGATTAAGTTCCTCGTCAAAAAACCTTTGAAATTCAGTAAAAAAAAATAATTGGTTTAAGGGACGTTATGGTTAAGTTGCCCTACTAAAAACCTGTGCAATTCACTAAAAAAAAACTTTACACACGTGACATTATGGTTCAGAGTAAATCTGAAAAACCCCTGAAGTTCGCCAGTTATGGTAGGCTAAGCAACCATAACTCGTGCCACCACCTTGCACTGTTAAGACTAACACCCAGGACATCAAAGATGACATCACAAATATCATTGATGACATCACATGTCCAGCCCCTTCTTTTTTGTTCACTGCCATATCTAGGCCAGGTGATTTTATTTACTGACAGTCAGAAACTTAACATTCAAAAGGTATTACATTTATAGATGTTGCTATTCTCACATGTTCTTACACTACTTTCCTTAGAATTTACTTGCATCTTATGATGTACATATATAGGAGAAGAAGCAGGCCTGAAACACAGTAATCATTTTTGTGTGTGAATACAATCATGTAGATTATACACAGTTGCTAATGATACTGCCTATTGTTTGCTTACTTTATTCTCCACATATATGCCCCATATTTGTATGCATTGTAGTCTATTCATGTTTTGTGTGTATTAGTAGAAATATGTAGTAAGTGATGCATTATTACCTACTTAGTACATGTTTCACAGTACAGAAAAGTCTGATACAGAACCATTCACCACTTCATTATATAGCTTTGGAAAATTACAAATATTGCACCTCTATTGTGTATGCTGCAGCCAATACCTACATTTCTGTATGAGTAGGTTCCTGTACTAGAAAGAACACTGCAATGGAATGTTCTTTAGAACACTACATTGCGTAATGAAGTATGTAGTTTAGTACATATCTCCCGATAATCCCTAATCCATTTTTGCCAACATTACATTCACAAACCCTTGTATGAAAAGTAAATGCAAATGTGATGTCATCAATGACATTTGTGATGCCATCTTTGATGTCCTGGGTGTTAGTCTTAGCAGTGCAAGGTGGTGGCGTGAGTTATGGTTGCTTAGCTTGCCATAACTGGCGAATTTCAGGGGGTTTTAGGTTTTAATTTGAACCATAATGTCACATGTGTAAAGATTTTTTAGTGAATTGCACAGGTTTTTAGTAGGGCAACTTAACCATAATGTCCCTATATATAATATATATATATATATATATATATATATATATATATATATATATATATATATATATATTCAGTGAAAAAACTTTGTTAAAAGGGACGTTATGGTTAAGTTGCGCTACTAAAAACCTATCAAATTCAGTAAAACAAACTTTGTTAAGGGGACGTTATGGTTCAAAGTAAAACCGAAAAAACCCTAAAATTTGGCAGTTATGGTAAGATAAGCAACCATAACTCGTGCCACCGTGCACTGCTAACACTAACACCCAGGACATCAAAGATGACATCACAAATGTCATTGATGACATCACTGATGACATCACATGTGCATTTACTTTTCATGAAAACTCTGTAGGAGGGATTCTTATAATGTTGACCAAAAAGTGTCAAGGATCATTTGAATAAGTATCATGAGCTAATTAGTGCTTTAAGCAATGCATTGATATAAATAGCATTCTATTATGAAGTTCTATCCAGTATACTAAGCAACTCATGCAGAAACTTAGGCAGTGTGTGCAGCATACATGATGAAGGTGCAATATTCATAACCTTGCCATGTAGAATAATGAATGATAACTGCTTTCATATTAGAGTTTTGCGTACTGTGAAACATGTAATAAGTAGCTACTAAAACCCACTTAATACATAATTGCACTTAATACAGACAAAACACAAAGAGACAACAACACATACAAATATGAGTATATACAGGGACAGAGAAGTAAGCAAAAAAGCAGAAGTAGTAGCAGAAAGAGTTCATAACCTAACTGATTATCTTTATGCAGAGAAATGATTGCTCTGTTTCAAAGCTGCTACTTACTGTATTTATGTGTATCAAATGATGTCAGTGAACCCTAAGGAAAGGAATGTGAGTACAATGTATACAAATATGAGCATATACAGGGAAGGTATAGTGATAAAAATAAAACTATGAGAAAGTGCTGATAACTCTAATGATTATCTTCATGCACAGAAAGGATTGCTCTGTTTCAAGCCTGTGTCTTCTGCTATATATATGTTTCATATGATATGACTTAACCCTAAGTCTACAAATATAGTACCTTTTCAATTTTTACTTCCTGACTGTTACTGAAGAAAACTATGTGGCTTAGATATGTTACTAAAGGAAAAAAGGGAGAGCCAGCCATGTGATGTCATCAGTGATGTCATCAATGACATTTGTGATGTCATCTTTGATGTCCTGGGTGTTAGTGTTAGCAGTGCACAGTGGCGCAAATTATGGTTGCTTATCCTACCATAACTGCCGAATTTCAGGGGTTTTACGGTTTTACTTTGAACCATAACGTCCCTTTAACAAAGTTTTTTTTACTGAATTTGATAGGTTTTTAGTAGCGCAACTTAACCATAACGTCCCTTTTAACAAAGTTTTTTCACTGAATTTCATAGGTTTTTAGTAGCGCAACTTAACCATAACGTCCCTTTAACAAAGTTGTTTTACTGAATTTCATATGTTTTTAGTAGCACAACTTAACCATAATATCCCTGACTTTATATACTTGTAACATAGAACATACTGAACCCCTAGCTAGTGATTTCAATGTCCGCGGACTACCGCCATGTCCGCGGACATATTGAAAATCTGAGCGTGGTGAATGTAAATTTAAATAGTGTGCCCCATTTCCCCTTTGAGGTTGGCTCTGAAAAGAGCCGTTTTTTTGGGGGGTTTTTGCAGTCACCTGTTATTTTGCATTTTTTTATTTTTATTTTTCTTACTTTACTCCTAAAATCTTCACATAACCTTCTCCAAAGCAACCCTTACATTCCAAAACAGAATGGCATTTCCCATAAAAGATAGGGAAATGCCATCTTCTTTAAAATAAACAGCATTACTGGAATCAATATTCTCATTATTACAGAAGAACATACCAGCTCTAAGCATGAAGGCACACATGCCTCGGTTGATTACACACCTAGCATTGTTTTGCTGAGGACAAAAAACTGAACTATTGTCCCATATTGCCCTATGTACTAATCCAGAAAAAAATACTTTGGCATTTGGAAGGATGTTCATTACTGCTTGAACCAAGTGTTCCAAATCTGCCAACAAAGTAGGGCACCACATGGGGACTGTTGATCCTGCCCATATCCTCACAAACTTGTACAATTCCCTGTACATTGCAATCAGGCACAGTGTTCCACACCACCTCCACTCCTTTAACATCAAAATTCTTTGCAACATGCCTGCATTGAGCATACTGTTGTAAACCATGCACAAACATATCTCCGAGCACCAACACCCTGACTTTCTCCACTTCTGCCATCTTCACTACACACAGTCTCTTTGAACACAAATCCACAACATCAACATCTGATTGGCTGATCCCTACAGTCTTCTTTCCATGCTGGATTTGCTGGAAAACCCCGGATGTAGCACGCCCTGTCCGCAGACCGCATAACTCTTAGACAGCCCTTCTACCATTTCCACTTCATTCTCTGTGCCATTCCCTCGTTGGATACAGCTAAGCAGGCACACAATACGGAGAACGTCCTCAGAACACCCCCATTTTGTTTATTTTCGAACATTTCAGGACACCGCGAGTGTTCTTAGAACACATTCAACTTGCCAGCGAACAATACGAACAATGTCCTCAGAACACCCCCATTTACTTTATGTACAAACATTTCAGGACACCGCAAATGTTCTTAGAACACTTTCAGCTTGACAACGAACAATACAGACAACGTCTTCAGGACACCCCCTGCGAACATTCCAGGACCCCATGATTCTTCTTAGAACACTTTCAACTTGACACCGAATCCATTCTGTTTATTTACGAACATTTCAGAACAGCCGTGTTGTCCGCAGAAAAATCGAACACAACAAAAGTGTCTAGCACATAAAAAAACAGAACATTGAACCTATCTCATACTCCCCCACCCTTGCCAAACACTCTTACACACCAACACACTCCACTAAATACAATTTTTAATCCAAGTTTCACCGCACTGTCCGCGGTCGTCAGCGAATGCAAGATGGCGGGCGCCACAGAAAATCTGACGCGCTTCACGCACCACGCCGTCCAATCAGTGAACACGTCACATGTCCACGGAAATCACGCAAGCTGCTTGGCCAATCGGGGCACTGTCCGCGGAGTGAACCGGGAAGTCCGTCCGCGGAGCGAACGGAGATATCAGTAATCTTTATGCCTCACATTTTGGTCATTTTAAAAACAACTACTGGACGGATTTACACCAAATTTGCAAAAGCATGCTTTCGGGACCAAGCCCCCGCTCCTGCCGCAAATTTGGTGTAAATCCGTCCAGCGGTTTGGGCTGTAGGCGTGCGCAAAGTTTTTTCCCATTATGTCTATGGGAAAAAACAAAAGTATTGGGACCCCCCCTATAACTTTGCCCCCCCCTGGACCAAACCTCTCCAAACCTTGCAAACAAATTCAGAGTGGGCCATATACTTTTTTTGCAAAGTTTTTTGAGGATTCGTCCAGAGGGAGCGAAGCTATAAGCCACCCAAAAAATGTTCTTCCTATGGAAACACCAACTTAACCATAATTACATGGACGCTACTGTGTCCATGTAATATATGTATATATTATACTCTGCATTCTGAGGGTGGCTGACATGGCGAAACGTATTTTGTTGACTGTAGGTGATCCCTTTGTAATAGATTTGTACAACTATGTCCTGCAAAGAAACTTTGACAGCAATTTTGGATTGGAAGGAGTGGACACATTGTGGAACGCTGTGTATGAGTGCCATTTCTTCAATATGCATGCACTTTGCAAAGTGCTCACCACGTTTCCAGTAGCAGATGTTATCGTAATTCATTACGGCGCCATGCATATGGATTACCTGCCTTGCTTACATTTGCTCTGTAGACTGAGGTGGTTGCTGGATGTCATGAGGATTTTTTCCCACCGCCAAGATGCTTTTCTCATCTATAATACAGCGAAGAGTATGGCCTACTGCTCATGGATGTTGTTCCGAGCCAGATGAAGGAGGGTGTCTCATCAACAGAAGCATGTACACTTTTTTGTCCACTCGTGGAATGTTCTTCTGCAACAATGACCTTATTACTTGTGGAAATGCAGAGTTTTTCCCAAATAATTTCATTTTTTTGTCATCCATTGGCAATGCACTTTTGTTTGCTGATCTACAGGATGCAGTGAACAGTTTAATGATCTAATGTGCGTACAATAAAACACAAAAGCTGCAAAAAACAGACAAAAATTGTGTTTTTGTAGAAGGATCTACACCAAAATAAAAAACAGACTCTTTTAAGAGTCGCCCCTTAGTACAAACTACCCCTGCCCTGATGGCAAGTTATTCCCCCACGACCGCACGTGCGTGCTGAAAGTCACATGCAGGGATTTTGGTGGTGGCGCCCACAAAAATGGAACTGTAGGGATTGTGCAATGAGCTGCTTAGGATGTGCGGCAATAGGAAGAGGGACTCCTGCTGCACTGGGGACTGGCCCTCGACATACCTGGGCACCGGCACGTTCCACATTCAACGTTCCTCACCATGCTAGCCTATGGAAATGGGACTGTAGCGATTGTCCTATCATGTGCTGCTCAGGGTGTGCGTCAGAGGAAAGCATGCCAATAGGAAGAAGGACTCCTCCTCCTTTACTAGGGCGCGGCCCTGGCAGTACTTGGAGAAAGGCATGTGCCTCATTCTGCATTTGTGAGCATGCTGGCCTATAGAAATGGGACTATGGCCTTTGGCCAATCAGGTGCTTTGGGTGTGCGTCACAGGAAAGGGAGGCATTCACTTTCCCCATTACTTTGTGTACTGCGGCTGGCATACATGGCAAGACGTACAGTTTTTGTCATGGGTGATGGCTTTGTGGACGATCTGTGCGTGTATGCCCTCCAACAAGATATTTTTCGGTTTGGAGGAAGTGGACGCTTTGTGGAGTAGTGTCGAATCCTGCTGTTTCAGCGGACTGCTTCTAGAATGTCGACACGTGGCCTCTTCGTCAACTGTACATGTAGTAATTGTACACTTTGAAGCCTTCTTTAGGGGTTGCATGCCTTGTTCCCATGTGTTCCATCAACAGAGGATTATGATGAAAGCAGTGCAGCGCTTTTTTCCTACTGCTAAGGTGCTTTTCTCATGTATACCCCCGAGAATAGTGTGGAAGTATTCCAATGATTCCTGTCGCCAGCCAGAGGTTGGAAGGGGTCTCATCAACAGAAGCATGTGTGACTTCTGAAGTGCTGCTGGGATGTTCCACTGTGAGAATGAGAACATTGTTTAGCGCTACATACAGCTTTTCACGCCAAATGGCATGTCTTTGTCATACAATGGCAATGAAGTGTTGTTTTGCAATCTACACACTGCACTGAAGAGCCTACCGTAAGAATGTGAGCAAACATTGAAAACACACATTTACGTATAAAAACGGCAAAAACAGTGTTTCTAGGATAGCACCTTAAAAAAAAATAAAAAATTACAAACAAAGACCCCACAGGTTCTTTTCAGAGCCAGCACAACTAACAACGTCCGCTCCCCTGGTTCAAAGTTATTCCCCTACTCCCGCATGCGCCCAGCATGAAAAGTCAGCAAATATTGTGATAGTTGCAGGGTGGCACGTCTTACATACACCCCTTTTGCAGATGACGGCCAAAGAAATGGGCTTGCAGAAACTACGGGATTAGGTAACAAAGTTTGTGGGTGTGGTGTGTACTGACAGACTGTGCTACACAGTGTATTGTGGACGGAAATGCAGAGGGTGCAGCTATGGCTATGTGTTTCACGAGGCACAGCGTGCAGGTTTTAGACGATTCCGACATACAATGACTGAAATTGAATGGAAAACACTGTGCAGTGGCTACTCATTTTGCAATCTATGACCTGAATGTGTAGTGCTATGGAGTAGCTACAATGAAGTGCCTGATTTTGGTTTCTCTGTGTGACACTTTGGTGTCATAGCAATCATGCCGATATTATTGTTTTTGATTGTGCAGGGAAAATTGCACAGCGTGTTACACGACTTTCAGTGCCGTTTGCGATGAAGGAGGCACTTGCCCAGTGCATGCATTACTTTCCGATCTTTTGCATAAGTCTTTACCGCACTATGCAGTCACCGATGTGGGAGCGTCATTTTCTATTTGGTCCGTGAATGCAGACAGCACAGTACATTGCAAAGAAGTGTATTTCTGCCTTTCTTTGACATGTGACAATGACATACTTTGCCCCTGGGAATATGACGTTTCACGGTATGAATAATTTTTGTCAGCTATAACGTTCCTCTTAGTATGCAAGCCATCCCAATTTTTACACAGCGCCTCTACATTGGTTTGGTGCACTTCTTGAAAGTATTCATACTTATTTGTAGTTAGTGTTGCGCTGTGACTCTCCTGAAAATGATCTGCAACACGTAAACAAACCTTTTGTACAGCAACCTCCTTTCTAATCGATTCCACTATAATGTCTCCCACATTGCCACACGTCTAGCCGTGCATGTGTGCATTGGCAATTCTGTTGTTTGTCTGTGGAAGGTGCTTTCTTTATTTACCTTTTGTTCCTTTCCCAATTCATTTTCATTTATCATGCTGTTCTCACACACGCCACAGAAGAAACGACAGCAATGGTCAGGTACAGAAGGGGCAGCACCTACCTGGATGCTATAACGGACGTGCCAGGAGACAGAATTATTGGGTGGCCCTCACGTATATAGGCGCCAATCATTGCAATGCTCCCGTAAGGACTGTTCCCACTCACTTCGAAGTACCTTCCCTCTGTACAGTAGCGCATTCCAGTACCTGCACAATACAATGCACTTTGCCGGGTAAGGGTTTGTAGTGTGGCACATGGTTTGCTAAGGTTGATTTAGAGCTCCGCTGTCCCACAGGAGTGCCCCTCTAGTTGCCCGTAGCAGTTGTGGGGAATGCTGTACATGAAAGTAGTATACGTAATTGTTGGAAGGGCTGTAGCCTGCCCACTGGTCCCCTGTGCTTTCATAATAGTTGTTGTCACATACAGAATAACCACTTTATGCTATGCCATTAGTGTTAGGGATAGCATTCACGGATATGCATACATTGTGGAATGCAAGAATATTTACAACAACAGGAAACACAGCTTCATTATGTGCAGCAGGAAGCCATTTCTTGTGTGCGACACATGCAGCTTTCATGTTTTTTCTAACCACCACTAAGGCTGTTTGCGCTCTGCCTAATCTGCTTTTTTCTTATTTGCCTTTACATGCACTAGTATGTGTATGAGTCAGGTACTCAAGTATTTGCCATCTTGCAGACTTAGTACAAACTGTCCCACCTGCATCTTTGATGTCCTGGGTGTTAGTCTTAGCAGTGCAGGGTGGTGGAGCGAGTTATGGTTACTTAGCTTACCATAAATGGCGAATTTATGAGGTTTTTCGGTTTACTTGTTACTATAACGTCCCTTTAACAACGTTTTTTCATTGAATTTCATAGGTGTTTATTAGTGCAACTTAACCATAACATTTAACAAAGTATTTTCATTGAATAGATATATTTATTCAAGGAAAACACTTTAGTTTCAGGGATGTTAAGGTGATAACTTAATGCAACAAAACCTTTGAAATTCAGCTAAAGCCACCTTAACGTCACCCCCCCGTAGCGCATGACTATGACTACAATGATAACATCACAGATGACATCACTGATGACATGACTAATTACATGTTGTATAACAACACTGGTGCCATGAAAAATCACATCAATAATGCAATTAATGCTGATAACAACAATTACATTGTATTTAACTGATTTATTCAATAATGAAATTAGACATAACTTCATTTATAAGTTAGCTCATGAACACTTCGATTACTTTAATAACATTTTAGGCCATGGACTTGGCCATGACAAAGACTGTGGTTACTGGCCAGCACCAAGGCCTATTGCTAGTGGTCGGTAAGTGTTCAAAAATACCAATGTGCATGGTTAGTAGCCCATCACTGTTTTAAAATATACAGTGGGTAACGTTGAAAGCTGTAGTCAGTGGCCATGGCTAAAGGCCATAGCTAGTGCCCATTAATATGTTAGAATATACAGTCGGCACAGCCTAAGGCCTTGCCACTGTCCAGTATTGTGCTAAAGTCCATCGCTAGTGCCTGGTTAGTGTATATAATATACAGTGGCCACGGTCAAAGGCCATAGATAGCGGATGGTTAGTGTTGTATAATACACAGTGGGCATGTCCGAAGTCCATCACTTATAGCATGTTAGTATTTTAAAATATACAGTGGCCATGGCCAAAAGATGTACAACCTGCTCATGGTCAAAGGCCATGTCTAGTGAGGCTGATATATATATATATTAGAATATATTGTGGGCACAGCCACAGATTGTGGCCACTGGCCAGTATTGTGCTAAAGCCCATGGCAAGTGCCTGATTAGTAAATATAATATACAGTGGACACAACCGAAAGCTGTAGCCACTGGTGAGGGCCAAAGTCTATTGTTGGTGGCCTTCTAGTGTTTTAAAATATAGAGTGCACATGGGTGAAGACTGTGGCCAGTGTCCATGACTGAAGGAAATGATTAGTACCCATTAATGTGTTAAAATATAGTTGGCCATGCACCATTGCCATGGCTGAAGGCCATCCTTAATTACTGTTGTAATGTAATTAGTGATGCCATCAGTGATGTGATCTGTGATGTTATCATTGTGGTCATAGACTGCGCAACAGGATGCTCAAAGTTAAGGTGGCTTTAGCTGAAGTTCAGGGGTTTTGCTACATTAATTTCTCACCTTAACGTCCATGCAACTAATGTTTTTTTTTCCTTAAATGTCAAAGGTTTTGTTACAATGTATTGCTGACCTTAACTTCCCTGAAACTTAAGTTGTTTCCTTGAATTGTAAGGGTTCTGTTATTCCATGGGTTTTTAGAATGCTTCCAGACCACTAGCATGATATTTGGCCATAGTCAGTGGACACATCCTGTGGCCGTGTCCACTGGCCATTTAAAATGCTACCAGACCACTAGCCATGGGCTACGGCTATGGCTGGTGGGCACGGCTGAACACTACCAAACCACTAGCCATGGCCTTTGGCCATGGTCAGTGGGCACGGGAACTGAATATTTTAAAACACTTGAAACCCATCTCTCAAAGACGTTCATCAATCACAAACGGATTTTGTCCTGTTTTGAGAGTGTTATTGTTGTGTATAAAAGATTGCAGGCTTTGAGAACACACAACGTTTTTAGGCAATGCGCAGATAAAATTATATAAATTAATTTAAATTAAATTATTTGCCGAGGATTACACATTTTGGTTAAGCAGCGTGCTACAAGCCCCTTGGTTTATGGCCGGTCTCTTGGTGACTTTTGTGATACATCGCACAACCGAACTAACTGCATTTAAGCAGCACTTAATAGGGTAAAAAATGTCCAGCTGCAAGAATAACATATGGCCAAGTACTTTTGCCCCCACATAGGAAAATCAAAAGCTGGCACCCATGAATTCATCCAGAGTAAGTGAACATATATCTTAAAGTTAAATAGATAAATGAAGTTCAATAGACCTACTCCTTAGACGAAAGTGCGTAAGGCAAAATAGCATTGGACTTTTAAAAATATTAATGAACAACAGAAAAATAACATGACAGAGTAAATGTTCCGATAAATATGCTGACAAAGTATAAAAGGTGCTCATCATTTAAACCCAGTAATCTGTAGTGAAATATTCCCTGGAAAACTACTAAATCCCACTATGAAACAAGTGCTTGTGGTCTTGAGCGTAAGCGTCTGCACTGGGAACAACCTGAGTAAAACCCTGGTAGCCAAATACGTGAGCAAACTTGCCAACCTCAAAAAAACCAAGGGGTTGCCCCTGCCCTCTGAAGAAAAGTTATGTAGTCCATCCACATGTGGCCTTTACACACTTAGGGGAGAATAACTGTACCAGTGTTGAGGATTGCAAACTCTCTTACCACATTGTGGGCAAATACTCATGACTCACTTGCCCTCTCATCATTTCCCCTCCTTACCCCCATGTCTGGCTATCAACAATACTCTGCTTTATAAATATAACTTGAAAATTACACAAACCATAGTGTCACTGATATATATAAATCCTTATAGAACTATGTTAGGCAAAAAGTGTACAATTGTGGCATTATCTCCCTCCCCCATCTTGACTGGGCGACTACAAATACCAGAATGCATTTCAGCAAAAGTTAAAAAAATTGTCTCTGACTGCAAAACCTTCAAGGACTGACAGTAGCACGGTTTACAAAAATAATGCTCATGCCCTGTGTTAAGAGATATTTAAAACTAATTAAACACACAGTATTTGGGATTGTGGCCTGTCTACCATCCATGCAATAACCAAGACTGATTCTGCCTCAATTTCAAAGCGAGGAAGGATCCCGCCCCTTCAGGCCATGCTGATCTAAAATGTCTTGTAAGGTAGGCACATTTATTAGGCAATATTTCCTGAGGGTGATGGCCCCTTCCTCGCTTTGTAGCTAAGCAGTTACTGCATGGATAGGAAACCCACTGTAGCTGTAAACATATCTATTTTATTTTTATTATGTATAAAAGATTGCTGGCTTTGAGAACTCACACTGTTTGCATTCAACGCGCAGTGAGATTAAATTATTTACAGAGGGTCAAACACTTTGCGAAAGAAGCCTTCTACAAGCCCCTTGTTTTATGGATGGTCTCTTGGTGACTGTTGTGATACATTGCACAACCCCAACTAACTGCATTTAAGTGCCATGGAAAAGGGTAAAAATGCATCAGCTGCAAAAATAACATATGCACAAGTACTTTTGCCCCCATGGCAAAAATCAAAAGCTGGCACCCATAAATATGCGTACAGTAAGTGACCCTATATTTGAAGCGAAATATACAAATGTAGTTAAATTTACCTTCTCCTTAGAAGAAAGTGCTTCAAGACAAAATAGCATTCAATTTTTATTCTTCCAATAAATATGCTGGCAACGTAAAAAAGGTGCTCACCTTTTAAACCCAGCAATCTGTAGTGAAATATTCCACGGGAAAAAAATCCCAATACGAAACAAGTGCTTGTGGTCTTGTGGGTAAGCGTCTGCACTGGGAACATGACAACCTGAGTAAAATCCTAGTATCCTATTACTTGAGCAAGCTTGCCAACCTTAAAAATAAAAAACAAGCGGTTGTATCTGCCTTCTCAAAAAAAATGTATGCTGTCAACCCACATATGTCGTTTACTGGTGCCCTGAAAAGCAGCCAAAATCAGGGAAAAATAATTGCACCAGTGTCCAGGATTGCAAACTCTCTTGCCGCATAATGGGCAAATACTCATGACTTACTTGCCCTCTCATAATTTCCCTCCTCGCCCCCGAGTCTGGCTTTCAACAATATTCTGATTTATAAGTATAACTTTAAAATTACACAAACCATAGTATCACTGAAATATATAAATGCTTATAGAACTATGTTAGGCAGAATGTTTACACTTGTATGCATTATTCCCCTCATCTTGACTGTGAGACTACACACATCAGAATGCAATTCAGCAAAAGGCAAAAAATGGTCTCTGAGTGCAAAGCTTTCAAGGGCTGACAGTAGCAGGGTTTAAACAAAATAATGCAGATGCTGTGTGGTATGAGATATTTAAAACTAAGAAAACACACCACATTCAGGACTGTGGACTGTCTCCCATCCAAGCAGTAACCGGGACCAACCCTGCCTAGTTTCAAAGCGAGGAAGGATCCAGCCCCCTTAGGCCATGTTTCTCTAAGTGGTCTTATGAGGTAGACTAATTTATTAGGCAGCATGGCCTTAGTGAGCTGACCTCTTCCTCGCTTTGAAGCTAAGCAAGGTTTGCCCAGTTACTGCCAGGATGGGAAACCCACGGTTGTTCTAAACATATCTTTTTTTCTTTCTTATTGACTGGTAGACTACAAATACCAGAATGCAATTCAGCAAAAGGTAAACAATTGTCTCTGAGTGAAAAACATTCAAGGACTAACTGGTTTAAACAAACAAAATAATGTGGATGTTCATTGCCCATTCAGTTAGCCATCAATGCAGTAATCGAGACTGACCCTGCTTAGCTTCAAAGCAAGGAAAGGGCAGGCCCATTTCTCTAAGTGGTCTTGTAATTTAGGCTCATATGTTGGGCGACATTGTCCCTTCTTCACTTTGAAGCTGAGCACGGTCTGTCCTGGTTACTGCATGGATGGGAGACCTGGATGACAATCGTGTTACTTTTCAATCCCGTTATCACTACAGTTGTAAAAATATATTTTAAAAGAAATGTAACCGCAGGCACTGAACTACACAGACCCTCAGATGTCTGTAGTCCTCTACAGCAAAGAATATTAGATAACGGCAGAAGAAAATGCATCCCAGACCCTAACCAAGTGCACTCTTCATCTGGCGAGGTCCCCCACTCCCCAGATGGCCTCATCACCTCCCCTGTCCTCTCCCCCCACAGCACACACAGTTTCTGTGAAGCAGTTTGCTTTGAGATGTTGGCTAAAGCTGAGGTTACAGAAAGCTTTGTGTTGCAGACTCAGTCCATAGACCTCCGCCAACTCCCAAATTTCACTTGGTGCCCCCTAGCCACTCGCCCCCACCTTTAGCATGATGGCATTCGCATGTTTTTCTACCTACAAATAGCTTTTTTCCTGTGTTTCATTTTCCCACATTCTCTGCTATAGCCGTGGTTATATCTTGCATCGAGAGAAAAACAAGATGGCGACAGTTTTATTTCTAAAAATAAAAATGGCTTTGGGTAAATCCCTGAGATGTAGCTATCTTTTTTTGTGAAGGGCGCACCCCCTTCTCCATCAAATATTTTAAAAATGACTGCACCGAACAACCCTAAACCACGCTTTGATCACAAGTCAATTCTTGTGCCCAAGTTGTTTCGGACCTGGTCCGAATCCATCCAGCAGATTGACCTTGTTTGTCTATGGGAAAAGGAATGGGAAATAGTCTGCATGTCCTGGGTGTTAGTGTTAGAAGTGTTAGAAGTGCCCAGTGGTGGCGTGAGTGATGGTTGCTTAGCTTACCATAACTGATTAATTTCTGGGGTTTTTCGGTTTTACTCGTATTCATAACATCCCATTAACAACGTTTTTTCACTGAATTTCGTGGGTCTTTAGCAGTGTACCCTCATTTGTTACAACTTCCTAATATTACATATACCCCCAATATAGCAGCAATTATGGCCGATCTTGAAAGTTTCAGCTTAAAATTGTACCATTCCCCACCTTCTAGCAACATTTTTAACACTTCTATGAACTTCTGCAACTTTTTGCAGTGTTTATTGTTCGCCGATATTTGAGAACATCTGGTTTCATCGCAGACTTTCCGGACAGTGTCACGTTATCATGTGCGTGCGTGCAGCGTGATGACGTGTTTGCAAACCGGTCTGTGCTTAGCGAATGCGTCCTTGCTTCGTGAACAGTTAGAAACTGTATTTTCAGCTGATCTAGGAAGTTCCACGTTGAAAATGTCCCCTTGCACAGCTACTACACCTATTCTTACTGGTTTTCCATCTGCAATCCACGAGAGAGCACATGCTTGGAAGAATATTAGCACAACTGCTATCTAACATTAAAAATGGCATCAGCCATGGCCATCTCTCCTCCCTAGGAGCCACAACCACCAATACCACCACCACTACCAGCTGGAGGGCCTGGACAAAGGAAAAAGTGCAATGATGCAGAAAATATTCAAGAGGACCAGGAAGATGAGATAGAGGAAATGCTACCTCCAGCACCCAGAGAGAATCATGGGTGTGGCGGTTCTTTACCACCATTGGGGGTTTACCGAAAGCTAAAGCTACCAAGGTGAAATGCACTGAATGCAAAGTTATACTCAGTCGTGGACAACCTGGGTAGAACTCCTACGGGACCACCTCCATGTGCCACCACACCAAATCTAACCACCGGAATGCTCTGAGAAAGCCTGCTTCTTTTTCAGGAAGTAATAGGCTGTCTTCCTCTGCCTCATCATCCTCAACCAATACTGCCACCACACAGGCTACTCCTGTGGTTCAGAAGATCCCGCCAGCTATCTTGCAAGCCATAAAAGCGGCTGTTGATCCATATCTTTCCAAGACAACAGTACTCTGTATATATTGCAATAGACCACTCTGCAGGGGGAGCAGTTTTTAAATGATTTCGAGGCTGCCATCAAGGATCATGAGAAACACTGCCCCTTACCTTAGATTTAAGGCACTTAGAACATCTTCCCCTGTCCACCTGCCCCTCCGTATCTGTCATTGGTGCCCCATCCCTCATTTCCCTCCCCACCTTACATCCTCACCTTTCTTGAAAAAAACATAAATAAACACTTTACTTTATAAAATGTATACTGTGTGAGCCATGGACTTGTAGGCGTAGGGCACAACAGGACAACAAAAGAAGCTATACGAAGCTCCACAAATAAGGACAAATTATGTTTTAATGATATAAGAGGGGCTATTCTCATTATAAAAATATCAGTTGATTCAATACATATCAGTTGATTCAATACCTTTTAAGGGAGGTAATTTCATGCCTTAGGAGCTGCAACAGAGAAGGCTAACTTAGTAGCCTTTATAGACCTACTCCGGGGGATCATCAAAAGATCCTGATTACTAGATCTTAATGATCTTCCATGAAAAGCACCTGTAAATATAAGGGCATTCTTCCCTGCCTACATTTCTGGGTAATTACCAGTAGTCCAAAGAGAATTCTTGCCTCTAGGGAGAACCAGTGAAGAGCTTGTCTTGCTGCAGAAACATGGACCTTTCGAGTGAGACCCATGACCACTCTTACAGCTCTGTTCTGTATTACCTGTAGCATTTTAACAATGGATTTATTTATACCCATGAGAAGACTGGAGCAGTAATCAATTTTAGCTCCTACAATTGCTCTCGCAATAGTCTCTGCATTTGCCTGAGATATGAAGGGTCTTAGGTGGGCTAACAATTTGATATAATTTGCACACGCTGATATCAGACTACCCACCTGAGATTTCATGCTGAGATGCTGGTCAAAAGTGACCCCCAGCATTTTAACCTTCTTAAGAGGGGTTATTTTAATTGTTCCTATGTGAAAGCACTCAAAAACTGGACCCAATTTCTGTATCATGTGTGGCGAACCTACAACCAGCAGTTCATTTTTTTCTTTGTTTAAGGTAAGCCTGTTGTGGACTATCCAGGTCTCAATCAAGACATACATTTTATTGATCAATGCCTCATCTAGATCATGATTATCAGAAAGAGGGATGACCACCTGCGTATCGTCAGCGTAGTTTGTGAATATCATTCCCTCGTGGGCTAGTACGGCAAATAAAGGGACCGTAAAAATATTGTATAGACAAGGCCAGGCATCATCCTTTACCACAAGACCTTGATCAATATTGTTGATGGATTCTTATTCTTTAATTATTTGAAAGAGTTCCCTGGTATCAGATTGAGCATTCTCAATTCTTTTGTTAAAGACATTTTTCTTAGCCTCAATTATTGCTAACCTATAATTTTTAGCAGCAGCCTTATATGCTACCAAAGCTCACTGGTTCAAATGTAATTTCCAATCATAAAAGAGTTTAAGCGTTGTTGATTTTAATTTCTTTAATTCTAGGGAGAACCAAAGATAATTTTTTCTGCCTTCCTTAAGAATTTCTCTCTGCTGTGGAGCTAAAGTATTTGCCACTGTATTTAGATTTGAGATGTTTGCTCTTGACATCTCCTCCAGGGGAACAGAAAGCGAGAGATTTACCAAGGGAGTAAGAAGAGGCTCTATCCTTTCCACCAATATATTTTTTAAAATTTCTAGTCATTACTCCTAACTCTAACCTCTTTTTCAGTTGCTTGAAAAATTCTGCTAGCACTGTACACTCTACGAAGAAATGATCAGACCAGGGGCAAGGTGAAACAAAAACATCCTTGGTTCTAACTTTATGGCAGGCAACCCAACCAAGTGAGTTCCCCATGCTATGAGTGGGAGGGTGAATAAATTGCTCATAGCCCATCTCCATTAATGCAACCTGCAGTTCTAGTGCAGTAACATCTTCTTTGTGCCCCAGCAATAGATTAATATCAACCATCATGAGAAAACTCGTTTTGGGTTTCACTAGGGGAAGAAGGAATCTAGAGAGGCCAGAAATAAAGACCTCAGACATGTAGGGCGGTCTGCAGATCACTAGGACATTAATTGTTGCTTCTGCATTAAGTCCAATTCTAACACAGAGGGACTCAATACCATCCATTATGTCACCTTTAGTTTCCCAGATAGTCAATTAAAGTCTGAAAATTAAAGCAACTCCGCCACCCCTACCCTCTTTCCTATCAAATCTTAACATGCCATCCCCATTGGCAATTGCAAGATTTAATGAGGGTGCAGCGGCATCATATCCCCAAGTTTCTGTAATAGCACAGACATCAATATCATTTTCCTCAATATGGGAAGCCATCTCAATAGCATGTTTCACTAGTGATCTAGTGTTCAACATGAGAAATGTAATATTGATTACAGGTAAAATTGTATTTCTATGGCCAGTTAATACAGCCCCTGATTCCAACTGTGGGATATAATCAAAAACTTCTATTGCTTCATTCAAAGAAGGGTGTTCAATAATAGCATCAGCATCCAAAGCAATCGAGCGATTAGATGTAACAAGCCCCCCACATGCATCTACTGGGAAGGCCTGTGCCTCAGCAATGGACGCCCCGGCTGAAATGTTAACAGAGAGCTCCTCTGCTAGTTGTTCAGCTTCACATTCTTGTGGTATTGTAACAATCCCATTCAACTCTGTGATTTGAGCAGTATGTTCTGTTTTACCCTCTGACAACACAAGACCAATCCGAGAATTAGCAGGTTAAAAAATCCTTCTTGCTGCCGAAATCGCAGCAAGCACTTCCAAAATGCCCATAATGAGAGAGTATCAAACTTCCTCCCTTCATTCCCTGCACGGACTGGCACAGACCAGCTGGAAGCACCTGCACCGGTGCTCTTGCGCCCACTGTGCAAATGAGTAGTCCTTTTGACTACGGAGATGCTGGGAAATGTATTTTCCGGCAAGTCTTGATTCTTAGAGGACTCTGAGCAAGTTTAATACGTGATTCAGAGCCTAATGTAACGTAATGCACTCAATCAATCCCATGGTATCTAAAATGACAATTAAATACAATTTAAAATAAGTATTTTTAAGAAAAGCAGGACGGATTGGGTCCTGAAGCCTGCTGAAATATGTTAGCTCAAATACGCTGCAATTCACACAGTACACGAACAAATTAAAAAAATGTAAGTAAACGAGTACAAGCAAAGCAGCTGTTTAAATAGCTGGCACAGACCGGCTCGACACACTCGCGCGGACACTCTCACGCCTGCTGTGCAAATTAGTAGTCCTTTTGACTATAGAGATGCTGGAAAATGTAGTTCCTGGCAAGTCTTGAGTCTTAGAGGACTCTGAGCAAGGTTAATACGGCATTTCAGAGCCTAGTGGAACGTAATGCACTCAATCAATCCCAATATATCTAAAATGACAATAAAATACAATTTAAAATAAGTATTTTTAAGAAAAGCAGGACGGATTGGGTCCTGAAGCCTGATGAAATCTACTAGCTCACAAACGCTCCAATTCACACAATGCACAAACACATTTTATTTGAACACCAAATAAAAGGTTCTCACCTCTCAAATTAAAAAAATAGAACAAAACACATCGTATAGATTTCATCTACTTTACATTTTTCGAAGTTATTAGACTCAATTCGGTTCTCCAACATTTCCATTATCATTTTTTACTATGCTAATGAAAATAATGTACAATTGTATAGTAGAGTAAAATAAAAAAGGACAGAAACAATTTTCTGTCACAAATACTTTTCTCTAGCATGCAATAAGGACCATAATCCATACACTTTTATAACTATCCGCAGTCTCTGCAGTCCTCTTTCCAGTCCAGGAATCATTAAAAGACCTGAGTGGCATGTGCACACCATCTCACAGGATAGCCCTTCTACCCTTTTTACATTTATGTTTCTAACACTCCCTCATTGCCTGATTTTAAACACTCCAAATCCATCCAGCAATTAGCTCCAAAAAATTGAACCCTATCAACATATTGAACTTGCACAAAACTGCCACTTACCGATATTCTAGAAATATTTTACATCTACATTTCCCTTACTTATACATTTAATAGTACAAAGTGCTGTTATAAATGCATATATGCATTGTGCAGTGAGAGAAGTGCATGAATAGAAGGGAGAGTAGGGATGCACAAGTGCTGAAGGGAGACCAGGAAGGAAGTGCCAAGGAGTATCAAAGTAAGAGGCCTTTCTTTAAGTCCTAGGGCAGAGCAGTCCCAAGAGTGGGGTGCACAGCCACCAGACGATGGGTCCGCAGGCACAGTGCTCAAGAAATTGTGGGGTTCTAATGTCGACTAGGTATAGGGCCTGCAACCTGTCAGGTTTATGAAGGAGCAGGCCACCATTTTCAATGGCAGTAGCATCAGTTTATGGGGAAGGGAAAGAGGGAAAGAGGGATAGATGAAGAGAAAAGTAAAGCTTTGAGAAGTTTCCAGAAACTTCAGAAAGTCCAGCTCAAGTCTATGAGGGAGCCTGTTCCTAATAGAGATGCCAGCCAAACAGAGAAACCTGCCTCCTGCTCTCTGTTTCAACAAGCATTTAACAAGCAGATCATTCAAATTATAGGATCAGAAGGATCTAGCAGGGGAGCATTTAGAGAGGCATAGGGCCTCATAACGAGTTTGGAGGCAGCCATGCCCTTAATTTGAACACCAAGTAAAAGGTTCTCACCTCTCAAATTAAAAAAATAGAACAAAACACATCTTATAGATTTCATCTACTTAATAAGGGCATGTCTGCCTCCAAACTCGGGTCTGGGTCCTGCAAAAGGGGACTTACCTGGCCATTCTGACCTTGGAGGGCCCGGTAAATCCCTTTTGCGGGACACAGACCCGGTACACCCCCATTCCCATTTGAGCCCCCATAGGGCTCAATGGGAAAGGGGAGGATGCTAACAACGGGCCCGTTAATGACGGGCCTATTGTTAGCATCCTCGTCTGCTAGCGGGTCCTGCTAAGGACGCCTGGTCTGACCAGACATCCTCAGCGGGACCCGCTAGCAGACCTCGTAATAGGGAGGCCCGGAATGAATGGTGCCAGTCGCTTACCAGCACCGGTCATTCCGCGGCCGCCTGCCTCGTAATGAGGCCCATAGTTGTAAATAGCATGGTCCCAGGCCCCAAAAAGCCTTGTGGACAATGCACAGGGTCTTAAATTTCATCCTTGCACTCACAGGAGCCAGTGTAGAGATTTTAGGGCTGTAGAGATATGATTCAGGTGTTTGAGGCCAAGAATAAGTCTTAAAGACCTATTCTGGATTAGCTGATGGGGTGTAGGGAACAAAGTTGGAAGTTGAGGAAAAGGCTGTTGCAGTAGCCCAGCCTAGAACCCTGGGAAACACTGCAAGTAGAGAGTAAGGTGGTGAAAGAGAAACCGGCCAGTTGCAGCTGCAAAGGGCAGTTAATGATACAAGAGGTCAGCCAGTCCACTGCCCGGTCCGTAATCAAGGTATCAGGGAGCCGTTTAATAAGGATAGAATGGTTGACCATGTCAAAGGTATAGCAAAGATTGTTGATCACTATCCTCAATTGTACTACAATCATAAATACCATATACACTTCAATTATATCACTCCACCATATTACAAATAGGATATACTCCACATATAGTGCCTATACTAACTATACCCATATTACTATAGTGCATGTGGCAGTTGCCATGGCCATGCCCCCAAGAATTTAGCCACTGGCCATAACCACCACAATAGAATTAAACCATATAACAAGTATGTACAATACACCTTGAAATAGCAATACTCACCCACCCACCACCCAAATCCAAATAATGTCCACGAACAGAAAAATTAACAGAACACACCACAGCACCTACAGAACCTTCTTTCACCTATAAAAAGAGCTATATATCCCCCCACCTTATCCAGGCCCTCTTTCATTCACAAAAATAACCCCAAATATATTTTTCAGACTTCTTTTCCTCACAGCACTGTCCACGCACAAGGCCAATATTTCAAAATTGATGACGCACCTCACATTTTCAAACTTCCAATGCGCGTGCACCTGTCTACAAAGTTTGGTGAACATTCGTCGAAAAGGCCAAAGTTATTAGCTGTCCGAAAAATACTCTTTCTATAAGTTCAGCAAATTACCCAATAATATTACTACCATTCATTATATAAGATCCCTCCCTCACCCGATCATCACATCATATAAATTCCAAATTCTCAAATGTACGTTTCTTGTTCTGATACCCCATCACTTTGATAGAAAAATGTATTATTCATACTATATAATATTCTGTGATACATTCCTTTTTTTTAAATCCCCAATTGTGGACTAAATGACTATTTGGGGGTCTGTTTATGAAAAAGAGTGCTCGCACACATCGCGGCGTGTCCGGTCTCACATAACACACTTTTAACTATTCCACAGACAGCACACCTGTTTTTGGACATTCATGTTCATGCACCCAATGTCTCCCACTCAAAGCGATCTACGAACATCAGCCGCCACACATCCCCAGACGTCATCCACTAACCGTGTCTGTGAAGTGTGAGGGGGAGTCCGCAGACAGAGTGCATCACCATGGACAATTTGAAACTGCATTTTCAGCCAATCTTCAATATTTAACTTTCAAAGTGTACCCCTCCAGAGCTACTACACACAATATTACTCAATCTGTCAACTTTGTAAAACTTTTCAAGGCCTACTTTCGACTCTGTAGTCTGCGAACGGTTCCTCTAAAGGGACCCACCTGCTACTTTTAGTAATTTATAATCTGACACACCAGCAGACAGACTCTTCCTGGAGAGCTGGTTCCAACAGACATCCAGAGGTTTAACAATGGCATATCTAATCGCTATCCCTACTTCCCACGGGCCTCTACCACCACCACAACCACCAAGTGAAATGCCTGGCCAGTCAACAGGTGCAGTGATGTGGATGAGGATAACGAGGAACAGGAAGAGTAGGTAGAGAAAGTGCCTACCGCCAGCATCCAGAGAATCTAATGGGTGTGGTGTTTTTTTACCACTGTTGGGAGAGTTACAAATGCTCAGGCTGCCCAAGTGAAATGCATTCAGTGCGGGGTCGTACTTACTCAGGAACAACCTGAGCAGTACTCCTTCGGCATCACCTCCATGCACCACCACACCAAATCCAACCACTCAGATGCTCTGAGAAAGTCTGTTCCTTTGTCACAGAGAAGCAATTAACTTCCTCTACTGCATCTTCTTCAACCACTTCTGCCACCATACAAAGTACTCCTGTGGAGCAGAGGATTGCAGCAGCTACCTCGCAGGCCATACAGGAGGCTGTTGATCCTTACCTTTTAAGGGTCAAAGTTCTCTGTATACTGCAACACACCGTTCTTCTGGGGGGAGCAATTTCAAAGTGCTTTCAAAGCCACAGTCAACGAACACGAGAAACACTGCCATCTTCCCCATGCCACCTGCCCCTCTGTACCTGTGGTTGCTACTCCTTCACTCCTTACACTCCCTTCCCTCCCTCACTTTACCTCCTCACTTCTCTGACAAAAAAATGTAATCCCCCAAAACATAAAAGCCAGAAAGACAAAGAAAGGTTCCTTTTGAAGCCACCTTTCACAGTTAAAAAATAGAAAGAAAAAAAATCAGATGACCTTTTTCAGCCCGTAAAGTCCACAGACACTATTGTACTGAAAAATTCCAGGTGCAAGGCAGGGGAATTCAAATCAATTTACATGTTTTTTGTTCAAAAATTGTGGTTCTTAAAATAACCTTTTTTTTTTTACTTTCTGGCTTCTATATATTTTTTTGATTATTTGGTTTTATATACTTAAGTAACAAATGTTCTACTAAAATTCATAACTTTTTAAAACTTTCACAAAAAGTGCTTCCAATTTATTTTTCTGTCTTTCCTTTTTGTTTACTACAAGTACTAAAAGTACTTCAATCCATATTTTAAATGTTCACAGAAACTGGCTCAATGCATTTTGAAAAGTTTCAAGAAAAATCTGATTGCCAACATCAGTCAAATGCACTCCATCTCTTCAAAAAATGTTGATAATATGAAACTTGATATGTTCACTCTAAAAAGATGTCATTCTGAAAGGCCAAAGAAATATCGAGGCTTAGTACCACAAATTAAATACACCAATTACGGGCTGAAAAGATAAAAGTATCTTTTATTACTGTACAGTTTACAAAGCAAAACAGATAGCTACCTGGCTCCCAACACCGTGCAGTGTGTACCAGCAGACACAATGAGGAGTGAGACTGCTGGACATCTAAACACAGGCATATTTATACGATTTTTAGTAATATTGTCCAGTCTCTCTCCAAGATAATAATTTGCGGGCTAGAGTTTGTGCCTAGTTCACATGACAGATTTTACAATATTATACAAGGGATTAAACAGGTTTACATGTCCATGAAGTTTCAATGGTACTGGTGGTTCTCGGATTCACGGTAAGCCTTATTCCAAGAGTCACTTCAGTGCAGTTCAGCTAAAGTATATGATCAAAGTTTACTCTTCATTGTTTCGGTGTTTATACAAGGATGAGGCTTGTGAGCACAGACAACACTTGAATGGCAGTTCGTATGAAGCGCAAGGTTTCTTTACATAGGTTAAACAGTCGGCACTCTGTCAACCTAAACATTAACGAAACTCAAAGGTCTTTCGGCTCGACTGCAAGTTGAAAACACAGTCCACCATTTTAAACCATGGGTCATGAGTTGAAATCAAAATGACGGATGAGTCTTGAAATGGCGGCGAAGTTAACCCAAAATTGGAAGTTTGCAACATGGTTTTCTGCATAAATTGCATGGGCTTAGGTGTAATGCTCACATGGTATCCACAGGGACAACACTTAGCCTGTTTGGACCTCCTACGACCTTGACCCCTTCCCTGGAATATGTTCGACTGGAGACTGGGACTTAAACACAGGATTCCGGAGTTTAATTCTATTGTCTATGGTTGCATGACCCCCTCTTCCTTTGGGGACCAAACCTTCCCTTATGTCCTCTCCTCACCTTGTTTTCTTGTGTGGCGTGCTCTCCGTCCTGCCCTTCGGTGCAGGGGTGTGTCGATTGATATGGGCTCTGTTCAGCCTAGTTGCTTCACTGGCGCAGGCCCAACGGACTGGGCTTGTTGTAACTCCAGCCCAACCGGTAAATTGGATGATTCTTAAGGAACTGTTCCTTTCTTGTCTCTTGCCCCTTTTATAACTTGTCTCTTCTCCCTTAGGTGTTGGAGGGGTCGCAGATGGCGTCCTGCTGCTTATGGAAACCGAGCACTAAGCGGTGAGTGGAAGCGCTATGCGCAGCGCTGTTCACTCTTTCTTGTATTGACCAATGTCTCTCTCTGTGTCCCTTACAGGCGCTGCAATGTCCCAGCGTGGCTGCCGGCTGAGAGAACAAGGTGCGGTGATTAAATGCGATGTGCGACGCCTTCTTATGCTTTCCGTGCTAACCTGTACTGTCTTTTCCCTTTGCAGGTCGATGGGATGCTCCGGAGCTGAAGTTACCCTGAGCGGCTCGAGTTCAAGTAAGCTTTTGACTCTTCTTGCAGTTTTCGGGTAAGCAGGATATGAAGAATGCTTAATAATGTCTTTCCTTTTGTTTATTATCTTTTCGCAGGACGCAGTGTGCCGGGATGGAGGTGACACCGCCGTAAACTGCCCACAGGACTGGAGGAGCGATGGATGGAAGCAGTATACTCCTCAATGTAAGTAAGAATATTAATAATGTTCTTGTTCTTGCAGGTGCGCGGGATGTGGAGGAAAGGCAAAGGCCTTCAGGAGGACCATCCAAACACTTTGAGTGTCACGCTGCAGGTGCAGAAAAACGCAAAGCGTGTTTCTCTGTCCGGGCATGGTTTAAATAGCCTTTAGGTATCCCAGGTATCCCTGAGTCGAACCACACCCAAAAGGCTATACCGCATACTCAATTCATGGAACTGGGTTATGTGGCGGCATCCATCTTGCCCACAATGCATTACAAGTACAATGTCAAGTTTTTCTGAGAGTTATGTGTGAGCCTGGCGGCATAGGTGCCAGGTCTGACTCCAAGTGGGTCTCTGGTAAGACAGAAAGGCCTTTAAGGTCCATGTGGGGGATCGTGGCCTGGCTCCTGCATGGTGTCTCAGAGGGCTAGGGCCAGGGATAGTGAAATTAGGCCAATATTCATAATAAGGGGGCACTATATGATTGTGGTTTAAAAATTCCAACATCCTGCAAAAAAGCACATCCAGCATTGTTTACATTGTGCCTTGCTTTCTTAATTTGTCGACAAAATAAATGTGAACACTTCGACATTTGTCTTTCAGTTATCCAAGAGAAAACAGTCTTCAAATGTGGAAACAGTTGCATCGACTATGATAATGTATCTTACATTACAAACTGTAATAAAATTCCAATTACATAGCCAAAACTTCATTCCTCAAACTCCAAACAAAGAAACTTTAAATTCTTGAATTAGAAGATTCCCAGGTAATCCATAATGCTCACAGTACACTTTAACCCAATCGACACAAGCATCGCCCACCAATCAGACAGCTTCCTCAAAGCCAAAACCATTGTCACTGCACACAACAAACCTAACTCTTGCGGCCCAGTCATCCTGTCACCACACCCACAAAACCAATAGTCCCCTTTGCATGCCTAGCATCCTTAAAAAACCCAGATTCAACATATAGTGTCGCGGACTACCGCATTGTCTGCGGACGGCATGAACAGTTGAAGGCGCGGGGAGGGTTAAACTCAATTTAAAGCATTTATTTTACAATGGTGGCTCTTGAAAGAGCCTTTTATGAGTGGGTTTTGAATTTCTTTTTTGTTTTTCTCTATTTTATGTCCTACACCCACTAAGAAATGCTTGTTAACATGACATTTTCAATGCATTTTTAACATTCCAAAGAGAAATCTGATTGCCAACATCAGTTGAATGCACTCCATCGCTACGAAAAGTATTTACACCATCCAACTTCACATTTTCATTTTCAAAAGATGCCACCCTTAAACCATATAAAAAGCACATACACCTTTATTGACAAGATGCCTAGCTTCTTCCATTTGTGGAGAAAACAAATGTGGACATCTCCATATTTGCCTTGGATTGATTTGAGTAAAATAATCTTTACAGTTGGAAACAGTTCCATTAGGCTTCTCAACATATTTTTCATGGGAAGCTGCAAAGATACCGGACATATATAGCCCAAACTGTTGCCTCCATAATGCACAGTAATAATATCTGGACCTTTAAAGTGAGCCATACTCTTACAGAATGGATATAAGGTTGCCCAATTTAACCCACAAACGGCATACCTCAAAACTGTCACTTCTTCCAATCCAATAGTAGCAGAGATGCCACAAGATTCAGTGCAACCCTTCAATGAATGCATCCAATTAATGCATCCAAGAATCTCCCACCATCCACACATCTGCTTCTTGATAGCCATAGCTTCAGCAGGCCCTGCAATATATATTAGGCGACCCCTGGTGGCGGCTGTGTAGTTATGGTTAAGATGCTAAATTCATAGGAGCAGCACTTTTTTGGCGGCTTATAACTTTTCTCCCCCTTGACGAATCCCCACCAAACTTTGCAAAAAAAGTATATGGTCAGCTCTGAATTCTTTCACCAAGTTGGGGGAGGTTTCACGGAGGGGCAAAGTTATAGGGGGGGTCTCAATTTTGTTTTGTTCCATAGTCTGAATGGGGGACTTTGTGCACTGCTACTGCCCAAATGGCTGGATGGATTTTCACCAAATTTGCACCAGGAGCAGGGGGTTGGGTCAGAAAGCGTGCTTTCGTGTCTTTGGTGGGAATCCAACAGTACCTTTGTTGGAAACAACTGAAATGTACGTTTCTAAAAATTAGTGATATCTGCATCTGCTCCGCTGACCTATTTCCCTGGTGGCTCCACGGACCGGAGTTTCATTGGCATTAGGTACGGCGTGGGGTCAGCGAACTTTGTACGCGGCTGGTGGTTGGCTGGAGGAAAGCATGCTGTGCGTCAAGAATGTTTGCGAAATGCCACCATGGTGTCTCAGAGGACAGTGCTCCGGCGGAAGGGTCTGCAAAATGTATTGCACGCCATGTGTTGGCCGCAGCAAGGGAGGGAAAGGATGGGGGAGTGACAAGTGGTTAATGTGACATCTGTAAGTAGGTGGAAGAAGACGGAGGAGTGGCTTCAGTATTGATGTGTACCTAGACAGCCGACAACTTTGTGTGGTGATTTCAGGCAGCTTTGCTAACGGCACGATAGCTTCTGCCAAGAGCAGTTTGTGGTGACCTCTTTCTGTGGTGAGTAGTGGCAGGTGATTTTCAGAAGTAGAGTGAATTGCACATGGCATAGGGTGTGTGGGAGCGTGGGTGCCTGTACTATGTGGATGGATTGCGGTGGTTGGGGACATGGTGGCATGCATCGGTGTATGTAGTTGCGGTGGGTCTGTTGAAGGATTAGACTTTTGGGTGCATGGCCTAAGACCATAGGCCATAGCCCATGCTCTGAAGAGGCTAGGGCTTCAGTTCACCCACTGCAACTATGCATGTGTTACTCTGTATCCGGTAGAGGGGGTGCTTGCATATTGTGGTGTGTGCAGATTGGTTGGAGTAGGAGCAATGTTGCAAACAGTATGTGGGTGGGTTTACAGTAACACATTACTTTGTGAATGGAAGTGGGTACGTACGTACTAAGTGAATGAAAGTGCACAGGGGTGCAGGAGACTGTGTTGTGTTTCTACATTGCGGTAAGTATAGCAATTTTTCCTGTATAGCTCTATGCCGGTGTGCAGGTTGGGTAGGAGGGCTGGTGGCAGAGCTGTCTATGTGGATTGTCGTAGTTGGTGACATTGTGAAATGGATGATGCCATTATGTAGCAGTGAGAGTGTTGAAGGCCTAGACTGTTGGGTGAATGGACAAAGGCCGTCGGCCGTATGCCATGGACTCAAGATGCTAGGACTTTAGGACACACACAGAAGTAATGCATTTTGGATTCTGCAGCAGGTAGAGGGTGGTGCCCTGATGCAATACAGCAGGAGAAGTGAGTTGCCATGTGTGCATGTTTGGTTTTGTAGCTGAGGACACTGTTACAACATGGTAAAGTTTTGATGTGTTTTGGTGATGGTTGTGTGAGGGAGTTGGGTTGAAGTGCTGCTATGTATGTTACTTGTGTGCACAATGTTAGCTGCCCACATGGTCGCATGCATGGATTCATAGGGCCTCATTCCGAGACTGGTGGTAGTCATGGCACTATTTGCACCATGACTGCCACCAATAATGGGTCTGGCACCGGTGTAGTTCAATGGGGACTTACCAGTGTAGTCCGACCCTGGCGGGACCGGTAAGTCCCCATTGAACATGCCATTCCCCATTGCCATTTAAGCCCCCATAGGGCTCAATGGGAATGGAAAGGGCACTAATAATGGGCTTGTGACTTGCAAGCCCGTTATTAGCGCCCTGGTCCCTTGGCGGGACCCGTAAAGGACGTGTGGTCCAACCACCCATCCCTTACGGTTCCCGCTAAGGGACCTCAGAATTGCGTGATAGGGGATTACTGGCACCGGTCTCCTTACCGGTGCCGGTAATCCCTTACCGCCCACCTTGTAATGACCCCCATAGTGTTGTTCTGGGTGTGGACAAGGGTGGACTGTTGCGTGCATGGTGAAAGGTGTGCTGGGTGCACTGCAGGATCATTGTGGATGCTGAAATAGGGCATCCTGCAAGAAAAGTTTCTGGTGGAGGGGTTTTGGAAGTAAAGGAAACATGTTATCAGAGTGTTTAACTGGAAATATGGAGTTGTGTACAGAAATGATAGTGTGCAATGCCAAGGTTTAGTAAGTGATTGGTGCAGGCGTTTTTGAAAATGTCATAGTCGCCAATAGCCTCCAGTAAGGGAGTGTTGGAAAATTCGAGTGCAAAGGGAAGAAGTATTGTGTCTGCTTTACTGGGGCGTGGCCCTATCTGTACCTGGGAAAGTGCACGAGCCACATTATGGCCTTCTGAGCATGGAGCCTTCGCAAATGGAACTGTGGGGATTCTCCAATGAGGATTCGAGGGTGTGGTTCACCGGAAGGGGCAGTGACATATTTATCCAAAGTTCGATGCAGTGAAGTTGGCAGAGATGGACGGAGGGCAATTGCTTATAATCCGTGATACCTTTGTGCACGATCTGCACAGGTATGCCGTGGAAAGAGACATTGATACTGGGCCTCATTACGACCCACGCAGTAAGTTACCGCCTGGGTCGTACCTTTACCACCATGGCGTAAACTACATTTACGCCATGGTGGTTGGCGGACTTACCGCCCCATTCCGAGGTTGGCGGGGCGGTAAGTCCCCATTAACCCATTTACCCTTCCCCATTCCCATTTTTGCCCCATAGGGCATAATGAGAGTGGGGAAGGCGTTAATTACGCCACCGTAAATTACGGTGGCGTAATTAACAACAAGGTCCCTTAGCGCCATGGATTTTAACACCTGCTAAAAGCAGGTGTTAAATCCTCCATGGCGCTAAGGGACCTCGGAATCAGGCGGTAAGGGTCGGCGCTGTTTACGCCGCCGTAAACCCCTTACCGCCTGGGTCCTAATGAGGCCCACTGACTTTCAGTTGGAAGGAATGCAAGCTTTTTGGGGCACAGTTTATGAGTGGGTTTTCGGGTGCATGGATCTCCTTTGCAAATGTGTGGCCTCTGTTGGTACTGTAGATGTGGTGGTCGTGCATTTTGGAGGACTATATTTGGGGCACATGTCATGCTCACGCTTACTTTAAAAAGTTGATGACAGCTGTGATGCAGATATTTCCTACTGCAAAGGTGATTTTCTCATCGATGACACCAAGAGGACATTGGGAGCATGCCGGTGTAATTTGTCCACAGCCAGAGGCTGGGAGACGTTGGATAAAGAGAAGCATGTGCGACTTTATGTGCAGCGATGGGATGCTCTGCATCGACTATAAAGCATTAATAACGAGCAAGATTTCCAGTGGTTCCGAGGAAATGGCATTTGTTTTACTTCTATTGGCAATGCTGTTGTGTTTGCCACTCTGCATGAAGCTTTGCAGAGAATACTCTAGCAATGTAAGATAACCGTTCATCTTCAGTCGAGAGAAATGTCAGGAGGAAAAGCAAACAGTGGGCAATAGAGAGAAAAACAAGAACAAACAATGTATGATTGCTCATACATAAAAAAACACGGCAAAAAATAAAATATGTGTTTTTAGAGACAATCCTAAAGACACAATCCCCACCCCAGTCTTACATTACCCCCCAACACCTACTGAACCCCCTCCCGCTCCAGTCTCTAGCACGGTAATGCCTCAGATTTGAGGATTAGACGTGGCAGATCTGGCTGTTTTTAGGATGGCACCTATAGTATTGACACTGTGGAGGCTAATCCATTGGGCAATCTGGTTGCTGGTTGTAGTGTGTACACAAACACTGTGACAGAAGGTCTGTTTGTACATTTAAATGTAGGAGGCTATGGTGAAAGTGTGCAATGTAAGGGGCATGCATCCTGTTTGTATGCATGCACTGCATACACTTGCTTAACGTTGCTAATATACATTACATGCTGCTTTTGTGGGATCCCTTTTCTGACATTTTTTGTACATGCATTACAATGAGAAGACCACATTGTGGAGTGTAAAAGGTACGTGGCAAGCATCATGTTGTAATGAATGCAGTGTGTGCATGGTATTTTGTGCCAATTGTATCGCGCCACCATACAAGTGTGTCAAGGTGCGCCGAGGAAAGGGAGGCAGAACAAAGGCCACACAGAGACATTGACTCCTCTAGGCCAGCTGAAAATGAGAGTGCAAAAGTGAATGGGAAGGGGGAGGGGAAAGTGCAGTATATGGGAACAATAAAAAATAGAAATCCATTCAACTATGCCCGGTGCTGGCAAGTGCAAGGCTAAGTGTAGACATCAAGTGGTGGCTGGATTATTAGGGTTCTAGAAAACAGTCCCCAACTGTGGGGTTAGCATGAAGCCACTCCAGGGGTGGAACTGTAGGGAAGGAGGTAGCTTGGAGCACAGATTATAGGGTGGGTAGGAAACCAGTGTAGAATACTTTTTAGACAGGAAGTGAGCAGGCGGGGGGGAAGACGCACATGGAAAGGTTTTCAGGTGCTTTCAGAGCCTACAATGCTTATCCTCAAGGTCCATGGAGACAGAGAGCGTGTTGCACAGGGAGGCCCCAGCAGAAGAAACACATCTACCACCTTCTGGTTGTGTGTAGAAGCAACTGACGGGATTAGGAAGCAGATGAGGGAAGAGCTGGAGCAAGTAGATATTTAGGAAGTGAGAGTGCAAGGTATTGAGGTCCCAGGGACTAGAAGGCCTTCTGCATAATGCACAGAGCTTTTATTTTATTGTTCGCAGCCACTGGGAGCTATTGCAGCCATTTTAGTCAAGCAGAGATACAATCCCTGCCGTTCAGGCCGAGGACAAGTTGCGCACTCCCCTTATGGATGAGTTGCTGAGGGCGCAGAGTGGAAGCTGGCAAATTTAAAAAGAGCCTGTGGCAACAGTGCAGCGTACAAAGCATGACACCTGTGCAGACACTAATCTTTTGGATAGTGACTGTAGGTTGCTAAAAATACATTCAGTGGTGGCTTTAGTGACTTCTTTTTATGTGTTATGTAGTAGGTGGGTTAGTGTGGAACAATTTGCGTACCATTGTGGGAAGGGAAGAACAGAGTTCCTGTTTCGCTAATATAGTGTATGATATGGGTAAATGAAAACATTGCAAGCACATACCAACAAATTGCCACTTCATGGTAGGAGATGGGAGGAACATCAGTATGCATTTTAAACACGTAGTGGACGCTTAGAAGCATATATCGTGCACAGAGGCACTTATAAGAGAGTTCTAACTAAACTGCCAAACACATTTTCATACCTTTGTTTTGTGGTGGTGGTTGCTTATGTGGATGAATGTGTATGTGTAACTCCTGGAATGTTTCAATGAACTTTCCAGCGACGTGCTTCCCAATAACAGCATACGTGCAGGCTGATTTTGTAACGGTACATATGGAGAACTGTCATTGACAGATGGTGAAGTCTTGGAGGGCATTGGTGGATGCGTGTGTGAGTACTTACAAATATCTAATTAGGGCGTGGTGGAAATAGGATAGTGGAAAGGGAAGAAGGACTGTTCATGATTTACTTGGGCACGGCTCTCACAATACTTTGCAAGGCCCATGTGCTACATTTTGCACTTTTGAACATGCTGGCCAATTGAAATGCGATTGTTGCAATTTTCCAATCAGGTGGTTAGAGTGTGCATCACAGTAAAGGGCGGGCATATTTGGTTTCATTACTGTGTGTAGTGAGGCTGGCAGAGATTGCGAGACGCAGTTTTCATAGTGGGTGATCGTTTTGTGCTAGATCTGCTCCAGTATGCCGTGGAAAGAGGGCTTAATGGCAATTTGAATTTGTATGAAGTGGACGCTTTGTGGTGCGGTGACCCTGTCCATACTTTCGACCATTTGCTTGCAGAATGTCGACGAGTCACCACTTTAGGTACTATACACGTTGTGATAGTGCACTATGGAGCATTGCTTTTGGGTTCCATAGCTTGTGCAAGTGTGTACCATCAACTCAAAAAGATGATGAAAGAAGTGCAGCACATTTTTGACAGTGCGAAGATGCTTTTCTCATGTATACCACCAAATCCAGTATATAACTATTCCAATGAATGTTGTCGGCAGCCAGAGGTGGGAAGGCGTCTTATCAACAGAAGCATGTGTCACTTTTTGCATGCTTCTGGAATGTACTCTGTGAAAATGACATCGTTTATCAATATGTGCACCATCTCAATGGAAATTGCATTTCATTGTCACCCAGTGGCAATGACATTTGGTTTTCCAATCTACAGGCTGCACTGAAGACGCTATTGTAAGAATGTGAGGCGCCGTGCAATAAATAAAAACAATTATAAAAGCCCAAAAAAAGAGTTGTTACTCTGGAAGCTGTTTTAAAAAATAAGAAAAAAACTTATTTTTTAAGAGCTACAACTACAAAGGACATCCCCTACCCGGGTTGACATTGATTTCCCTACACCCATGGACGCACATCGGCAAAAGTCTACGGACATCGCAACAGTTGGAGGGTTGTACGTGTTACATTCGCCCCTTTTGCATATGGCCATATTATATTTGGGATTGTGGATGGACACAGGATTGCACAATAAGCTTTCTGGGCATGGAGTGCACACACAGACTGTGGTATATGGTATATTTGTCAACCTACATGCAGAGGGTGAGCTTATGGCTATACGTTGTACGCGCCACAGCGTGTGCTTTTTGGGTGAATTGTATGTACATTACTTGACAGTGAATGGAAAACAGAGTCCGGTGGGAGTTGTGTGGAGTGTGTCATTTGGGTTTGTACGAGTATGGAGCCCCTACACTGCAGTGATTGCTTTTTGTTTGTGTGTGTGTGAGACTTTGGTGACGCTTGATCCAGACGATATTATTGTTGTTGATTGTGGAGGGAGAAATGCACACCATGTAACACAATTTGCAGTGGCGTTTGTGCTGAGGGAGGTATAGGCCAGGTAATGCTTCTGTTTCCGCTCTCCTGCATAGATTTGTATCCCAATATGCAGACACCCATATAGGCATGTTATTTTTTATTTGGTCCGGAAATGGAGAAAGCGTGGTACATTGTGAAGAACTGTATTTGTGTCATTGTCGTATTGTAGAAATGGGAATCTATCGTTTCACAGCATGAGCAGTTTCTCCCACAAATAGCGCTCTTTTTGATATTACAGCATTTCCGTATTCTGCACGCTCTATACACATTGCCTTGCTGCCCTTTTTAGAAGTATAGGAATAATGTTTGTGCTTGCTGTTGCACACTTGTGCTCTTGCTTGCGCTCTTGAAAATACACTGCAACACGCACAACCATCTGTTTCAACAACCACCCATTTCTACTGGTTTGCACTGCAGTGTTTTCCACAGTACCGCGGTTCCTTCCATTTAGCACACAATTGTGTGGAGGGTATACGATGTGCGTCACACTGCCTCCCTTCATTGCTACTTACATTGTGACACTCTACAAGGAGCTTTATATCATAATCAGCCACAAAATATATTTCTAAAGGGACGTTATGGTGCAGCTGTGGTACTATAAACAAACATAGCATCATTTATAAATGCACTATGCTAAAGAAACTTTCTGCTTACAGTGCCCTACTAAAAACCTATGAAATTCACTAACAAAAACGTTGTTAAAGGGATGTTGTGGTTAAGTTGCACTAGCAAAAACCTAAGAAATTCAATGGAAAAACATTGTAACAGGGACGTTATGGTTACAGGTGAAACTGGAGAAAAAAAGAATTGACAGTTATGGTAAGCTAAGCAACCATAACTCATGCCACCAGTGTGCACTGCAAGGACTAACACCCATGACTAACACCCATGACATCAAAGATGCCATCACAAATCTCATTCATGACATCACTGACAGGCCTTCTATTGGTCCAGGGCCTGTTGTGAAGTCTGCGACCATCGGACGCGCCCATTGATTGGATAGTGAAGAGCGTGAGGTGCATCAGATTTTTGGAAACGGCCGCCATGTTGGGTCAGCGACCGTTGTCCGTGGATAGCGCACCAGGGACAATGTCTGGAAAACACATTTTGGGTTATTTAGTGGTGGAAAGAGGGGCTCTGGAGGTTGTGGGGCATGGAATAAAGCTGATATGGAGATTTTTTTCTAGGCGAAAAAAGCAGGTGCGGGTGGCGCCCACTCTGCAGTAGCTGTGGTCGTCCACGTACAGTGCCGTGAACGAGTGCCTTGTAAAAGAGATTTGTGCTTATTTGATGGGTCACAGAGGGCATAGAAAGGGTAGGGGAGTGGAATGACGGTGATATGGAGTTGCTTTTCTAGGTGATAAAGGGTTTGGAAATGCCGCTGAGTCCGCGGTCCATTTAATGTCCACGGACACCATTTAGATTGCAGTGGGTTCAGGGTGAGATTTCCTATTTGACAGCATATTGTACGTACTTGTTATATGGTTAATTGTATTGTGGTGGTTGTGGCCCATGTCCAAATTCTGGGGTGCATGGCTTTAGGCCAAAGCCCCAAGAATCTGTCCACTGGCCACAACCACCACAATATTAACATGTGTATAGTAGTTATAGGTAATGTAGTAAGAGTATGGCCAGAATCATCACAGTAGTAATATGTGTATAGTAATTATAGGTAATGTAATGGGAGTATAAAGTTTTTGCAATATAATGGAATTATATCATTGAACTGTATATGTTATTTATTATTGTAATACAATTGAGGATAGTGCTTATATAATATGTATTTAATTATACTTGGTATGGTTACTTAGTTTCATAGCGTTATGAAGCTGGAAGCTCTGGTTCATTTTCTGTGGAAGATAAACAGTATACATTGTTAAGCAGGATAGATTAAAAGCTTTAATTGTACACAATTTTACATATACATTTACTATACATTTACTTTTTTTGACCCTCATAAACAGTACATTCTAAGTACTATGTTTGATACAACATTAGCGTATGACACACTGCTGTTGTATTGACATTAAATAATCATTAGATCATTGGGGGAAAAAAAATCATACTGGATTTTAAAAGGCGGTTTACAATTATGTGACTTTATGTGTGATAGTTTGTTTGTTTGAAGTATGTTGTGATTAAGGGAATGCTTAAAATAGTTAGATACTTGTTGGTGTATTCAAACTACATTAGAGTTTAGACAATGTTTTGTTGTATAAGAATTGTGATGGTGTATTTGAAGTGTTTCGCAATGAAGGGTATTTTTTTAAGTAGTTAGATACCTGTTGGCATATTCTAACTATATTGACTTTTAAAAGTAGTATTGTAGTATTATGGATGCAGTTAGATACATGTAGCTGTATTCTAACTGTTAATTGTGCTACAGTCTAGTAACTAAATTTGGGTTGAGCGAATATTAAGTAAGCATTTGCTAGATTTGCTGGTAACCTATGTTTTGGAGTAACAGAGGTGTTATTATATTCAACCCAACCACTTCCTTTTTTGACATATGCAGTGTAGTGCCCCGAAGTGGTTGTGGCACCAGTGTGGTATATTATACCTACTGTTGTGAAGGCTTTCTTTCCAAGAGATACTTGGTTGTGTGTGAAGCCTGTAAGCTTACAGTTATGTTCAGTACCATCTGCACTGTACCTTAGAAGCATTAGTATGACATAATGGCTATGTGAGTTAATTTGTATGATGGAACGATGGTCTGAATTGTAAAAAGGGCATATTATGCCACAGTTTCCATTCTGCAGAAGCTGGTGAAATGCAATGAATTCAGAATTTTGAATGCGAATGGACCCATATACCAATTGTTCATTAGGGATGTGCTCTTGTGAAACATAGTTGCAGAGAGTGCATGTATGTTTCCATGTGCATGAAATCGGGAAGGGATGTTTTTGGTTTCCAGTAGTTGTAGTAAGTACATTGGGATTTCTTGTGGATTTTCCTGTGTGTTTATGGTAAATTTTACCATGCCTGCACAGTAGTCCAATTCTTACCCTATACCTGAGATACTGTAAGTGTTGTCAGGATTATTTGTGTCATTTTTATGAAGGATGAGCCTTTGCAAACATAACTGGTCTGAGCCATTTAAATAAATGTTGTGAACAATTGGTGGCAATTGAAAGAGAATATTGATTGTTACATTAGCATAACAATTTACTCCAGCTGTGTTGCTGATTTTAAATGGACATCAGAGTTCTGTTTGTGGTCCATTTGAGGGGCCTGCAGATTATTCTGGAGAAGAGACATGTGTGTCTTTGTTTTCTGATGGACCTGCAGTTGATTTTGTTCTAGACAGTTTTGTGGTTTTATTCTTTGATGAGGAAGGAGTTGGATGTTCTTTAGCAGTACTGTTGGCAGATCTGTTATATATACTATTTGTATTAGTTTTCTTTTTAAAGGTTTCCTTGTTACAGGTACAGGGTACATATCTAGATGGGTGGTGTATAGTGCAAGCAGCCTGTTGTATTCCAGGATGCAAGGAATGTCAGCGTTGACTTTGTTTGCATCAAAGTTAATTAGGAATAGACCATTGAGGGTACGCAGACTTGAAAGTGCTATGTAACACATACCTTTTGCTCCCAATGTCATTTCATGCTTGATCTAGGGTTAGACCTTATGATTTGTGAATAGGGACAGCATAAGCAGGAGATAGAGAAAAGTGTACTCTGCGTACGTACATGTCTTTGAAAAGAAGGAAACGTGCTATTGTGTGGTCGATTTTTTTTTTAACTTCTGCAAGTTTGTCAAAGTGGATGTGTTGACAAACTGAATGTTGTCATGTGAATATGTTTGGAAGCCAACAACTGTACCAATTGCTCAAATGACTAAACGTTATTCTACATCAAGGTTACTTTTTAGAATTACTCTGCAGTTTAAGCACAAAGTCAGATACATTTTTCTAAGCTGTTTAGTTGTGCTGTTGCTTGTTGAAACATAGAAAGTATAATGAACTTCTAGTTTGTCGGTGGAGCTAATATGCAGTATGGGTTGCATTTCTTTTTTCAACATTGTCTTGTTGAATAGACTACAGCTTACAAGGGTTGGCAGCAAGGAAATGCATTTTACATTTTGTTGAGTTAATTGTTGCATGACATCAGGAACATATGTGTTTCATCCATATAGCTCATGGATTAGTCAACTATTTAGGGGATCAGTAGTCGGTGAAAAGTTACACCTCATATGTTGTAGTCAGCTAAACCTGTAGGGGCTGCTACTAGAGCTGAAAGGTTGTTGTTTGTTAAATTTTGTAGAAATATGGAGATTATTTTAATTAAGAATGTTTTACCAGAACAGCTTCCCCACTTAAATACAGGAGATGAGGTTTATAATTCTTACAGATGCAGGTTTTAGTTTAATGTTTAAAATCATGTTCAATTTTTTGAGTGACTTCGATATAAATGCTGAGTTGTTTATTATTTAGCTGTGATTCGAGCACTGACAAGTCTTACTCAGATTGTTATATTGATACATGGTATTTTCTACCTCAGTGCTGGCTATTTCTGCTTCATTTAGAATTAGCGGTTCTCCAAGTTGTTCTTGGTTTCCTCTAAGGGATTGTTGACTGCCCTCAGGTGCGTCTTTATCTAGTTGAGCTTCAATTTCTTACTTTTGTTGGCTTCATTGTCCAACATTTCTTTGTATTGTTTGAAATTGTCATTTGGTATACTGTTTTTATTTGCTTTCAATGGAGCTTCAAATGAGTCATAGTCACCTAATAATTCTTCTTCTTTTATCCAAGGTTTAAAAAGTTGGTGTAGGGCCATGTGATACAGTTCTCTATGTTGTGGACATTTAAATGATAACTTTATATGATTAGCTAGACTGGATTTGGTGGGTTTCACTATGCTTCCTTCACAAGTTGAGACTGAATATTTGCCAGTTGTCTCATTTGGTGTGACATTATTTTTGTAGGTGTAGTTTGGGCAATGTCATACAGACACATGTTTTGCAAAGCAGTACTGCTGTTTGGGTAGTATGTGTCAATTAAATTGTTTTTTAAAATGTCTCGGATGTTGGGATAATTTGTGGCTATGGTTTCTATCTCTTGGTAACATTTTAGTACTCTTTTTAGAGATGAAGCTAGACCAAGGTTCAGCCAGACATTGTTTTCAGATTTGCGATATAAGGCTGTACCTGCTAAATGGTCTGCAGCTTCATAGCACCCGCATTCTTTATGGGAGAGCATTTTTTATATCATAGCAGTACAATTTATGTGATAGTAATTTTTCAGATGGTATGTCATCCCAGAGGTCTTTTTGCTCTGTTTTCTCAGCCTTGCTGAGATAGGCTGCGACATATCTTACAACTGCAGTGGGATTGTCTGCAAAGTAGTGTATGTATATGCATTGTAATCATTGATGTACTTGGATGCTTTGTCCCTTTTAATGTTGCTTGTGTTTTTAGGGGATTTGCCTTTTACGCATGTCTAACAGAAGACATTAAGCTATTTACCTGTCCTTTTTTGCAAACTGTTCTAGGGAAGACAAAGGGACATTAGGTATAGTATTTGCCTTTGTTTTTATATCTACATCAGCAGAATTTGCCACAGTTATGTTTTTGGAAGAGTTAGATTTGTGTATGTAGTCCACTACCTGTGGTTTATGAAGGGATGTCGCAGGTAATGTATTTTTCAATAAACTGTAAAACAGTGCCATCACTATCCTGGCCAAATTTAGGAGCAGATTTTATCCACAAAAGCATGGGGATGTGTGGTGCTCCTCGCTCGGGCCTGTAACTATGGGCCCGGGGCATTACCTGAAGTGAAATGCCCCCCTGCTCGGGGCCTATTGCTTAAGTACATTGTTGCTTATCCTAGATATGTTACTATTGAGACTACTTGGCATCCGCTTATAAGATGTGAAAGCTTGACACATATATAAATGAAATTTTTAAAGTGGTATGACAATTCTATTGTTTCTAGTTGTGCAAATAGGATATGGAAATTTTGTTATGGAAGGCCATGATTTTAAGCTACTGTATAACATGGCAACATTTGGGGAAGTGATATTAATGATTTTGAATTATATTTGAATTATTATCTGTATGCATATTGTGAGAATATATTTTGACATGATATTTTATATGGATATGTACAAAGTCATTGTTATTGACTGCTACTACATAACTTTACATACATTCATATTTTTGATAAACAATGATATTTGTGATCTGATGCAATTTGATTGATACTACTTTGACAATACCATAGTTAAGTCATGATTTTAAATGGTGATCACTAATGGTAACATTTCATATATGCTTTTCCTGTCCTGTCATTTGGTGTGTTAGGACTCTCTTTCGGCCTCTATGTCTCTATCCCTCCCTCTCACTGTCTATCTCTCTCTGTCTCTGTCTTTCTCTTTCTTAATCCCTCTCTCCGCTCTCTTGCTCTCTCTGTCTCATTGTCTCTCTCTCTGTTTCACTCTATGACCCACATTACAGTTTTGCCGATATCCTGCCAGATTTACCGGCGGGATACTGACAAAACTGCCTTACTGTGTTAGTTGCCCGATATCCTGGTATCACCGGGATATTATGGGCGGCGGAAACAACGGTAAATTCCCATTCCATGGAGTCCCATAGGACTCTATTGGATGGGATTTCCTGAATCACTGGCACCGGTATTTCCAGGGCTGGTGTTGCAGGCATTTCTTTTTCAGTAAGGCCCTGATCTACCAGCAGGTCAGGCCTGCCAGGATATCCTTGGGCCCCCAAAATGCTGGTACCAGAATTATCAGCATTTTTCCCAGCATTCTTTCTGGACCGGCAAAGTTATGATGAGGGCTTATGTCTCTGTCACTTTTGATTTGGGCCAGAGTTGTGCTGTCAGGTGCGTGTGTGGTAGAGCCACCCACTCTTTTGCTTCCAGTGCAGGAAAAATACTGATGTCTTGTGGGGTGGTTAAGGAAAGTAAGTGTATTGTACTAGTATTGAAAACTGAATCCTTTCTAAAATGTCATCATTTTCTTTTGTAATTAGCATGTCTACTATATATTTTTGTCATAATACAAAAGCTTATTAACAATAGTGATAACCATCTAAACTATTTTCTGATACAAAATGTTAATTCCAAGATAATCGTGCTTGTAATTTTTCAAAATATCCTGATGAGAAAGAAGAAGGGGAAAAATAATACCAGTGAGAGCCTGTTTTGCATAAAATCAGAGAACATTTTGGGAAAATAAAAATGTCCACAGATCTTTGTATTTGACAAATGGTCTGGTCATAAAATGGCTGTTTTCTTGAATCACTACGTGCTACGTATATATACTCTGCTTGGTGCTGATTACATTTTTCACAACTCTCACACTAACATTAATACGCCTGTTACAATGAACTATATACACTCGTTCAGAAAGCCTCTGTAATTTGGTTATGAGGGTAGAATGGTTGTACTCTTAGTCAATCCTTTGGGATTCAAGTGACATGAGGTGATTATGTTTCCTTTGTTTGGGCTGGATCTCACTGTAAGGATGTATGTGCACATGCTCAGTGCCTAATGCAGAGCCATCTGAAGAAAACTATGTATAAAGAGGATTAAAGCTGGCTGCCTTTTTATTTTTTAAATAAAAAGTCTTAGGACATAAATAATGTGTGGGAGTTACATAAAACCGATCAGATAGCACAGTGAGCTGGGCACTCATTTCTGACATCTGTAGGTAGCCTGCTGACTCAGGTTTGAATCCTGTTGGGTCGAACTCATCCTTTTGAGGTTGATAAATTGAGTACCAAGTGGTGGGTAATGATGTCAACTGTTATTACAGCACTTTGATGCACTAGGGTGAGCTAGCTCTATATAGAACTGGTATTATTATTATTATAATTGTCTAAATATAAAAATGCATGCCTACATTATAAGAATATTGTTAACCAACCATCTTAGATTGTGGCATAAATACATGTGATATTCATAGGAGAGTAAATATTCTGTCCTTGGTGAAGCCAAAGGAAAGGATTTACCATTCACTCTCTGTTTTTCCACTGTCAGATATAAGTTTAGCTTACACTCCAGCTTTGTCTCATTACATGTTTTGGGAATTAACCCTCTGTGGGCAAAGCTGAACTGGTGAGCAAGGTATGAATGCATACAAAAATCACAGCAGCAGTGGGTTCACAATTGCATGTTGTTGCAGAAGACGATCCTTTGTGACTGACAGGGTGACAGAACCAGTAACTATGTGGACCATGACAGATATTACAGTGGGCATGGACTCCTATGTTCCAGGGAGGGCAGAGTTAAGGAGATAACTAATTATGTCTCAAAAGTAGGGGCTTCTCATTGTGGAAGCTCTTGTGGCTCCCCCACAGGTGGGGAAGGAGCCCAAATGATATAATACTGACTTTTGCTAGATTGCATGATTTCAGCCTCTGTGGCATGGTGCACAATGCAGAGATCTAATGGAAATTAGCCACTTACACAATGAGCAAGGCTCTGGTGTCAGAGGGTAGAAAGTGAAGGCTGTACAGACTGTTTGGTTAAGGTGACAGAACAGCAAATGTTAATGCTCTGCTTGGTTGGTGTGGATTTATGAAGCTCACTGTGACCTAAAAGTAGTGCAAGCACTATTTATAGGTTAAAAGATGAAGAGGATGAAAAAAACTCCTAAGCATTCCCTCATTATTTAATTTTGTGAGAGTTTGTGGATTTCACAGAACCCCTAGAACCGCTAGGCAACATCTAAATATTTAGAGCCCGATTTATGGAATTAATGCGTGGCAAATAGGGACTTTGTGCTCCAAATCAGCGTGAAAATCCATGTTCATCGATTCATGGAAAGCAATGCACAGGGCTTACCTGGGACTTGCGAGGAATCGTCACTGCGACTTGACAAAAGCCTTGCGGGAGACCCCAAGAAGAGTGAGGGCTAGGTCTGCGCAGCCACCTAAAAAGGGGGCGGAACACGCGGAATGAGGAAGAACAAGCAAAATGTGGGCGTAAGAGGGACGTTCCACCATCAAACAATCGCACCACCCATACGTGCGCAAAACAAACGTAGTCAAGGAATTGAGCAGGGAACGCCGGTGCGCAAACCCTGAAACATCTACGCCACGCGATAGCAAGCATAAACGTCAATGCGCACACAAATAAATGCATAAAAAGCACGCACAAACAACAAACGCACAGATACAGCCACGACTAATCCACCATTTGTTGCAGCTATCATCAAGGGACACTGCAGGAGGAGTGGGATGGCCATGGCTGGATCTTCTACCCAAATAACCAGCCTTTTTGAGATGACTGATGACCAGGTCTATGGCAGGTATAGGTTCCCCCCATATCATCCTAGACCTGGTCACAGAGTGGGAAGATGACCTCAATTCACTCAACCATGTTCTTCCAAGCAGTAAGCCCCTTGCAAAAGCTGCTCACTGCTTTGCATTTGTTGGCCACTGGGTCATTACAGAAGACCACCGCCATAGTAGGTGGCATCTTCCAGGCCACGCAGTCCTGCTGCTTACACCAGGTGTTGGAAATCATAACTGCACATCGTTCTGTCTGCCGGAATATCTATATGCCCAGAACACTGGCAGGAAGGCGAGCAGTGGTCCATGATTTCTATGGGGTGGCTCACTTTCCAAAAGTGTTAGGTGCTATTGATTGCACACATGTTGCTCTACGTCCACCTAGAGCAACAGAGCACATCTACAGCAACCGAAAACATTGGCTCTCCATAAATGTTCAGGTTGTGTGTGATGCTCACAGCATCATTACTGAAGTGTATGCCAACTATCCTGGTAGCACACATGATAGTTACATCTTCAGGATGTCCCTGCTACTGCGGGCCCTGTAAGCTAGGAAGCATGGCAAAACATGGTGCATTGGTAAGTATGGATGGCCACGCACATGCATGCATGTTGCACACAGACCAATAGACACTGTAAACAAATACCATTGACAGCCATTCTAACATCTTCAGGCGACAGTGCCTACCCTCTGAGCACATACATGATGACACACATACGCAACCCAAATGCACCTATGAGGTAAGGTACTACACTGCCCATATTGCAACTCAGGGCTTAGTGGAGTGTACATTTGGAGTGCTCAAGTCACGTTTCTGCTTCCTTGACCACTCTGGTGGTGTATTGCTGTATGCACAACCAGTGGTCTGCAGGATCATTGTGGCAGCATGTGTCCTGCACAATGTTGCAGCACGGCGTGGTGTCCTGGTGGACATTGTGGTGGGACAAAATCCAGACCCACAGGCACACCGCTTACATATGGCTGGGCAAAGGGCACGTGGAGAGGCTGCACGTACCCAGCTTGTGCAATCTTTTTTCACCCAAAATCCTTCCCCTGTGGAGTGCACACGTTGCAGCCAAATCCCAGTTCCCATTCAATGATGATAATGTGCCAATCCACTGTACCCACAAAACCACCCTGAGAAAGTGCCCTTCGAGGTGCAAATGGGTGTGCATCCATTAGAATTACAGAGACATTACATTTTGGGTTTCCAGAAGAAACACATTGAAGAGGGAGTACACCACCATGGCAACCATTGAATTAAATCACCAATTAGGCACAAAAAACATCCCATATGACTAACATACCAGTCAAATGTGTAAGCACTCATAAAGCACTGATAAATCCTGAAACTCGTCAAGCATCATGTCTGAGCTGCAAGCCACACATGGCCTCCAAAAGTAACATGTCCACAAAATACAAGACGCGCAATGGCAAATTGCTACACACAAGTCCCAGAATGTGCATGGTGTGCACACGCATGTCCCTATTGTGGTGTGTGGAAAAGCAGTGCAGTAAGGATCCACATGTGACAGATTCTGGCAACATGACCACAATAAACCCCATCCCAAATGAACCACTCAATCAGAGGTAATAGACAATTGTGACATAGAGGGTGACACACATTTTACCTGTGCTCTGTGTAAGCAGTTGACAGTCAAAATTAATCCCATGAAATAGCCATCATTCCCATACGGAAGGATCTGCAGACAATGAAAAAATACAAACTGCCTGCAGCCAATACATCCATGAACCCAAAAAGCACAGACCCACATGCCCTCCTCACTCGCATGCAACACATGCAGACAACAACTCACAAGACAACCATCAACATGTGTCCCAGCATGCATACAGCAACACCTGCTCACTGCATGCCATTCAAAAACACACACTGACAAACAACCACAACCCCGACACTGCCTAACCCCCTGAATGACATGCAGCAAATGTGCATGTCACATATCCCCATTTCCAAACTGATGGCACATACACAACACACGCATCAGTCAACATGCTGCTTGAAAATGAGAAGATATCAGAAATGCAGATAATTGTGCACCCAAAAAAGCACGGACCCCCTGGAAGACAAGCAATGACAAGTCAAGCCATCTCCAGCGTAGTAGTGGGACACTGCAGTGAACACAGTCATGGGAGCACATGATGCAAAGCACAAGAAGGCCAGCACACACATACTCACCTCTTGCACTCCATGCAGGAGGTGAGTATGTGTGGAAGCAACATTTCACAGAGGCCAATGTCAGACTGGAAGGCTGGCCACTGAGACAACTGCCATGGAAGACATAAGCAGACATGGAAAAGCAATGTGAAACTGCAAACACGGATAATGCAAAAGGTAGGATGCGAGGAAAAAGTGCAAGGTCAATGAAGTCTTCATTGTGACAGCATACAATTGGTTCAATTGTGCATTCAATTTAATTACAACAGCACCATGCACCCAGCTGCGGTCAACTTGAAGCTGAAAACACTATTGTGCAGTATGCATGGCACGCGCATGTGAAAACACCAACACTGCACAACATAGTGTGCCTGAACACAACATAGCATCACAAAAATGTGCATCAATGGTTACGTGTTTGTGGATCGCAACTTGGGCTGCACACCATCAATGTGGAACCCTGAGCAAGAGAGGCCAAATATGTCGTAGAACCATCATACCCCAGACAAGGGATGTGAAGTGTCACTTAGTACACATGTGCAAAGTGCAATGAAACACACACAAGCAGAATCATCAACACCTGTCACAGGCCACAAACAGCTGGCCCTGCCACCCACTCACAACCACCCAAGAAGAGCCCACACAGCTGGAACTCCCACAATTTGGAATCTGCAATCTGTGGACCCATTAATCCATAGAAACCACACCATACTCAGACCTATGAACAGAACTACACCTTGTGACACATACACCCAGGAAGTAATATCGGTGGTCCACAAGACAAGTCAATCCAAAGTGAACATACACATTGCAAGACTCCCAGCCAAACAGCACACACATGTCTGCAAATGCCCTTCACTTACTTGCACTGGGTACCCACCTGCCTTGCATATGATGCAACCCACCTGGAGACACATCCCCTAAATGAAAAGGCATGCATAGTAACAACACAAAGATACTGCACATCCATGACAACACATGAATCGAGGATGAAAAAATGCTGAGGCCACCCACTGCAGAAGGACCACAGGGTGGAAGAGGGTGACAGGACATAGATTGTGATCTGCCCATGAGTGCCGTGTAGCAAAACAGAGAGAGAGAGGGTGACAGTGAGAGGGAAGGCCAAGTGAAAAACACATCAAGGAGTACACTGTCTGAATTGGAGATAGCCAAGGACTTGCACTACAGCACAGTAGGTGCGGGCATAGCTGAGTTGACTGAGGGAGGAAGACAGTGACATGAGTACCCCTTGAAAAACCATCCTGGCATGGTAGCATGCCAAGCACATATAAGGAAACTTCCACATGCAGCAAACATGGGGACAATGACGCATGCTGAACATTCAAGACAGTGCTCATGCTTACCTGATGACTCAGCTTGGACGATGTAAATCCTGCATCACCTTCACCAGGAACAGTGCCTCCAAATGAGTGACAGGAGGGCCAGTGCCTGGCAGAGGACATAGAGAGCATGGACGTCAAAGGGTGCAGGGTGTCTCCCCTGGGGCAGCAGTCACTGCCTCATTAAGGATTACTGAAACAACATGGGACAATACATTACAACAGGCATAGTCAAGTACCATTTACAGAGCACACATGTGTCAGGATACTCTGAATCCCCAGTTACCTGCACATGCCACCCTGATCACCACCATGCAAACATTCAAGTTGACATCAGTCTGCATGCCTGATGGTCTACCACTGCATATGACATGGCCTTGAGAGAGCAACTGCACAACTCAAGTAAAAAAATAAAAAACAAATATAAAAGAAAGCTGGAAAGGCCAACTCAAAAATAAAAAGCCAACATCTGGGCCTCAGGTCTACAAAAACTGCAAAAATAAAACAAAAATCAAAAATGTCCATCATGGATGGGGGGGCATGTTTCCACCCAGGAGTGGGGAGGGGTAGGGTGCATGGCAACGTCCACATGGGTAAAATAAAAATAAAAACCCTCCATGGGCTCATGGACCTCACAGTTACGGTGGACCAGGGGGCATGTCTGTGCTGACACCCCCATCCGGCATTGAATCGGAAGGTAGAAGTGGTGCTGGAGGCTTACCACACAGTGCCCTGGCCTGGTCCTCAGTGGCAGCCGCCATGCATGGCACTGATGAATGCACCAGCTGACTGAGGGCTGAGAGGTCACTATGCACAACCTCACAGGTTGCAAAGAGTTCCTCTGAGATTGTCTGACTCAATGATAACACCTCCTGTTTGAACAGTCTTCTGGTGGCTGCATGTTCCTCAAGGATTGCAGCCCTGTGGGCAAACAACTCACGCCTCAGGGCATCCCTGTGTGCACGATGCTCTGGAAGCAGGGACTGCGGATCTGCCCATCGGCCTCTAATGTTGGTCTCCATGTGCAGTCTGTAGGAGTGGCATATGGAACACATGACCTGCAGCTGTTGCACTACCTGTGTTGCTGTGGGGGTCATGGAATTGGCCACCCTATCCATGCCCTCAGCCAAACTCTCAAAGGCAACACCCTGTTTTTGTGCGAAACACAACATGAGAGGTAAGTGCTGTTCATAAATGTCCCCACCACATCTGTTGCCCCGTGTTGCTCATTGACGTCTCCCACCCCCTCCACTGCCCTGTGTTTCTCACTGATGTCCCCCATCCCCTCTGTTGCCCAGTGCTGTTCTTAGATGTCCCCCACACCCTCTGTAGCCCTGTGCTGTTCATTGATGTCCCCCCAACCCGTCCGTTGCCCTGTGCTGTTTGTAAATGTCTCCCTAGCCCCTCCGTTGCCCTGTGCTGTTCATAAATGTCCCCCCACCCCCTCTGTTGCCCTGTGTTGCTCATTGATGTCCCCCCACACCTCTGTTGTCCTGTACTGTCGCAGATGTCCCAACACCCCTTCCATTGCCCTATGCTGTTTGTAGATGTCACCCCACCCCCTCCATTGCCCTGTGCTGTTCGTAGATGTCGCCCGACCCCCTGTTGCTCTGTGCTGTTCATTGATGTCCCCTTAACCCCTCTCTTTCCCTGTGCTGTTTGTAGAGGTCCCCCACCCCCTCTGTTGCTCCGTGCTGTTCATAGATGTCCCACCACCCCTCCGTTGCCCCATGCTGTTCATAAATGTTCCCCCACCCCTCTGTTGCCTGGTGCTGTTCATTGATGTCCCCACCCCCTCCGTTGCCCTGTGCTGTTCATAAATCTACCCCCACCCCCTCTGTTGCCCCGTGCTGTTCAGAAATATCCCCCAACCCCTCTGTTGCACCGTGTTGCTCATTGATGTCCCCTCACCCTCTCCGTTGCCCCATGTTGTTCATTGATGTCCCCCAGACCGCTGTTGCCCTGTGCTGTTCGTAGATGTTCCCCACACTCTCTGTTGCCCTGTGCTGTACATAGCTATCCCCCACCCCCTCCGTTGCTGATGTTGTTCATTGATGTCCCCCCACCTCCTCTGTCTTCCTCTACCTCATCTTCCTCAACAAATACTGTAACCATACAGCCTACTCCTGCGGGACACAAAATCCCACCAGCTGTAAAAGAGGCTGTTGATCCATATCTTTCGAAGACAGCAGTACTCTGTATATACTGCAACAATATACTGAAACACATCACTCTGCAGGGGGGAGCAGTTTCAAAGTGCTTTTGAAGCTGTAATCAGAGAGCATGAGAAACACTGCCCCTACCTAATATTGAATGCACGTGCAACATCTTCCCCTGTCCACTTGCCCCTCCATATCTGTGGTTAGTGTCCATTTCCTAATTTCCCTCCACACCTTACTTCCCGGCCTCTCATGCACTGCAAAAAATAAAAAATAAATAAAAAAGGTTCCTTTAGGAACCACCTTTCACAGTTAAAAAATAGAAGAAAAAAAATAAGTTTATGGACTACATCTACTTTAAAATGTTCAGTGAAGTAGTTATACTCAATAAGAATCTCCAAAATTCCCATTAGTATTTTTAACAATGCTAATGGGAAAAATGACAATTGTATGCTACAGAAAAAGAAAAACCACAGAAACAATTGTTTGTCTGAAATTCTTCTCTTTAGTATGCAATACATATCATAATTCTTTGCCCTTCATGACTATCCACAGCCTCCACATTCCCCTGTCTAGCCCATGCCTTAATACAAATCCCAGACTGCACATGTACACAACCACCAAGACAGCCCTTCTACGCTTGTTACGGTTATGTTTGTAACACTCCCTCATTGCCTGCTCACACATATATCCACCAATCAGTAAAAAACTGTACATATACCCTATAAACATATTACACTTCCCCACACCAACATCAGCTAAACATGTTCTACCTATCTTTTGCATATGATTTCCACTTGCTTATCCAAATAAGTTGTACACACTGCTACTTTAAATGTACATATGCATTGAGCAGTAAAGCAAGTGCATGAATGGAAAGAGTAGTAGACATTACCAAGTGCTCATTGAAGCCCAGAAGGAAAGTGCCAAGATATACCAAACTAGAAGGCCACTAGCTACCTACTGGGGAACAGGAGTCCCAAGAGATCCACCAAACGGTAGACCGCAATGGCAGTTTTGAAGTGGGCGGGGGGTTTACTAGTGGCGACTACATATACAACCTGGAACATGTAATGTTCATGAGAGACCAGGCCACCAGTCTCACTGGCAGTGGCATTAGTTAGTAGAGAAGAGATTAGGTAAAACAGGAACAGAAAAATAGTGTTCATACATTTCGGGAGCCTAAGGCAGTCCAGTTCAAGTGTAAGAGGAGCAGAACGCCTTCTCCAAACACAAGCAACGGCCGAATACAGACAGATTCCTCTCACGCTTTGTTTCAAAAAGTGCTTGACAAGCAGAGTATTAGAGTTAAAGCAGCAAAGGGCTCTAACAGGGCAGTGTGTAGGGAAACAAAGCTGTGCATATTGCAGTACTTGCAAGTAGCAGGAGCTAATGAACACATTTTATATATTCAGTAATACAGTGATATGATCCCTGAGCTCGAGGCCAAGGATAAGTATTGCAGCCCTATTATATATTAGCCAAAGGAGGCATACACAACGAAGAGGAAGGTTAATGAACAATCTCTTGAAGTAGTCCAACTTGTAAAAATCCAGGGCTCTACAGATGTTTAGCTTTTGGGTGAAGGTGAGAAACAGTACAATGCGTGTAAGGAGGTGGAGATAAAAATATGCACCTTGTTTACAGGCTCCAAAATGTAAAGAATAAAGAACAGACAAGACTTTAAGATAACCCCAAGGTATTTGGCCTCGTAGAATGGTGAAAGTAGACGGCCCAAAAACATTGGCCAGAGCATCAGAGAAAAACAGGGCACAGGTGTCAGAGTAAAAAATATCTCCATCTTAATAGCATTGCCATACAGATTGTTAGCTGCACACAATGCCTCAATCACAGTTAGACAATTAGAGATAAAAAACCAGAACTACAAATTAGTTTAAGGAAGATTAAGGAAACCTATGTGTAATTAACATAACACTAGAAATAAGAAAAGAACAAGTACATCAGGTGAGTCTGAGGAATGAAATACATATGCAAGAACCCCAATTATAGGATAAAACCCTAGGGCACTCTACAGGTAAACATTCAGGTGCTACAGTACAAACATCCCCGTTGCACCTGTTAAGGACAGTCAATGAGGAAGAAAAATCAGCCAGCGCATCACCTGCTCCATAATGCTAATGGTATCAGGTAACTATTCAATGAGGATACAATTCTTGCCCGTCTAAAAGTTGAAGGACACATCAAAAAGCACTCTCCTCAATTGTACTACAATTATTGGACAAAGTGAACGGGAGTGGTTGGGTGCGCTGCTCCTCTACTTTTTTTAATTCAGTTTTGCTGTTCCTATATTTTTAATTTTAAAAGAAACTGTTTATGAATAGTTTAGTTTTGAACTAAAACTGTAAAAAGAAGTTCAAACGCACACTTTCAGTACACTACACTAAGAGTTCCCTTAAACAGTAGGTACCTCTCTTTGGGGGTTCGTATTGTGTCACGGAGGAGACGTGGTGATGGGGTTTCTGAGGAGTGGATGCAGACCAGCAAATGAATTCCATATACACCTCAATTATATTATTCCACCATATTAAAAATACTTTATACTCCTGCTGCATTACCTATAATTACTATACACATTACTATAGTGTGTGTTGCCAGTGGCCAGATTCTTCATAAGCCATGTCCCCAAGAATCTGGCCAATAGCCACAACCAGCCCAATAACATTTAACCATATAACAAGTACGTACAATACACCTTCAAAGAACAAAATTTGCTGTCAACCCCACCATCCATGTAATATACCCAGACACTAAGAGGTGACTGCGGACACAGCGGCATCTGAAAATCCTTTCTCTCCTATATAAACAGCTCCCTTTCTATGCCCTCTTTCAGCCATCAAATAACCCCAAATGTGTTTTCAAAACCGCTTGTTTACAGCGTTGTCCGCGGATCGTACGGCACATGCATCCACTTTTTTCACCTATAAAAACAGCTCCAAATCATCTTTATTCCACACCCCCACCCTTTCCAGCCCCTCTTTCAGCCAACAAATAACCCCAAATATGTTTTCCAGACTTTTTACCCACGGCGCTATCCGCAGAAACCTGCCACTGTCCACAGATGCAACATTACGGCTGTTTCCAAAAATAGGATGCACCTCACGCTTTTCACCATCCAATCAGTGGGCGCGTCCGATATCCACGGACTTCACACTGGACCCTAATTGATCCAGACGGGTGTCCACGTACCAAATCTGGAAGTGAGTCCACGGACCGAACCCAGAAATCAGTAATTTCTTTGGACCAACTTTTTGGCCGTTTTAAAAAAAACTACTGGATGTATTTACACCAAATTTACAAAAGCAAGCATTCAGGACTAAGCCTCTGCTCCTGCCACACATTTGGTGAAAATCCATCCAGCAGTTTGGGGTCTAGGTGTGAGCAAAACATTTTTTCCATTGCGTCAATGAGGTTTTCCACAAATTATGGGACCCCCCTATAACTTTGCCCCCCCTGGACAAAACCGCACCAAACTTTGCAGAATCATCCCGACGGGGCAATATACCTTTTTTGCCAAGTTACGTGAGAATTCGTCTGGGGGCAGCAAGTTATAAGCAGCCCAAAAGTGCTCAATCTATGAGTTGAGTAACTTAATCATAACTAGAGGGCCGCTACCAAAGGCACTGTAATAATAATAATAATAATAATAATAATAATAATAATAATAATAATAATAATAATAATAATAATAATATAAAATATTAATGCAATGCATGAAGGAAACAGTAAGAAGTGTAGTGTAATTAAACAAATTCACAAACCTCTGTGAAAGATGTGTTTTTAACACAACTGTTGTGCGGGCACCTCCATTCAACCAGAACTAAAAGTATCTAGTGCTGGCTAGCTCAGCCACAGCTATGCTTGTGAAACAACGTGTTTTCACTCAGGTGGCTAAAATGTTTCTTCCATTACTAGTATGAAGAAGTCCTACAGGAAGGCTTGATGAAATCTCCTAAATGCATAAAATTACTTTTCCGTTTTTAGGCCTGGCAGTTCCCTAACTGAAGGCTCTTGCCCTTGTTTTGAAATGGTATTGTGCGTTCAAAAATTTATTTATTGAAGGACACACATGGGTCATAAGCATACGATTACACAAAATAAGAAAGGGAAACAGACGAAAAGATACTCAAAGTAACGGTGGCAATGGAAACAAATACCAAGACTCAGCAAAAAGTAGTGGCAAAAAAGAAAACTTACAACTACAATATAGCAGAGTAACACTTTAACACATTGTTAAAGATCACCGGCATCTTTCAAGGGGAATTGCCCGAAAACTGCATTAAAAACAGCAGGGCTGTTCTTTCAGTTCGAAGTTAATTTCTCAAATAAATAGGGCTCTTGATTCCAGTGCGATCCTCGGAGCAGTATGCACGATCAAATGATCAGTGATCATAGAAATGACAATGAAAATAAGAAAAGAAGATCACTGACCATTTGTCGACCGTCCTTGTACCACTCAAAAAATGAATGACATTGGGTGGATATCTTAAAACATCCACTCACAAAACGCGTGGACAACTTCACTGCATGAACATGGTATGATAGGTTATTTTTAACGCGCTTAATACCCAGAGGTTTCTCCGTGTCGTCTTGCTTCCAAGGTGGGCACGTTTCCCCTGAGCTATCCTCTCGAGATAATGTATAACTATGAAGGCATTTGATAAGCAAAAGGGTGGTGCCTGTCTTTCACATAGCACACCTAGGACAACATCTGGTGGCAATTTTGCCCTGACAAGTCGACCAAAACCGTGAAGAATATTAGCCTCATATGGTTTCATAATGGTTATAATGTTGCGATGGAAGCTTTGATGCAATCTCAGTTCAGCTTCGTACAACAATAGCACGTTATCCCTAATTGCAATTCGCGACTGTTAAGAGCACGTTTTTCGCCACGTCATCTTTCTTTAATAAATTAAATACATCTGGGAAGGAGATAGAGATGCTCACCTTTGCATTTGGATTTGAAATAAGCAGAGTTGAAGCTTTGGGATTGTGATAGCCAAAATGGCTTCCTGGAGGTCATTCATTATGTGGAGCTGTTTGTAAAATGCTATTAATTAAGCAATATGCTCCGAGTGGCGGGGCATTACCGAGTCAGGTAATGTCCTGGGGGGCCCATAGTTATAGGCCTGAGTAAAGTGAGGGCCTTAACGAAGACCCCGGGGCATTAAATGCCCCCGCAGCGAGTGGCATATTGCTATTAGTACCCCAGCCCACAAAAACTGCGTGACCGGGGCACTAAAATATACAAAAGACCAAGAAAATGGTTGCAGGGAAAGTTTTCCCGTTCCATGGCCGCCATCAGGAGCTCCCAAAAGATGACAGAGAAGAAGGTAAGTGGGGTTGGCGGAGGGAAAGGGAAAAGAAAAATAAAAAAGCGCCGGAATCCCCGGTGGGGGACGATGGTAGCCTCTAGCCGTGTGGAGGCGTGGAGCGGGGATGGCCCCGCTTCGAGCCTCCACACGGCTGGAGGCTGCCACGCCACCCGCCGTGGACAAAGGAGGAAGAAGGTAAGTGGGGTGGGGTGGGGAGGGCAGGGGAGTGGGAGGAAAGGGCAAAAAAAAAGAATTACCTGAGTCCCCGGCGGAGGGCGAAGGCAGCTTCTCACCCATGGGGAGGCTTGGAGTGGGGATGGCCCCGCTGTGAGCCTCCTCATTGTCTGAGGGGCCGCCACGCGCCCTGCCGTGGACAAGGCAGCTGGAATCCCAGCCGAGAATGGAGGGATTCTTGGCCGGGTTACGACCTGGTGAGAGCCAATCAGAATGCGTGTTGCATTCTGCTTGACTCACGCCCTGTACTAATTGTGGAAATCCATACCATTTTTAATTAGGCAAATTTAGTAGGGCCTTTTATCAAGTCGCCTAGCATTTATATTCCAGCTTTTGTTCGAATCTGAGAATGCACAACCGCACAGGAGACAGGATTCACTATGCTACAACAGAGCGTATGTTAGGTCAGAGGCATAGACCAGGTAGGGCTTGAGTGGGCAAAGCCCACCCAAAATCTGAAAATGCCGTTTGGCCATTTACAGATGTTAATGTCACTGGGGTGGGCCCAACTACATTGGCTTCAGGCCCCTCTTGTAAGACAATCCTGGCTACGCCTCCGTAGTAGATACACATCTTCAGTCTACGCCTGACCAAATTCATATTGTTTCAACGGGTAACATAGAAAAATCGAATGGAGATGTTAATCGCAATACAGGTTCAATTAGGCGAAGCGATAAGAGGGCAAACCTTTTGGCCAAATATATGAAGTAACTCTTTGCCCCCTGGTCCCTCTTGTCCAGCTCCTCTTATTTGATCCGATTAGTGGCATTAGCAGATCTGTGCCACAAATAAAGACGTTAGAACCATATTATGGTGCAGTGCAATTAAGAACGGGATTAGCTGTAGTGCTAACACCGAATTGCACTTGCACTGCAATATTCAGCTAATTGCCATTGCGCAAATAAAACAATAAAAACAAACTGGAACCGTGATAGTTTGTTTTAACATACGTGGAACGTGGTGAACTGCATCTTCAGACACATACCCCTTTCTGCATGAGAGGGGCGCTGTTGGCTGCATCAAATCCAGCGACTAAACAGTTCTATGGTGCATAGAAGAGGTGAGCAACAAATGTACGTGAGTTTCTGAACTGCGCGAATGCCGTACTCTGCGTCGCTATTGTTCTTGGTGTTTTTTGCCAGAGTTCAATCTCGAGGAAGCAGGGTCATGTTAGCCGGAGGCCTCAGCGGTGTTGCCTGTCAAGTCAGTAAACGCTCCATGAGGGCGCTTTTAAGAGGATTACGTTCAGAACACTGTCTGAAAATGGATCATGCGGGCAAATTGTGGAGGTCATGTATGTGAACAGGTTTGGCTGTGACGTGTATTCATTCGAAATGAGAGACTTTCTCCACTGATGCATTTGAAAATGAAGCTACAGCAAGCAAATGGGCTGTCTGGTGCCATGCCACCATCTGCTGCCAACCAAAGGAAGATATTCATATTCCCTTCGCTATTGTCGAAAAGGGCATTTGCAGGGCTAAACTCAGATGGGCACCTCAGATGTTTGTCTCACAGCATCATTAGCAGTTGTGCAGCATGGTGGCCCACATATCATGATAGGAGAGAGGTGTCACTCGCCACTGTCTTGTGGTGTACAGGCCCCCAAAATGCATGTGCCTGTCTATGTGCCAAGGAGGTTGTCCTGAATGTGAGAGTGGATTGGTGCCTTCCCCAGGTGGTTATGGTGTATACCTGTACCCTCACCAGGCAGCCATTGAACTACATGCTTGTCCCTCTCACAGTCTCCATGTGTGGAATTGCAAAATAGTGCCCGCCTTTAGAGTGGTCAACAACATGCACCGGCCTCTGTTCATGTTCCATAATGAGAACGTGTTCTGGCTGAGTGGGAACTCCATGTTGCGTATTTGTGAGGAATTGCCATCTGGCAAGGGTGCAAAACCCTGGCTTGTTTGATTTTTATAAAAAAAGGGGTAATCTGCCAACCAGATTCCCCCTTTACTGACAATTCCATGCCAAAAGCATAGTGCAATCGTGCCCTGCTGCATCAGCCGCAGAGACAGTTAAGTCCCGGCGGCACAAGGCAGCATTTATGATATGCCCCTCTGTAATCAAAACTATGATCATCATTAGTCGCCCATGGTGGTGGCATGGTAAACTCTAAATAAAAGCTATGCATTTGTCTAGGCATAGTCCATGGTGCCGCTTACGATCACAACCACCACATTCCAATTGATAAGGCACATGTGTCGGCTCCTGTGAGCCAGCTCTACCATGGAAGGTGATGTGCATTCTGGTCAGCTGGGTGTAGCCCACCAAATGACAGGGCGAGAAGCTGGATGGCCGGGCTTCCCCTTTGATCTCTTTCTGAGGGCAGGTAGCACCCCTCAGCCGAGACAGCTGTACTGCAGGCAGCTGTCCTGGTCCCAGGCACCAAGACAGCACACCCAATTAAAAGGAGTAGCCTCACACCAGGGTGCTGCATCCCTAAAGGACTTTGTTTTCAGTAGTAAGGGAAGGGGTGGGTTTATGATAAGCAGGAGGGATCTGGTCAATGGGCGAAGTATTCCACCATCTTGATTCTCATTGTCCCTCTCTCTTTTTCGTGTCCCCTTCACTTCTTCTGGGTCAATGCACGTTGCGTGTGACATCAGAAGGGCGTGGTCCACTCCATTCAAGAACAGGGATTGGACCACTGAGACAGGCTAGCTTTAGTTTAATCACCTGAGGACTTTTCCCCTAAAAGAAGGGGTCTTTGACCCCTTTAACAGATTTGCTCAGTTCATCTCAGATCCTTTAATGCCGCAGATTTTTTTTCAGAAGATCTCACCGGACCTCCTTTGGGAGAGTTGCACTCTCCAAAGCCCTAAGCCTGAGGTGAAAATGGAATCATCAAAGAGAGAAGCAATACTGCTTCCAGGGCACATCAGGAGTAACCTTTGTTGTGGATCAGGACCTACCATTCTGCACAGGAATCTCCTGAGCTAGGAGAGCAGACCCTGAATGGAACCAACCTATCCTCGAATCACCCTGATCGCACCGCACCCACCTGGTTGGTCGCAGCTGGTTGAAAGCTGCAGGTTTCTTTCTTCCCCGGCTGACACCGTCAGACATCTGGAGCTGCTGCAGTGGAGCTACCTTTGCCCGACGGCCCTTAACCGCTAGGGGGCTGCAATGGATCAAGTAGGCCCCCTAGTGCCCAATCAGGGCTGGGGCCGGGAAGAGGTTAGGAGGGAGCAATGAAGAACAAAGGGTGGGGGAAGGACGCAGGGGAAACAAGGCCTTGCGTTGGCAGGAAGCAGAATGCTTTTCAGGTCACAGTTATTAAAGTTTAAGCAGATCTAACAACACTGCAAAACACGCACAACGCGCTCAAGCAGCCTGAGCATGTGCTCCAGGCCAGCAGAGTGGAAACGCTGTGTGAGCACCACAGACAAAGGCAGTCACCAACAGCAACGGGCCAGTGCTCAATCAGGACTGGAGGTGGGCGGAGAGAGGGAGCAACGACGAACAAGGGGTGGGGAAAGGAGGCAGGGGAAACGAGGCAGCGAGGCGGCAGAGAGCAGAATGCTTTCCAGGTCACAATAATTAAAGTTTAAGCAGATCTAATAACACTGCTAAACACGTGCAGCTCGCGAGCAGCCTTTCTGTGTGCTTCTGACCAGCAGAGTGGAAACACACCATGCTGGAAGATGATCCACAGAATGCGCAAAGAAAAATGAGTAACGCCCAACATGCCCGCAACACGCCCCCAGAGCAAAAGAACACAGTGCTGTCGAATTAAAGTGACATTGGCCAGACCATGGAGAAAGAGTTAATCAAGGATTACTTTGAAGCAATCACCATTGCTTCCACTCCTCTCCTGTTTCCGACAAGTCCTCGTCCCTGTAACTCCACCAATCTGCACCCGCTATCCCATATTAAGGCAGCACACACAAGTCCTCATCCCAGTACCTCCACCAATTAACGCCCCCCAATCCTACATTAAGGCAGCACCAACACATCCTCGTCCCAGTTCCTCCACCAATTTACGCCCCCCCCAATCCTACATTAAGGCAGCACCCACATGTCCATGTCCCAGTACCTCTAGCAATCTGCGCCCCCCAAACCTGCATTAAGGCAACACCCACAAGTCTTGTCTTAGTATCTCCACCAATCTGTGCCCTCAATTATACAATAAGGCAATACCCACATGTCCTTATCCCAGTACTTCCAGCAATCATCCCCCAAAATCCTCATCATTCTACGCCCACTCCTCTTCCTCACAGTATTTTCCCCAACAAGGTGCAACCTCACATTCATGTTCCCCAAATATACAGCACCCCAAATACACAGCACCACAGTGGCCACACTTCTTTTGTGGAGGACTGGCACCAGGTGTGACAAATCAACTTCTGGGGCACCAGTGGTCCAGGGATGAATATCGTTTTCTAAACCATCACTCAGCCCCACACCTCTAGTACACCAGAAGGGATCATTGGTTAGTTGCAACACAAAAGTACAATTATTACCAATTGATAAAAAGGGACTAGGTTGTATACAAATATCTCATTTTTTATTATCACAACAGAAAGTTCTATCACATTACAAAATACAAGCCACTCTGTGAAGGAATGCAGAGGACAGACAGTTTCAAGAAGGAAAAGGGATGCACTCTGGATACTGACATGAGGGTAGTCAGTAAAGTCATTAATCACAATAGTTCCAGGATACTTGGTTTCAATACAAAGGGGTAATAAAATGGGTCATAAAATGTCACTAGGGGCTTTCGGAGAAGGACCAGAGGACAGAACCAAAATGTACTTTGTGCTTGTAGAGGTTCTTGGTGCTCTACAGGGTCGAGTTGGCTTCAGGGCGCTTTGCAGCTCCTGTGACAAAGTTCAAAACGGGATACAGCTTCGGGTATCAGGCTGCAGGCAGATCGGCGAGCAAGGCTGACGGACAGCCGCAGGGTGCTCTACCCAGTGGCTCTGGGTCAGGAATCATTGTCTCAGTGCTAGTTTGTGGGTCTGAAGCAATGGTCAACCACACCCACCATGTGGATGGTTGAATTCCTAACACAGGTGTTGAATGAAATGCCAAATGCTAAATTTCTAAGTGAAATCCTTCTGAATCAGCTTGTTGCAGAGGTGCATGATGAAGCTCCAGCCCACCTTAGTCGGTCTCCTTCACTACCACGTAATTTGCCTACAGCACTCTCCTGTCAACAGCTCACTGGATGGCCCCTTCATACCCCTTATGCTTAGGAACACAACAATTGTACTCCCACCTACTAATCTTGTGCGCTGATGAACACACAGAACTGTATGCTGGCCCACACTCATGATCTGTCATCAAAATGGTAAAGTCGCATACCAAACAGTAATAGATCCCCACATCCGCTCGCATCCCCTAGAAGGTGCTGAACATGCTTGCTGGCCATTCTCAGTACGATGATGGTGTCAGCCAAACGATGTTTGTAAGTGCAAGCACACTTGACAACTATGCAACTTGTTCACCCATGGCCCAGTTTAATGTTGATATCACACAAAACAGAGTGTAGGCCATCATATTAAGTACAATTGCTCCGAAAATCTTGAAGAGCAAGGACTGATTTGATTATGTTACCTATTGTAACCCTGACTGGAAAAACACCCTGTCCCTGCAGGATGAACTGTCCCCAGGATGCATATGGTGGTCCACCTATCTAACAGAGGATAGGTAAGAGAGGGAGCTAACCCTTACTCTACAATGGATGATTGGTCAAAAGGATCCCAAAAAGGTAACTGGGCTATCTCAAGACAAAAACACACCAAAAAATGTTAAAAATGAAATTGTGAGATTTAGAAATTTAAAAAGACAGAAAAATGGGGTGAAAAGCCACCCAATGGGGGATTCTCCGACTTTATTCACCCTCCGTGGTATGTGCTTCCTCTCTCCGTCCATGGGTATACCTCAGGTATTTATTACCCCTATGGAAACCTTAAAAACAATGTATCTAGCACCAATTTACAAAATAGGTGCGGGCCTTTTTTAGGGATTAATCCAAGGTGCCTCTTAAATATCGTCTAGATACAAGGCATTGTAAAAAGTTAGTTATTGTTAGACGGTGTCTTTTCTGTTGGAGACATCTGTCGAATGTATGGTCGACCGGTTTCGATGATATCTTGATGTTACCATCTTCTTCAGGACCAATTTCTTATCTGTTCGGATTGTATCTTCTATCCACAAGTAGTAGCGGAGCCCACTAGCCACCTAGGGAGAGAGAGGACATAATTAACACTCGAGTTCAGAAGGACAACCTATGTCTGTTAAATTGAGCACGTATGCTCTTTTTCCGCTATAAAAGTTTTTAAGCTCTATAGGCATTTTAGATACCCAAGTCCCAACACCACTGGTGCGGGGTATGTGCATCGCGCCCATGGCGCAGAAAAAATCACTTTGTCTATTTTGTCTATTTTTCAATGGGACGTGCATGCAATTCCCTTATGCATCTTCTTTTCAGAAGTAACCCCACATAGTGATCGTGAAAAGAAAAGAAAACTCCAGATGGAGCCTGACAGCATATCAGTGCAGGGGCATGCTTGTGGTTTGTTATATATATTTTTTGCCACCGTGAGAATGGACAAAATATGCAGGAAATTCCTCTGGGTATATTCATTCCAACTAGGAGTTTATATTCCTTCTTCAAAGAGGCATGGTGAGAGTGGATGATACTTTTAGGTTTTATACTTGGACTCAATCCTGACCACAAAAAGCCAAGACTATATAAATTGAGATAGTGAAAAAGAGACAAGAAGAAATAGAAAAGGACATGAAAGAGTTTAAACAAAGTTACACCCTAGAAAGGATACAACATCTCAAAAAGGACCTTACAAAATACTCCCATGAGAAAGCCTACCCTTACACCAAAGATGGTTACAAATCCACAGGTCAACAGGGAAACAGATCACAAAACTCTAATCAGAACCGACGAGTTCGCTTTAGAGAAACGTCGTTCAGCTCGAGCAACAGCAGTAGTGACCCGGATAAGCCACCACAGGAAGCACCACCCACAAAGAGGGGGAGGCCACAATAAGAAAGGACAAAGCAATCCGGGAAATAAATCAAAGAATTCTTTACAACAAGGCCCCAATCGGGGCAATTGGAACAACAACAAAAGGCAAACCAGGAGCGGCAATCGCTCCTAGTTAACTTATCAAAATACAAACTTACAGACATAGAAGAATCTGTCCTTAACAAAGGCCTGGGCCACATCATCACAAAGAAACATGATCCTTTTCTCTTTCGCAGCGATTTTCATAAATTGATGCGTAAGATACATCTTAAAGAATTCTTCTCTGACACCACTAATGAGGCTATGATTCCTCAGACCAAAAACCACACAGGTCTAAAAAATCCTTCACATTTTTGTCCACCAAGCCATTCTCATTCTCCAGAATCCTTGATATTTGAAAAACAAGTTCTGAGAGAGATTGAAAAACTGGAAAAGAGAAATAACCCAGTCTTTCGGAATCTTAACCATCTAAAAATGAACGCACTCAATAGCCTCTCTAAAAATGATGACATCATAATAAAAAGAGCAGATAAAGCAGGTGGCATAGTGGTCTTAGATAAAAATGATTACGTAAATGAATGTCTAAGTCAGCTCGACAATACAAAATATTTTAAAAAACGAGCAGAAAATCCAACAAAAGATCTTCTAAAAATGATTGAGCTAAAAGCCGAAAAAGCGAAAGACAGGGGATGGATAAAACGTCAAGAAAGCGAATTCCTTACTAATTCCGACCCTTCTACTCCTACCTTCTATTGTCTACCTAAAATACATAAGACCTTAACTAAACCCCCAGGATAACCTATTGTAGCTGGTATAAATTCCGTCTTACAACCACTCTCCAAATTCGCTGACCATTACTTGAAAAATGATATCACCAAAATGGAATCATACTTTGAAGATACAAAAGACGTCATTAAACGTTATGAAAACCATCCATACACTATTAACACTCAATATCTTATCACTCTAGATATCGTCTCTTTGAATACTAATATTCCGCAGCAGGAACCCATCGAAACACTAGAGGAAATATTATTGACACGACTAGATGAGGACCCTGTCCCAACCTCTTTTATCCTTTGGTGCATAGAAGTAGCACTAACAAAAACTTCTTTGAATTTCATGGGCAGTATTATCAACAGATAGAAGGGACGGCCATGGGCCCTACTATGGCCCCTAGTGTGGCCAATCTATATGTCAATATTTTCAAGAAAAAACATATTTACGCCAATAATCCATTTGATAATCATCTACAGTCATGGGCGAGGTATAGAGACGATATTATAGTCATCTGGAAAGGTACTGAAGAAGAGGCCGTGAGTTTTGTAACGTGGCTGAACCAATGGAATCGCCATTTACAATTCACCATGACGATTAACAGAAAGGAAATAAACTTCCTAGACTTGACCATATTCCACCAGCAAGGAGCATTATTAGTACGACCCTATCATAAAACCACTGATAAAAACTCCCTCCTCCACTATCATAGTCACCACGTGAAACCCCTAAAAAACAATCTACCCTACTGCCAATTTCTGCGGCTAAAAAGAAATAGTAGCACTAAAGAAGCTTATGAAAAAGAAGCAGATATTCTCTCTAAAAGACTTAAAGAGCGAGATTACCCCAAAAAGCATATTAAAAAGTCAGCTAAAAGAGCCTATAATAACAACCGGGAATCCCTACTCAAAGACAAGGTCAAAAAACCTACAGAAGAAAGAATTGTGATTGTTAATACATTCACGAACCTGAGTTTATCTGTTACTAACATAGTGCGTAAACACTGGAAGATTTTCAATCAATCTACTAACAAACTTCCATGTCTGCTCTTCGTCTACAGAAAATCAACTACCATTGGAAATAGGGTAAGTAGTAGTAAATTTAGAGGCAAACAACAAGAGTCATAAAGTCTAACTAAAACATGGGGGATGAGCCCAGCTAGGGGTCACTACCCCTGCGGACAATACTCAATATGTAAATACACCAACAAATCAAAAGAAATAGAGATAGGTCTCAACACACCTTGGAAACAAATGCAACTAACGAACTGCAATACAGAATATGTGGTATACATGATAACTTGCCCGTGTGGTTTGAATTACACAGGTAAAACCATTCCGAAAATAAAAACACGTATCATAGAACACAGGAGCTGCATACGAAATCAAACCTTAATGGCACCGATGGTGAAACACTATTTAGAACATAACCACTCGAGTGAAGATGTGAAATAGACCGTCCTACTAACCATCAAAGGAAATGATCCTACTAAGAGGAAATAAAATACTCTTATAAAAAGAGCAAAGACTCATCTTCCAAACTAAAAGCGATCAAAGGGGGCTTAATGAAGCCATTGAATGGCACAGAATATAATTGGATAGTCAAGACCTACAGGACCATTACTAGTCAACTATATCCATATATAGGGGACATTCTTTATGGACTAGATTCATTGACCTAATCCTCTAGACCTTTCTGCTATAATGATTGATTTCTTGTGATGTACATACCTATATTGAGTCACTACATAAACTACTTAAGACTATAAAGTAGGTAATAAAATGTAGTGAATCGAGTTGAATATACCATCCATTCATTCAATTAATCTGGTCTTTATCTTCACGGCTGAACGCCGTTAGTAAGACTCTAGTCTAAAGAGTGTTGTTCCATTAATTATGGACACTACAATAAAGTATCCTTTATACGTACTTTTGCGTTATTAATTCTCAAACGTTATACAGTTTCCATCCATCCCGTTAGTCATACATATTTTAGACTTTGTAATGATAACAAATGAAGGACTATGCACTCTATAAAGTACTTCACAGTCAAGATGGTGACCGCTATCTACACAGCGATGGCGTTCTGTAGCCCGTACGATTGTAACGAGTCGAACGAGGAAACGGATTTGAATTAAGCAAGGTAATCCTTTCCCTGAACTTAGATCTCTAGATAAAACCATACAATTTATCATATCTCGCACTGTCGATTTAAACGGCTGTCTAAAATAAGCAGAACAACAGCCCTGACTGTGCTCTTTTATGTATCCCCACAGAACGTGCTCCCTGACCCATTCTCCTCACCTAAGAGGATCAAACTAAGATAAGCTAAACGAGATTCCTCGTCGAGCTGGTCACCAATCTCTACCAAATAAAAGGTGAGCTCGAATTTGAAGATAATCACTCTATGGTTTAGTAAATCATAACGAGATCGATTCAATAGTAGTAATAATAGTTCATTCCGTCGTAGGTACAATTGAGCACCTTCTTCGCCACCACAGCAGTCAGACTACTAAGAAGGATAAACTCCACCTGAAACAATGGGAACTTCATTGTAAAGTTACTCTACACTGCTAGAGACCTCCCTTTAGAGGTAAGTCACCACTAATTTCACCGCGTTCGTCAAGTGGGAGCTAGCCTGCCTACTTTGACAGTAAACCAACTGATATATGCAAAATAATATTGCAAGTCCCAGTAGACTCACTTTGAAGCCAACTATGGATTAAGATGACATTTTCCTGCTTCACACAGGAACAAACCTCCTAAACAACCACTCGCCCCGACAAGACTAGGTAATGAGTTAACCTAGCCGTGTCAGATAAATTGAATTTATCATAAAGAAGTAATGACCTTCTATAGCTTATACTTTTCTCTCTTTTGTATCTCCCTGTTCTATATCAACAGCTACAGAAAGAACATTGAAGTTCAATTCTAAACACTGCCAACAAGATTCATCAATTTAAGAGATATGCATTGATAGCACGCTCTAATGTTGTTGTTGTTGATGTTTTTTTACTGTAATACTTGCAGACACAGTGACACAACTCCTGAAGAAAGTTCCGTATAAAACTTAGAGAACTGAAACATGTCGAGTTTTCTCCACCTAGATAAATTACTAGACTGACGAAAAAGTTGCCCTAATATAGGTTCCATGAACAGTGCAAGTTAGCAATTGCTCCCTGCCCTGGTCATCGAATCATATATCCGTCAACTAAGACAGATGTTACTAGATTGTTTCTAATCTAAAGTGTCATGACTAAATGGACTGTTTTTTAGACAGCGTGTAATTGTTTTATGCCAAGTGAATGGGGACTAGCCCAACGCTTTTTTAAGCTAATGTGTGTTTTCAATGAAATTGATTATTAAAAAATAACTTTGTAATTTTTACAGCGCAAATTTAATGAATTTTGACTATAAATTGTTGATATGAGCTAACTACCTCTAATGTACAATAATAGATATCCTCCTCCAACATGATCCCTTGGAAGCAGTGTTGGTGGTTCCAGGACAGTCACCTCTTCCATAGGTTCCACTTGCATCACACTCAACTGCACAACTGCCAACCACATGGTTAGTGCTGCTACACCTTGGCGATTTGCCCTTCAGGTGATATAGGCCGCATTTGAGGTGGGGATCTTATTGAATCAAAGGGATGCAACATCCTTTGTTGTCGTCCACAATTTTAATAAGATATATCTGTTGTGGAAGTGTGAGCACATACACATGGATAAGCAACGGCCACCAAAACTGCCATGGCAGAATAAAGGGACACTACATTATTAATCTGGGTAAGTGAATGGATACAGGTGAATGAGCTGTCTCCAGATTCCTTAAATATCCCAGCGCTGGAGAACATCTGTCCAGACATCCAAACAGATGTGTACCCATCCTCTATAAGATACCGAAAACATCTTCATAAAATTTCCACATGTATGCCCACATTGCCACCAGTAGACACATAATTCAAAACATACTCAACCAACACTGATACATCGAAAGCAAACATGTAATGCCCTTACACCATACATGGCATCAGTCAACCATAGCTTCCTACCCACATCCTTGCAATGCTCCATTCCCTACTGGCAAAACCCATGTGCACATGGCTAAATGGCAACTCAAAGTAATGCCACCTTTGCCTACCTCAAATAATCCCCCCTTGAAACAACACCCATAAACATGGTTAACACACCCATACACACCATGTACATTAATTAACATCATGTGTGTATGCTAAAACACAGAAGGTGCTAAGCAACAGATGTGTTGCCTAAACATGTGAAACTTGTGCAGCTCTAAACATTTTACCACCCTACATCAACCCTAGGCCACATAGGTACATTGATAATTAAGGCATCATACTAAGCATCACAATCACCTGAACCATGCCCATGTGCCCCCTTCAAACTGGCCACTATCACTATGAGCAACAGACTGTTCCCTAAAACCACCTGACAGCCATAGGACATACTCAGTTGGATATCATGTGATAGCCAAAGGTGCACATGCCCAAAGAAGCACAAAACAACACATGCAACAGCAGGCCAAGGCGTGGTTCACATGAAACAAAGATCTGTTCAATTGAATAATAAAATAGTAATGTATTACTGCAAACCTATATGCAAATATGGATCATAACAAATGTCAAATGCACTAAATTAAATAGAATAAAAGAAAACCTAATACTACAGAACTGTGTACATAATTCAACAGGATAGATCATGGACATTGCTGACAATGCCGGTGCCAATGCCAATTCTCCCTCAACATCCGCCTCTTGGAGGCGGGCATCCATTGTTTCATGGAGGGCTTGCAGGGACTCCCCCATCCTTGACTCTATCACCTCTGCTGCCCTGCAACACACCTCCAGAATGGCAGCAGGCACCTGCAACAACCTCTCTGTAGCCTTGGCGCTGGCCCTGTCAATTGCCTCCTCATTTGCCCGCTGCCTCTCCTCATCCTGCTGCCTAAGGAATTTCACCTGCTAAGGCACCTGGGCATGCACCCACCATCTATCCTCCTGCAGCACTAGCTTAATGTGTGACCCTTGTGCCTCCTCCTGGCAGCTATCCTACCAAGGATTTGCTTCCTCGCCACCAACATCTCCTGCTACCTGGCAATGTGTCTCTGGTGCAGGTACTCCCTCCTATTGCATGACAATTTACTTTCGGGGAGTCCTGCACCTGCCCTGTAAATCACTTGACTTGGGTTCCACCACAGCCTGTTCACCTATTGGTTCCTGGAACAGCTCTGTGACCACCTGATCTGCTTGTGTACTGACTTCCACCTCCACCAGGGACACAGGCACATCCAGACTCTCCAATGGCAGGACATGGGAACAGGAGGCCATGGTGTTTGCTGACATGGAAGCCTCAATTGAGTTTGACTGGGGCACAGATGAGAAGGAGGAGGAGGATGGGGCCATTGCAGTGGCATGTCCAGAGATGCCACCGGCAACCAGCGATGTTGCCAGATGTGACAACTAACCGTGATGCTGTCAAATCAAGCAGCTCATGAGTTGAATGAACAGCATCACAGAGAGATGCCTGCTGCCTCAAGTGACACACCAACATTGGCAGCACTTCAATACGGATGGACTCATTGGCCATAAGTGCAGTAGTTGTCTAGGTGGAGGCATCAATGAAGGAGGGTAGTGCTGCAGCAGATGGACATGGGAAAGGAGGATTTGCTGACCCCTCCACAGTGGACTGCCTAGGCTCCTCTCTCAGGGCCAAGTGTGCAGCCTGCATGTTCCCCCTTTTAACCACACCCAACACAATGGGCAGGTCTGCAATGGCCTCCTCCTCAAGGTCCATCAACCCTGGCACCGCCAATGAGGTCTCCATGCCTTGGGTCATTGTGTGATTATGCCACCACTACCCTGTCCCTCTGCTGATGAGGTGTCCTTCACAATGATGGGATCCAGGGGCTCCTCCTCAGTAGCTGTGCCATCAGATGTTGGTTCTTCCCAGGCACATTGCCCTCCAAGGAGGTGTATGTAATTGGGCATGCCTTGGGTCTGCATTGGCATCTGGAGACCCTGACTCTAGCATGCAGCTCAACAGCACAGGTTGTCCCCTCTTCTTCAGCTACTGCCACTGTGGAAAAGGGAAGATACAACATAGCAATCAATCAAAAATGCAAATGCATGTTCACTCCCCTCAGGTGCATACGTGACCCAAGTGTTTCCTGCAGGCAGGTCTCTGAAAGGGGCACCTGATCACATGTCTCTGTGGCACCATAGTCACATCTCCATTCAACCACCTCTTGCTACATGCATCCCTGACAGTCTAACATGAAAGTATGCAACAGGTACATGCACCCATTGCTGAGGACCAAGTTGCAATGCTGTCAGTCCTAACATGAAAAACTGTTATGATGACATACCATGTATGCCCCTCATTGAGTGGCCTGACCAGTCCAGATGATTAACCAGATTTTCAGATGCCCTACATTGCCATGACAAGACATCCAAATACATGTGTTAGGTCCCACCTGCCAAGTAGATACAATTCAATTATCATTACCTAATTGAGCAACCCTTAGAGGAAGACTCAAAATCTCTATCTGTGTTGTGTCCCTGTCCATGGCCTTGCAGTCAGCATTGCACATTGCATACACATGAGTACTCATTGTCACCCAAAGCTGCCAGGCATTACTCCAAACCCTTTCAGCTTCACAGATAAGTGAATGAGCTTGAGGCTGCAGGCCAGTTACAAATTGTGCAACGCTTATGCCATTCAAAACAATGCCTTCCTCAATTCATGCATACTCATCCAGGACATTCTAAATCTGTGGTACTGTTCACCCTTTGAGAATTTACCAGCTGCTTGGATACAGGCCTGCAGGTCAAGGGCCTGTACATGAAGTGCTGTGTTTATCCTCTCCAGGATCCAGAGGTGAAGCAATTTCACTCAATGGCGGTCTGCATAGTGCACCTTCACGGTAGCCATCGCCGCAAGGGCCACCTTCACCTTCATCTGGCTCCTGATCCGCAGGTCGCCCCAGTGCTTATTGGCGTTGTCCACATGATGGCCTGCCATTCCCTCTACATTGATGGCATCTGTGATGTCCTTCCAAATCATTTTACATCCAGACTCCTCAAGCTGCTTCTGTGGAATGAAGAGGGAATTATAATGGGTCAGGACCTGTTCATCCAGGATGCCAAATTCAGCAGCAGAGAAGTTGACATCCCTCAGACTCACCACTTTGCGGGTGCTGGTAGATGTTGCAGTTATGGCACACTTGAGGCTGTTGGGGTGAACCTGGGCCTTGACTTTCCCTAAACTGTGGAGCTGAGATGTTAATATGGAGGTGTTGAAGTATGTGGCAGATGAGGTGGTCATAGAGCCTGCCAGGGAACCTGCAGAAGTACAGGCTAGGGTACAAAACCAGGCAGTGGAAGTGGTCAGCAACCAGTGACACACTACCAAGCAGCTGAATATGTTATGTACAGAGGCAAAATATGGCAGGAGGAGGCACACAAAAGTCACAAGGCAGGAGGAGCAGCAAGGCACAGGTGTCTCCACTAGATCCATGAGGCAGCTGTGGCAAATTCAGAGGAATGGCTCTGCATGTAGCTTTTGCATCTCACACAGCACATGCGCTTATGCTGTGTGACATTGTAAATAGTATGCTCATGCATACCTCACACTTGTATGTCTGTTTTCGAACATGCACAGATGCAGCATCTTTGCGGAAACACAGCTTACATTTGGTTCTGAAGAACATTTTCCCTTAACTATTGAATTGCACCATGAGTGAGAGTGATTCACGGAGAGGACAGGGGTGAGGGCAGAAGGAAGGGTCCACCTGCAAAACGTGCCCCACTACCACCATGGCCCACTAGTACTAATAGGGGCCAGCCTGAAAAGCAGGCACAGGAAGGACCCCAGAAACAACCACAGATTTGGTAAAAGCGGCTACCAAGGAAGAAGCACTTCACTGAAGTGGAGTTGCAAATCCTCATCGATTATGTAGGTGAAAACCATGTCAACCAGTAACCTTGGGCTGGCAGTACCCATCCTCTGACCCAACAGTGGAGGCTGCGGCAGGAGGTCACAGATTTGATAAATGCCTGTCGATGAAGAGGCACACTGCAAAAAAGAGGTCCACAAGAGGATGAGTGATCTCACTAGATGGGCCAAGGCTACTGGTTGTGGATCACCTCATGTTGAAGAGCTGACTCCATTTGAAGAGGTCACCAGTATCTTCATCGCGAGTGAGACGGCATGGACACCTATGCTCCCACATCAGGTGATTGCAATGTGCGCATGATATACATGCGTTTATCACAACATGATATGCAATCAAATGTTGCAGTACTGTTGGTTGGGGTACTTCTCTCCCATCCATGATTACTAAAGTAATGCATCCATGGTCAATTCCATGACATGTGCATCATAGAAAGTAGATGCTTTATCTAGGTTTCTGATTGACATTGATCTTACGGCACACATTACTGTGTACAGAAAATCTTTAGTGAGGTCTGTACACCTATATGTGCCAATGATCTGCAAGACACATGTCATTGGAGTTACTAATAGTGTCATGCTTGTGGATAGTGCAGTATCAATGCTAAATTTGGCTCACATGGAATCACACTCAGCAGCGGATGATGTCTGAAGATCAATATACTGGCCCTGCCACGCTCTGAATATGGATGAGCTACATTGGGCCTCATTACGACCCAGGCGGTAAGGGGTTTACGGCAGCGTAAACAGCGCCGACCCTTACCGCCTGAGTACGAGGTCCCTTAGCGCCATGGAGGTTTTAACACCTGCTTTTAGCAGGTGTTAAAATCCATGGCGCTAAGGGACCATGGAGTTAATTACGCCACCGTAATTTACGGTGGCGTAATTAACGCCTTCCCCACTCCCATTATGCCCTATGGGGCAAAATGGGAATGGGGAAGGGAAAATGGGAAAATGGGGATTTACCGCCCCGCCAAGGTTGGAATGGGGCGGTAAATCCGCCAACCACCAGGGCGTAAACGTAGTTTACGCCATGGTGGTAAAGTCACGGCCCAGGCGGTAACTTACCGCCTGGGTCGTAATGAGGCCCATTGTCTGTGACAAGCTGCATGAGGGGTTATACTTGACAGAAGTTGTAGTGGTTGGCCGAACAATATCTGATATGTAAAGTTGATTCCACATTTGGACTGTCAGTAATTCAGTTGCCATGCAAGTGTACACTGGTCATATCCATGTTGTTTGTAGTCTCCTCACACATGATAAAGATGTATGTGAGACTGGGTATCCACAAATCTGGCCATGGGCAATCTGGCGAACAGAATGATCGGGATGTTGGTAACACAAATTCCTGCATGCTTGTTTTGACAACAGGAGAAAACGTAATACTTCCACATGTTGAAAGTATGCATAGAAGAAGTGGAGAATGGTGTCAGCAATGAAGCACAGAACTCCATCTGTCTACTGTTCGATCTTCCACTCTCATAAATGTCTGTATGTATGTATGTGTGGTTACCTATTCCTCTAGTCTGAGGCTTGATGTAGGACCTAATTTGCACCGACATGATTACACAGTGCATTGAATGTTACCTGTGCCTTCCACATTACAGAATGCCCTGTTTCAATGTCTGATTCATGTGTAGCAGGCCCTTTTGTGTCTGTATGCATTTGAATTTAAATATGCATGTTCAAATGCGTAGGGATGCCTCTGATTATTGTTGTCTGACTTTTTGCAGGTGAGGATGCAGTGGATGAGGAGGAGGATAAGGAGGAGGCAGCGGATCAGGCACAACCATCCACCAGTGCAGCCTGGGGTGCTGTGTCCGGTGAGAAACTCTCCTGTTGCAATCCATCATCAGCAGGCCTCCTAAATCTTCTTCTGATGATACTAACAAATCAATGTGGAAGGCATACTGAGAGACATGGTGAAGGAACCAGCACTGAGTAGTCTGGATTCCATCAAGCTCCTTGATCCCTTGACACTGCTGAGTCTGAGGAGGAGAACAGGGCACCCTGAGCCTGGCAGTGGAGAGTCCTGCACTAATGGTGGATTCTGTGTCTGCCGCATTGGCTTCTACCATCGTGGAGGCAGCAGCGGAGGGTTGTAGACTACCAGCCTATGACAGTGCACTCACTACGACAGGCCTGGACGTCGGCATTCCAGCTTGGTAGGTCACGCACACTGCCAGACACTTGGAATGGGAGAAGTAGTTGCTACGTGAAAGTGCCCAATGGGGCAAGGTCCTGCAAAAGATGGCCAGGAAAATCCATTGTCTTGCTTCAAAGATCATCTCCTCCATGCTGCACACTCTGCTGAACTACACTTATTGCAGCAGGAGAAAGGACATGCAACACAAGAGTCAGGTGACTCGCAAAGGAGGGTTCTGCATTGAGGAAATCCCTGCATGATGGGTTTTTGGCCTCAAGTGACATCCTGCGGCAAGAGTTGGCCAAACCTGCATAAAAAGATGTTGACCTCAAGGGAACCCCTCTGTCAAGACATCGATTACTTGAGACAATCTCTGCATGTGGAGACGTTGGCCTCAAGGGACATCCACCACCAAGAGGTGGCTGCCTTTTGGCAAAATATCAACATCCAGTTGGAGACTTCAAGGGTCAGCATAGATGCTGATTCTTTGGCCACTCACTATAGCCATCATCAGGACCTTGTTGCAATTGGGTTTGTCAAGCATGTGTATCACGGCGCATAAGTTATACTCAGCAGCTGTCAATGATGTCCCCCCTATTTATGGATGCTCCTTTCTCATCACTCCCGCAACTGCTAGGTGCGGCACCTTTGGCAGCACTGAATCTGCACCTTTACTACACATGCATCACTCTCACAAGTGACTCTACACAATGATGACCAGGCTTTGCCCATGCATGGTCACAGTTCCCTACCCCTGAATCTAACATAGGATATGGGTTCCAACTGACCTATGCAGGTGATGCCATTGGCAATGTCCCCACAAACCCCTATCCTGTTGACACCACCACCCCTTCTTCATGCACACTGATGTCCAGAAGCCTATGGATTGAGTAGGGATTTTTCTATTTTTTCCCCTGTCAAGGTGGACTGTATTATTTACTCATAACAAGTCCATAATGCTCTAGAGGGCAGGGACTCAACTGCCTATGCTACTGGGCATAGTATTGAGCTAGGGACTGTACATACGGACATGCTCAGTGAAGTTAACTGACGTGGTCATCAGAATTGCTAATGTCTCCCACATACAGGTTAATATGACATTTAAACATGATGTGTGTAATCTGTGCATTATCAAACCAAACAGAGGGACCCAGAATGAATGAGGATACACCAGGTATTCGCATAACCATCTCTGCAAAAACATTCACTCACTTCATTGCACAACAAATGAGAATGCCAAACGACCCATTACCTGAGTATAAATCTCATTGGTCAAAAAATACTGAAAAACATGTATCTTTTTTATTTCAAAGATAGATTTTCTTTTTTAAATGCTTGCCTGTTTTCCGAAAACCTGTAACCATAAGTATCACACTCAATGTGGCATTACACATACAACTATCACATGCACATAAATAAACAAAAGAAAGTGATTAATCAAAAATGCATCCCACAAACACGACCCAACTAAACACCTACATAGTGTTGCCATAGTGATACCCGGTATAGATAACACATACCTCGCCCTCTTATAACACATTTCTCAAAATGCAAGATTGTTGCACAGTCTTATAGAACGTATCCTACTGCTTCATATAAGCCCAAAATGTTTCTGTTCTTATGAATATGAGCATTGCTCAGCGGGACCTCTTTCATCAGTCGGATGGTAGTACAGAATTAATCTTGATGTGGTGGATAGTTGTGTGTTTTCAGTTTCATCTAAAGGTGTTCATCTGTCCCAAAGCACTCATGTTGTGCTATTTCAAAAGAGCACCGCTTAGTATCCAGGTGCCTCAAAATGAAGCCAAGGATCCCACGGGACAAATTACTGTCTCCCACTCACAAAAGGATTAAAGAGTTGTAAAAGATCGATTCAACTGATCTTTCCTCCACTGGTCTCTGTGAGAAATTCTTCTCAGAATGGGCTTGCTTGACGTTTCCCACAGGCTGCAACTAGTCTGTGGTTTCCTGATGCTATGATGCAATCCGTGGATTAGTTTGCTCATGGGTATCACATGAAACTGACAACTAGGGAGCCGGTAGATGCAAGGTTCATTGTGTAGTGCACAAACTGGTTCTTGCTTTCCCTACGGTGTTCTTGCAGGTTGATGAAGGAGTGACAGTGCATGCTGCCTGTGAATTGGCATTTGGTTCTGCTGGGGTGGGGTGAGAAATGTGTCTCTTCACAGATCTGTTGGTGAATAATTGTGTGTTTCTGTTGCTGCTTATGAAGTAAGTGTGTCTGATGTCTGTAAGATATTGTTTTACACAAATGAAACATGCGTTGAAGCCACTTACATTCAGGGGTAAATTAAGTGGTTCTCATGACTTGTTTCACTATGGATGGCCTGTGTAGGATTGTCATACAGCAAATGTATGAGTTCCTAGATACGGGCGAGCCCAGCAGCAGGACATTTTGGACTGCGCATTGGGTGGCAGTTGCCGCAAAACAGCAGGGATGTTGAAGTACATCTGCCTCTACACGTTTTGGCTGTGCTGTCATAGGATGATGATCTGGCAATGGTGTCAGTATAGTCTTCACAAGGCAGGAAACAACCTTCACCATTCGTGGTGTCAGAGTTGGCACAGCATGTTGTACATGTACATTTTATTTGCCAGTGATGTAGTGAAGCATGTGTGGATGTGCAGATGTGTGCATGCTGTGCATGGTGGGTCCCAGAGGGAACACAGTGCACTTTGTTACTTGGGGATATTTGGACACTGCACCGGGCCGACGGACAGTAGAATAGGGTGTCTCTGAGCACGCATAGGCCATGTCTGCTGGGCAAACAAGGTTTTTATTTGGGAGTTTAATATGATGAGATGTGGATGGGCCTGTGGACATGTAGTACTCAGCTTCGGCGGGAGGAGCTCTAGCAACCTGCTACAGTTCCGGCTCAACTACGACGAGAGGGGCAGGCGAAGGAAGCAAGCATTACAGCTACATGGGAGGTAGGTGGGGGAGATGCCCATGTTGCCTTTTTCTAGGGAGCAAGGCAAAGTAACACTCCAAAATTCTATATTTGGCACAGAGAGCTAACAGGGGATTGACTGGAAATGGGGGTGTGACAAGGGCAAGTGTCATAGGGTGGTTAACACCAAAGGGTGAATAGATTGTGTTTGATCCTGCTATTTTGCAAGGGGACCTTTGCCTCCACAGACCTCTGACAGTTGTTTCCTGCCCCATTAGTGAGGAGTGAATAGTAACAGAAAGTGGGGGCATGGACCCTGAGATATGTAGATGGTGGGCCTTTGTCCCATTAATAGGGCATGTACATGGCAGCTGGCTGAGTTGGTATCAGCCATGATAGGTCAGGTGAAGTGGAAGGGGGATGCTTTGGAGGTGAGTGCACTGGCACAAGGAGCACCAAAGAGGTAAGATGCCAACCCAGAGTAGGAAAGTGCAGACACATGGAGAGAGTGCCAGCTAAAGGGAGCGGGTTGAGAAGGGATTTTATATGGTGGTTGGTGCTGGTGAGGGCCTTGTTAGGGATCTGGGGTGCTGACAGAGGGCGTGTGTCTTATGTTGATGGAGTATTTGGCAAGAGGACAGACAGTATCGGGAGGATAGCTCAGGCGCCATATGCTCGTCTTGAAAGCGAAACGACTCAGAGCAACACGCTTCGAACCCCCGGTCCGCACTTAGAAACCTATGGATATTAAGCGTGTTATAAATAACCCATTATAATTACAATTACAGAGAGCAGTAGGTGTTGAGGTTGGCAGAGTGGAGTTGTGCAGGACTAGCAGCAATGGTGCAGTGGAACCGAGCATCAAGATGGCATTCAGGTGAGCTTTAAACTGAGTGGTCAATGACATGTCAGGTGGGTGGAGTCCAATCAATATAACCTTCCAATTCCGCTGTCATCTGTTCCTCAAGTTACCTAGACAGCAGGTGCCCTAGTCTACCACTTGACACCCGTTTGTTTAGTAACCTGTCCTTGACCCCATGTAGTATTTCCAGTTGCCATTGCAGGGATTTACCATAGGTCGGCCCTGTCCATGCTCCCTGTGAGATTCAGATAAGCTTCAACCATGGTAGAGGGAAAGCATCCGGGAGATAAAGAATTTCAGCCAGTGTCTTTCTATGCATCCTCCCCTTCCTGAAGGGTGACCTCCTCATTTTGACCTTAAAAGTAATATCTTCAAATTTAATGATTAAAGAAATTCCCATCTAACACAGTTCAAGACATAATGCTATATTTGAGGCGCTGCATGAGCGGTCCAGTTGTAACTTTAGAATGATATTATCTCTTTCATATGATATAATTACTGTACTAACTCCATATCTCTAACCTCCATATGTAGCTGCTGGGACTGCTTGAGCTCTATATTCTTCCTTTGCAGGACTGCTTGCATTCCATCCTTACCACACAGAGATGCTGCCCCTCGCCTCTCCGAATCATGCTAGAATGAAGGCAGCTAGTGTTTGATGTTCCTTCCCTTTGGTGCTCTTAGTGAACCACACATGAGTCAAAATGATCCCCCCTGTTTACTGCTTCACTCATCAAGGTCTGGAAACAGAACGCTGTCTGTGGGAAATAACAAGACATGTAAACCTTGATGGGTACACATGTTACAGAAGAGATTAAGATGGCGTGGGAGCGAATACAAGGACTCCTATCTTCTTGTTAGAGACGTTTGGTGTGTCAGCCTCAAGTACTGCTTTAGATATTGCTAGATCAGTGATATACAGGCAGAGTAGGAGGGGATCCAAGGCTGTGCTTGTCACACCTCCTTGGTCACATAGAATGGACTAGTTCTTTCGCAACCGGGCCAGAGTTCACCAAGCAACATGTCCTGAGCATAGCCTCTATTTAACTGTTAGCAGCATGACAGTGCAACATCATTCACAGAGTTTGCCATAACTGGGAACAGGGACCATGTAAAATGCAATTTTCAGGTCAAAAAGATCTGGTTACCAGGGGCCACACACTTTGAGAGTACAAGTCTAAAAGGAAGGCCGGATTGGCAAGCTGATACACTTCTGGAAGCCCATTTGCAGGTGATGTGAGATAAGAAGGATGTGTTCTCCGAGGTTTATAGTCACTTTTTTGAATGTCATATTTTCGAATGCCATTTTCTGGACACAATTTTGATGCCATTTTTTTTTCGAATGTTTATTTTTTTTAAAAAAAAAATTAAATGGGGGCATCCCCCCAAACCCGCTTTTTTAACACTTTTTTTTACTTACGAAACCAAAAAAAAACATAAAATAAAAAAATAATACATTCCGAAAAAAACATTTGAGCAAAATGTTTTCCACAAAATGGTGTTTCGAAAATAAGTTTTTGAAAAAATGACCGGATACCGTTTTGCGACTAGAGCGCCAGTCAGGACAGCAGAACCTTCCCATAAACCCATGCCTGGTAGTAAAGTAAGAACATGGGTCATTAGCAGAAAGACTCTCCTGTATCCCCTCAATGCTTTCCAGACAGTCATGCACAATTGATTTCAGTATAGGGAATCTCAACAGGATTTATTTACTTAGAGGTGATCATGAACAGCTGATGTGTTGGGGCTCTGGAGAACCTGACTCAGAGGTCCCTGTTGGAGGTACAGTAGCATGTCTGAAATATTTTTTGGGGATAATAGCGTTGCTGCCTGTGGGTCACATAGGAAAAAGAAGGGTTAACAGAGTGGATATTCTAAGCTGTTCAGAGATTCAAATATAAGTGTTTACTCCACTGATTTTGATTTTGAATTTGTTGGTATCTGGAAAATCTACGTGTATGGATAATTCCTATTGTTGCGACTTTCTTTCAATACAAGTACCATTTACTAGCACTTTCTTGTAAATGTCACCAGCCAGCTCCTAGCCAAGCTAATTCCCATCCTAAGGCTTCTATACTTGTGTATGAGTCTTATTTTGTGGCACAGTAACACAGATATTAATGAAACACAGGGAGACAACGTTCAAGAAACTTTGACGTAACTCCTGGGCATCCAATCAAACTATTCAAGTACATGTGTACATACAGTCCATAAATTCGCTCCCTGCAATATCCCACAATGCTTCTTTTTAAAGCAACGCCAGTGCAGCTGCCACCAGTTTGTGTTAGCTCCTTGTCTGCAAGTGAGCGCCTGGACGCCCTAAGGCTTTATAACATAACACAACATAACAGTGATGTCCTATCTGGCAGGTCAGCTGATTATTTTATAGTTGCAGGTCTTTTCTTTGATTCCATTTTGGTGCAATATGATTAGATCTCAGCAGCTTCATTTAGGTTAGGTGGATAATGCATTCATGTTTCGTTGGCTTGCAATTAAAGGTTTCATAGCAGTGAGTCAATATATATTGCTTCCTTTTACAATAAGCATCCTTATGATATCATTCTAAATGTGTTTCCATTTTAAATGTAAATGATAAATGTAGATTATATTCACTAAGGAATTTTCGTGGGGGAGATAATGTGTGTGGACATGAGGGCAGTGCATGGAGCACCTGTATGCTCATGGTTCCAACACTGATGGCCATTCCACATGGCCCTCGTAATGGAATATTTTGGTTGGGGGGGGCTTCATGCACATGACTCCTAAGGACATATCAGTAGTATTCCTTGCATTTTTGGTTGTACTTGTTGATAGCAGCAGATGTCCTAGGCAGATTTCTTTTAAAACGACAACATGTTACACTTTTTCCATGACACTTTTTCTATCTATGGAAAATGGGTAAACGAAATGTGCAATGTGCACTTCATTGCAATGCCCCATATTTAGGGATCCCAATATGTGTACCCACAAGACCCCAGGAATACTGTCTATTGTTTGCCAATTAGCACCTAACATGTGTGTTGCATCAACCCCACCTAGAAACCAATGTAACCTGTTCCAAGCTTTCTGTCATCCAGCTTTTGATGTTGTTCCTGTCACATCAGCCCCACCTGGGAATCTGCACGGCGGCTGAATAACTCTCTGGTGCTACGATCTTTCCTTGAATACGTTGTATGGGATCCAGGAGTTCGGCACATAGTTTGCTTGCTTTTGGCATTCACGAGAGTGCGAGTCGGTCACTTCTTAACTCGCCCGAAGTTATCCATGGAAATGTTAAACAACGGAACAAAATCTTGCAACGAGTACACGTCACCTCAACATGAAATGGCCAAATCCAGCAGTAATTGACATTTTAAGCAAGAATGCTGAAACTGCTTTTTATATACGCACATAACCAGCCACGCATGCCCACACACACTCACCGTACATGCAAAGCAAGCACACCTTTCAACATAGGCACCCCAAGCAAGGCTTTACGTGTGCCAGTGCTAGCTAGGGTAGAGTCCCAGCAGTCTCCGAGAAGGGCTTCTTAGCCGGGGTCCTGCTGGGGCTCAACCCTGACTAGCCCCAGCTGCACCAAACCCTCAGGCAGCCCTTTTAGCCAAAGCGCTGCTCGTATAAAGGACTGCCTGCAAGTGTCAGCACTTCGGATCAGAAAAGAAAAATCCATCACCGTCTAATCCAAAGTGCTGACACCTGCAGGCAGCCCTTTATCGAGCAATGCTTCAGCTAAACTTGCTGCATGATGTCTCTTTATTCAGAAACAGGAGGAGGGCTGAGTTGACTGGCCTCTTCTTTTGTTTCTGAGTAAAGAGCTAACACGCAGTGAAAACCCTTTAACTGAGCATGGATAAAGGTCTTCCACTGCATGTTAGCTCTTTCCTCAGAAACAAAAGGAAAGACCGGGCAACACAGCCCTCTTCCAGTATCTGAATAAAGAGACATCACAAAGAGGCAGCCCTTGCATTCGAGGAGCTGCATAGTTAATGGGATGCCTGCAGGGGTCAGCGACATGCTGACCCTCTGAGGTTGCACATGCTACCCCTGTGGTCTCCCTTGCTTCCCCTAAAAAAAAAAAAAACATTGAATTTGAGGCTCCTGGGCTGTGGCCAGCACCATGTGGCTCTTTGTTTCTAGAGTGGCTGGTTTTCTTTTTCAGGTCTCTTAAAAAAAAAAAAAGGAGGTTCCACAGGTGTAACGCTTTGAACAGTGACTCTAAATAAGAAAGAATATGAATTATTCATAATTTGTCTTTCTGGAATTCTATACAATTATTTCTAGACTCATTAAAGGTTTACTTCCGGCACACTTCAGGTGGTGAGTCAATGATTTAGTCTGTTCTTGAACACCTCAAATTCACAATACAGACACAAACTTCCTGAAAGCATTTATAGTCGAATAAGCATCCATTTCAGACTATAAATGTTGCTTTTTGCAAGTTGCAGTTATAGCATGTTTTTTTTCTGCCGTTGTCTCTGTTTTTCTGCCGTTGTCTCTGTTTTTCTGCCGCTGTCTCTGTTACGATCATCGAAAGACATTCCATCTCGGTGTCCTCGGTCACTTGACAAAATCGTTTTGCCTAAAAGCATGTGTACAGTTTATAATTGATTGACCGTAGCACATAAAGTGGCCCTTGATTTCATTGTGCCAAAATTAATGCTTTGTTGTAATGTTTCTAACTTTCCCATCTCCCTGGCATGCTGTTCAGGATGTTTGTTTGCATGAATGAGGTAACGAGTGCCATGTGCTCTGCTTTCAAGCACAGTTATGAACCCTCCCAAAGGTATGCATTTTGCCAACCTCTGAAGCCGGAAAAGTAGATCCACACAGGTTTGACACGTGGCCAACTTTGCACCATACCTGCAGATGAACTGGCCCGCTGTTAAATCTCAGTTACCCGTTTAATGGTATCCACTACAGAGTGTAATTTGCTTTCTGACTTTGAGAACATTCAGACACGTAATTGCTAATTTTACTATAGCCAGTAAAATAGCTATAGCTGGTAAGATAGCTCAGTGGTTTGAGAAGTCGCTGCTGCTATGTCTGTGTGATCTGTAGATGACAAGTTTGAATCCCAGCAAGGCCAACTCAGCCTTACATCCTTCTGAGGTTAATAAATGAGTACCAACACAGGTTGGGTGATTTTGTATGTATATTTGTTCTTTATAAAGTGCTTAAGTGTAAGTGCTATATAATAGCACATCATTATCATAGCCTTGCATGTCTGCTTGCATTCACACTAATTTGGCATGACATTATATCACATTACTGTGATATCGTAACCGTATTATTCGTAGTGTACCTAGGAACAATGCTATGTGCTGCCACTTCCTGTTTTGTCAAGGGGTGAAATGTCATGTTCCATCACTTCCCGTGATATCCCTTTTGCGTGGGGTCAAATGACATCACTTACTGTGATGTCATCCGAGGTCAAGGGTCGCGTGATGTCGCTTCTGCCACAGCTGGCATTTTGGTGAAATGACATCCCTGCCAATAGCTAAATAAGAAATGTAATTTACGTATATCTGAGCCCAGACGCAAAGAGAAATAATTATTTTTACCTATAGTGCAATAAAAGATGTGCACCAAGTGCTCCATGGGGGGCGGCGGGGGGGAATGACGGGGGTCCCCCGATCAAGCTATCTGAAATAATGAATATTTGCTCTGACTCAGTGTGTGATATCGTGCATATAAGGTAACCTGCCAGCTCTACTGTAACTCACCAGCAAATTATGAGCTGCAGCAAGTGGCCTTTCATTGTGTGAAAGGTTCAAGTGGCATTTCAAAAAACAAACTATGAAAAACACATTCCTGACGCAAAGCAAGTACCCCCAAATGTATTCACGTCTTCTAGTACATGAGGGCGCAAGCATGCGTTTCTACAAAGAATTCGGGTTGCTTTGACAGAGAAGGGCCCTGTCCTTCTGCTGACCCTCTGGAAAGTATGTAAACATGTTCTGCTCGGTGGAATAACACTGCTCGAGCAGAAGATGACACACACTGAAGGGAAGAGATAAGTGAAAGAAGAGACGGGCGGGCTGCACTTGAAAGAGACGTGTACATCATCGGGTGCTACTGCCGAGCTCTTAGCAATTATCAACAGAATTACTTATCAGCAATCATATTTCTCAGCAGGTATTGGGTGGTCATTTTTTTTCTACGCATTTTTGTCCACAGGGGCATAGGAAGCAGCGGGACAAAAAACATTTCTCAGAACTGCAAAAGAAAGGCAGCATGTTCTATCATAGCGATTAAGGGGCTGATGTGCCATACATGCGTGCTTTCAGAACATTCCCCAACACTGTGCATGCTTCACTCAGTGCATGCATACCAAAGAATACTATAGAATGCTTACTACCTACTAACTCCTACCAATCCTGGAGTAAGTGAGAGTTACTCACAGGAGCTACGTTACATCAAAAGCTCTCTCCTTTCTTATGTCGAGGGTAATCCAGAGTTACCCATGCTAAACTCGATTGTGAATCAAATTTAAGTCAGGAGTAGGTCAGAGTTACTCATAGAAACTACCTTGTGAATCAATAGCCCTCGCCACTTATATAAGTAAGGAGTAAGTCAGTTTCTCATATTAACATCTTTGTGAATCTGTCCTTAATGCTTAAATTACTAATAGGGGGTGAAAATATGCAAAAGTCCTCATTAAAAGAGGTTAACTTCAAAGTACCAAAATCTTACCGCCACCCGCTTACAGGTGCAAAGTAGAACTGCACCATGCAATTTTAAGTATACAAAGCGCAATACAATTCCAGCAAAATGTTATCTGCCCTTCATTTCTGGCCACGGCTCCATCCAACACACCAGAGCCATGGTTGAGGGTATGACACAGTCCACACAATCACGCTGCATCCACCTGGTTGTGCATAGCCATATAGACATGCCACGCAATCTGCAGGAAAGGCAAAGAGTCGCTCAGGAATTGGAGCCATTGACTGCACCCAATTTGTGCTACAACCGCCATGAGAAACAGAGCACATATATCGGAAACAGGAAACATTGGTATTATATCTATGTCCAGCTACAAAATACACCATTCACCAATCCACCAGACAGTGGCATTGGGAATCTTTGCCAACATGTGGCTAATTGGTGAGTATCAACCAGCAAGCACACACAAACACATACATGTGCTCACATCTCACACATACACCCATCAAATTACAGTCACCCAAATAAAAGGACTGTTTTCTCCTTTGCAGGGGACAGTGCCTACCCGCTCTCACCATTCATGATGAGGCCCACCAGGAATTCTGCCAATTCAGCTGAGGCCCGCTATGATGTAGCTCTAATTGCCACTAGGGGCATAGTGGAGCACACATTCAGAGTGCTCAAGTCCCGCTCTCACTCCCATGACCACTCGGGTGGAGTTTTGATATATGCATCATCTGTTGCATGCACCATCATAGTGGAATGTTCTGTGCTGCATAATATTGCCACATGTCTTGGCATACCAGTGGAGATGCAGGAGGTGGTTGCATCCTCAGCCAAAGGTACCACCCATTCCCTTAGCAGGCCATATATCACAATCTGTGTGGAACACAAAACCCAAACTGACATTCTTGATGGTGTTCAATGATGATGAAACCTGTCAACTCCAGTTTGCCCATAAATGACACCATGAGAATGCCTGCCTTGGATTGCCAAACATTGTGTGCCCCATAACTGAACATATACACTCCCACCACATCTACATATTTGACATAAAGTGCAGAAACCACAACCAGACTCATTAAAGTGCTAATAGAAGTGTCTTTCCTAGTGTACAAATCCTGATAACCTGCCCTCTCGGCCTCATAGACTAACAAAGAAGTATACATTCACATTACTACATGAACACTGTAAATCAATCCCCAGACACCCAATTCCACACTCACCAGTCCCCCCTCATCTACACCCAATAGGTCCATAACAATTACCCAATGGCTTTACCAGCCTGGCACATGAATCCTTGCCTGTCTGCCACAACAGCACAAACACCATTATTTCACAACATAACAAACCCTAACCTTCACCCCACAATTACACAACACCCTCAAAACCTGACTTGAGGTCATCTCTTCACCTTCCTGAAGCATCAACAAGTACATCTATGCTGCCCTGTGAACCAACCTCCATTCCTGCACAATCACTACTGGTCATCACTGTGTGGCCCCTAACAGCATTTGTCCCCCAATACCCTATTGCTTACAGGTCCACCTTGAAACTACCCACAAACATATGCAGCCACTTGTTTGATTACCTCGCCTCATCCCACAGCGCCCATCAATCGTTTTCTATAAAAATAGCTTTGCTACTTTGAAGCTCATTAATAACATACATGTAGCACTGTCTCTAAACATCACCTCCACCCACACAACCACACTCTCCTAACCACCTCAAAGATGTTGCCCATTAATACAACTGTAAAGGGCCTCCTTCCTGACCCCAACAACCCCACTCCATCCCAACCTCACAACATCCTTCTGCCCATCACCCCACACTCACTTGAAAATCCTAAAAATACAATCCTAGCCAATGTAAGTTCCATTGTCATCCTGGACTAATCAATCAGTCTCTGCATGCATGCAATTACATGTCCCCTCCCCCTTACAATCTGCATGATGACAATCTTTATAAATATTATTAAACATCACTCTAATAACAATAATGTTGCATTGTAAGTAGCCTGTAGACTTCCGGCCACAGAGTTCTCAGATCATTCATGTACCCTCATATGACCACATGCTGCATGTTCTCCTGGACATGGCAACCTTCAGCGTCCACCTCTGATATCAACCCACGGAACCTCAGCCACTGAAAAAGAGACAAGCCATCAGTGTCACAGTTAGCTTTTCAGGCCAGGTGCCGTTCCATTAACATAATATCGTTCCTTAATTACCTCAGAACAAAACTCATTCAAGGTTCACACACACCCATGTCCTGTTGCAAGTGCCTTTTCATCATGTTCTCCACCCCTTACTTGTCCACATGGAAGTTGAGCTCCCAGAACACCCACTGTGGCCACCATGCGGTCAATGTAACCACAACTGAAAGTAAATACACAAAGGCAATGCAATGACCATCCGTCCTCAAACCATCTGGATAATTCACTTGAGTAAACATTTACTGCTGTCATGCACTGAAACCAGCTACAACAGATGCACCACTAAATATCAGTGCCTCAAATAACATGTGCACCTCTTGCAGCCACATGGACGCCCAGTGTGAGCCCCCCCGAAAACTCGAACACACCTTTGAGTTCTCCTGTATACCTCACAATACATGCACCCTATGATGTGGCAACCTTGCCCCTCACTTTAATCTCTGAATATACCTTCTAATTGTATGCCCCATACTAAACAACTTACTTGAAAATATCCAAAGTGTAAAGTATAGATGAACCTCCATCCATCCCATCTTGCACGCAGTTTCCAACACATCCAGTATCTGGAACAAGTTTGCCACATAGCCTACTGCCAGCCTTGAAGACATTGGGCCTCATTACGAGGTTGCCGGACCGGTCACAAACCGATACCAGTAAACCTGCCGGTACTGTTGTTACCGGACCGGCAAACTCCGATTTGTGCCACGGGTGCCTTTCATTCCACCAGGTCTGCCCATGTGGAATGAAAGGCACCCACGAGCAGAGCATGCCTGTAGCACCGGCATTGTTAACAGTGCCAGTGCTACAGGAATCCCCATTGAGCCCTATGGGGCTGAAATGGGAATGGGGATCTACCGGCACCAGTGAAAGGGCAATTACCGGGTCCGGTGGGGTGGAATACCCCAGTAATTGCCCATTCGCGGGTGCTGGACTTTCATGCCGGTATGGAGGTAGCCTTGCCACTCTTACCGGCAAGGCTACCTCCAACCTCGTAATGAGGCCCATTGCCACTGATTCCAGAGATTTCCCCAGGAAGTTGAGAACTGATGCTGGCTAGGCATATTTTCACATAATGACCAAGTAATCCAAAACTCCCCCATGAAAACATTCAATCCATTGGCAGTTCCCCACTGTACTCCCCATTACATGCTCTGCTGCCAAAGAAAAAACAAGCACAATCCTTCTAAACTCGCAGACACCCTGCATTGAAATCAAAACATCTCAGCAGCTATTGGGCGAAATGCTCAAAAAGTGTGTAGGATACAAAGTTACACTGACACAAACAAAATATTCTTTCACCAATCTTAAGCCACAATATTTCATAATCACCCAGGTGTACTGGCAAATATGTAAATGCAGACTTCAGGTTGCATACTGTCAATGGATCCCTGAGCCAAATTCCCTCATCAATGGCAACACCGGCAGAATGCTAGTGTAAGACACCAAACATTCTTCTCACACAAACAAATGATTTAATTAGCTACCCTCAGGCCATGACAGCTGATGTATCAACCAGAACTATCTTGCAGTTCACTGAGTAACAACACCCAACTGCCATACCACCACTTCCACCTCACATTCTGAGAAGGGGCACTCTATAGGCCCTCTACAACCTCATTCACCGATCTCCTTCAAAAGTACCAACATCTCCTTTTCAGAGCTTAAAATGTGTGTTCAGCTTCTTACTCATGTTCCATGATACTGCATATTGAAACTCAGTCAAAAGCATTCCTCCAAAGGTTTGGTCTTTTGCCAGTCTCACTAAGAGTCCATACAACTCAGATGTGCTACCAGCTTTACTGGTGTATGCCCCCTTTTGCACAATACCTCTGCGAGCTCATCCTTCGCTGGTTCAACCCCACTTGGTTGGGCATACTATTGACAGCATCAAGAAGTGCTGGGACGACATGAGAATCCAGAGCCAGACGAAAGCGAGGGCAGCCATTGATGTTGGTGCTACTTTGGAGGCGCACTCTGCAGGCAGCCATCACATTACACAAATTCAGCTTGGGATCCTGGAGAGGGTCAATCCAGAACTTCATGCCCAGGTCCTTGACCTTCTGGCCGAGATTCAAGTTGCTGGTAAGTTCTCACAGGCAGAACCGTAACGCTGAATGAAAACAATACGGGAGGAGGAAGCAAATAATGAGGACGCTGGACATTTGACGCAAAGGTTGCAATTGGCATTAAAACATGGAATAGTACTTTGTACATGGTGTGAGGGGGTGGGCTGTCACCAATGAGCATGCTGACTCCCAAAGTTGTTGAAAGGGTGTTTAGTGGGACTCTACATATAATTTGTGCAAGGGTGTTCTTTGCGGAAATGTTACGGCCTACAAGGATCTTAAGGGAAGTTGGTGCTAGGGCCGTCACTCTGTATATGATTCCTCATGGTTTGCCGACTCCCTTGTCCAGGCATCCTTAATGGGGATATTAGTATCTTACCTGTGGGGACACCTATCTGATGTTCCATCTGGTTCTGTTAGTGGCTTCCCTAAAGTGATGGCTAGACCACTCCATATGGCCTACTCGTATTTCCCTGACCAAGCCCCCTTAGTATACTAGGGAGTTAGGGATGGTGCCTTATTTCACCTGGTGTCATTCTCGTGTCTCTCACACACAGTCCTACCTAACCCGTCACTACACTGGCCTAAAGATGTTCTCCTTCCACCGTACTACTGTCCCTCTGGTCTCCCAATCGACCTTTACTCCTCCGCCCTTTGATCTTACTTCTCTTCTTTTTCTTGATCTTATTATTGATCTTACCACCAACTACTCGTCTACATCTATCCCCATTGCTATCTTCTCCTCCATGCAGACTCACACACACACTTGTTGTAGATGTGGCCCAGTTACTGCACTGAAAGAGGGTGTATACGTGGTATTTAATCACAAAAGGTTTAGGTGGTGACCCCTTCAAAACTGCAGCTGAATATGTATTGGCAGCTGCATTACCATGTACCCTTTTTGCCCATACACAACTTCATCACAATTTGGAAGTGTTTTTGCACATGTCAACAAAATGTGCATCGTACAACAGGAGTCATGTGTATCCCTTCAATAAGCAGTGCACACAGTGCATTTCAATAGAATAGAGGCCTGGGAACCCCTCTACCAAGAACGAACAAAGCCAAATAACCTATTCTATGGATAGGTTCCTACTCGGGAGGGTCTACAACCACGTTTTATCTCACTGCACCTTTTACTGAGAAGAAATACTAATTTGCATATGAGTCTGTTTCCCACCCATCTGGGCAGTCCAGCACCGAAATCCTAGACAAGAGTACCAACAGCAACCCCAGACACGTGTTTGGTCCTTGTTGTGCCTCCTCAGTGAGATGAAGCTGCTGTGCCTCTCTAAGCACATTGAACAAGGGGTTCACATCTGGATTACCCTGGGTGACCTCACTGATGAAGCTGTTGGTACTCTTGTCTAGTTCGCGCCTTGAAACACTTGTGTATAGGCGCGTTACAAATGCCATATCATATCATATCTTGTTCAGAGGATAGTTGGCTACCATTTTGGTGGTGGATTGTCCAGGTTGGTGGGACCAGACTGATATGCAAATAGATATGTGTCTTCTGTGAAAGTTACAGTGAGCAGAAACATGGTTGCATAACTCCTGAGGGTGCAGCTATCCATAAAACATGTTATTTGGCAGTGTTCTTTCTCGATGTAGGAGCTCCCATACCTCTTCTAATTGTGTACATAGTGCATACTCCAGGAACACCCTAGGCAGACAGTTGATTGTGATACTTTCATGCCCTGTATGCTTTCATGTAGCTGTGTCAGAGATGTATTTTAGCAAGTTGTGGTGTGATGAAGCTATCATGTTTGATGTCAAGGGCACAGGGTGGCATGCACCCTTCAGGGTAAACTGTCTACGTTATGTTTGGTTGCCACAGCATCATTGTGAAATGTATGCTTAATGAGTACTTGTTATGTTCATGTTGTCACAGGTAAAGGTAGCATGTGCATATGTGTAGGGTTTAGGATTGCAAGTTGGCAATGTACAAGTACATCTTGCACTGCCCTTACACTGACCTGCACTCATTTGAGCTATGTGTGCATGTGCTTGTGAGGCTGTGGCCTTGTTGCATTTTCATGTCCACATGCTACTTTGACAATTGTGTGAACTACAGTTGTGTACACACATATTTCTAAATTCCTTGCCTCTATTCTTTTTCACCCATTGTCCGCTGCTACTGAAGGGGGAACAACAGAAGTGGAGGAGCTGCATTCGAGGGCCAAGGACTCCAGACACCTACATAAACCCAAGCCATGCCCACTATCAGACAGCTTCTCAGAGGGGCATGTAGCTGGGGAAGGTAGTTAAACTGATGACATTGCTGTTGAGGTTAAGGACATGGGTGAAGGTGTGGAGGTGGACACCTTAAAGGCAGAATGTAGTTCCAACATCCACACAGAGGATCCACTCAGCATGGATGCCTCATTTGAGGTGTCAGGGTTGGGTGTGGAGGTGGAGGCCATTATGGGTCTGTCCACGGTGTCAGGTGGGGTATTAGAAGGAGATGGGCAGGCTGCAAACCTGGACCTGGAACAGGGGGAAGAGCAGGACACTGTGGAGGAGTCAGCACATCCTCCTGTCTCAGATCTATCTGTTGCAGGACTACCCAGCTTCTGTGATGCGTCCACTCAGACAAGACTCACAGTGGCAGCCGATTAGGCCATCCACGACGTAGGGCTGCCACTGCTGGTGGTTGAATTTAGGCAGTAAGAAGCTGCCCATGAAGTAATTGAGGCCATTTGTGGCTATCTCTAAAGCCATCACGGGCAGATCTGCTACCTATTTTCACACCTGGCAACAGCACTGCACAGCGAAGGCCTCTTAGTAAAGGCAACAACAAAACCCCCCTCCTCCTCATCATCTGTGCCACAGGCAACCACAAGTATGGTCTCCATGTTGGCTAACAACACAGGCTTCTCTGTCCCGGTCCTGCCATCAGAATGTCTAGATGTGCCTTTGGCTTTGGTGGAAGTACGAGTCCGGAAAGAGGCAGAAGAGGTGGTCCCAAAGCCTGTCACAGAACATTCAGAGGAGCAGGCTGAGGAGGACAACATGACGCAAGAGGTCATTGGTGGTGCGGTACTCCCCTATAGAAGTCATTCATCATATTGGAGGGATTACAAGTGCCATAGGCACATTACCAGGCAGAGGGAGTTGGTGCACCAGAGAAGGCAGGCGAACATTTACCAAAGTCTCCATTGGTGGATAAGGACATGAACACACGTGTGTTCCCATAGCAGGTACTGGTGGATTAGGTATACAATTGCTTCACCTCTGCACATTGACTTACCTAGATAGTAGGATGTTGTGCTGGCTGTAAATGAATGCTGACATGTGGGATTTTGATGTCCCGGCTCCATTTTCTTGGCCATGTCCGTTATATTGGCCTTCAACAAAGATGGGTCTTCCAAGCAATACCCAGTTCAGACTTCATGTATACCTTCTAGGATTCAATGGGCTCTCGTTCACCTCACAGGTGAACTATTTTACCACAATAGCAAATGATGCAAGTGTACCGCCACAAACCATCAAATCAACATTTCTATTGGTGATAAGTTGTTGAAGGTTCTGTGTCCTGGCCACACACAGCAGCTGATGGTCATGGTGACACCACCAGAGGTACCTCATGATGAAGTAAGAGTTTCAATGTTCAATTGTGTACATCATGGGGGACCGAGGCCAGGTGATCAGGGTATGTGAAACTGTTTATGTCAATGTAAAGTTAGCACATGGGACTACAAGGTGCATAGCTTTCAAGCATCCTTGCACTTACTGATATCGTAGCACTGACGCATCAATCCTTCTAAGGAAACTGAGCAGCATGGTCCTCATCTTCTGGGGTCTGTGTTGTGTTCCTGAAATCCCTTACTGTTGCATATGACACAGAACAATTATTGGCGTGTTGCTATGGGTGCTACGAGTTATGTGTGCTCAGCAGCAAGCTATTGTTGTAATTGATTCAAATGAAAATTGTTGTATTCCAGAGTGCAAGGGAGCACACAGAGACATGGATTCACCAGTTGGCGAGATAGCAGTCTTATGAAATGTAGAAGGGTTTGGGGATACCTACTGAGGTGGCCTGCAAATTCCTCAAGAACGCCAGAGCAAAGCTGTGTAAAAAGGGTATTGCTCCGAGTACTGCCAGTTATTGAGACACCTTTGGTAAGTGTTGTGAGGAGTATTAGCGGCTGTAGGACGTCTTGAAGAATTGGGGGTTTGCAGATTAGTGCTGGCACTGGGACGATGAAGAGTGGGTATAGGATTAAAGTATATTGGAGGGGGGCAGATTTGGGATGAGGGATGGTGGGTGTTGTAATGTGCATTTAGGGGGTGCACATTGGGGTTGGTACTGTAACGATGAAGAGTGGGTGTAGGCATGGTGTAGATTAGTGGGGAACAGATGTGGGGAGTTATTGGGACGAGGAATGGTGGGTGCTGGCGTAATGTCCATTGAGGTGGTGCAGATGGGTGCTGGTATTGGGATGATGAAGAGTGGGTGCTGGCGTAATGTGCATTCAGGGGGTGAAAAGCTAAACGCACTGTATATTAGCGCTGCAGAATCTTAACCCACGTGTTACCATTTTGTGCGCCATAAGTGCTTTTTTGTTTTGTGAATTAGGTCCTCGGTCCCTTACCTGGGTCTATTCTACGGCAATAATAAGTGTGAATAATAGGCTCTTGACCACACCATGAGAGGGCACCATATTTTTCCAATATTTGCAAATAGTGTACCATTGACAGAGAAGGGGGCACGAAAATATTGCTTTGTCTCTGGCACCATAACTATAATATAAATCCCAGCTCGGCTTGGTTTCTAGACAATGGGGCAACAGCGTGTGCAGCCCTAAACTGTAAAATGGCATAGCAGAACATAATACTGTGAAAACATTTGGTTTAAATGCGCTAAGTGATCCGTTTGGGGTGATCACATAAGAGATACCCGGCCAAAATTACCTTTTGCCCCGAAAGCAAGTAACTCTGATGGGTAGCAGCAGAAGAAACGGAAAAAACAGCCATGTAGCCTATGCCAACAGGTGCCTGCTGAAAAGACGATTCATACAATTGCTCATTCTTGCCACCCCAACTCTCAATTTAATGAAACTTTTTTGTTCCATTAGGAATTACTAGATGCCACCTTTTGAGGGCCTCACTGCGTTCATGATAAGATGCAAGCCCGCAGGTATCAAGGGCGTGGGAGTCACGCTTTTCTTTTAGAATTGCTTTTAGAATTGCTTCCAGACTTGGAGGGCTACTGTAGGCTGCTGATGTGGAGGCCACGCCCCCTTGCCCATGAGAACTTGCTGTAGTCCCCGCAGGACCGAATCCCGTGCAGATCAAGGGTGCGGGAGTCTAGCTTTTCTTTTGGAATTGCTTTCCAGCCCTGGAAGGCTGCTGTATGCTGCTGCCAGGGGCGGACTGGGACAAGAAATAGGCCCAGTCACCCAAAAAAAAGTGGCCCACCCCTCGTCTCATGACCCTTGACCTCTGATGACATCACCAGAAGTGATGTCATTTAACCCCACCCCAAAGTGACATCCCGGGAAACGATGAAACACAACCTTTCACCCCTTGACAAACCAGGAAGTGGAATCAAATAGCATTGTTAGTTCTTAAGTACAATAAATTACTGTGAATCCAAGCAGACGTCCAAGGCCAAATGATAATATGTTATTGCATAGCACTTACAGTTAAGCTCTTTTTTGTAGAAAAAATATGCATACAATATCACCCAACCTGTGCTGGTACTCATTTATCAACCTAAGAAGGATGAAAGGCTTTTTAAGAAAAAAAAAGTGAAAAACAAACCAGCGCAGGCATGGCCAGAAACCGGCCCCCACTCCCCAGGGACGATTTCGGCCCGGCCACAGGCCGAAAAGCCGAGGGGCCAATCTGGCCCTGGTTGCTGCCGTGGAAGCCAACCTCCCTTTGCCCATAAGAACTTGATGTAGGCCCCACAGGGGCAACATCCGTGGGGATCAAGGGCACAGGAATCGCGTTTTTATTTTGGAATTGCAGGGCTACTGTATGCTGCTACTGTGGAAGCCACGCCTCCTTGCCCATAAGAACTTGCTGTAGTCCCCGCAGGGACGAAGCCCGCGGGGATCAAAGGCATGGGAATTGCACTCTCGCTGGGAGTTACGTGGGTGCGGGGAGGGCCGACGACTCCCCAGAAGCCTGGACAGTAAAGTTAGAGAGCTGCCCGTTGTGCATCATTGCGGGGGAGCAGCTCTATCAATAAAGCCAGGTATTTGTCTCAGAGGGCTGAGGTTCAATCCATCTCTTTTGTGAAAGTCTGCATAAGCCCCTTTGTTATGACTTGTGAGGAGCGGGGAGGAGGAGACGGACTATAGCTGCCCCTGAGTGATTGCGCGTTCCCGCTTTCTCTACAGGCTGACTTGGAATTACAGCAAATCTTATTGTCTCGCCGGGAGTCAGATCGAATAGAGCTTTTAAACATTTTAAACCCATACAGGAGGTCAAGGTATTAATTTCCAAAATTAAGGATTTGTTGGTTGACATTAATGGGGCCCCTCAAATAATGCAGCCCCCTCAAACAACTGCAAATCTAATTGGCTTATCCAAGAGGAGGGGCAGATTGACCTAGACACTATTGAGCCTGCGGATGTGGGTGTGAGTGGTCCCAGTAAACATTTTGATAGAACAGTGGTATTGAAGTGTGCAAGAAAAGCTGTCAATAAGGAATCCACTTGACAAATGTATAGTAGCAAATAACATTCAACAGGAGGGGGACAAAAACTATCTCATTCTGGTGGGTGACTTAAAGTCAGTTGGCCCTGCCATTGATAAGATTATCGAAATCCATGTGTCACCAGGGGTGCAACAGCAGGAACTAACCCCTCATACTTGTCTCTTACACCTGTCAATGACAAGAGATCAAGGGAATGAATTAGGCGATTGTGTGGACCTAATTCATTTTGATCAGGGTCTGGCTCTCGTTCAAGTGGCACACAATAGATTATACCTGCTGTTAGAACAAGGGGAGGACAATGGAGAATCGGATAAGGAAGGCATAATGGGCAGCACAGGCAATTTACAATCAACCGTTACCATTGACAGGTGTGACATGGTCAAAAAAACAGTGGGAGGCTCTAGCCCCAAGGGAAAATTATTTAGGTACGGGGCAGCTGGATTAGCAGCTAGTCCCAACGGTCCAACAGAAGACTTGTATAAATCAGGGACCTGTGGGTGTGATCACAATCGAAATCATATGTTTAGTGGAGGTTGGTAAATTGAAAAACTTGGCTAACCTGGTCAGTGTTGTTACTGACCAGGGGCTCCAGCTATCGAAGTTTCAAAAGGAGCCCATTTCTAAATGGGTTGGCAATTTGCTTGGGCAGGGTGAGCAACGGGTACTGGTGAAAAATGTGGACCCCATACATCATAAAACCATTGTGTGTGTTAACAACAGTGAAGCATATCCTAAGAAGGTGATTCCTGAGAATGCGAGAAGTACGAATGACATTGACCCGATAAAACCAAAAGGTAATTCTGCCAATTGGTACCTACCCGCATGCCCACAGTAAAGGTACCACAATAGTGGGCAATATTTGTCACCCAATGCCAGATGTCAAAGCGTAAGCAACAACCCCAACAGAGTGCAGCTAGGGGTTGACAGGAGGGTAATAGTTTACATGTTCATTGCCCCGAAATTGAGGCCAGGATCCGATGAGAGGAAGGACACTGATGAATAAGAGTATCCACTGTATACGTCACATCAGAGGGTGTACCTCTGTCATAAGAGATGCCATTGTCATCTGTACTAGAGGTGCAATCGAATATGGTCAAGGTGACTATATCCAATTATAATTAAGGAATTATGTTCTGGCAAAGGGGCTGTTGGCTGTTGAAGCAAGATCTTATCTTCCCATAGGATCATCTATTTCCCTTAGGCCATCAAACGTTGGTGGAAATCAGGAGCGAACCCAAGAGCATTGGAACTAATCAGGTCTGGGAGGCGCTGGGGGGTGTTGGACAGCCTCCCCGGGAGGTAGATCTGCAGGGGGTTGATTGACTCCCTCTCCCCTTGTTCCCCCGTGCTCCCACTCTGGTGGTCCCGGAAAAGCCAAGTGGAATAATGATCCTCTACTGGAATGTTGCAGGAATTGGTAGGCATTTACACAAATGTGAGATTGTTTGTATGCAGGAAACCTGGGCCCTGTCCAAGATCGAGCTACAGGGCTATCAAGCTTACAATACCTTATCACATAAAGGACCCATCGAAGGCCAGCGGAGGGGGCTTCTTAATCTGATTGTTATCGATTCAGGTTGGGTAGCCGAAATAAGCCAACATAGTACACCTGACCTACAGTTGGTTAAAGCTAGAAATAAAGAGGGGCATATTCTGCTCATATTTAACCTTTTTTAACAGACCAAAGGGAAGCAACCCCATGGGGACTGTAACATTACTCCAGGATTTAATGATATCTTGGGACTTTTTTCCACTAAAAAGTTGCACATTGTGGGAGGGGGTGATTTTAACCTCCAATTCGAACCCTTAAGTGAACTGGAGGGTTAGTGTGACGAGTTTGATCAAGAGTAGGATATCCCATTGGTAGAAACAACCCCCCAAAACAGGCCCACAAAAATGCCCTGGAGACAGCCTGTACATTACACGGGCTAAAATTGAGGGAATGCAATGGAATGAGCATAGGAGACTGCCACGGAGGCTGTATGTTCTTTGGAACTGCTGGTTCCTCATGGATCGACTACATTTTGGTCTCACTCCGTGCCTGAGAACTAATTGAGGAGTTCACTATTATTGACTGAAGTGATAGTGACCACAAACCCCTCTGGTTGGTGGTAAAGAAGGGGTGGCAAATTGGGTGTTAAGCAGGAACCAACTGTACCATTAGCAATCTCGGGAAATGGTAGACGTGTAGTAAAGTGGCAGCACATAATGACGGCAGGTTTAAAACATTCTGTCTACAATCCAGCAATGGAAGATATCACATATATCTGTGATGCCAACACTGTCGAGGGTGAGGTTATGTCATTATAAAATCATTTAGTAGTGGGCCTGGCACCTTTTTTCACCAAACTATCAAAAGGAATAAAACAGAAGGAGAAACAATTCTGTATTTGGTTCGACAATGAGTGTAGGATGTCCAAGAGAGCCTTGCTATGTTGTCTATCCAATGACGGCAAATTAAACAAGGAAGCACTACCTTCCTGCAGAACCTCGTACAAGAAAATAATACGGGAGAACAAAGAAGACTATTTTAAACTCAAGTGGGAAGAACTACAGGTGGCAGCCGTTATGGAAGATTCCAAGACCTTTTGGCCCTTGGTTTCGGATAAAAATGAAAGTAACGATAATAGGCTATACTCCCTTATCCTAAGAAGATTGGTTAAACCACTTCTCCGAGTTGTACAAATGTGACTAGAATTATGAGGATGAGACTAAAGTGGGGGACATGGCGGAAGGCCCGGTGATCGCCCATTCTACTAGTGTCATAACTTTAGCAGAGGTGAAATGTGCAATCCTGAGTGCCAAAAGCCAAAAAGACCCTGGCCCTGACGGGATTCCCGTAGATATGTTGAAAGACGAGCCAGATGTTTGGTTTCTGGGTTTGTTAAACCTGTTTATGTGAACTGCCAAATTAAACCAAGTCCCAGATTCCTGGCGAAAGGCACAGATTGTGCATATCCACAAAAAGGCAACAACGGAATAACCAGTAATATTAGGCATATTTCAATGATGGATGTAACAGGAAAAATGTATGATAAGGTGATCTTTACCCAGTTGCAGGATTGGGTGGACTCAAATGATCTCGTCTCCCACTTACAGGCAGGCTTTCGAAAAGGGATAGGCACTGTAGACTAGTGTTTTCGACTATCTTTAGTTCTTCAAAAATATACAGTGTTAAAGAGGATGTGGGTCTACACAGTGTTCGTGGACCTGCAGATAGCTTTTGATTCAGTTCCTAAACATTAACTCTGACAGCTGCTGATGATACAGGATGTACTTGTAGAATTGATAGCTGCAATTCGGCAATTCTATAGCAAAAATACTGCAAGGTAAGGTGGGGGACAGTAAGAGAGTGCATTGAAGAATTCAAGGTAGATAGGAGTGTGTGACATGGCTGCGCCCTTGCTACACAACTGTTTTCCCTTTTTTTAATGAGTTAATCCTGCCATTATTGGCTAAGTGTTCAAGTGGTAATCTTGAACCCCCCAAACTTGGCATCAATACTATCCCAACATTATTCTTTGCCGACGATGCCGTACTGTTGGCTACTTCCCCAATGGGCATTGGGCACAGCCTAAAATGTTTTGTCATCAACTGTTCCCGATTGGTCCTGACATTGAACAAGCCTAAGACAAATGTTATGGTATGTAGCCCAGCAAAGACCAAATCGTGTGCTTGTCTATGGAAATAGAGTGGGCTGAGCTTGAACAAGTACGTTACTACGATTATTTGGGGGTAAGATTTTCCAAAGGTGGTTCATGGTCACTCCAGATGAATAAATCACAGGTCATCCTTGACAGAAACAATGGAGGTATAAGGGCATTTTTTGTTAAGCATGGCGAGAGGTCGGTTTCCCCAGCTGCAAGCATTTATAAGATCCAATCTGTGCTGGTTGCCTGTATGTAGTAGAATTATGGGGATACATTAACAGGCACCAACTTGAGATCACAGAGAATACATTCTTGAAAATGCTTTTGCACCACCAAAACAGTTTTCTGAATGTACCCCTGCAGATGGAGTGTGGCCTCGAACCAATCAATGACCACCTAGTCTGGAAACCAATGTTCTATTGAATCAGACTCTGGGCATCCCCAGATTAAATAAGGTATTGACAGGCAATTGCAGTTTTGCTAAGTACACCAGGTGGGGGATCAGTACCATGGGCGAATCATGTTAGTAAACACTTGAAAGTTCTGGGCTTGGATGCTGTTTGGCATAAACCTGAAAATATATCAAACGGCACGAGAGATGAAATGAGGCTTGCCATAAGGCAGGCCAATTATGAAAAACGTATCAATGATTACTTAAATTAAAGCTAGGTCTGAATTATTTGTCTATCAAAGCTGAACAGGGCATTTAAAAGATATTCAGACCCAATAACGCCTGCCTACGCACGCACCCTGCTCTTGGAACTTAGAATTGGCACCCTTAAGATTGCCAAATGTACAAGTGGCTGGAAAGGCCAAACTTCGCAATTTTGCCCACTTTGTAATCTGAGCACTGAGTCTATTATGCACTGTTTGCTATTCTCTAAGAAATATAGCGACATGCTCAACTGGCGTCAGGGGAGTTGCTAGGTCTGGAAAAGACCCGGGGCTACGCTGATGTCGGAACTGTTGGGACTCGGGGCTAGCTAGTCTTTTGGCTGTAGCTCCTGAGATTCTATCCGGGGCTACAATGAAAAGATCAGGGGCTATAGCCCCCGTAGACCCCCCCTAGCAACGCCCCTGACTGGCGTTATATGTCTGGCAGTTTGACAGTTCTCTGATTTTGGCATTGTTTACATAAAATGAATAATACTTTTATATATTGTCTGACTGTTAAAGGAGTCTGCGGGTTTGCTGAGACATGAATCCCCTGGCTTGATTAATTGAAAAACGTGTAACCCTTTTCTGACTGCAGGGTGTGTCTCATAAATAAGGCTCCCAGTTTTATGGTATGCATTTTTTCATCATTTCCGGCTGCATAATCCATATTTATTTTTTTGTTAATTTATCTGTATTTCTGCACATTTGTAGGGGTTGCACGAAAGACGACTTTTCTGCATTCATTCAAATTCAAAATGTAGCACTTTGATGACACAAAGTGGAGCTCAAAGAGCTAGGTCCCTTCACATAAATGGTATATATCACATGTGACAGTGAACCCTAAATAACTCAAGACGAATCACGTCACACACTGGACTTCATACAATCATATCCAATACTAGAGAGTATTGCGGTGGCGACGAATGACCAAACAAACAGGGAGAGTACACACCTTTATCTGTCATTATTAGGCCCATCCTCTGCACCTAGAACAAGGTGGGGTGCTGCCTATTTATGAAATTGATAGAATAAGAGAAAAGTCAGCTCATTTGCTCTTTTGGTTAGCATGGTCTGCCACTCAACCCTCTCATAACTCACTTGTACCAAATTCTTATGAGATGTTTTTCCAAGCAAGAAGTACCGTCAAACTCACCTTAAAAAGGAGCTGCCATGGTCTACAAGATTCTAATGTAATCTCCTTGGACATATGGTCTCTAAATCTAAAAAGAGATGACTTAAAATCAAGCTGCAAAGACATTGATTAGATCTGTATAGCAGTGATTCAAATGTGTGTACAATCCAGAGCATACTATATTAAGGCACTGCTCTTAGTGTAACAAAATGATCATGATAGGCCATTATTGTGACCCTATTCCTGATTATAAAAGGTGGACCGGTTTCAGTGGCCTACAAAGGTCCTGGCCCCCTTTCTCAGGACCATCTCTGATCACATTCAACCCACATGTTTTCCCGTTTAACATTTTCCATTGATCAAAATAGGATGTATACTTGCTAGCCTAGGACTGGTCCATAGATGACCCTGGGACAGGTTTGCTCTCTGCACCTAGTCAAGAGATATAACAAGGGCATAATCAACACTAATTTCACACCAGAGTTTGTCTACATGCTTGGTTTACTCCAATTAGTGGTTATTAATGTCAACCTGGTGTACTTGCAATTAGCAGGAGCTGACAAACGCTTGCTCCACTATACTATATATATATATTCTTCATTGGAATGTCTCTGTTATTCTAATTCAGTTTCGTCCATTGGAAGGTTACATTCCCTCTTTATGAATGCTATGATGTGTGGATGCTGAGTTTGTATCCGCATCGTAAGTGTGGGTATGCTTATCGCAAAGCTGCACTGATTTGAATGACATCATAAAAGTGAACCGTATGGTTGGTGCTTCTGCATTAGAAATTCCGACACCATCTTTCCCTGTCAGATACATGTATATGCATGTTTTCGCAAGTAAAATATTGTCACTCAATGCTGCCGTGACTCTATATCCTTTGTTTTTTAATCGATGCTGGTATCTTACAAGCTCCTTCGTTTTTCATACACTCAGTGTGTATCCAACTACCCAAGTAAGTTAGCCAAATTGCTATTATCATTTTGGTGCATTGCCAGCGATTACTCAACTAAGTTTGTACGCATCACTGGGTGTGCGTCGTTAGACCCTGCTGGTGGTCTTGAAGGCAAGCGTCCCCAACAGCACGATCCTCCCCGCAATGAGAGACAATGAAGGACTCTCCCAAAATGGGAATAAGGCCAAGACAGAGTGCGGGTGAGCGGAAATGGGAGTTTATCAATCAGAATAGGGCATGCAAAGAACTCTGCAAACTCCGAGAGCGCTCTGTCTGACAATAGCAAAGACAGGCGTATATATTTACAAAAAACATCATAAGAACCTACACACTATAGGGGGCACAAGTTCAATGGGATTGGGTGGTGACGACTAACTATAGGTGCTGCTGCGATGTGGTTGGCTTTGGCTGGAAGACGTCACTGGTCAGCCTCGTGGGTTGGGCTGGGCCTGGCAGGTCGGCTGAGTTCATCCGGACGGTGTTGTTGTGCCATTGTGGCCAGTGTCAGAGATGAATGTCTTTTCCTGACTTGGTTGCCCTATGCCATGCACACCGCAGTCATTCAGTCACTTCAATAGTATTCTCTTTATTAAATCTTCCAATAGGTTATACTACAGGTTAATGCAACACAGGAGGAATGTACCTTGTGAGGGGTCTGGAGGTAATACGTCAGGACATGGTTACCAGTGTCCTGTTGACCGGGGCCATAGGTCGAGGGGCTAAGCTTCAGGGCCTGGGACGGGCGGTACAGGTCTTTCTGCCTTGTTAGAAGTTGTTATGGATGCTCCTCTGTGTGTTGTCAAAGTGTTGGGTGTCCTGATTGCACAGGGCCATAAGTCTGAGATGATCCGGTGGGTTGTGGGGTTTACGAGGGGGCGCGTGTGTTCAGGCAGAGGTTTACTGCTGTGCTGTAAATAATGCAGGTGGCGGGCCGCGGCCTTGGGTGCTAGAGAGGGGATATTACAAATCTTTGAAGCGGCTCCAGTCTGGTAGGGGGAGGTAAAGCAGTGCGGCGCGGTCTCTGCTCTCATGCCTTGGCAGCCTTCGCAGGGTGGGAGGAGAAATGGCCTTGCACGTATTTCACAAAGGTATCTCCCTCGTGTGTTGCCGATTTTAGGTAAAGACATCACAAACATTTGAACACTCTATAATACTTATTCAAATCAATACAAAGCATGCATTTAAACTTTGCTGGATGTGTCTCGATTAGACCCAGTCTGAGCACCTTATTCATACATTATGTTTTAACAACTACAGTATTTAGTTATATGCATATATATTTGCAGTAAGTGAGGTAGAATTAGGATTGGTGGAGCACACAGAAAGTAACCCGCCACTGTTCGTGACGGTGATGGCACATGTGGGGCCTAGACATGCACACATGACAAGCGCCTTCTCGTGCATCCTTCACATAAGCCCTCTGTATGGTTACATTCGTCTTCTCGTGTCCTCTAGCAGCATAAGTTCAGTTATGGCGCAAGCCCATAGAGTGTAAGTTTCCCAGTGATACACGTAACAAATAGATCCCTGGTGCGTTCCTTTATTATTAGCATCCGACTGCAATGGTGTGGGCTCGCCATCGCTTATATCATGGAAGCATGCTTTCTTACGTTTATACATTTTACAGGCTTTTGTAATGTAAGGGATTTTGTGGAAGAAAGCATACTTTGCGAGTGGTCTTGACATTAATATATAAAGACTGTCTGCCATCTGATGACCATTTTACTGTTCTTTTCATTTCCCAGGCCTGCTGGCCGGGTCATGCTGGGAGCGATGATACACTGCGGGAGGTGAACTGTTACAATGTTAGTGTATTACGCTAGCTCATGTCCGTCTTGTTCGTGGGAACGTGCTCGCAGCGGATCTGCCAGGGTGCTGCGGCGACAGGGATGACTGAGGCTCTCCAAGGGTGGGGGCCGCGCTACAGTGCGCTGAGCTCACACCATCTTTACCAGACAAAATGGTTTCTGGGCCTAGCTAAATTTTAATACATGTGGGCAATCAATACGTGTGGGCAATGTCTCCAGCGGGTGAACCCTCCACCACCTGGGCCCGGGTGGCATGAGGGGACGCCCAATGAGCCATAGCCCTCACCTGGGGAGAAAACGCAGGCGAGGGGGGTCTCCTGGACCAGTCCTCCCCTACATTTCCCCCCTTTCGTTACTTAAGTAACGAATTCTTTAAATCTTCTATCCTCCTACATTCTGCTTCGTCCATCACTGCCTCATCCCATGCAGGAGTTCCTTTGATGGGCATCCATGCTCTGCACACCCCCCTCAAGCTCTCACCTCTCCTGGCGTATTCATCTGGAGTACACGTTAGATATATACATCCACCGTCTCCTTCCAAATCTACCCAAACTTCCTCGTACCATTCTAGTATACAGGGCTCTTTGATGGTGGTGTGCCACAACTTATCTACAATATCCTTATTGTGGTACATAGGCACCAGTTGGTACCTGGGTGTGTTATCTATCCCTGTTTGTACTTGGGCTTCTTGCATCGCTTTTATTGTACCGTGTGAGTTGCCCACTGTCACCATCATCATTGCACCATTTGGTACTGCGTTAGCACAAACTCGAAGACCCACCTGGCACAGGCAAAAAATTAAAAGGAGGAACACCACAGCTGGCATCAAAAATTTCACAGTTATTCCAAGCCATGAGGGGACCCAGGAGAAGATGTTATCGAACCATGTACTGTCTTCTGCTCCACCTTCCATTTTCCTTTTTTCTCCTAGGTTGTGGACTGCTTCGATCACATGGGACAGGGAGCTGTTCTCTGCGTCTTCAGAAGGTACGAAAGTGCAGCAGGCACTTCCTATTTTTCGGCAAACACCGCCGTCCATCGCCGTCAACAGGTCCAGGACATACCTGTTTTGCATGGTCATCAGTCGTAAAGCTCTTAGTTCCACCTTTCTTATATTGAACCCTTCTTCAGTGTCGTTTGCCAGCTGAATCAATTCCCAGCGGGTTATCTGGAGCCATTTTGCGTTTGCCCTTGCTTGGACACTTGAGACGAGCGAGGCAAAAAATGTTTCTGCTGAGCTGAATAATCGATATTTGTCTGGGATCTGAGCCAATAGTTCTGATGATGCCTTTGATATGTAATTTGATGCTCGTCTGTTACGGGTCAGCACCTCTCCCTTGCTTCCGGAAGACAGGACATACATTTGTGACTCTGCAGTTGGTTGAGCCACACTCTGTTGCATGCGTTCCTGTGTCATTTTGCTCCCATCGATGTGGCTTTCTGGTATCACCATTAGGGCTGAGTGCAGAGTGGCCATTGAGCAGCTGCCACTCCATGACGGGGGGAGGTGTAGGTATGCCTGGTTGCCGCATACCCAGTACGTGTCCATAAGGGCCGCAGTCCCTTTTCTTAGATCTGGGATGGTGAGGGTCTTGTTACAGCTCTTGTTTGTTCCCATGGAGGTCCTCCCTTCTCCTTTAAATCACAGTTCATAGTCCATTTCGCTCTGTAGTTTGAAAGGTTTTTCGATGGCGGTTACCCAAGTTAGTTTTGAAATGTGTTCTTTCCATACTGGTGTACATGTTTCTTCTATCCACTGCAATTTCTCCGGTGCCACACCTCTCAGTGCTTCCGCTTTGCACACTACTTCTTCATCCTTCCGCTTGTTATCAGAAAAAAGTGTCCCTTCAATTACAAAAAATGGTTCTTTCAGACATACCACCCCTGCCGTTTTTGGGTAGCACGTTTTCTCGTTCTGCAGCATTTGAAAAGTCACTTCATGTGCCTGGAAGGTGTTCTTAATCCTGCATAACGTGAGATGAAGGAGACATTGGGAATCTATAATTGGCAACTCTTTGGGTAACAATACTTTGGGTGTACCTGATGCGTGAGGGATGAGGGAGTAGACATAACAGCTCTCGTTTGTTGTTTGTTTAGCTGTGGCACTCATATCTGCATACCACTTATTTGTTTGGTGGGGGTGTCGTGGGTCTTCCATTTAATCTAGACCTAGCCCATAGTACTCATCATACTTCCTCCTCCCTGCTTCCCTCTTCCGTCTGTTGTTCTTGTTCCTCATGTACTTCCCAACTCCCTGGGCAAGGGACAAACTAGACCCCCCTTTCTCATTCCCGCCCCCCTTGGCTCATGCATCATATAATATTTCGTGTATTGCTAGTAGCTTTTCCTCTTCCTTCCTAACGTTATCTGGCAGGTTGTTTTTTAGTATGTGGGCAGGCTGGCTGGTGGGGGTGTTATACAACCATGATATGGCAGACGGGTTTCGGTCATTTAAACTGTGGGCATTGTAATTAGATACCCCTGGTGGAGACACTGTGTTGTTCTGCATTCCACCTTGTGGCTTTTTTCTTTGTAAGACGACAGCACTGGATGGTGTGGTATGATACCCCCATATAAGTTTAGTTCCGTCCCATAACAAAAAAACACCTTCCCTTGTAGTTGTATTGGGCCCAGTAGTGCTGTTAATCCCTCCCCCCTCGTTCATCTCGATAGAGATGAACGCTACAAACCAATATGTAACCAGGCCAAACATTAGCATAAAAAACAATGTGATGCATACAGATAATCCACACTCATACGAATATCTGCATCTCTCATGTACTAATTCTCTCATTCTACTAATTCTATCCGTTGCAGGCTGCCCGTTAGATGCCATGGAAGCTCCTGTTTGAGATATAAAAGTGCATTAAGTGCATGCATGTAAACATTTTGCTAGCACCATCAGTGCCAATATATATATGACGGGGAATGGAAGCGGGTGGGGATGCGGGGAGGGGTATTCACAGACAAGGGTGTATACAGGCCATAATTTGGTCATTCCATTAATTATATACAATTCAACAAGATAAAAAGAGAGAACACATTTTTTTTTTTTTTAAAGTATCCTTATCAGTTATTCTCCCATTCAAGTCCAGTACCAACACACACACACAAGTTCATATTTAGACATTCTGCTCAGTTGCATCGTTTGCTGTTGTCTGTGCCTCCTCATCTGCCTCCTCTTGTACATTGCTATATGCCTTTCGTACATCGGTCAAGTGCACCCAGTACCTCAAGCCCTTCACCTTCACTGTGTAAGAGGATTCAATTCAGCACTACAGCCAAGTCAACGCCTAGTCTATAATACTGAATGAAAACCCTTATTGATATATCTTTATGTCCAGTTCATGCGTTCTGGGTAACTACCCCTATATAACACCCCTCTCTCAGAATCCCCCTGACCCCACTGAGCCAAGAAGTAGTTCTGTTTAGCAAGTTAAAAGGTTTATTTGAGAAGTAAAGCAATATATATCTATATCACGCTTTATAATAAATTAATAATTGGATATCACACTTAATCTGGTATGATAAAGATTAACAACGGAGAATCTGGCACTAGCACACTTCTTGATAATCACTAAGGAGTTGACATGAAATGGATAAGATAGCAACAATACTTTTATAGTTTCAAATGGATGCAATGTGGAATGAAATGCAGTAAAGAAAATAACTTGATAGGATTTCAGCAAAAGACAATGTAATCACTTTCTTGGACAATTCACCCCCCCACCTTTTATGCAATGCAAGGAAATGGAAGGTAGGCACACAGTTCTCAGAAATGCAATTCAAATGTAATTCAGTTCACCCAGCAACTTAGACTACAGAAGTTGAAAACACAGGCAAAATGCTTTTAAATGTGCTGGCAATGTAGAGAAAAAATATGCTAAAATGCTTTTAATTCCCTCTAGGAGGTTCAGGGTGAGTGAAATCAAGTTAATATTAGTCCAGGCTCACTTTAGCAAGGATCTAGGGTGTAACTAGCAGGTTAAACGAATTTCTGGCAAATGGAAGGCAAGCAGCAGCAGATTTTTACACATGAAGAAATTTGCAAATCGCGGTAAAATGTCAAATCGCGGCTAAATTTGCGAATGCGCCGAGCGCGATTACAGAGGAACTACAAGGACTATCACTATCGTTTTGGGGTCCTAGGAAAGCCTAGGATCTCAGCTTCCAGAAGTTACTGCAAGTCTCTAGCACAAACGGTCACGGAGATATGAGCGATTAAATAAAGGTCGTTTTTCAGATTTGAAATTTTAAAGTTCAAAAAAGACAAGTGCAGCTTGCAACTAGAAAATGACAAGTGACAGCTTTACAAATGACAGGTGACAGTTAGGAGACAGTTCTACTTAGATTAAAATAGCTTGGATTATATTATTTTAACTAAGAGATTGGTTCTGCACAGTTTGCTATGTACTCACAATATATTTAGAAATATGCCTTGCCACGGATCTTGTCAGGTTTAGGACTGGACTCCGGTTCAGCTCTCTCTCTGGTTTTGGATACTGCTCTGCTTTCTCTGGGTCTTTCTGCACAGCTTTCTCTGGAGATTGATGGAGGTAAAGTATGGATTTTCCAGCAGAGCGTCCCGCAGCAAATGGATTTGAAGGTCTCCACCTAAGTTTCAGTGGTCCATTTATATGTTCTGCAAGTGGGTGTGTGTGTTGGTCATAACTAAACTTGCCCCTCTCACTTGTCATTGGTCCAGCTTTCATTTCTCCCCTGATTGGGGGAGCTAAGTTGTGTCAGAGTGATGTCAGCCATTTATGATCTCTTGAAAAAAACTCCCCTGTCATCTGTGCACCCAAATCTATATATGATCAAAATACATATTTCACAGTTACACAGTTGTTTGAAATTACATACCCATGTCACATATCACATGAGGTATACTCTGTCCCAAATCTGCTGTTTCTAAGAGCTTCATTCAAAAATGGCAACTTTTAGCACTTTTTAATGTGCTAAACAACATTGGATCTTCATTAAATTTTATACAACTGTTCCTCACATATCTACCCACATACCAATGCATTTTCGTTTGTCTAGCTGAAACAGGGAGTCTGTAATATTAATAAACAGCAGGGTTTTGTCCCAGAATATCCCACAATCTGGAGTTTGGGCTTGAATTAAAGGTACATTTTTTTAAATTAAGTCTCTCAAAGTTATACATTTCTGTCATTTGATTACAAAGAGTTATCAGTGTTTTTGTAAAATATATATTTTACTTTCAATTCAGTTCTCAGAGTGTTGGAGTCCGCCTCCAAGACTTGGGTGGGTCAGTCACATGTATCCTCTGGGCAGGCAGGCCTTTGTTGACAGGAAACAGTAAAAATCAACATATTCCTTTCAGAGGAGAGGGGCCATTGTGTGGTCTCTGGGAAGCTGAGATCAGGAGGCCAGGGAGCCACTTTGCATTTAATTAACAGAACCCTGTGATTTCCTGGCTTCTTGTGTTGAGTTCTGAAGTGTCAAGAGGTCTCAGGACAGGCAACCCCTTTGAACTTTTAATGGAATAAGACCCCTTTCTTTGCACTAGACAGTTTTGCAAGACAGCTCTCCTGTCAGAGTTTAGACCGCTAGCGCCACCCTCAGGATTTTGTGGTTACTGCATCCATCCTTGGGATTATTTTAGATTGATTCATTTCAGCAAGTGATATTGCATGGAGTATATTGTCCATGTTCAGGACATGGCATTGGTGTGTTTCTGTAGTAAAGTAATTCTGTGCCCATGATTTTGCCATATTTGACATTCAAGAAAAATGAATTCCCAACAGTTATGGGTTTGCTTTTGGCAACCAGCATTGCCCCTCTGAACATTATAGGCAAAATGGGATTTTCCTGTGCATTTTCTGGGGAGCTCTGGCCATTATGATGTTTTCAATGCCAGTACTGCACAGTTTTGAGGTAGGGCTCGGATGCATGGGTAAATACATCCCACAAGCCCCCCTTCTTGCGGTGGCCATCTGATCCTTCACTGGTGGGACCCGCAAGATCTGGGATGTAGTTCTCATCTTCTTCCGGTAGATGGCACAGTTCAGCATCTTTTCCTCCATCCGGTACTGATCGATCGGTTCTCCTCGCCGGTCCTGATGGGAATATTGGGCGGTACCCCGGGCCCATTGCGTCTCTGCTCCCGGTCTCCGGATCGTCCTCCTTGGCCCGTCTCCAGGTTTTCTTTCTCCTAGGACGACAAAGGAAGAGCGGCAATACCTATTCATGGACATTTCCACCACTGTTGAGATAGTGGGGCAGCATATGCATTTCATCATAACGGAACATTACATTCTTATTTTGAAAAAAGAACAGTATAACTAAGAGACAGTTTCATGCAAATCACAATATTTTAGAGACTAGATGTAGTATGTTTTATGGTTGGAACTGAATTAGTCTGAGACAGTACCCGCTAGGATTCCAGAGGATTCCTCCAGTTGTTGCAGAGCGTGCCTGGGATGGCAACACTTCAACTGGTTTATGTGGACCCACTTGTCTTCCCCCGCTGCCAAAGGACCTTTGGGGATGTGGATTTTGTAGGCCACAGGGGAGATCTTGTCGATGATCTCAAAGGGTCCCTTCCATGTAGGCAAAAATTTGCGCTGCTTGGCCTGGTTCCTTTGGAAGTTGTATAGATAGACCCGGTCTCCCACCTGATATTCCTTCCTGGAAGTTTTCAGGTCATAATGGGTCTTCATGCTATCAGCTGATCTTTCTAGATTCCGCTGAGCATAAGCAAAAGCATGTTGAAGGTGTTTCCTTAAATTCTCCACATACTCATGAGTTCTGGAGGCATTTATCAGTGTCTGCTCTTGGGTCCTGTAGAGCAAATGCTGGGGAAGCACCATCTTGCGTCCAGTCATCAACTCAAATGGTGACATTTTGGTTGCAGATGAAGGGGTAGATCTGATAGCCATTAGGACCAGAGGTAATCGGATATCCCAACTTGGCCCAGAATCTGCCACAAACTTCTTTAATATGCTCACAATTGTCCGGTTATATCTCTATACTGCCCCAGAAGAAACTGGTCTGTAAGCAATATGCAACTTCCTTTTGACCCCCAGTATCTCCCACATCTTTGTCATTACTTCACTGGTGAAGTGGCTACCCCTCTCTGACTCAATCCTTTGAGGTAGACCAAAACGAGAAAAGATGTGGTTAATCATCAAGGCAGCTGCCGTTTCTGCCTTGCAATTTGGGGCTGGGAGACATTCCACCCACTTGGTAAACAAGCATGTCACAGTCAACATGTACTTATTCCCCCTAGCAGAGCGAATCACAGGGCCTACAAAGTCGATTTGTAAATCTGACCATGGCAGTGTCATCCCCCTCTTTTGGAGAGGCGCACGGTGCGTGAGGGAGGATGGCTGAAATTGTGCACACACAAGACACCCCTTCAAGTATTGGTCGAGGTCCTGCCCCATGTGTGGCCAGTATGCAACCTCTCTTAAGATTTCCAGTGTTGTGTGAAACCCCCTATGACCGGCGGTGGCCGCATCATGGGCGTGACTTAACATCAGGCTTCGGAATGAGGTAGGAACCACCCACTGATCGTGGCCAGCTTTGGATTTCCTTACCAACAAACCGTCTTGGATCCGGAACATTTTTGGACACTTCATCAACACTCTTAGGTCCTCTTTCCCAATGTAATCGGTATCCGTCAGGGGAAAGTTCTCAGGGTCCTCAAGGTGCTGGTAAAATTTACCAATTATTGGATCCCCCTTCTGAGCGGTAATCAAATCAGCATCAGGGGTCTCCTTACTCCATTGTGCAATTGAAAGGTCGTTGTGAGCATTTGTCTGGGACCTAGTGATAGCAGTGACCTGGATTTCCCCCAACAGGGACTCAATCTCAATTAGATCCCCTTGGATGGCCCCGGTTTTGGCCAGCTGATCAGCTAAGTCATTTCCAGTTTTGTCTGGTCCCTCTACTTTGGAATGACCCTTGATCTTTTTCCAATAGATGGTCATCTCATTCGAGGTGACCAGATCATCAATGTTTTGGATCAACTTCCCATGTTTCAAGGGTTTGTTATTAGCACATAACATGCCTCTGGTTTTCCAATTGACCAGGTGCTCCACGAACCCGTTCCGTACATAATCCGAATCTGTGATTATGACCAGTTCGCGGAGTTGATGCTGGACAGCAGTGAGGATGGCCTGATGCACAGCCATCAATTCTGCCACCTGACTACTTCGGGGACCAATTTTGTATCCAGCGGAGGGTTCTGGGGAGTCATTCACCCATGCATTCCCTACGCCGACCACCAGTTCTTTCTCCCTGTTGTTGTCAACATGGTAAGAGCATCCATCCACATACACAGTGGGCATTCCCTCACACTTGTCTTCTTCAAAGACTTTGTGTGGGGAATTAAGGTATGCCTCCGTGTTGTCCTTGACTTTTAGACTTTCGTCCTCGAGACAGTTTTCTCTGGCACAATCATGCAAGTCAGCCAGACCTTGCGCGAGGTGACTCTTTTTGTTTTGGCCATATCTGACCTCCACAGGAAAGCCTTGCATTGACAGAATCCAGGAAGTAATTCGGGAATTACTCACATTTCCGGCCCGGATTCTGTCACTTTGGAGATATTGCAGAGGCTGGTGTGGAGTCTCCACTATGATGTGTTCCCCCTGGATAAACGGGCGGTAATTCTTCAATGCCCACACCGTTGCCAGGAGTGCCTTATATATTGGGCGGTACCCCGGGCCCATTGCGTCTCTGCTCCCGGTCTCCGGATCGTCCTCCTTGGCCCGTCTCCAGGTTTTCTTTCTCCTAGGACGACAAAGGAAGAGCGGCAATACCTATTCATGGACATTTCCACCACTGTTGAGATAGTGGGGCAGCATATGCATTTCATCATAACGGAACATTACATTCTTATTTTGAAAAAAGAACAGTATAACTAAGAGACAGTTTCATGCAAATCACAATATTTTAGAGACTAGATGTGGTATGTTTTATGGTTGGAACTGAATTAGTCTGAGACAGTACCCGCTAGGATTCCAGAGGATTCCTCCAGTTGTTGCAGAGCGTGCCTGGGATGGCAACACTTCAACTGGTTTATGTGGACCCACTTGTCTTCCCCCGCTGCCAAAGGACCTTTGGGGATGTGGATTTTGTAGGCCACAGTGGAGATCTTGTCGATGATCTCAAAGGGTCCCTTCCATGCAGGCAAAAATTTGCGCTGCTTGGCCTGGTTCCTTTGGAAGTTGTATAGATAGACCCGGTCTCCCACCTGATATTCCTTCCTGGAAGTTTTCAGGTCATAATGGGTCTTCATGCTATCAGCTGATCTTTCTAGATTCCGCTGAGCATAAGCAAAAGCATGTTGAAGGTGTTTCCTTAAATTCTCCACATACTCATGAGTTCTGGAGGCATTTATCAGTGTCTGCTCTTGGGTCCTGTAGAGCAAATGCTGGGGAAGCACCATCTTGCGTCCAGTCATCAACTCAAATGGTGACATTTTGGTTGCAGATGAAGGGGTAGATCTGATAGCCATTAGGACCAGAGGTAATCGGATATCCCAACTTGGCCCAGAATCTGCCACAAACTTCTTTAATATGCTCACAATTGTCCGGTTATATCTCTATACTGCCCCAGAAGAAGCTGGTCTGTAAGCAATATGCAACTTCCTTTTGACCCCCAGTATCTCCCACATCTTTGTCATTACTTCACTGGTGAAGTGGCTACCCCTCTCTGACTCAATCCTTTGAGGTAGACCAAAACGAGAAAAGATGTGGTTAATCATCAAGGCAGCTGCCGTTTCTGCCTTGCAATTTGGGGCTGGGAGACATTCCACCCACTTGGTAAACAAGCATGTCACAGTCAACATGTACTTATTCCCCCTAGCAGAGCGAATCACAGGGCCTACAAAGTCGATTTGTAAATCTGACCATGGCAGTGTCATCCCCCTCTTTTGGAGAGGCGCACGGTGCGTGAGGGAGGATGGCTGAAATTGTGCACACACAAGACACCCCTTCAAGTATTGGTCGAGGTCCTGCCCCATGTGTGGCCAGTATGCAACCTCTCTTAAGATTTCCAGTGTTGTGTGAAACCCCCTATGACCGGCGGTGGCCGCATCATGGGCGTGACTTAACATCAGGCTTCGGAATGAGGTAGGAACCACCCACTGATCGTGGCCAGCTTTGGATTTCCTTACCAACAAACCGTCTTGGATCCGGAACATTTTTGGACACTTCATCAACACTCTTAGGTCCTCTTTCCCAATGTAATCGGTATCCGTCAGGGGAAAGTTCTCAGGGTCCTCAAGGTGCTGGTAAAATTTACCAATTATTGGATCCCCCTTCTGAGCGGTAATCAAATCAGCATCAGGGGTCTCCTTACTCCATTGTGCAATTGAAAGGTCGTTGTGAGCATTTGTCTGGGACCTAGTGATAGCAGTGACCTGGATTTCCCCCAACAGGGACTCAATCTCAATTAGATCCCCTTGGATGGCCCCGGTTTTGGCCAGCTGATCAGCTAAGTCATTTCCAGTTTTGTCTGGTCCCTCTACTTTGGAATGACCCTTGATCTTTTTCCAATAGATGGTCATCTCATTCGAGGTGACCAGATCATCAATGTTTTGGATCAACTTCCCATGTTTCAAGGGTTTGTTATTAGCACATAACATGCCTCTGGTTTTCCAATTGACCAGGTGCTCCACGAACCCGTTCCGTACATAATCCGAATCTGTGATTATGACCAGTTCGCGGAGTTGATGCTGGACAGCAGTGAGGATGGCCTGATGCACAGCCATCAATTCTGCCACCTGACTACTTCGGGGACCAATTTTGTATCCAGCGGAGGGTTCTGGGGACTCATTCACCCATGCATTCCCTACGCCGGCCACCAGTTCTTTCTCCCCGTTGTTGTCAACATGGTAAGAGCATCCATCCACATACACAGTGGGCATTCCCTCACACTTGTCTTCTTCAAAGACTTTGTGTGGGGAATTAAGGTATGCCTCCGTGTTGTCCTTGACTTTTAGACTTTCGTCCTCGAGACAGTTTTCTCTGGCACAATCATGCAAGTCAGCCAGACCTTGCGCGAGGTGACTCTTTTTGTTTTGGCCATATCTGACCTCCACAGGAAAGCCTTGCATTGACAGAATCCAGGAAGTAATTCGGGAATTACTCACATTTCCGGCCCGGATTCTGTCACTTTGGAGATATTGCAGAGGCTGGTGTGGAGTCTCCACTATGATGTGTTCCCCCTGGATAAACGGGCGGTAATTCTTCAATGCCCACACCGTTGCCAGGAGTGCCTTATATATTGGGCGGTACCCCGGGCCCATTGCGTCTCTGCTCCCGGTCTCCGGATCGTCCTCCTTGGCCCGTCTCCAGGTTTTCTTTCTCCTAGGACGACAAAGGAAGAGCGGCAATACCTATTCATGGACATTTCCACCACTGTTGAGATAGTGGGGCAGCATATGCATTTCATCATAACGGAACATTACATTCTTATTTTGAAAAAAGAACAGTATAACTAAGAGACAGTTTCATGCAAATCACAATATTTTAGAGACTAGATGTGGTATGTTTTATGGTTGGAACTGAATTAGTCTGAGACAGTACCCGCTAGGATTCCAGAGGATTCCTCCAGTTGTTGCAGAGCGTGCCTGGGATGGCAACACTTCAACTGGTTTATGTGGACCCACTTGTCTTCCCCCGCTGCCAAAGGACCTTTGGGGATGTGGATTTTGTAGGCCACAGTGGAGATCTTGTCGATGATCTCAAAGGGTCCCTTCCATGCAGGCAAAAATTTGCGCTGCTTGGCCTGGTTCCTTTGGAAGTTGTATAGATAGACCCGGTCTCCCACCTGATATTCCTTCCTGGAAGTTTTCAGGTCATAATGGGTCTTCATGCTATCAGCTGATCTTTCTAGATTCCGCTGAGCATAAGCAAAAGCATGTTGAAGGTGTTTCCTTAAATTCTCCACATACTCATGAGTTCTGGAGGCATTTATCAGTGTCTGCTCTTGGGTCCTGTAGAGCAAATGCTGGGGAAGCACCATCTTGCGTCCAGTCATCAACTCAAATGGTGACATTTTGGTTGCAGATGAAGGGGTAGATCTGATAGCCATTAGGACCAGAGGTAATCGGATATCCCAACTTGGCCCAGAATCTGCCACAAACTTCTTTAATATGCTCACAATTGTCCGGTTATATCTCTATACTGCCCCAGAAGAAGCTGGTCTGTAAGCAATATGCAACTTCCTTTTGACCCCCAGTATCTCCCACATCTTTGTCATTACTTCACTGGTGAAGTGGCTACCCCTCTCTGACTCAATCCTTTGAGGTAGACCAAAACGAGAAAAGATGTGGTTAATCATCAAGGCAGCTGCCGTTTCTGCCTTGCAATTTGGGGCTGGGAGACATTCCACCCACTTGGTAAACAAGCATGTCACAGTCAACATGTACTTATTCCCCCTAGCAGAGCGAATCACAGGGCCTACAAAGTCGATTTGTAAATCTGACCATGGCAGTGTCATCCCCCTCTTTTGGAGAGGCGCACGGTGCGTGAGGGAGGATGGCTGAAATTGTGCACACACAAGACACCCCTTCAAGTATTGGTCGAGGTCCTGCCCCATGTGTGGCCAGTATGCAACCTCTCTTAAGATTTCCAGTGTTGTGTGAAACCCCCTATGACCGGCGGTGGCCGCATCATGGGCGTGACTTAACATCAGGCTTCGGAATGAGGTAGGAACCACCCACTGATCGTGGCCAGCTTTGGATTTCCTTACCAACAAACCGTCTTGGATCCGGAACATTTTTGGACACTTCATCAACACTCTTAGGTCCTCTTTCCCAATGTAATCGGTATCCGTCAGGGGAAAGTTCTCAGGGTCCTCAAGGTGCTGGTAAAATTTACCAATTATTGGATCCCCCTTCTGAGCGGTAATCAAATCAGCATCAGGGGTCTCCTTACTCCATTGTGCAATTGAAAGGTCGTTGTGAGCATTTGTCTGGGACCTAGTGATAGCAGTGACCTGGATTTCCCCCAACAGGGACTCAATCTCAATTAGATCCCCTTGGATGGCCCCGGTTTTGGCCAGCTGATCAGCTAAGTCATTTCCAGTTTTGTCTGGTCCCTCTACTTTGGAATGACCCTTGATCTTTTTCCAATAGATGGTCATCTCATTCGAGGTGACCAGATCATCAATGTTTTGGATCAACTTCCCATGTTTCAAGGGTTTGTTATTAGCACATAACATGCCTCTGGTTTTCCAATTGACCAGGTGCTCCACGAACCCGTTCCGTACATAATCCGAATCTGTGATTATGACCAGTTCGCGGAGTTGATGCTGGACAGCAGTGAGGATGGCCTGATGCACAGCCATCAATTCTGCCACCTGACTACTTCGGGGACCAATTTTGTATCCAGCGGAGGGTTCTGGGGACTCATTCACCCATGCATTCCCTACGCCGGCCACCAGTTCTTTCTCCCCGTTGTTGTCAACATGGTAAGAGCATCCATCCACATACACAGTGGGCATTCCCTCACACTTGTCTTCTTCAAAGACTTTGTGTGGGGAATTAAGGTATGCCTCCGTGTTGTCCTTGACTTTTAGACTTTCGTCCTCGAGACAGTTTTCTCTGGCACAATCATGCAAGTCAGCCAGACCTTGCGCGAGGTGACTCTTCTTGTTTTGGCCATATCTGACCTCCACAGGAAAGCCTTGCATTGACAGAATCCAGGAAGTAATTCGGGAATTACTCACATTTCCGGCCCGGATTCTGTCACTTTGGAGATATTGCAGAGGCTGGTGTGGAGTCTCCACTATGATGTGTTCCCCCTGGATAAATGGGCGGTAATTCTTCAATGCCCACACCGTTGCCAGGAGTGCCTTCTCACAATCGTTGAATTTTTCCTCCACAGAGGATAAAGTTTTGCTCGCATAGGAGATTACTTTATTGACCTTGTCATGCTTTTGGTATAATACTGCCGTCAAGCACGTATTAGAGAACCCCGTCTCCAGGAAGAACTCCTTGTTTCTGACAGGGTAAGCTAGGCAAGGCGCTTGTGAGAGGCTTCTTTTGAGTTGTCTTACTGCCTCGGATTGTTCTGGACCCCATTCCCACTTGACCCCCCCCTTCAGGAGATGAATCAGGGGTCTGGTAATCTCTGCGTAGCCCTCAATGAACTTTCTGCTGTAATTAGTCAGTCCAAGGAGGCTCCTTAGTTCTCGCAGAGTTGTGGGGTCTTTCAGTTTCTGAAGTGCTTCCACTTTCTTTTCCTGGGGACAGAGACCCTGAGGAGTAATCTCATGCCCCAAGAAATTAACACGGGTTCTACACCACTGTGCTTTCTGAAAGGAAAGTTTTGCTCCGGCGGCCCTCAACTGCGTCAGAACATAACGGATCTCCGCTATGTGTTCCTCCACAGATGAACTTTTGATGAGGACATCATCTACATAAGCCAGGTTACCCCTCGCACCCAGGTCGGGCATGGCCTTATGTAGGAAAATGTTGAATTCATTGCCGGAGTTGAGGTATCCGAAGGGAGTCCGGGTCCATGTGTACTGCTGGCCCCCAAAGGTGAAAGCCAGTTTGTATTGGTCCTCCCTACTGACAGGCACGGTCCAGTACCCATTGGTCAGGTCTATTGCAGTGAATACCTGTGACCCCTGGATCTGGGCCAGCCCTTGGTCAATGTAGGTCAGTGGCCATCGGGAAGTATGGACCCGTTTGTTGAGCTCCCTAAGGTCAGCACAGAGTCTCCACTGGCCGATTGGCTTCAATATTCCCAGCACCGGGTTATTGAAGGTGCTCTGGACTGGACGGATTATTCCCCTGGACTCAAGGTTCTTAATTATTTCAGTAAGGGACTCCATTGATGCGAGAGGCAAGCAATATTGCTTCACAAACACAGGAGTCATGCCAGGGTCCGTGGGGATTGTGGTTGTGTGGATGTCGGTGCGACCACAGTCACATGAGTCTACCGCAAAGAGATCTTGGAAATCCAAGAAAACTTGTTTCAACTTTTGCTTCCAGAGTCACACAGGCATCAGCTAGGTTGACTCTCTCTTCCACCATCTGCCTGAAGCCTGGAAAGACTTCTGGTTTGGCTATTTCAGCGGCCTCCTCCAGCTGGGTGGAGAATTCCCTGGTCAGAGTGCTGATTTGGACTGGAGGCTTCAGGTGGGAAAGGCAGCCCTCATGGACCTGGAAAATCACCTCATCCCTCCTGAAGTCACAAGTCACATCTTCCTTACCATAGGGGCAGGAAGTGTACACCAGGAAGTTCCCCCCATGCCGGGTAAAAATCCTGTCTGGTGTTGTTTTGTCCTCACTGTCACTGTCAAAACAGTCCTTGGGGATTGGTCCTAACAGTTCATTTACTAGGTCGATGGAAAAATGTCGGTCATCAACCGCCATTCCAATAATGGTGCCTGCGGCTAGAGTAATACTCTTTAAGTCGCTGTTATCCACCTCTATTAGAATGGTGTCATGTTCTATGTTGACTAATGGAGTTGGGTTTACCCCCAACCCTTGCTGTTGGAGAGAAGCGTTTAGATGTATGTAAGCATCAGGGTTTTGCAAATATTGTCCTCTTTTAACTTTTACTTCCAGGGAGAATTGTCGGGTCCTTTCTAGGAGGGTGACTTTCTCTTTAACCTGAATTTCAACTGCATAAGGTAGCAATTGAGCTGACCTAAATGCTTTTTCTGGATCATCAAAGCCCATGGGATTATCCGCTAATCGGGACCAAGCTTTGAAGTTTATTAGGTCCAAACTAATGGCAAAGCGATTGAGAATGTCACTGCCTAAGTAAAAGGCGGCAGGGACGTCTCGCACGACCCAACAATTGTGGACTATGCTCTTGTTGCCAATGGAGATTTTGAGCATACACCTGCTTGGCAGGAGATGTTTGGAATTAGGTGCTTCGAGGTCCATTTCCCATTTGTCTATCAGTTTGAAGGTGGGAATGGCTGGATCTTTTGGGAGTTGGCGAAACATGGCTTCGCTGATGAAGCTCTTACCGTTGTTCACACACACTCGAGCGAGAACAGAGTCCTTCCCATCATTTAACTGAACAGGGATGAACAACTGCTCTCCAATTTGCTGAATATCAGCCAGGCTCTGAGCTGATTTCACATCTTTCTGGACTGTAGGAGTGGGAGTTTCTGATTGTGGATTAGTAAAGAATCTCAGAGTGTTTCCTTCCAGCGTGGAGTACCACTTTAGACTGGAAGGCAGGTTGATTTTCAGAAATAGAGAGGACCCTCCATCATCACCAGTCTGTTGTCCTACTGCTATTACTGTCACGTCTGGAATTTGGCTATTCTGGAAGTGAAATTCTACTTGGTCAGATTTTTGTTCAACCATGTGGCAGGTGTCGTTTAAACTAACATGGTTGACACTCCGTTTTAATTTTATTGGTCGGCTAGTCTGGGTCCAGAGGACCTTGTTTACGCAATCTATTAGGGGTGACAACCTTCTCAGGAGGTCATTCCCTAGTAAACAAGGGGTGCCCTCTGGAGTCACAACTATGACTGGGTGTTTCAACTTGTGTCGCCCAATTTTAATGTCCAAATCTGCAGTCCCCTCAACGGGAATTTCCTTCCCGTCAAAGTTCTGGAGTTGTCCAGGAAGTGAGGTGAGAGGAATTTGGTAATTCCCTCCCCTTCCTGCATTCAGTTCGTCAAAGGCCCTTCTGGACAGAAGGGTAGCTTGAGATCCCGTGTCCACCAGCGCCAAAATTGTACCCTGCCCCTGTACTTGCACCGGGGCATCGTATCTTCCCTCCTTCTCCTCAAGGGGGCACAGATAATGCACATTTTTGGACAACTGGTGGGCTAATTTTCTGGTTTTGGACATTGCTAGCGAAGAGATTTGGGCAGAATTCTGTGGAGAGCCTTGGGAATCTGAAAGAAAAAGTTGGCAACTGGAGATCAGAGCCATTGTGGGTTCCCCTGGCTCCAGTTCTGGGCCCCCCCCCCCTTTTTGGAGGCAGTCACCAGGATGGGTTTGAACCAGGGGATTTTCTTGCTGTTGGTTCTGGGATGAGATGGTGGGCGGCGGTAGCTCAGTCTCCACATCCCCCCAGTCTGGATTTGCATCCCTAGGGACCCATTTTTCTTTGGGAGGAGTTCCCCCCTCTCTGAAGGAGAAGATCCTTTTCCCAGGATCCTCTGAGGATCCCTCACCCTCAAATTGGAAGATCTGTACCTCCTCCTCAAACTGAGTCTGTTTGGGTCTTTTGTTTCTCCTACCACCCCTCTGCTCCTTAGGAGGCAGACTTTCAGGGGCAAGAGATTTTGTTTCCGGTTCCTGGGTTTCCAGGGGCTGTTTACAAGTGAGGAAGGAAGCTTCCTCCAAGGCTTTACACCCCCCTTCCCCTTGTGCCTCCTCCCTGGGAACCGGTGTGTTATCGGGGTGCTGCCCCCGTCATTGTTCTGGAGCACCAGGTCCAGAGTTGGGTGCGTTCTGCGCCGGCATGCCGATCTGAGGGTTCTGCTGAGCCCTCAGTATGTGACCCAGATCCCGCGCCATGTTTTGAACCTGGCGCTCTAACTGGGAAACCCGCTCAGGCTGATACGGGGCCCTGTTTTCTCCCCTGGGCTGATCCCGGGAAGGGTAGCTATCCCTTCTCTGGTAGTACCCCGGGTTGGGAAGATTTGGGTACCCCTCCACCCTTGGCCTCCCCTCTCCCGGATTAGGTTGTCTGGGCTCAGGGAATTGGGGAAAGAAGGATGGAGGATTTTGGGGCTGGAAGTTGGGTGGATACCTGGGGAAGAAGTTCTGCCCAGGGTTTGGTGAGTTTCTGCCCTCCGGTGGGAAGTTAGGAGGGAAGTTCCCTGGGTTAGGTGCTTGGCTGGATCCCCCCCCTTGGGCTGGAGGAGTCCACACATAACCCAGGATGGGTCTGTTTCCCTTGTAACGGGGACTTACATAATCAGGAGAGCGAGGGACCCCATTTGTGGGGCTGCCTCCCTGGCTCCCTGTCTGTGACTGGCCCGAGGACCTTCTGGGCCTAGCATTATTAGGTGCAGGTAGGTTTTTAGGCCCCCCCATCTCCAAATCTAAAACGGGGGTGACCTTTACCTCTGCCACCTTGGCAGCAGCAGGGGTGCTGTTGGCTTTGGGGTTTTTCTGGGCATTACTTTTGCTATCTACCGGTTTCTGCACCTCATAGATCCGGGTAGCCTGTTCAATGACCCAGTCTAAAGATCTTTTCTCGTGAAAATCCCTCACGAGCTGGGTCATTATGTATTTGGGCAAGGCATGAAAAAATGTATTAATGAATTCTCTACTGTCTGTGCGCACCCTTCTGGTGGTCTGCGCAAAAGCACGTTTCAGTTCTTGCACAAATTCTTGTGGGGCCTGATCCTCCCCACATTGCAAATTGTAGGCTGCCTTGCGAGCCTCTTGAGGATTTCTATGAATGGAAAAATGTTTCAAGATGGCCGCCTTATAGGTGGACCATCTTAAATGATTTTGGTCCTCCAGCCCCGCAAAGAAACTGGAGTATTCCGGAGAGAAGGTCCACTTTACATATTGAATACAGCTTTGGCTGTCCTTCAAATGGAAAGTCTCCATCATTTGCTCAAACAACTCTAAGTGCTCCCAAACAGAATACTTAGCGTTCTTATGGTAAGGCGTGATGACGCTCCTGATCGCCTTAATCTGCTTTAAGGGGTCCTTAAGCAAGGCCCTTTTTGCCTTATTGGCATTTTTGGTTTGGGTAACCCTTGTCCATTCATCCTCTGACTCAGAGGCACTGCTCCCAGAGGTTCCTGTCTGCTCTTCCAGGTTTTCCCGGATTCTGCGAGCCTGGGAATGGCTGGCAGAATGTGGGGACCTGGTCTCCTGTGTCCTGCGCAGTTCAGAGGAGTCTTCAGATTCCTCCTTGCTGCCAGGATTTGATGGGTACCCCCTCCACTGACCTAATTGGGCAGAGGTTTTCAGGATGCCCTTAATGGGCCTACTCTCCTGGGGTTCCCCACTAAATTGCACTGTGCTTGGGTGCCCATACCCGGATGCCCGCCCCTCCATACCTGGGTGGTACTGGCCTATGAGCCCCATACTTTTGTCTGGATAGTAGTCTGCCATCCCGGTGGCCCGGTGCTCATGTGCGCCGGGGAACATGGGGGTGGCAGAGTCCAGGGACTGAGAGGTATGAGGGCCTCTGGTACTAGGGCTTCTGAGGTTATGCTCCGGAGTTTCCCTTTCCCAGCGAACCTCATCTCTATCCGCCCCTGCTCCCTGTTGCAATGCAAGAGCCTGCATTTGTGCCTTCAGTTCCTCAGTTAAGGCCTTACTGGACTCTATCAGTCTCTCCTGCATCGCTACCTGTTGTTGGAGCCTATCATTGTGTTGACAGAGGGCCTCATTTTCCCTCTGTGCTTCCTGGTTGGTCCTGGAGAACTGGGCCAGTCTTTGCTGCAGGAGGTTTACCTCCTGAGTCCCATCCCTACTGGCCTGCTCCTTTCTTGCCAGAGCATCTTCCACCCTTCTGGTGTGCTCTAACAAGTTTGCATGCTCTTTTTGGAGATCACCCAGCCCCTGGAGGGCCAAGTGATTTTCTTCCGTTTTTCTTTTTAACTGGCAGACTTCCTGGCCTAAGGTGTCCCTTTCCTGACTAAGAGCCTGCATCTGTGCCGCCAGGTCATCCCTCTGCCTTTGAAGGGCACCAGCTTTCCGGCGCTCTTCATCAAACTCTGCCTGGGTATCCAGGTCTTTCAGAATCAGTTTATTGCTTTCTGCCTTTTCCCTATCTAGGTGGCCTTGCAGGGTGACTACCTGCTCAGCACATACCCTGTTGAAGTCCAGTTGTTGCTCCAGCTTTTTCTGGCTTTGCAGTAGGGAGTCCAAACCTTCTTGGTGTTCCTTCTGCAAGGCCAGAAATCTGGTATCCTGTTCTGACTTTTCCTTTTGCAGCACATCCATATCCTCCTTTATTTTAGTGATGTACTGTCTGGTATCATTTTCTGACTCCTGGCTTCTGTGCAGCCTTTGCTCAGAAGAGTCCAGATCAGATTGGGCCTTCTCTAACGCCATCTGTTGCCTTTTTGCCAGATCATGGCCTTCAGCACATTTATTCTGTATGGCTCCCATATATAAATATAAATATGCCGCTATCCTAACAATCTTGTCGTGTTCATCTTTGGCCTTAGGAGCCATATATAGTTCACTCAGGGCCACATGTAATGGACCCTGATCTCTCCATAAGTCTGACCCTGTTTCAGTGGCCTGTCGCGTGATGGCCTGCAACCAGGCATCCTGGCCCTGCTCAGCCCATTCACCTCTCACAAATAGTTTATGTAAGAAGTGCTCTCTGGCTATTTTCATATCAACCAAGGTCGTCATTCTAGAGATTGGTCTCTGTCCTGACTTACAGAAGTTAGTATTTTATTTTTGCAGAACAGAACTTTTCTTGGAGTGTCCCTTTTGAGGAATGCTTCACAGCGTAATGCAGCATGGTGATCCGACCGGATATGTGTATCTGGTCAGCTGGCACGCTGTATTAATCTGCACAAATGGTAGATCTAACCCAAACGTCCGGCACGAGCCCCCAATTTGTAAGAGGATTCAATTCAACACTACAGCCAAGTCAACGCCTAGTCTATAATACTGAATGAAAACCCTTATTGATATATCTTTATGTCCAGTTCATGCGTTCTGGATGACTACCCCTATATAACACCCCTCTCTCAGAATCCCCCTGACCCCACTGAGCCAAGAAGTAGTTCTGTTTAGCAAGTTAAAAGGTTTATTTGAGAAGTAAAGCAATATATATCTATATCACGCTTTATAATAAATTAATAATTGGATATCACACTTAATCTGGTATGATAAAGATTAACAACGGAGAATCTGGCACTAGCACACTTCTTGATAATCACTAAGGAGTTGACATGAAATGGATAAGATAGCAACAATACTTTTATAGTTTCAAATGGATGCAATGTGGAATGAAATGCAGTAAAGAAAATAACTTGATAGGATTTCAGCAAAAGACAATGTAATCACTTTCTTGGACAATTCACCCCCCCCTTTTATGCAATGCAAGGAAATGGAAGGAAGGCACACAGTTCTCAGAAATGCAATTCAAATGTAATTCAGTTCACCCAGCAACTTAGACTACAGAAGTTGAAAACACAGGCAAAATGCTTTTAAATGTGCTGGCAATGTAGAGAAAAAATGTGCTAAAATGCTTTTAATTCCCTCTAGGAGGTTCAGGGTGAGTGAAATCAAGTTAATATTAGTCCAGGCTCACTTTAGCAAGGATCTAGGGTGTAACTAGCAGGTTAAACGAATTTCTGGCAAATGGAAGGCAAGCAGCAGCAGATTTTTACACATGAAGAAATTTGCAAATCGCGGTAAAATGTCAAATCGCGGCTAAATTTGCGAATGCGCCGAGCGCGATTACAGAGGAACTACAAGGACTATCACTATCGTTTTGGGGTCTTAGGAAAGCCTAGGATCTCAGCTTCCAGATGAAAGTTACTGCAAGTCTCTAGCACAAACAGTCACGGAGATATGAGCGATTAAATAAAGGTCGTTTTTCAGATTTGAAATTTTAAAGTTCAAAAAAGACAAGTGCAGCTTGCAACTAGAAAATGACAAGTGACAGCTTTACAAATGACAGGTGACAGTTAGGAGACAGTTCTACTTAGATTAAAATAGCTTGGATTATATTATTTTAACTAAGAGATTGGTTCTGCACAGTTTGCTATGTACTCACAATATATTTAGAAATATGCCTTGCCACGGATCTGGTCAGGTTTAGGAGTGGACTCCGGTTCAGCTCTCTTCAGCTCTCTCTCTGGTTTTGGATACTGCTCTGCTTTCTCTGGGTCTTTCTGCACAGCTTTCTCTGGAGATTGATGGAGGTAAAGTATGGATTTTCCAGCAGAGCGTCCCGCAGCAAATGGATTTGAAGGTCTCCACCTAAGTTTCAGTGGTCCATTTATATGTTCTGCAAGTGGGTGTGTGTGTTGGTCATAACTAAACTTGCCCCTCTCACTTGTCATTGGTCCAGCTTTCATTTCTCCCCTGATTGGGGGAGCTAAGTTGTGTCAGAGTGATGTCAGCCATTTATGATCTCTTGAAAAAAACTCCCCTGTCATCTGTGCACCCAAATCTATATATGATCAAAATACATATTTCACGGTTACACAGTTGTTTGAAATTACATACCCATGTCACATATCACATGAGGTATACTCTGTCCCAAATCTGCTGTTTCTAAGAGCTTGCATTCAAAAATGGCAACTTTTAGCACTTTTTAATGTGCTAAACAACATTGGATCTTCATTAAATTTTATACAACTGTTCCTCACATATCTACCCACATGCCAATGCATTTTCGTTTGTCTAGCTGAAACAGGGAGTCTGTAATATTAATAAACAGCAGGGTTTTGTCCCAGAATATCCCACAATTTGGAGTTTGGGCTTGAATTAAAGGTACATTTTTTTAAATTAAGTCTCTCAAAGTTATACATTTCTGTCATTTGATTACAAAGAGTTATCAGTGTTTTTGTAAAATATATATTTTACTTTCAATTCAGTTCTCAGAGTGTTGGAGTCCGCCTCCAAGACTTGGGTGGGTCAGTCACATGTATCCTCTGGGCAGGCAGGCCTTTGTTGACAGGAAACAGTAAAAATCAACATATTCCTTTCAGAGGAGAGGGGCCATTGTGTGGTCTCTGGGAAGCTGAGATCAGGAGGCCAGGGAGCCACTTTGCATTTAATTAACAGAACCCTGTGATTTCCTGGCTTCTTGTGTTGAGTTCTGAAGTGTCAAGAGTTCCCAGGACAGGCAACCGCTTTGAACTTTTAATGGAATAAGACCCCTTTCTTTGCACTAGACAGTTTTGCAAGACAGCTCTCCTGTCAGAGTTTAGACCGCTAGCGCCACCCTCAGGATTTTGTGGTTACTGCATCCATCCTTGGGATTTTTTTAGATTGATTCATTTCAGCAAGTGATATTGCATGGAGTATATTGTCCATGTTCAGGACATGGTATTGGTGTGTTTCTGCAGTAAAGTAATTCTGTGCCCATGATTTTGCCATATTTGACATTCAAGAAAAATGAATTCCCAACAGTTATGGGTGTGCTTTTGGCAACCAGCATTGCCCCTCTGAACAATATAGGCAAAATGGGATTTTCCTGTGCATTTTCTGGGGAGCTCTGGCCATTATGATGTTTTCAATGCAAGTACTGCACAGTTTTGAGGTAGGGCTCGGATGCATGGGTAAATACATTCCACAACTGCCGTGGGCGTGCAAAATATTACCTCGTATGGGCCATGGAATCGTGGTGCATTCCACCGACGCACAAAGCTTCTGACATAAATTGAGTCGCCTGGCATCAGCTGTAGCTGTTGCTCTGGCTCCGTGACAGATCCTGTTACGTTTCCCTCTTCTCTAGTGAAGGGTGGGGAGAGTTGCTTTGATATCACGCGCGCTGCCCTTGTCAATTTCCTTAAATAGTCTGTGAACTCATCTCCCAATATTGCGGCGCTTCTGTGAGCATCTGAGTGTTCGCGCAGTGGAGAGTGTGCTGTGTTCATTCGTCTCCCAGTCACGATCTTGTGCGGGGACAAATGGTGGTCTTTGCTTGGCTGATTTCTCAATTCAAATAGCGCAAGGGGTAAACAGTAAATCCAATTCTTCTTCAATGAAAAACATAGTTTTGATAACCTGCCCTTTAACAGTCCGTTCATCTTTTCCACTACGCCATTACTTTGAGGATGATAAATCGAACACAATTTATGTTTTATTCCCAATAATGTAGTGACTTCCTTGAAAAGCTCATTCACAAAATGAGTGCCGTTGTCTGAGCGAATCACGTCACAAATGCCCCAGCGCGGGAACACTTCCCTTACTAGGAACTTGGCGGCGCTTTTGGCGTCAGGTCGCGCACAGGGTCCTGCTTCCACCCACCTTGAAAATGGGCACACAACCACGATCATGTACCGCGCGCCATTACACCTTTCCCCCATGTCTGCGTAATCTATATGCAGTTCTCTGAATGGGCCAATGGGTTTAGGAATTGTTCCCCGGAGAGTACGTAATGTCATTCCTGAATTGTATATTTGGCATGTTGTACATTCCATTGCCAATCGAGACACATGCTCCTGGAGACAGGGCACAAACCATTCTTCCAGTATTTCTGCTGTGATGTGCTGTTTGGTGTTATGTGCAGGGAAGTGTAGCTGTTGAAATGCAATTTCTAGTAACTGTATTGGCATTACCACTTTCCCTGAGTTATTTTGCCGCCACAGCAGGTCTGTTCCCGACTTGCTGCACCTCCGTTTTGTCCACATCAATTTTTCCTCTGCACTAGCTCCTTCCTGCAATTCTAGTATTTGTGATATGGGCATCATGTTGTATCCTTCTGGGGGCTCTTCGTTTCTCTTGTGCTTAAGTATGTACTCACCTGTGTCATATTTCTGAAAATAGGAAGCCTCCTTGGCGGCAGCGTCCGCTGCCGCGTTCCCCAAAGACACAACATCTGTGTTGGATGTATGTGCTTGGCACTTTACTATTGCTACTGCAGTAGGGTTTTGTAGGGCCTCAATTAACTCTTTCAACAATTCTGCATGCTGTACTGGTGTTCCGTCTGCCCGTCTAAATCCCCTACGCCCCCATCTTCCTAGACCTCCATGTACTGTCGTCGTCATGTAAGCTGAGTCCGTGTATATTGTCACTGCACAACCCTTTGCTGCATGTAGTGCTTCTATGAGCGCAATCAGTTCTGCTGCCTGTGCGGAGTAATTTGATGGGAGGCGGTATTGTCCTAGTGTTTCATACTCACCGTCTTCTAACCTCACTACTGCCATGCCAACGTGTTTTTCTCCTGTGTCCACGTCAATTGATGCAGACCCATCCACAAAGTACACTTCCCCCTCGCTTAGAGCGTTCTCACACACCACTGTGTCCTCCCCTCTTTCTCCTGTGTAGGTTGCGCAATCGTGGTTCTGCATGTCCTCTAGTGTGCACGCTTCTGTAATGAATGTGGAGGGGTACACTGTCTTGCATCTCACTATATGGATGTTGGCGCAGGACAATATAATCTCGTAGGCTGTCGCCCGCTGTGTGGTCAGTGTGCTTTTTGATCTCTCAAGTATTGCAAATAATGAATGTTCCACAAACAATGTCACAGGGCAACCCGTTACTATTGTGGCACTTTTCTCAATCGCAAACGCGGCTGCAGCGAGTGATTGCTCGCACGCGAAATGGCCCTGCATCACGGCATCTAAAGTACCACTATAGTAAGCCAATGGCTTGTGTCCTAAGGACGTTTTTTGTGTCAGTACTGCTGTCATGAGTGTTTCCTTGCAGTGTGAGACTAGGTAAAATTTGCGTCCATAATCGGGGTTTGCTAGTACTGGAGCGCTTGAAATTAGCTCTTTCAATGATTGAAATGATTCGCTCATTTCTTCTGACCATGTATTTTTTCATTCTCCTGTTGTGCTTCCTTGAGTGCTTGTAGGAGGGGCCTCGTGTATGCTGCATAATCTAATATCCATGCTCGGCAATAGTTGCACATCCCCAAGAATTTCTGCATATCTTACACTGTTGTGGGTTCTCCTACTCATCTTATTGCTTCTACCCTGTCGGGAATTATTCTTTTTCCATCTTTTGATATGAGCTGTCCCAGGTATAAGACCTCAGTCAGCCAGTACTGTAGCTTCTCCTTGTCTACCTTGTATCCCTTGTTGGCCAGTAAAGTCAGGAGCGTTGTTGAATCTTTTCTACATGTTGCTTCGTCTTGTGCACACACTAATAAATCGTCTACATACTGAATAATCGTACTCTCAACTGATAGGTTTCCCAAGTCTTCATGCAATATGCGGTTGAATATGCTCGGGCTCTCACAGTATCCCTGTGTTAGTCTGCAGTGTTCATATCTCTTACCCCCCAGTGTGAAGGCTGTAAGGTATCTACTCTCTTCAGCCAGGGGTATTGAGAAAAATGCGTTTTTCAAGTCTACTACTGTGAAATGTGATGCCACTTTCGGGATGCTGCATAGTATCGATGCAGGGTTCGGGACTAGAGGGAACTCCTTCTGAATTACATCATTGAGGGGGCGTAAGTCCTGTATCATCCTCCAAGACCCTCCTTTCGCTTTTTTGATTGGATAAATACATGTGTTACATGGGGAGTTTGAAGGCACTATTATCCCTTGTGCTAGTAGTGCATTTATTGTTTCTTTTATCCCTTCTTCAGCTTCACGGGACAATGGATACTGGTTAACTCGGGGTAAAATTGCTCCTTGCTTTAGTTTTATTACCACAGGTTGTACTCCGTGCAACAGCCCTACATCATGGGGGCCTGTTGTCCATAAATTGTTTGGTACGAGCCTCATGTCGTCATCAAAAAACGACGGTGGTGCTCCTACCACTGTCATCAATTGGACGGGGGTCTCCCTGGCTTGAATTAAAATGTCACAGGGCATCGCTATTTCCATGACTATCTCGCCATCCCCTTCTGTGTCTGAAAAGAGATCCTCATCTGTTACCTCTCGTAGGGTGATGTTGGCGTTTGTACACAGCACTGTGCGCCACTCACATCCTTCCCTGTCCACTCCAATCACAGCCATTCTTTTCGCTGATACCTGCACAGCGTGCAAGTCCAATGATACCACTGATCCTGGTGCTGCGTTGGGACACACTATGGGGCGGAAGAGGAACTCCGCTGGAATCCTCCAGTCCATGCTTTTTAGCTCTGGAATTATGAGGGCCAAAGTCCTTAGCCCTTCAATAAACATTTCCTCATTTTGTGGCAGCCCTCGTATTTCCTGTGTGGTTGTGTAGGCTTGCACTACCAGCATCGCACGCAAGGGGCATATCCCGGGTGTAGAACACACTATTCCTCTCTCGGTAAATGATATGGGCATGTTAAGTTTACTCAGGAGGTCCCTCCCTAATAAATTTATTGGTGAGTGTTCGTAATACAGTAAGGGTGCCTTCACAGTCTTACCCCCCACTGTTACATCCAAAACTTCTGTATAAGGAACTTCAATTACAGCCCCAGAGAACCCCTGCGTCTCTAACTTTCGGTTAGATAACGGGAACCGGCCCTCTCTGATACATGATTTCTCCGCTCCCGAATCAACCATGAATATGAACTGCTTGTCTCCTATCTGCGCCCCTACCAATGGTTCCTCTGCTGCATTGTAGGTGGTGGATAGAACTGGACACGCAAGTGTTCTCTGTGGGCTGTCCTATGCGGGGTGTCTCATCGTCCCCCCCTCATTAAAGACACTTCCTGAAACCACTGACATGCCGTTGTAAGGTGCTGGTGCGGGGACCCCGTTTGCTGTTGTCGCGAAAGGGTTACCTGGCGTGTATTGCATACTGTCATTGTTTTGTGGGTGGTTCTGTGTTCTGTACTGGGGTCCCTGTTGCTGGCCAGCATTACCCTGGCCTGGGTTTCTTAGTTGCTGTTGTCCCATTGGGAGACCATATGGGCTTCCCGGGTGGGGATGGCCATATTGTTCTACCTCTTGGAACCCACTGTTGGGTCTGCTTCTGCACTCTCTAGAGTAATGCCCCCATCGCCCGCAGTTCCAGCAACTTCCTTGTGCACCTCTAGGACCCTGCCATCCATTTCCTCCCATTCCCCCGTACCCCGGTCCACCTCCTCTTCGGCCCCTGTACCCACCTCGTCCCCCTCGAGAGGTCCACTCTTGCCACTGCGGACCTCCGCCTTGCTCCTGCTCATTCCACTGCCGCTGTCCTGTTCCCGCCCAATTAGTTGCCACCCTTCCTTGTAGTGCTATCAGCCCCTCCTCCTCATCATCTCCCTCCCTGCTGTGTGGGAGCGCGGCTACTGCTGCTGCAACCTTCACCAACTTTGTCTGTACTAACTTCGCCTCGTCTGCCAATCTTTTCTGCGCCACCTCCTTCTCCCTCTCCTTGATTCGTTTACAATGGTGTACTATTATGCTCTGAATTTCTGGCCATCCCTTTGCTTCAATACCTGCTATCTTGTCGAGCACCTTCTGCACTTCCTTTGGGAGCCCTCTTTTAATAATGAAGTAAAATAAAGATGTCGATTGATACCAGGGCGTGCCCGTTTCTGCTCTCCACATCTCTTGGACCCGAAAAATGTAATCCATAGCCTCCTCCCCGTCATTCATTGTACACTGCATCACTGACTGTAAGTCTGGTGTGTCTGGGAATGTTTCGCGTAAGGCATCCCACACCCTGGCACGCACTGTGTTAAAGGAGGCCCCATCATGGCGGTCACAGTCTAACGTTACTCCCGGGAAACCGGCTTTTACCCATACTCTTTCAGCCTGATCGCCCACTGCTGATACGAGCAGACTTTTCACATCTCCTATAGCCAGGGGTACCCCACCAGTATGTTTCTCAAAGGCGTATATCCACTTACTTGCCCCTCCTGATAACGGGGGCAATAGCTTTAATAAATTGGCTTTATCCATCTGTGCCCATGGCATATAGTTAGGCCTCCCTCCTCCCCTGTGTATCAACGGGAGCTGTAGCCTTCCTTTCGTCGTTGCATCCAGACCCGTTTTGGCTGCTGATGTTCCCAGTGATGCCATTTTCCCCACTCTGTTCCTTAATCGCCCCGTCCACTCATCATCCAGTGTTCTCATCGAACACGTACCATCCCCCCCTTCGCTTCCCCCTCCCATTGCCATGCTCAACCTATCGCTTTCTTCTAACTCGTCCCTTATGTCACATAGTAATTCCTCTCTGTCCCCCATAGGCCTTTCTTCATTGTCAGTATCTTCCTCTCGCGTCCATATTTCAATTATTCGTGTCGGTTCTTCTTCAATTCTGAACAGTATCTCACCTTTTTTCGACCCCTCTTCAGGTTTTCTATTCTCACTTGGCGCTCTAGACGTGCGCCCTGATCTAGCCGCATTAAGTGCTGTTTGTCCACACATGTCTTTTATCCTTGAGAGCTCATCTTTTGCTATCGACAGTCTTGACTGTAAATCATCTGTGAGCTTCTCTATGTCCACCCTTTGTGTACTCGCCTGGCCTCGCTCTCTCGTACTTTCATATGGTGGGGGTGCCGTGGGCCGGTGGGGTGTAGTAGTTGTCGGGGGAGGCACATATGTGGGGTCACTGTATCCTTCTGCAGGTACAGGCTTGTTTAATATCGGGTACAAACTTATTACCTCTACTGGTGGCGCTACACTTGACACTTCTTTGACATCTTTCTGTATCAGTAGTGGATTGTCTGTGGTGGATGGGAGATCAGGACTTAATGCTGGTGTTTTAGGCGGTGGTATCTCTTCAAATAACCTCCAAAGAGCTAATATTTCCCTCCTATTTTGCAACTGCTTCCCCTTGTACTTCAAATAAAGGCATGTGGTCACCATATCCAGAACACTTTTATCAAATGACCCTCCCTCTGGCCATATCTGGGGTAACCCCTCTCCTTTCAGCTCAGTTATCCATTGGTCGTGATATTTCTTAATCCGTTCCGCGTACCCTGGGAGATTCTTACAAATATGTGATAGGGGTGTTTCAGCCCCATCTCTGTGCCCTCCTAGTGCTTGTGTGTCTCTGTGTGTCTGCAACTACAATGTAAATGTAGTATCAATATTATTTTTCGTATTCTACTTCACATTCAATGTTGGGCTCGTTTGGGCTCTCCCCCCCCCCTTGACTGCACAATACAAAACTGACTGTACACAGTTTCTACTCTGTTCTCTTTGGGGGGCACATACAAGAGCAACCCATCATTTATTTTGACAATATCAACCTGGAAATCAAAAGGTACTTCACACTCACTTCACTGTATCAACGTTGTCTTCAAAAAGTTTTATCCGGTCACACTTACCATGACCATTTAACCATTATACATTTATAGCCGTTTTACACATTCGCAACATCAAATTCTCTTCTGACACATACGAGGTGCACACACCTCTTGGTACCACTCAATTTTCCATTCAAGCTGCCCTCCCTTTCCTCCCTAGCCGGCTGTCCCTGTCCGTCTTATTTCAATATATGGATGCGCATATATATATGTTAGCCTACTCTCCCCCCTTCTAGTAGGCCTCTTTTTCTCTTACTTTTCCCCTAAGTTTGTGTTAATCTCACCTTTTATTCTCCCCCTACCCCTAAAGAAAAGAAAAGAAAGAAGTAATAGCGGTCACTAATATATTCTCAGTGTCCCCTTTTGCTGAACACTTTTATTTTATATTCCACTTCTTCATATATTCCCAGTACTAGTCAAGATAGCACTATGCGGCGCCGCCTTCCACCCCCTTTCGGAGCTAGGTTCCCGTCACTTTTATCTCTTATTCACCTCGTAATCCTAATGGCCATATGCAAAGAAAAAGCAAGGAAAATTTAAGATGATCCTTAGTAGATCTGCGTACCCCCTCTTCGTTACCTGTCCTACACTTCTCTCCCCGCTCCCCTTACAATCGCTCGCACTCAGTACTCACGTGCCCGTCTTGAACCGATAGTCTCCGAAACTGGGTCTGTCCAGGCAGTGTCGCCGTCAGCTCAACAGTCAGCCCCGGCTCCGGCGAGCGGTACTCAAAGGGGATTTTTCAACCGGGATCCCGTACCCTCTCTCTATTGAGTGCGCACTTCTTAGTGTACCGGTCGCCGTTGGCGGGCAGCCTCCCGGAGCCGGCTCACCGTGCGTATCCCTTTTCGACCGGAGATTCTCGTGCCAAAAGGGGACGGTAATGTTAGATCGGGAAATAATAATAATAATAAAAATCACGCTTTCGGGGTCACCACTGAAGGCAAGCGTCCCCAACAGCACGATCCTCCCCGCAATGAGAGACAATGAAGGACTCTCCCAAAATGGGAATAAGGCCAAGACAGAGTGCGGGTGAGCGGAAATGGGAGTTTATCAATCAGAATAGGGCATGCAAAGAACTCTGCAAACTCCGAGAGCGCTCTGTCTGACAATAGCAAAGACAGGCGTATATATTTACAAAAAACGTCATAAGAACCTACACACTATAGGGGGCACAAGTTCAATGGGATTGGGTGGTGACGACTAACTATAGGTGCTGCTGCGATGTGGTTGGCTTTGGCTGGAAGACGTCACTGGTCAGCCTCGTGGGTTGGGCTGGGCCTGGCAGGTCGGCTGAGTTCATCCGGACGGTGTTGTTGTGCCATTGTGGCCAGTGTCAGAGATGAATGTCTTTTCCTGACTTGGTTGCCCTATGCCATGCACACCGCAGTCATTCAGTCACTTCAATAGTATTCTCTTTAGTAAATCTTCCAATAGGTTATACTACAGGTTAATGCAACACAGGAGGAATGTACCTTGTGAGGGGTCTGGAGGTAATACGTCAGGACATGGTTACCAGTGTCCTGTTGACCGGGGCCATAGGTCGAGGGGCTAAGCTTCAGGGCCTGGGACGGGCGGTACAGGTCTTTCTGCCTTGTTAGAAGTTGTTATGGATGCTCCTCTGTGTGTTGTCAAAGTGTTGGGTGTCCTGATTGCATAGGGCCATAAGTCTGAGATGATCCGGTGGGTTGTGGGGTTTACGAGGGGGCGCGTGTGTTCAGGCAGAGGTTTACTGCTGAGCTGTAAATAATGCAGGTGGCGGGCCGCGGCCTTGGGTGCTACAGAGGGGATTACAAATCTTTGAAGCGGCTCCAGTCTGGTAGGGGGAGGTAAAGCAGTGCGGAGCAGTCTCTGCTCTCATGCCTTGGCAGCCTTCGCAGGGTGGGAGGGGGAATGGCCTTGCACGTATTTCACAAAGGTATCTCCCTTGTGTGTTGCCGATTTTAGGTAAAGACATCACAAACATTTGAACACTCTATAATACTTATTCAAATCAATACAAAGCATGCATTTAAACTTTGCTGGATGTGTCTCGATTAGACCCAGTCTGAGCACCTTATTCATACATTATGTTTTAACAACTACAGTATTTAGTTATATGCATATATATTTGCAGTAAGTGAGGTAGAATTAGGATTGGTGGAGCACACAGAAAGTAACCCGCCACTGTTCGTGACGGTGGTGGCACATGTGGGGCCTAGACATGCACACATGACAAGCGCCTTCTCGTGCATCCTTCACATAAGCCCTCTGTATGGTTACATTCGTCTTCTCGTGTCCTCTAGCAGCATTAGTTCAGTTATGGCGCAAGCCCATAGAGTGTAAGTTTCCCAGTGATACACGTAACAAATAGATCCCTGGTGCGTTCCTTTATTATTAGCATCCGACTGCAATGGTATGGGCTCGCCATCGCTTATATCATGGAAGCATGCTTTCTTACGTTTATACATTTTACAGGCTTTTGTAATGTAAGGGATTTTGTGGAAGAAAGCATACTTTGCGAGTGGTCTTGACATTAATATATAAAGACTGTCTGCCATCTGATGACCATTTTACTGTTCTTTTCATTTCCCAGGCCTGCTGGCCGGGTCATGCTGGGAGCGATGATACACTGCGGGAGGTGAACTGTTACAATGTTAGTGTATTACGCTAGCTCATGTCCGTCTTTTTCGTGGGAACGTGCTCGCAGCGGATCTGCCAGGGTGCTGCGGCGACAGGGATGACTGAGGCTCTCCAAGGGTGGGGGCCGCGCTACAGTGCGCTGAGCTCACACCATCTTTACCAGACAAAATGGTTTCTGGGCCTAGCTAAATTTTAATACATGTGGCCAATCAATACGTGTGGGCAATGTCTCCAGCGGGTGAACCCTCCACCACCTGGGCCCGGGTGGCATGAGGGGACGCCCAATGAGCCATAGCCCTCACCTGGGGAGAAAACGCAGGCGAGGGGGGTCTCCTGGACCAGTCCTCCCCTACAGTCTTCAATAGACGCTTGTCAATCAGTGATCTCGGCCCGGTTATGGTAACTATTGTGGCTGCTTCTAACAGTTCTATGAGCATTAATACCCACTGTAGGCTCCCAAGGGGTAGCTACCTCAGTGTCTATCAACCCTCATTCCTTTGCATTCCTGTTAATCGTCCATATAAGCTGACAGCACAGTTATTACAAGAATGATTATAGTGCAATTAGTGGTAGCTGGATGCGTACTACAATATGCATACAGTGATCAACTTATATATTAGCGGCTTGCTCCATCTTAACGAGTTTGGTGGGGTAGGTGAAGTGGTATCCTCAAAATAATCCACTTGCACATAGCCCACTCTGCTCAATCACCTTGTCTGCTTCTTAGTCAGTCAGCTTTCAAGAAGGGAATGCCAGGGGATCTGCTCATTCAGCCCAATAGTGACTGTGCTGAGCCTGAAGATACACCTTTGTTTTTTCTTAAATAGAAAGGATATTCCCGCCTGGTGCTGGACAAATAATAGTCTCTATGATGGTCCATTTGAAATCATCCTCCTTGCGGTCCATTTTTACAAAATGTTAGACCAACGGGGCAGTCACCTTCTTAGTCCTGATACAAGACTTAGGCTCTACTATCCTTTTTTAACTAGTCTATTTGTCATCCCAATGTATCTCAGGTCACAAGGACATGCTACCAGACAGATAACATTGGGACGATTACAGTTTGTGGAACAGTTTGGTGCCATGGTGATCGCCAGCCCTCATCAATTTCTGTGGATCGTGATGTTTGTCCGCATACTGAGCAATTCCTGCATGGAGAATGTACCTTAGGTTTTGCTGTATTTCATATTGTCAGTTGTGCATCCTCCTTCACTGCAGGATACGACTGCACTAGGGCATCCCTTATGTTTCTCTGTTTGGTGATTGCGAACCTGGTTAAGGGAAAATTTGTAATCCCAACATTCAGTATAGGCCAGAGTCACTTAATTTCCCTTCTTAGGACATTAACTCTAGGCAAATAGCTCAATACTGCTGTGATATGTTGCTCGTTGCTGTCCCTGCTGGAGGGTGACATACCGTGGAATATTCCTGGCCAGTATTTGGTGTGTTTGAGAAGTCATTTTGCATAACCGCTTTTCTGTAGCCTTGTAGATAGTAGATGGGCCTGTTCTTCATAGGGCAGTGTGTCGAAACAGTTCCGACAGAATCCCAAGAACTTCATGAAAGGTAGGGTATGTCGCAATGATCTTTCACATAAAGCCATGAATCATTTTTACCTCAATAAACAAACAGCTACTACTTAGACTGACATGATAAACATCTCTGTAGCCCTTCAAACAACTTCAAATGGAAATTAATCCTTTTTTACTTCTTTGTGTTACTTTGCACAGCTATTGGCAGTTAGTCATAATTAACAACCTGAACAGATAATAAAGACATATGTATTTCTGCTGTTTCTGCTGTGTTCCGTTTATTTATTTATTTATTTATTTATTTATTTATTACCAATGAATACTAAAAGGAAACAGAGAGATTTCCAACCGTATTTATGGGCATCAATCAGTAAAAATGGAAAACCAGGAACCCCAGGAACCCTACTCATAAATAAGACCCATTCTTGTAGGCTTCTAAGGCTTAGCAGATCTCAAACTAGGGACCACACTGTGTATTGCATGCACATCCTGCTGCCAGCCCTCCGAGGTGTTAATCATAGGATACAATCTACCTTTTAAAAAGAAAGAATTCTCAGAAACCCTCTACTCGGCTTGATCTTACAATGTTTTAACAATGTTCTTTGGTGTCCAATTCTAAAAAGAAAAGAACAAAAATCACTGCACCTCGGGGTATGGTATTCTTACTGAAATATGTAGATCATGAGATATACAGATGATTATTCCAAAATATTTTCATTTGCGTCACCCAAAAGCAATCTCACTGACAACTGGATTAATGCCTTATTTCCCACAAAAATGTTGCCATGCAATCCACAGACGAAGGCAATTAATATGTTTGGCGTGTGGCCCAATTTGGAGCCTGAGGTTGTTTGCAACAAACTGTGGTTGCGCTTAAAGATTTAGAAATGATTAAAGTTGCTTGTTTTACATATATTGAAGCAGCACTCTTCTTTCCCTATTGCTGTTCTCCCCACTCAAAACAGGGATTATTTTATATTAATATTGGGCATGATTTACAAAAAGTTCATCAATGAGATTGCGCCATTGTAAAATGCTTTTGTTAATCAGGCCCATTGTGTTTTTATGTTGTGCTTCATGCAGGATTCCTCCTGCCTCTATCAATTCCGGGTTACCAAACAGGCAAAGTAGGCACCGGCCTAAGGGGCCCTCTTCTTTTAGTGGCCCTGTGACAATGGATCAAAATAATATTGATTTGTTCTTGAAAGAAAATTACAATCAAGCTTTCTTACATTTTTTCCAAAAGATAGCAAAAAATGAATCAACTCAAAGAAAGAAATCTTTACATTAAATACTCTATAGAGAAAATACTGTGTTCATGTACACATTAACAGCTTACAATACACCAGAGGCATCAGATTCACATAACAGCTTGTCTCTTAAAAGCTCATCTTCTGGCAGCTGTCACTTTGTACAAAGATCTGGTGAAAACTATGTGCGTGTAATGTACAGTAGTGATGGTCATCGGCATCTAGCGCACGACTGCACACTAATTAGTTCAATGTTATCCCACTAAAGGCTAGAGCGCATGCTCACGCACGGAAAACCTTCAGGAACAAAGCTTTCTGTGAGTTAGTGTGTTGCAAGACGCCCGCCGACTCCAGACACTATTAGAACATTCGTGAGTAGAACCTTTGAGAACACAGACGAGTATACGTACGGTACTTATGTGTGCGTTACGAAGTTAGCTTTTCTCAGTAATAATGAAGTTTGATTAACTACACTCAGGGGAGTTGCTAGGTCTGGAAAAGACCTGGGGCTACGCTGATGTCGGAACTGTTGGGACTGGGGGCTAGCTAGTCTTTTGGCTGTAGCTCCTGAGATTCTATCCGGGGCTACAACCAAAAGATCAGAGGCCATAGCCCCCTTAGCCCCCACCCCCTAGCATCGCCCACACTGTCTAATTTCTACCGTAACAGAACAAATCTATCTTGTTCAGGCACTTTTACTCATTTTTGGCTGAGACTAAATTTGCGAGGAGGGCCCTGAAATGTCGATTGCGCTGGGCCCTCCATAGGGTTTAATCCGACACTGGCTTCTACATGCTGTAATACTGAACATCTCCCTCCGTTCAATTGTACCCGGTTTCTCTACCTAGGCTGTGTTGTAAATGCTGTGCTTGCAACTTACAGTGGGTAGGCTTGCATCACGTCAGGGGCGAGCACTTAATATTTGAGTTATCCTCCAAAGACGAAGTTACTGTGACCGCGGAGCATCGATCAATGTTCTGTAGTAGAACGTATCTCCACAAATAAATAAAATGACTCTTTCTATGAATGGTCATCAGACCTCTTTGCATATCCCAGTGGTGATTATGAGTTCTTAGCTGAATTCTGGCGAAGAATTCTGAATTAATCATCATCATCATCAAAATATGTTTATTTCAGTAGAAAGCCTTAGAAAATCACGATGCAATATGCACTGCATACGATGTATACACACATTGAAATGTAAAATGAATGTACCCATAATACTGATATTGTAAAATTCTCAAAAAATGTGACGTATACCCCTCCAAATTAGAATAAAGCAATAACAATTGACATACATGTATTTCACTACAACACATTAGCAGCCCATGGAAGAACGGATTGCAATGCAACGTCTATATTAAAAAGCCCTATGCATCACAGGTAAGGATTAACGTTATACCAACAAAACCTAACACATATGCATTAAACTTTAGAATACCAGTGCAAACAGATTGGACCTACCTCACATTCATCAAAAAGCGTAAAACTACATCTTGCTCTTTAAGATGGTAATGCAGGTATATCAGCTACATAATTATCAAGATAGTTGCCGCTGGATATCGCAGATCTTATTTGCTGTGGGAGTATGCCTTATTTTACTGATTTAAGAAAATATTTCTAATGTAGCGAAGTTCTGTAAATGTGATTTGCAACCACTTATGCATCTTCCGGATGCATAGCAGATCAGCATATGTGCTCCCTGAGGTGAGAGCCCTAACCCTATGGTGTTAAGACCGTGTTTATGAAAAATCTTATACAGGGAAAAAATGAAAGGCAAATCCATAGTGTTTCATTATGACCTTTTACAGTGCGGACATTGGTCACTATTCGTTACTTTCTATACATTGGTATAACTACCTAGGGGTTAAGACTCCATATCACATATTGGCATAGAGGTTATGCTTATATGCAGTCTTAATGCAATTCAAGAAGTTCTCGTATGTTGCTATGTTCTTATACATGGGATAAGACTTTGCAAATAGTACTCATTTTCATGACATTTATTGATGAAATTGTATATATTTATTGCACGAACTCCTTTCTATTGGAGTTTAAAATGGCAGGCTGTTCCTAAAAGAAGACTACATCGAGAGCTCATTCCAGGTCTCTTACTTTGCTGACTCATTGAATTGCACACTTTTCATCACCTCGTACTTGACTAATGTATTATTTGAGTATAGTCTTAATCAAGTGTACAGTGATTTCACTGGAGCTAAAACGTCCATATTTGTCAAGCCAAGGCCTATGTAAATCATTATTCTTGGAGTGGCCATCATCTTCTTCAGAAAGCCATTTTCACGAAGACTTAACATTTTGATGTTGTTTATATTGCCTCCCCATTTTCCAGCGCAAGGGACGGGCTTGGATTTGCTACACTTTTATAGTTACTTTGATAGCTCTATTGCCAAATCTCCTGGGAATCTTCAATGTTGACTGTTGCTACGGGCTAACACTAAATTACGTTTCTCAACATGATCTTTTCAACCCCTGGCTTTACTGAACCACATGCCTAGGCAACCAAAAAAGCCGACCTCTTTGATTTTAGTTCCATTCAAATGCATTGACAAATTCTTCTAGTTCCTCTTTTCGGATCTGCAGATCATTGCTTTAATGTTATTATAATTGACTTCTTAACTTGTAAGATCATTCCATTATTCTATCAATCTGCTTATATAGGCCACTAGGACTTTGAGATACTAAAGCAGCATAGTCTGCAAAAAGCAAGATTCCAATGTTGTCACCAGTGTGCAGTTAAAATGTCGAATCAATAATTTCGAATGCATTGATTTCGAAAAAAATAATGTCGAAAAAAAAATGTTGAATATTTTTGTTTTATAAGTTTTTTTGAGGGTTTGGCTAGTAAAAAAAAGTGTTATTAAATTCCTGGTATCCTTGTACTTTAGCCATACCATCAGCTGTTTTTCTTCATACATTTACAGTGTTTGTCAAACATGTCAGGGCTCAAGTCGAGGGTACACGCGGAGGGACTGAGTCCACCCACTTTCTTCAGAGGTTGAACTCAGTCCCCCCCAGCTAAAATGAAAATCATATATTCAAGAATTAAAGATGACTTCAGGGATCAAACCGCGTCATCGGGTTTGTAGGCCTGACACTCCACCACTGCACTATGTAACCTGATGAAGAATAACAAACAACTAAATGTGAAATGCCCCATTTTAGTACTGCAAGTCCCAGGGAAACATTTGTATTTGTTCTTGGAGTTTAAAACATGCACACCTTTTAACGCTTTCAAAAATACTATTAGAAGAAAATATCCTCTTTTGGTTTGCGTGTTTGTTGATTTTATGAAAGGCAAATGCCATTCGTCCTGTGCAATTTGGGTGGTTATGCAAAGCCAATTTCTGGGGACCTCACATCTCATTGGTTTGTTGATGAGTCCCCCGACTTTAATTTTTGGACTTGACCCCTGAAACATGCATTCTTTCAATCATGTTTATTTATCATGTAATAAATTCCACCTTTTTGCACTGTTAAAATACAAAGATTATAACCTTGCTTGTAATACTATCATATGAATTGCATGTTATCCTTGGATCCATGACATGTGTATCTAGTACCAGGTGCTGCACAGTTATACATCTCTGGCAGTATGTGTCCTTTAGTCAAAGTGTAACATGAAACATTCAAATAATATTCCTCGGATAGATGGACCTTTGCAACAGTACACTTGTGGGATATTTTGACTGGAATCTATTAACATTCAGAATATTGATTATTGAATCTAATATCCACAATAAAATAGTTAGGAGCTTACACCACACAGTCAAATCAATCACTGTAGCCAGTTTTAATCCACTTCTGGGCTGTGGATATTGCATACCTACGTTGCCTCTTCAGTCTTTTTATGTTGGCTTTAGGGATGACCCAGCTGCCACCCCCTCCTCCTCCTCTGCACTGTCCTAGAGTAAAGCCAAGGGCACAAATGAAAGAAGGAAATTCCTCAACATCGCTTTATGTCTAGCTTATTCTCAAGCATTTCCCCCAATCATCGAGCTGTGACTCCAACCTATACTTAATATTCATCCCATGTTTTCAATTGCTACTGCCATATTTGTTGCTTGGATATCATTGCAGTATGTATCTAAAAGTGGTACCTTAGTAATATCACACTGACCTATATAATCAACCCCCACTCAATGTCAATGTTTCTAGTAAGTTATACCCATTCATCATTTAGTATTAGTTTTTTAAGGCCAACATCATTCTAGGACAGTATTCTTAGTTAACCAAACAAGTCGGGTGATTTGACAGAACACATTGAAACAAAACATGAAATTAAGAGCACAGGAGGTAATTGATTGTAATGCATTTAATGGAGTGGTTGACTGAATGGAGGTTATTGAAAAACTCAGTGAAATGTGTCACGATTTCAGACTTAATGATTAGAAAGATCGTGCAGCACAGTTCATTTTATAATTTTACTGAGAGTTATTCGGGGAAACAAGCTCAGAACTGGAAAAAAGATATTAAATGCCTACATTTTTATTGGAAAATAGGAATAACATCATTACCTGATATTTATTGTTTCAATAATATTTCGTCTTTGGTTTCTTTTTAAGTGAATTTTAGATTGTTGGTGCAATTATAAATACTATGGGCCTAAATCACAAAGATTAGGTCTGGAGCGAGAGAGGTTGTGCCTGTGAGTATCTCTAATCTTCTCGTTTTTAGTTGAATCACAAAGGCGATAACTGGATGAAATCTTGGGATGCCAGGAGCATCTTTGTGAAAATCACCAGAAAATACTGTACACAAAGATTTACACAAGCGAAGATTAGAGATGCTCCAGTCACTGCAGATATGCTCCACTTTTAAGCTTGGTAAATCAAACATAAGGTTTAAAGATGAGATGCCATATGGTTGCCTTATGATTTCCAGCAGTGCATATCTTTATGACCCCTTGAATTTGATATAAAACCATTGATTCAGCATGCATACAGAATCTGCCAGCTCAAAATATATTATTCTATGATACCAATTATAGTCATCATAGATCATGTTCCTTGTTTCTTGTCTCAATTAGTATTTCTTGTGTTTTCATTTTATATACTGCAATATAAGATGTTTTTCTCTCACTTTATGTATCCAGGCTTCTGTGCCTCTGATATTAGAAAGTGATGCCCATACCCTATTGTTATTGTCTGTTCTGTCCTGCACAGTTTAACCACAAGGAGTTGGATCGTTTGCGGTAAGATATCTGGGGGATTTTGGCAAAGAGAAGTGAGTCATAACATTTGTATGCCTACTCAATGACTGCATCCTTTGCATAGGGAATCACACTGCAAGAAATTCTTCCACTTGTCTAGCAACTACTACAGAGATGATTTTATGCAGTATAAAACCATAGGGCCTCATTACGAGGTGGGCGGTAAGGGGTTAACGATGCCCGTAAAGGTGCCAGAGCCGTTAACCCCTTACCGCCCTATTACGAGGTCTGCTCGCGGTACCCGCTCTGGACGCCTAGTTTTACCAGACGTCCTTAGCGGGTCCAGCGAGAGGCCCAGCATGCTAACAACAGGCCCATTGTTAGCATGCT